>NC_141057.1:34351566-35031566 GCF_041138505.1 Cibotium barometz | reverse complement strand
TAATTAATTAAATTTTAGATTAAATTTTAATGGTAGGGATGAGTGGTGAGTGGTGCTCACTCTCAAATAAATGCATCTTTCATATAATCTCTCTCTCTCTCTCTCTCTCTCTCTCTCTCTCTCTCTCTCTCTCACACACACACACACACACACACACACACACTCACTCAATTCATACATCCACCTATAATTGTAATAGACCATACAATTATCTTGTCAACTCAACTTATACATCCACCTATAATCGTAATAGACCATAAAGTTATCTATACTCCACCAATGACATTGTGGAAGTAGCAAACCATTCAACGGCTAGTGCAACCTTTTTTATTTTGTGCTCTTACAAAATGACTACCAAAATGACTCACATCTATGGTCCTCACAAATGACTACCATCAAAGACTTTACTTTAACATTTGTACACTTGGACATTGTCTCTCGTAAATGGTGTGCACCAAGGATGATCCTTCTTAGCCCCATGATGCCATCCATCAAACAACTATTTTTTATCCCTTGTGATTAGGTTAGGGTGGGTGACTGACTACAACCATAAACATATGACTCAATGTCCATTTTATTAATTATCTCATGTAAATAGTTGATGTTATGAGATTTTTATCGTTAGACAACTCTTTTTAATAAGTCTTTTTACATGCATAACCATATAGGTAAAGACATAAATCAAAAAGTCATATGGCCAATACTTATAGGTGAAAATGTATAAAACATATAGGTGTAGAAATAAATAAAAATTCATTTAGCTAATCATTATATTAGGCTTTTCATACCTAATGTCCATGGTTAAGATATAAAACCCTAATGGCCTAATGCTTGCCTATAAATTTGAACACTCAAAAACCCTAATGGCTACTATTGCCTATATGCACATGCACATGCACACTATTTATATATATATACATGTTTTTTCTTTAAATGCCTTAAAAAAAAGAGAGTCTTTCGTCGTAATTAACTATTTTCGATCTTGTTGAGGCATAATTGTTAAAAGAAAAACAGTGTTTCATTTTCTAGGAAATTTTTTAAATGATCAAATATTTTGTTTTTTTTCTCAAAAGCACGCGCATTTTATCTCTAAAAATACTATTTTCCCCTACAATATTATGTTTTAGATACATAAACCTATATATAGACACATATACTTATACATATATACATGTATTTAAAAATATAAATACAAACATCGACATAATTTAATTAATTTTGAATAAATTTTCATGTGCGGAGATGGGTGATAAGTTGTGGTCACTTTTAAATATATAGATAGATATATCATACACACATCTAAACACACACACACACACACAAACATATACATGTATATATATATACATACATATGTATGTATGTATATATAAATGTAAATAAAAACACACACACATACACACATATACATATATGTTTTCTATTTAATTTATATTTTATTAAAAGATACTTTTTATTCTCTTTCTCTCTCTTTTCACCCTCCCTCATTACATCTCTCTCTCTCTCTCTCTCTAGGTCTGCCCCATCTCACTCTCTCTCTCAAGCACATTCTACACATAGATGCAGATGTACACACATGCATGCATATACTCTCTCTCTCTCTCTCTCTCTCTCTCTCTCTCTCTCTCTCACACACACACACACACACACATGTACACACCGCACATACACTAATCTAAACGCACACTCTTTCCTCCCACACAAACTATCTCCTACGTAGAAATTATCTGTCGTCTCTCTCTCTCTCTCTCTCTCTCTCTCTCACACACACACACATGTACACACCGCACATACACTAATGAAAACACACACTATCTCCTCCCACACAAACTATCTCCTACATAGAAATTCTCAGCCTCTCTCTCTCTCTCTCTCTCTCTCATGCACACACACACACACACACTCTCTCTCTCTCTCTCTTCACGCACACTCTCTCACATAGAAACTCATGCACACACACACACTCTCTCTCTCTCTCTTCACGCACTCTCTCTCTCTCTCTCATGCACACACACACATACACTCTCTCTCTTCACGCACACTCTCACATAGAAACTCTCCCTCTCTCTCTCTCTCTCTCTCTCACACACACACACACACACACACACACACACTTAAATAGATTTACACATATATATAATTTTAATTAATTAAATTTTAGATTAAATTTTAATGGTAGGGATGAGTGGTGAGGTGTACTCACTCTCAAATAAATGCATCTTTCATGTAATCTCTCTCTCTCTCTCTCTCTCTCTCTCTCTCTCACACACACACACACACACACACACACACATGTACACTATTTATATATATATGCTTACATACCTATAGATACACATACATATATAATATATATAAGTGTGTGTATCTATAGGTATGTAAGTATGTATACAAAGATTTCATTGAAAGATGTGAGATGAGATCTTCTTAGATTCAAATTCAAAATTGCTTTGGAAGATGTGAGATTTGGCTCCTCCTCACGCTTGAAGGAGGAGTGGCCATTTTGAAATAGGCCCCCCTCCTTTGCCCACGTGGAGGGAGGGCCACTCTCCCTTAATCCTGTATAGATATTGCTTTACATCAACGTGAGAATTATTTTAGCCTCCAGACAATTCATGTGAATGATATGTTTTATACTTGCAAAAAAAAGAGTCAATTTCAAACCTCTCTTTCGGTAGCTTGAATATAAAACGACCACCCCTCCCAAAAAAAAAAGCACTCAACTTCATCTCAATGAGTTTCAATTCTTTTTGAATACCCCAAAAGAACGCTCTGTATAGAAGCACTCAGTTTTTTGTCCACATTCCCACCACTGCATATAGCCTTGCCTTGTCCAACTTTTTCAGCTCTACCAATCCTTTAGACAGATCATGTTCGAGTTTCATCTCTATGATTTTCAAATCTTTTTGAATACCCCAAACAAACCCTCTTTATAAAAGCTTTATAGCTTCTTCAGAGTGACAATAAAATTATCATAGAGGTATTTATTGCTTTCTTCATGAAAACAAAAGGCTTTGAATATAAAATCAATTATCTTTGTGTGTAACTTCACTCCATTACACCTTCTAAAGACATTGTTATATATATGCTTCTTTTTGAGAGAGAGAGAGAGAGAGAGAGAGAGAGAGAGAGAGAGAGAGAGAGAGAGAGATATTAATTACCTAGTTACCACAATTAAATGTTAGGGTTTAAACTTTGGACCAAGAGTTCAAACCCTTAACCTTCACTTTAGCAGGCCTATACAACTCGTACTAGAGCCCATATTTGGTACTTTTCCACTTAACTCTTAACTTTATCTTATCCATTTAAAGTCTTGTTGGGGTTGTGAAATAAATAAAAATAGTTTGTGTTAGTAAATTCTTTATGACATATTGAACATTGTGTTCTCAAGCCTCAACTGATCAGGCATCGTACACCATCCTTCAACCAAAAATCTTACATTTCAATGCTAACATTCATTTTGCTTTTAGGATTTTGGGAGGGGGGCTGTTGCTTTTAGGATTTTGGGAGGGGGCTGTTGCTTTTGCTTTGTGTTTCCTATTTCTTTTAACATATTTAATTTAAATTCCTTACTAAGTGAGAGATTTATGAAATTTAGCTAAAGGCTATCTTAATCAAAATGTGAATGATTAGGTATTGTTAGCTTGGTCGAGTGCACAAATGTCTTCTCCGTGAGGCTACTACAATGTTATAGTATGACTTGAAAAGGTCTAAAGTGTACCATTGGGTGTTGGGCGGCTTGTTCCTCTCACCTCTAGTTATCACCTAGAAGAGATAGTGCTAAGTTACTATGAGCAAAGTGGCATGGACTCTTCAACATTAGGTAGTTAGTAGTGGTGGTCCACACCCTACTAGAACGAGGGCTAGGACCATCATGTAATGATTTTCATTGGTAGATGGTGGTCTAGATCTTCATGGCACAACATGACAGTATGTCCAAATCTCACAGCATGCTATCTTTGTGGAAAATACATCAGCCAAAGCAAGGTTGTGTGATGAATTGGAGTCAAAGCAAAGGACACATGCATGAAAGCTTGTTAGAGGTACCTATAAGGTCCAGGTGATGATGGGATATACAAAGGCTAGGCTTGCACCCACCATGATCCCCCCATCCAAAGATGTACCTAGAGGGTTAGGGTTGATGAGGTTAGTTGCAAGTGCACGTGTATGTATGTGCCATGGGATACAAGAAGTGAAAAAAATGTGATGCCCATAGCGAAATCTACAAATGGCGTGCATGGGCAATGGGTGGAAGGTGTGCTCGTGTGGGTGCACTTCTCCAACACGAGGATATCTCTAACTCTACTTTCTTTGACTCTCTTTGCTGCTTTCTTTAACATTTACTTGACATCCCTTTTCTGGGGGAGTCAAGATTAGTATTGTGTTTAAGGCATGGCAACGGGCTTTGTGCAAGGCTGTATCCATAGCTGCGAATAGAGCTAGTGGGCATCCTCTGTGGCTCAAGGGATTTGGCATTGTCAAGCCTATGGGATAGAGGCAGTGTGAATCAAAATGGGTAGTGTTGTCAAAGATGAGCCTATGGAAGGTTCTTATTGACTGTAGGAAGGTCTAGGCAATGGGCCATCATACCATGGGCTAGGCTTGTGTCTTCCCCATCTAAAAATGTACCTAGATGGTTGTGATGAGGCTCAATGTAGGTTCATGAAAAAACAATGCCTATGTGTCTATTACATACAAAGCCCATGGATATTGTAGGGGCATTGTGCAAAAAGGTGGGTCCATGTAGAAGCTTCTTCTAGTGAAAACTCCAGCACTCTCATTTCTTTAACAATTTGCATTATTCTTTCTTCGACTCTTTTCTCTTTTTTCATTTTCTTTTTGTTGGGTACCCCTAGATAAGGTTTGGCCTTCTAGTTGACGAATTGATGTTGTGGCAAGATGCATGGGGCTTCATGGTTGTGGGGATCCCTATGGGATTAGTGGTGGGGAGCAACTGTGGGGCCCAATGAAACACTTAGCACCCTAGTTGGCTCATCAAAATTAGGAACTATCTAGGATGCAAACACTACACATAGGCTTGGTAGCACGACCAAGGGTTCTTTCACCTACTTCAATGGGGGGTCTAGCACACACGTTGGGGAGTGACCTCGTTTACCAAAGGTACGATAACAATTCTAAAGGGGAGCTCAAGCATTGTGGTCCTTCTTTTGTCATCAACAGCAGCAGCAGCTGGCAATGCAATCCATGGCCATGATCTATTCCCTTCCGAGGATGATGCTCTCTGTCATCATACCTACGAGAGTCACATAAAACTGCACGATGTAGGTTTAGATCCAATAAGAAACTCCACTTCAAAACAATTGATGGTCATAGATTGGAAATTGATGGTCATAGATTGGAAATTGTTTACTGCCATAATGGTTGCAGTGGTTGGACGATGTGAGGGGCGGGTGGCTTAGGGAGGTCCATGTCCCCTAAGAGAAAACATTGTAGCTAGCCTTAGTGTCAACCAAGGTTGGCCACACTTCTAGATGGTCTTCTAGTGGGAACTCTTACTTAAGGTGCGAGGGAGGTCCATGGGTGTTTCTATTGTAGCTACATCATGAAGATTGGTTGCATGTACAAAGACATGGCCTTCAATGCCCAGTGGGGGCAAGTTGACCCCACCCTCGCTTCGTCGAGCCTTCCCCAGCAGCCTTCCTCTCCAATGGATACCTCTTAGCAACATCCCTCTCCAGCCTCTCCGCCTTCCCACTCCCCCTCACCTCCTCCCTTGTCGTCTCCCCCCCCCTCCCCCACCCTCGCCTCCAACTCTTCCCGTAGCCGCTCCATTTTCCCCTTCCTCTTTCTCCGTGCCTACAATCCCCTCCCCCCTCCGCCTCTCCAGAGCATTCCCGTCGGCCCCCTGCAGCCCCTGACCCAGAGAGGAGACAGTCGGTGAGTACCATTCGCCGCTTGATTCATCATTTCTCAGAGGCGATGGAGATGACCATTGTAGTTACCAGTGAGACGGCTCTCCCACCTGAGTCTCTAGGCGGGCCCCCCAGGATCTTGGGGCAGCTTGTGGATTATACTTTCTTCCAGTGTCTTCCGCGAGACGAAAGATAGGTTTGAGGAGACCGTAGCCCCTATTGCCTTCCTATTATATGTACATTATGTGTGCTATGTTACATGCACATTATGTGTGCATATACTAAGAGGCTAACCCAAATTAGGCTTGTGAGCATGGGAGCATGGGAACAAGCTCTAGTGGAGCATGGGAACAAGCTCTAGTGGAGCATGGGTTAGGACTAACCTTAAGGGTTAAGGTTAGGGTCAGGCATCCAAGGGTCACACATGGAAAATGGAAAGTCAAGAGTCACTTGAGGGCCCTCCTATATAATAGGGGCATGGGGCATACTCAAGGGAGGCTTGGGGGCTTAGAGGCTTATGCTATGGTCTCTTGTGTAGAGGTCCATATCTACTCACCTACCATTTCACACTATAGCTACATGCTATTGGATTGTGTTACACCTCTTGATGGTATGGGACATCAAGGTAGAGGTATGATGTATTTCATTTATGATTCATGTGTGCATCCCTTGGGCTCGGGGGTGGTTGGGTGGTTGAGTTTATGCCTGATTTATGCATGTTTATGCATAACAATTATCTAGAGAGATCTTAGGGTTTTAACGGTGGTATCAGAGCAATCTCTATTTAATGGTTGTTGATTTTTTTAAGAAAATGTTAATATTTACTAATAAAAATGTTATTTTTTTGATTTGTGTTGATGAATTTCATGTGGATCGTCGATATGGCGATTGGAATGCGTGTTACTACAATTCAATGGACGAATCGACGTTGCGAGGGAATTCCGTGAGTTTAATGCTATTTTTAAGATTTAAAATAAGCATTGATATAATTTTTTACAAAAATACCACATATTTTATTGTGGATATTTTTGGTGGAATGGATTTTCTAAATTTCTAAAATTTTTAGGAATTTTTTCCTAATTTTTAAGAATTTTTTTGAGTATTTTTATGATTAAAAATATATTTTTTATACATTTTTTGTGGGTTTTTTCCATGGGTATGCGATCAAATTTTTGTCTATTTTCTGCTGAAATGCAGTAGGGGACAGCATGTTGATGCATGAAATGCTCTCCCATGTGCGTGGGGTCCTCTTCGCCTCTCAAATCTGATTTTTCCTTCTTTTTTCGTGAAATTTCTCTTAAAAATGAAATATTTAAATTAAACATTAATCATAATTAATGTTAATTATGATTAGGGGTTTAATTAAAAACCTTAATGAAAAGATTAATTTTAACCTCTGTTAACAGAGAGGGGAGGAAAGAGATTGAAAGGGAGAAGAAGGAGAGGAAAGAGGGGAGAAGAGAGGGAGTTTTCATTCTCTCCCTCTCCTTCTCTTTTGCGCACAGGGGAGGGGGGAAAGAGATTGAAAGGGAGAAGAAGGAGAGGAAAGAGGGGAGAAGAGAGGGAGTTTTCATTCTCTCCCTCTCCTTCTCTTTTGCGCACAGGGGAGGGGAGGGCTGCACTGCAGCCCGCTGGCGAAAAATTCGTCCCCCCTTAAAAAAAATCAAAACCAATATAAGCTTATTTTTATAAAAAAAATAAGTTTTTTATTATTTAAAAAAGGGCTTTTGATAATATTTCAAAAAAGCTTGATAAAAGCCTGAAAAATATGGGATTCGAGGAAAAGATCTCTGAAAAAATTCCAGAATTTTTTTTGGCTTTTCATCTTTCGGAAAACTTTCGACTTTCCGTTTTCCCGAAACCTTTTGGCTTTCCAAATTCTGGAAAAACTTTTGACCTTCCGTATTCCGGAAACTTTTGATCTTTCACATTCCGATTTTTTTTTGTCTTTTCATTTTCCCAAAACTTTTGGCTTTCCGTATTCTGGGAAAACCGTTGGAATTCCAAAATTTTTTGATCGTTCCTATTCTAAATGCGTTCGGGGTTAATTAAAGATTTCAAAAAATTTCCAAAAATTAGTGAAAAATTAGACAAAGGTTATTTTAAATTTCAAAAAAATGTGGGGTTGGTGTTTGGCATGTGGTGTGTCCATTCGGGCGCCTGTGACCATTCAAATTCCTTTAAAATATATTTTTTGACCCTAAAAATTAAAAAATCCATTAAAATTATAAATTTTCATTGGATTTGAGAATTGTCGGGCGGAATTGAAAATTTCGTGAACGACGGGATTCTCAAGAAAAATTAGAAATTTTCTAGAAATTATTTTTAGAAATCCTAGAAATTTGGTATTTTTAAAATATCAATGGTATTTTGGCAAATTAAATTGCTAAAAATTTTCTGGAAAAATATAGGTTTGGAATGCCATAAGATAGGTTTGGTGGAATTCAAAATTATCGTATTTTGAGGTCCTATAAAATTAGGAAAAATTAGAAAAAAAATCATGATAATTCTTTTTCTCGAGAATTTAATATTTTCGAGGGTTATTTAATGTTGAAGTACGTTTTCTCGTACTGACGTTAGATAGATGCAGGTTATTCGCATGTTATTAATACGATTATATCTCGTATTAATGGATATTTATATTTAGATTAATTCTAAATGATGTATTCATGATTTTTTACCATTGTTTAGCCATTCTTTTTAGACATGTTCCTTAATTTCTTTTGATGGCTATAATTTGCGTTCAAAGTGTGTTTCACCTTTGACACTTTTTCATAATAAATTATTTTGCACTTGTTTAAGTGTGGTTTGTGCTTAATTTCTTAAGCCTAAGACAAATTCTATCATGGGTCAGTTGATCGGTTTGTTTTGGTGGATTTTTATTGGATGTTTTCCAAGTTTTATATGGACTCATCAGGTTCTGCCTAGATTACTTCTGTCTAGGGGTTTTTTTAATTGAGTGCTACACACATGTGTTTCGCTTACTTACTTTGGAGTTTTGCTTGAACGATACAATGTTCATATACTCCGGATTGATGAGTTGGCCACCAATTTTAATGCTTCTTTTGGCGTGATTAATGTCCATTAGATGGTATGCATTGATTTATGGTCTTTATGGATTCGAGGAGCTTCTATGCTTTTATCCATGGTTTTATAAGGATCTTTTGATCTTTTGAATAATTACATGTGCTTTGAAGGTAGCATTTACCTTTGTTTTTTGCACGTAATTTTGGAGTATATTTCTTGTACTCTTGTACATATTCCAACTCGGATACCTAGTTGCTTATATATCAAGGGGAGTGATTTTTCTACCCTAACTTTATTGTGTTTTGAGTAGTTATCATTAGAAAGGCGCCAATAATTCAATTTCTTTTCTAATGATGTACTCATAAGGAATTATTCTTTGATGTAGTCTTAAGTATATAGAGATAGGTTTAGTATGTGAAAGTCTGGATAAGGCCATCTTATTCCTTTTATACAGGATTTTATTCATATTTCCTAGACGGCATACTAGGGAGTTTCAAATTGTTAAGGTATGTATGGGTGGTATCATGGTGGTATGGGACGCTAGTGATCCCTCACATATATTATCTTATGGGATAATTTGGGCTCAAGATTATTGCTTTGCTTACATCACTTAGCATGTTGTCCTCAACATTCAAAGACAATCTCATTTTCTAAATTCACTAGAAGTTATAGTGTGGGCATTCTCTAGATAAATTACTTTTATCTATAGCCTGCATGTTTTGATGAGGGTAATCTCATCGGTATTTTCACTTGTTGAAATCTCTTTCTTTAGAGTTTAAACAAGTTTATCTTGTTGTGTTCGGATAAGGAAATTTGGATTATTCCTTTGTTGGCATTTCTTTCTCTAGTTCCGTACTTTAGGTGATTTATACAGTCAACCTGATGGTTTACGGATGGACATATGTAACTCATCGAGACGCTAATGACTCTATGTTGATATGGGTAACTCGGGACATCAATTATTCCATATGCAGATGTGGGTATGTCGGAGCGCCGATGAATCCCTGGTTTCTGCTGTTATAATGCCATGTTTTCCTATTTTATTCCGAATGGTTTACAACGAGGAAGTTACTTTGAATGTGAATTGCTCTGATCATCTACAGTCTGATGGGCAAACAGAGCGTATGAATCAGATTATAGTGTATATGCTTCGTACATATGTCTCTAGAAAATCATCATATTGGGAAAAATATATTCCAATGATGGAATTTACCTATAACAGTTTTAAATACACGGCTATTGATTTTAGTTCGTGCATACTTATGTATGGGTATCAACCCAGGGCACCTATTGATGTCGGTCTTAAGGACATCGAGCTTGATGTATCGAGGGATTTCTTGCATGATATGTAGGAAATGCTGACCGAAGCTCAGGATTCTATCAGGAGTGCTCAAGATAGGGCACGGTTTTATGTTGATAGGGGACGCTCATCTCGGTTTTTTGAACCAGGAGCATTGGTTTATTTTAATGTTCCTAAAGATTTTTAGACTTTGTCAATGGGAAAATGCTCAAATTTCTCCTAGATATTGTGGTCCATTTTTGAGTTATACATCGGATTGGCACGGTTGCGTTTGAACTTAAAACTACCTCCACATGTTAGAGTTCATCCAGTCTTTCATATCAATAGGTTGAAAGGGAAACTGGGAGGTGAGGATAACACAGTTACTCCTCAAGAACTCGTTGAAGTCGATTATTAATCCTATGTTCCACATGAACCTGATAAGGTACTTGAATTCAGGGAAAGGAAACTTTGTAGTTGACTAATCCCCGAGGTTAAAATTAGGTGGAAAGATAGGAAAATAGGGGATTCGACTTGGGAGTCGGTTGAGATTGTTTAGCGCAGTTCTCCTTCTTTTCATTGCAAGAGTGCAATGTTTTGAGAGAGGGGAAGTATGTTATATGTACATTATGTGTGCTATGTTATATGCACATTATGTGTGCATATACTAGGAGGCTAACCCACATTAGGCTTGTGAGCATGGGAGCATGGGAACATGGGTTAGGACTAACCTTAAGGGTTAAGGTTAGGGTCAGGCATCCAAGGGTCACACATGGGAAATGGAAAGTCAAGAGTCACTTGAGGGCCCTTCTATATAATAGGGGCATGGGGCACACTCATCAAGGGAGGCTTGGGGGCTTGGAGGCTTATGCTATGGTCTCTTGTGTAGAGGTCCATATCTACTCACTTACCATTTCACACTATAGCTACATACTATTGGATTGTGTTATACCTTTTGATGGTATGGGACATCAAGGTAGAGGTATGATGTATTTCATTTATGATTCATGTGTGCATCCCTTGGGCTCGGGGTGGTTGGGTGGTTGAGTTTATGCCTGATTTATGCATGTTTATGCATAACAATTATCTAGAGAGATCTTAGGGTTTTAACACTTCCCCTCCGCATGTAGGAGGAGCTGTTGGACTTAGAGTTTTTAGAGACGACACAACAGCCTACCTTGCTGAGAGATGTTGGGAATCTCTAGAGATTCGCAAAAGCGATAGAGATTTTCTACCGTGCATTAGGAGCACAGATCAACTGGCACAAGTCGTGTGGTTTTTGGTTAGGCTCAACACCCACCCCGACTTGGCGACCAGTTGAGACTTTCCAGTGGATCTCGAGGGGCACTCCAGTCCGATACCTCGACTGCCAGGTTGGCATTGATATCTCTCTTGAGCAACAGCTCGCTCCGCTTCTTCTGAGTATTCGGAAGAAGCTTCTATAATGGAGTTCGATAAGGCTATCCCTAGTAGGCAGAGTGGCGGTGGCGAACCAAGTATTTCTTGCACCTATGTGGTACATCACCTTGTGCTGGGCCTTTTCTGGGGCTTGTATTGGCCAAGTACAACATTTGATCCAGAACTTCTTGTGGGCCGACAGTGATGGTAGGCCAACCAGGGCCAAGGTGGCATGGAGAGTGATCATTCAGCCACATAGCAGAGGGGGGTTAAGCCTCATTGATCCAGCTATACAAAGCCGTGCCCTGTTGGGCAAGTTGATTGTCATAGGACTCCAACCCGGTGGTGAGCCTTAGAAGGATTTTCTCCTGGCCCGGATTTCAGCCTACACTCCGAGCCTTGGAGGCCCTGGCCCACAGAGTACTAGATGGATCTTCACAGAGATGCAAGCCCGTGGTTTTAGTCCTTCCTTTGAGGATAGATTCACAGCCAGTCTACTTCGTGCTTGGCATTATATCAGGCTAGCCCTCAGACAGATTGTTCCAGTGGCCTCAAAGGAGCAGCTTCGGTAGCCTTTGATCTGGAACCCCCTAATCCGCTCACCCAATGGCTACATGCTAGGGGCCTGATCGCACATATCTTGGGGTGCCTTGAGCATGGGACCAGTCAGGTCTCTTGGAGATTGTCACGTAGGCTGTAACGCCTGTGATCGACGGCCGGCAGACCGGATGGCCATGTCCGGGGTTCAGTGGGAGAGGACGCCCATGCGGAGTCATGGCGGCCAGGCTAGTGTGGATGGCAGGCCACACACTATATAGCCTGGGGGATGAGGGGCAATCCTCATTCTTCCTCTATGGCTGGGTGGTGAGCCAGAGGCCGTCCCCTCCTGTGGTAACGCCCGTAGGTTCGAAGGGGTCGTCAAGGTCCGCGCGTGACCGGGGGACCGGAGCCCACTCAATGGTTTTCAACCATTCATCTTCTCATCCTTATCTCCAATGGAATGTGTGGAGGGAAGCGGCCAGAATTGAAAGGAAGATTTTGAAGGGAAGAACTCTCTCTCTCTCTCTCTCTCTCTCCCCGTCACACACAACAAGCGATTGCAGATAAGATCTCGTTTTTTTTCTCTGCGTTGAAGCTTGTGTGCAAAAAAAATTTGGTTTGGTGTGGGGGGGCGAAGACCAGCCCCATGACCCGTCTCTACTGTTTGGGGGGGGGCGAAGACCAACCCCACGACCCAATACGGACGAGACAATGCTGTGAAAAGCCAACATTGATTCTGCGTGGGGGGGCGAAGACCGCCTGCTGAAGCATTACGCCGTTTGAGGTGGGGTGAAGAGCACCCTAAGCGCCGTCTGAGGGGGGCGACTTGCGTTGAAGAGGAACCTCCGTCTCTACTGGGTGGTGGTTGTGAGGGGGGCGAAGAGCCTAGGTGGCTAGCCCAAGCGGCCAGCCCAGTGGGCGGCCAGGCCAACCAGGCACAGCCAGCCCAGGCTGCCTAGGCGGCCAGCCAGGCTAGCCAGGCGACGGCGGCGGCGGCGGTGGCCAGCCAGCCAAGCGACGGCCACCAGAGCAGCCGACGACTAGCAGGCAACCAGCGCTGTAGGCGGCCAGAAGAAGAAAAAGAAGAAGAAGAAAAAAATATTTATTTATATATATATTTTTTAATTATTCATTTTTAATTTATTAAAAATGAAACTAAATTCAAACGGATCCTCTCTCTCGGCTCGGCTGGGGAGGGATAATCCCGGCAAGGGATAATCCGATGTTTCTGTTGTGTATTTCTGGTTTATTGCATTGTTTACATTGCAAGTAAATAAAAATGTCTGCCCGTCCCAGTGTGTCCCCACCCACTAGTCCGGTAGGTTTTTCAAGACTTCTCTCCTCGGTCGCGGGCCTTACCTCGACCGAGTTGGCTGGCCGTAGATGCCAGGCCGTCTCCCGTTCAGAGGGGCGCTCTCCGGGCACGTCTCGTGACCCGCAGGCGCCTTCCACGTCTCGTGACCCTGCCCTTGACCTTGGCATGCCCGTAGAGGCCGTCGACCTGGCTGACCCCGCTCAGGACGATGAGCTGGATTATATGGACACTAAGTCCCCGAGGGGGACGATGACCTCTTGGCAAACCACGACTTTGACCGGTACCTTACTGACCCTACCGACATGAATAAGTACCCTATGCCACGTATGGACGAGTTATTTGATCAACTCTATGGGTCGAAATATTTCTCTAAGATAGACCTGAGATCTGGGTATCATCAGGTTAGAATTAAGGTCGAGGATGTTGCGAAGACAGCATTCAGGACACGATTCGGTCACTTTGAGTTTTTGGTTATGCCGTTTGGGCTAACCAATGCTCCAGCGACTTTTATGACGCTGATGGACAATGTTTTACGTCCATACTTAGGAAAATTCGTAGTAGTTTTCCTAGATGAGATTCTTGTGTACAGCAAAACGCATAAAGAACACTTGGCACATTTGCGATTAGTGTTCCAGTTATTGCAACAACACAAGCTATTTGCGAAGGAGAGCAAATGTGAATTTTTTGAAAGAGAAATTCACTATTTGGACCACATTATATCCGCCCATGGTACGCGGATGGAACCTGAGAAAGTGGAAGCTATTCTCAAGTGGCTAGCCCCGAAAAATCTCGAAGAACTGCAGATTTTTCTTGGCATGTCGGGGCTTTACCGACAGTATGTAAAGGACTACGCGAAGATTGTAGTCCCGTTAACGGATCAATTGTGCACAAAAACAAAGAATATATGTTGGGAGGGAGACCAACAAAAGAAGCTTCGAAAAACTTAAGGTAGCCATAACAGCTGCACCTGTTTTGACTATAGTTGACCCTACTGAGCCATTTGTCTTGGAGACAGACGTTAATGGTGAGGCCATTGGAGCCGTGCTTTTGCAGAGGGGACGCCCTGTTGCATTTGACAGGAAAAATTAGATAGGGCTCAGCGTAACTACTCGGCTTATGAGCGGGAGTTACTGGCCATCGTACATGCACTTAAAAAGTGGAGACACTATTTATATGGTGCCACTTTTGAAGTACGTACGGATCACGAAAGCTTGACATAGCTTTCGAGTCAAAATAAGTTGAAAGGTCGGAAAGCTCGATGGGCGGAGCTCCTACAGGAGTTTGACCTTCAAATTTGCTACCAAAGGAATAAATATAATGTTGTGGCGAATGCGCTTAGCCGCATGCCACAAATTAATGAGTTAAGCTTTACGGTTTTCAAGAATGAGTTCTTGGAATCACTCTGTGGCTTGTGTGAGCATGATCCTGTCTTTACAGAGGTCTGGTGCACTGTACGTGTACGCACTTTGTCACAGTCGCGCCCACCTTTCTCGTCGGCAAGTAATGCTAGTCCGGAGAGATTGGCCGTAGGTGCGGCGGGTAGCGAGGCGAGAGTTAGTCCGGAGAGGCTGGCCGTAGGTGCGGCGGGTAGCGAGGTGAGAGTTAGTCCGGAGAGGCTAGCCGAGTCTTCGGGGTATAGTTTTGAGCCGGAGAGCTCAGACATAGGCCCTTCATCACCTTTGTTTTCCGACACGGTTTCAAAGGATGATGCTAAACTTCGTCGGGGGGAGAAGTATGCTAACTACTCCATTGACGACGGGTACTTACTCTACAAGGGTAGGGTGTGTGTACCAACTATTGGTGACTTTCAAGCATGCATTCTTAGAGAAAGTCACGATAGTCCAAGTGCTAGTCATCCCGGGATACAAAAGACCTATGCACTAGTCAAACGACAATTTTATTGGCCTAGTTTGTTCAAGGACGTCCAGACTTATGTGCTGCAATGCAATAAGTGTCAGGTCAATAAGCATGAAAGGCTAAAGGTTGGGGGCTTACTCCATCCTTTAAGCATTCCTCAAGGAAAATGGGAAAGTATTTCCATGGATTTCATCACCGGTTTACCCACGACAAGTCGAGGGAATGACTCGGTCTAGGTGGTGGTGGATAGGTTAACCAAGATGGCAAAATTTATTGCCACCAAGAAAATGGTAAAAATGCCTGAGTTGGCAAAACTCTTTATTGAACATCTCTACAAGCTATATGGCTTGCTCGCAGATATAATGTCAGATAGAGATAGAAATTCAACAGCCACTTTTGGAGGGAAGTCTTCAAAAAGCTGGATACTACTCTGAGTATGAGTACGGCGGACCATCCGGAGTCTGATGGTCAAACAGAAATGGTTAACCAAATACTCGAGGATATGTTGTGTTCTTATGTGCGAAGCAATCAAATTGGGAAGAATATTTGCCCATATTGGAGTTTGCTTATAACAGCTCCAAGCATTCAGGACGACGACTGGATTTACACCATTCATGTTAATGTATGGATTCCAGCTGAGATCTCCAATGGCTGTAGGCCTAGAAAAGGATAAGATTCAATCTGTCAAGGATTTCCTTGAAGATATGAATGATATGCTCAAAGCCGCACGTGAGAGCATTCGTAGCGCTCAGGATCGCGCTAAAACTTATGCGGATAAAGGACGTAGAAAGGTGACCTTTGCAGAAGGTGACTTTGTATTCCTCAAGGTTCCTGCGCAGTCAGAAACCATGAAAATGAGAAAGTGTGATAAACTTTCTCCGAGATATTGTGGTCCTTTTAAAATCCTTAAGAAAATTGGGGACATAGCATATAAACTTGAGTTACCGGAGAGTTCTCAAGTCCATCCTCTCTTCCATGTCAGTAAACTGAAGAAATCAGTTCACGGGTTAGAGAACGCAGTTTCTCTAGAGATTTTGGTGGACTTGATAGAGCCACCAAAGATACCACATGAACCTGAAAAGATTCTAGAGTATCGTGACAGACAAACCCGACATAAAGTGTACCAGGAGGTACTTGTTAAATGGACAGATAGGGATGAGAAGGTAGCTACCTGGGAACGCTGTAGTGTAATTTCCAAAAGGTTTCCTTAGTTTGTTTTCGAGGACGAAAACTCTTCTTAAGGGGGGGTAATGTCACGTGGGCTGTAACGCCTATGACCGACGGCGGCAGACCGGATGGCCATGTCCGGGGTTCAGTGGGAGAGGACGCCCATGTGGAGTCATGGGCGGCCAGGCTAGTGTGGATGGCAGGCCACACACTATATAGCCTGGGGGATGAGGGGCAATCCTCATTCTTCCTCTATGGCTGGTGGTGAGCCAGAGGCCGTCCCCTCCTGTGGTAACGCCCGTAGCGGCGTTACGGATATCTAACAGAGATTGGGTCGCACACAAGCAGTTTCCTCAAGAGGAGAAGGAGAGAGGCTTGACAGGGATCCGAGGTAGAGACAAGCTCAGCATCGACATCGACTCAGCTATTCCTCCAGAGTGGTTGACTCCTATTCTAGACCCGACCCCCCCAATGTGGCTAGGCGTGTTCCATAAGACACAATATTCTCGTGGCGGTCTATGGAGCAGATGAGGACAGTTGTCTACTCACTTTTTCTATTGGATTACATGGCAGCTTAGAGAGATCAGAGCACCCCTTGAAGGATTTCAGAGGCTGCACCTTGCAGAGGGTGAGGGTGATTGGTTTTTGGGCACGTGCATGGCACATAGATCCAGCACCGGCCAAGGTGCTAGGGAAAGATTTTGGCGGTTATGGATTTGGGAGTGCCAACCTCTCATGTGGTTGTAGTGGGACCCTAGAGAGTGGATGTGGCATGATCCCACATATCGGGTGGAGACTCTGGATGCCCCTTTCTTTGCATATATAGCGCGGCTTGGCCGCAGGATCCAAATGTCAGAGATAGATGGCACACCGACAATAGTAGCACACTGGCAGTCTCAGGGCCTATCACAACGCTTCCTTTTAGATTTTTGGAAGAGGCTTTGGGACAGCTTTCGGCCGAGGAAGATCACTCTCTTCCTCTGGTTGACGGCACACAAGAGTCTGGCAGTGGCCAACAGTTGGAGGTCGGTCTCAGCAACTTGCCCAAGGTGCGGCCATCCCCAAGTGTCTCAGCGACATTGCCTTTGGGATTGCCCGAAGGTTCAATAGATTTGATAGCGGATTCTCTGCATCTTTGCTATGGACAAGGCATCGACCTGGATTATTACTTGGGATACTATCGCTTGGGCCAACGAGGCTAGAGTGGTCAGGACTTACGAGGAGGATGAGGGAGGCCATGGCCTTGAGGTCTCCCACTATCGTATTGCAGTAGTACTAGTCACAGCCCCACCTATAGGTGTTTGGCGTCTAGGCTCATGCCAACACTAGGAGATTTGCAGTAGCATAGCAACCTGGCACATATGGCGTGCTAGATGTAACGAGGCCATCGAGGGTACCCACACTTCGCCGGCTGAGACCATCAGGAGCATATGGCTCGACATCATTCACACCCTCCGCGGTCAGTGGGGGGGGGGAAGCTGCAGGGAGGTTTTGACCGCATGCGGAAGCCTTCTTGAGACTTTGGCCTGGCCCTTTCTTCACAGATAGAGGTGGTGATCCCATTTGGCACTAAAAACCACCTGTGTGGTTGTTTCTCCCCCCTCCCCCTGTATGACCCCCTGTATGAGATAGCCTTTTGCTCATAGAGTGGCTAGCCGGAGGAAAAGCATCTCTCCCCTTTATGATTACTTGTTTCCCGCCCTTATATGAGACGAGTTTGTATTTAGCCCTTCGTTGTTGAACTTAGCCCTTTGTGGCTGTTTTCTCTAACTAATTGAATTATCTTTTTTCTTGGGAAAAAAAAAGATGATACGGCAACACAACTTTTTAAATTATAACTTGGTTAAGAAACTTAATTTGCCTCAAGTCCCAAGTTCTCATAAGTTATCATTAGCCAATGGCTATGATAAAGATGAGTTGGATACTGTGGTAAACCAAGTTTGGATAAAGATTCAAGAGTATGAAGCACTTTAAAATTTCAAGTTATACATTTATCAACCGTAGATGTAATTCTTGGGAGAGAATGGTTATTCTCATTGGAAGAAACACTTTCGAGAAGCTATTTGCCTAGTACACTAACATTTGAGCCTAGCGGAAAATTTACTACATTGCAAGGAGAGCACAATGTACTATCTTCTCCTTTGATATGTTATATTGAGCTCCAAAAGCTTCATCAAGATAATGAAATAGAACAAATGTTTTTGTGTTATGCAATGCCTCAATTTAAAAACCATTGTGAAAAGCTTGATTTAAGTATTTGTCAAGTAGTTAATTCTTCTTTGAACAATTTAAAGCTTGATTTAAGTATTTGTCAAGTAGTTAATTCTTCTTTGAACAATTTAAAGCTTGATTTAAGTATTTGTCAAGTAGTTAATTCTTATTTGAAGAATTTATTAGAAGAATTTAAAGATGTTTTTCCAAAAACATTGCCAAAAGGTTTACTTCTAGATAGAGGGACAAATCATCCCATATAAGTTTTAAAGGATTCAAAGCCAATTAGTAAGCCACCTTATAGAGTAAGTTTGATCGAAAGACAAGAAGTTAAAAAACAATTGGCTAAATATTTAGAACAAGGCTTTATTACGCCAAGTAAATCTCCCTGGGCTTCACCAATATTATCGGTGAAGAAAAAAGATGGATCTATGTGCTTGTGCATAGATTATCGTGGATTGTATATAATGATAATAAAAAGATGGATCTATGTGCTTGTACATAGATTATCGTGGATTGTATATAATGATAATAAAAAATAAATTTATATTCCCAAGATAGATGAGTTGTTTAATTGACTCAAAGGTGCTAAATATTTTAGTAAGATAGATTTAAGGTATGGATATCATCAAGTAAGAATTAGAATTGATGATGTGCCAAAAACAGCATTTAGGACATCTTTTGGACATTATGAGTTTTTGGTTATGCCTTTTGGTGTAACTAATGCTCCCGCTACTTTTCTTACCACGATGAACACTATACTTCATCTTTATTTAGGAAAATTTGTGGTGGTTTTTATTGATGATAGACTAGTCTTTAGTAAAAATGAACAAAAACATATTGAGCACCTTAGAAAAGTATTTTAATTCATGAGAAAAAATAAATTATTTACTAAAAAATCTAAATATAACTTTTAAAAAAAATAAGTACAATATATTGGACACAGTGTGTTTGAGGAAGGGATTTGTATTATGGATCTTGCTAAATTTGAAGCTAGATTGAGATGGAAGGCCCCATCCAATAAGGATTTACAGGGTTCTATCGAAAGTATATAAAAAATTATGCTAAGATAGATGTTCCAATGACGAGAACCAGCTTAAAGGAAAAGGAAAACAATTTAGTTGGTCAACAAACTAGTTTTGAAAAATTGAAAGTAGTAATAGCTACTACTCCGATTTTGCAAATAGTGGATCCAAATGAACTATTTGTATTAGAAATCAATGCTAGTATTTTTGTTGTAAGAGCAGCATTAAGGGAAGGCCAGTTGCATTTGAAAGTAAAAAGTTAGACAAAGCTCAAAGTAACTATTCAACTTATGAAAAAGAACTATTTGCAATTGTACATGCTCTTGAAAAGTGGCATCATTATTTGTATGGTGCCAATGTCGAAGTATTGTCTGACCATGAAAGTCTTAAATAGTTAAATACTTGAAAAGTGGCATCATTATTTGTATGGTGCCAATGTTAAAGTATTGTCTGACCATGAAAGTCTTAAATAGTTAAATACTCGAAAGGAGTTAAGAGGTAGGAAGGCTAAATGGGTTGAAATCCTACAAGAGTTGGATTTTCAAATAAGATCTAGAAAAGGAAAATTTAATGTCGTGGTAGATGCTCTAAGTTGAACACCCATGATAAATGAGTTGAGTTTTACTCAACTAAAAAGTGAGTTGCTAGCTCACTTAAAAGGAAAATGTGCTAATGACCCTAGCTATCACAAGTAGTTTGGAATTACTTGATTAAAAAAGATAACTTTCAAATAGAGAGTAAAGAAAATGGTGATAATGGGTACTTATTATATAAAGGTGGCATTTGTGTACCTAAAGAAGAAAATATTTGTGAGAATATATTACTAGAATGTCATGACAATCCAAGTGTGGGGCACCCGAAAATTTCTAAAACCTATGTACTTGTTAAAAGATAGTTTTATTGGGTAGGTTTAAAGAAGGACATCCAAACTTATGTTATAAAATGCCCTAAGTGCCAAGTCAATAAAGTTGAGTGCCTAAAAGTAAATGGAATATTATAACGACTACAAATACTTGAGGATAAGTGGGAAAGTATTTCTATGGATTTCATAATGGGACTACCCCGAACAACTAGATGACATGATTTAATGTGGGTAGTAGTGGATAGGTTAACAAAGCTGGTATAATTTATACCAACTAAAAAATAAGTAATTTTAAACACCAGAATCAGCTAGAATGTTTATCCATCATCTATATAGATTGTATGGATTGCCACCCAACAGATATAGTAAGTGATCGAGATACAAAGTTTACAAGCCATTTTTGGAAAAAAGCGTTCAAAAAATTAGACACCAAACTTAGTATGAGTATATCTGAACATCCACAAAGTGATGGACAAATGGAAAGGGCTAACCAAGTCCTAAAAGAAATGCTTCGAGCATACGTTAATCATAAGCAAAACAATTGGGATGAGTATCTTTTATTATTAGAATTTGCTTATAATAGTGCTAAACATTTTGCTACCGGTTTTAGTTTATTTATGTTAATATATGGATTTCAACCTAGAGCACCCATAGCAGTTGGGTTACAAAAAGGAAAATTGTAGAGTGTAAAAGACCTTCTCAAAGGCATACAAGATAGTCTAATCATTGCAAGAAGTAATGTTGAAAGAACACAAGATCGTTTTATTAGTTATGGTTTATGTAAAAGTTTCTTAAAAAACTTTAAAAAGTGAAAAAGTTTCAAAATTAAGTCCAAGGTATTGTGGTACTTATACAATACTTAAAAAATTTGGAAGTGTATCTATATGAGAGTGAACTTTCTTGAGAATTTAATTATATTTATTCAATAAAAATTATAGTTAGAGATGAGAGTACATGAATATCTCTAATCAATTAGAAAAATATAAAGAAAATAAATTTATGATAAAAATAGCATATGTATGATAAAGATCCCCCAAAAATAGGTCGATTTTTGCATATGGTTGAATTTAGCAAAATGGCCCACTTGAGTTGTAGACTAGGTCTATTCCCATAATGTTAAGTACCAACTCGACTATATTCTGACGAAAAACCAGAGAGATACAGTGGCTACAAGTTGCAGGCATGTACTTGTATATAGGGAGTCAAGACAGGCTGAGATAGGCAAACGTCTACGGGGAATATTAATTCTCTTAATGTTTTCCTTATATGGTTTAATTATTTCATGAGAATGAGAGAGAGAGAGAGAGAGAGAGAGAGAGAGAGAGAGAGAGAGAGATTAAACATGGTTTGTAAGAATTGTAGGTTCCTTGGATGAAGTTCTCTTTTCTTGGATGAAGTTCTCTTTTCTTTCTATGTTCTCTTTTCTCCTCTCATGAGAAGATGTATTATTGTATCAAATGCACACAAGCACATAAATACACTCACATACACAAGTACATGTTCACACACATGGACATGCACACACTCACACACACATATGCACTTGCACGTGCACACACATAGATGTACACACGAGTATATTCACATGCTCACACACACGTACATGCAGGCACTCGCTATGGATACACATAAATAAAAACACACACCATGTACACACACACACTCGCTATGGATACACATAAATAAAAACACACACACCATGTACACACACACACAACAAATACACACTAACACATAGACACAATCAAGACACACTTGCATGATGCATGAACGCGTGAAGACATTACACCATCACACATACGTATGTATGTGCACACACAATCACACACATATGTATGTAAAAGAGAAGACAAAAGACATTGTATATAAAATACACTTATTTAAGAGTGAACACACCTCATCATGCATCCCCACGTATTAAATTTTAATATTAATTAAAAATATATGTTTATATGTGTTTATTTATTTTATAAATGCACATGTATCTATATGTATACGTCTCTAAATATAATAAAACATAATATTATAGATAATATATATTTACATGTGTGTGTGTGTGTGTGTGAGAGAGAGAGAGAGAGAGAGAGAGAGAGAGAGAGAGAGAGAGAGTTTCTATATGTGGGCGAGTGTGTGTGAGAAGAGAGATAGCGTGTGTCTGTGAGTGGAGCGGAGAGAGAGAGAGAGAGAGAGAGAGAGAGAGAGAGAGAGAGAGAGAGAGAGAGAAATGAAATGATATATTAACGTCTTCAAAAGGCCAAAATGACCTATGAGACCAAAAAGGTTACAACAATTGGTGGATCTGATACAATGTCTATGTAAGAAAAGCTAAAACAACTAAACAACTAACTGAAACTGAAACAACAACTATGGGGAAAAGTAAGGTACTAGGAGCTCTTAATGGATAACATATGGGAAGGAAAACTCTAGCAACAAAGGTAAGCATCATATACATCACTATCCAAAGATGTCTCTTATCGGTCGATGGCAGATATAATCAATGTCCTCCATGGTGAGAACTCTGACTGGATGTCTCCCATGCTGTGCTAGTATGGTCCTGATCCTCTGTTGTAGTCTTCGCCGGTGTCAAGATGGGCCTCTCATCTTGGGGTGCCTGGACCGCCCCAGCTCTATAGCCTGATCAATCAGTGTATCTCTTGTGCGGCTATACTCTGGGGCTAGCTGCAATGCCTGCTGGCCTGACTGCTCAATCTCTGGTCGAAAGAAGTTTGTAACCTGCCTCTGTAGGTGTCTCTCCCTCTCTAATCCCCTCCCTCTCAAGAGACCCTCTCTATATCTACGTAGCTCCAGCAAGTATAATCCGAGGCATATCTGATCTCCTGGTATCTCATGACTTTGGAAAGTGGTCCGAAACCATCTCTGAACAGGCTGTGAAAACGGCCTCGTATCTCATAATATACTGGACAGTGACATATGTAATGTAACTCTGTCTCTGGCTCCATCTGGCACAACTGACAAATCCTGGCCTCAGCTGGTACTCCTCTGAATCTGCCAGTTTCAATCTCTAGCAGGTGTGAGGATGTGCGCATTTGACCAATAGCACACCGTACCCCATGAGAAAAATAAGCATCCATGTAGTTGGGTCTAATCACAATCCCATCCTCCGTGAGCTGGAGAAGATGATCTCTATAGAAAGCCATCTTCGTACCAAGCTCGTGTGTCGGCTGTATCCATGTCCTCCTAGTGTCCAGTTGAGTCAAGTCCTGCCTGATAAGTCTGGTAATCTCTGCCCGTGTGAGAGAGAGGGAGGGTGCATCCAGGAAGTACTGAAATGGAGGTAGCCTGTCGATACTAAAGCCATGCAGCTGGAACCAAGCTATCATCTGTGCATACCAACATGATCTGTCTCCCTGTGATGCCAACTATCGTGAAGGCTCCAGGGCTAAGTGAGCATATCTGTCTCTAGGGAGAGCCCAAGTGCTATGTATAAAGGAGACTGATCGAGTGAGTGCCTCTACTACTAATGGGGGGGCAGCCATCTCTGCACGGATAATATCATGTGGTATGGAGGCCATGGCCCTAATCATCCAGGAAATCATAGAAACCAAGGGCCGCTCCATCCATCAGTGCTACTAGCTCGGCTGTGGTGATCCACTGAGGGTCCCCATATCTCCACTCCATATAGCATGGCTGAAGTGACCAAAGTGTTAAAGAGCCAGAGCTTTGTTCGAAGTTCGTGAAACTGAACCTGCGAACACATCCTCTCTAGTCTCCCCAATGCTACATAAGCCCTGGTCAATTTGGTCTCCGCTGCTCTCCTCAAGGAAAATAGTGCTCCACTAAAAACCACACCAAGGTAAGTATATGCATCTGTATACTCCACTGTCTCTTGACCATATGTAAAGGTGGGTGCTGACCTCCTAACCCACTGTGTTGTCGTGTTAAACACCATCACCTTGGTTTTACCAAGGTTAATAGCCCTGGTCAATCTGCTCTCCTCAAGGAAAATAGTGGGCCACTAAAAACCACACCAAGGTAAGTATATGCATCTGTATACTCCACTGTCTCTATATAAAGGTGGGTGCTGACCTCCTAACCCACTGTGTTGTCGTGTTAAACACCATCACCTTGGTTTTACCAAGGTTAATAGACAATCCACTATCCTGTGCAAACGTGTGCAATGCATCCAAATGACGCTGCATCCCCTCTAGAGAATATGAGATCAACACAATATCATCGGCATACAATAACGGTGGAATCCATGTCCCTGCTAGCTATGCTCCTCTGTCACCCTCCCGCTCTACATAGTCCGAAACCCCATCCACATACATCCCAAATAAGGTGGGAGAAAGGGGGTAGCCATGTTTCACCCCAGTAGTGGAGTGAACCATCTCAGATATACCCTGAGTAGTACGTACCTGCCCCACAACTGTCCCCACAACTGTCCTATATAAAGCCATGATTTCCCAAATCAACTCTGTGGCACTCCCATCTCCTGTAGTCTGCGCATCAGTCTGGCTCTCGATACTGTGTCAAAAGCTTTGCGGGAATCCACAAAGCAACAATAAATCCTCCTGCCATATGATCTGCCCTCCTCAATAATAGCTCTGAGTGTCAAGATATGGTCAAGAGTGGAGAAACCTCTCCCGAACCCTGCCTGAGTGCCAAGATATGGTCAAGAGTGGAGAAACCTCTCCTGCTTGCCCTGATGCACGTATGCCCTCTCTCTCTGCCCATCTACTCAACTCCTACTCAAGAATAGATGCATATAATCTAGCCAATGTGTGACCAATCATGATGGTACGATAATTCCGAGGAAGCATGGAATCCCCTGACTTGAAGATAGGTACAATCGTGGACATATTCCAAGTCTCAGGAAAACCCTCACACATGGCTCGGTTAAACATCATAGCAATAAGCTCTGCAAGCATATCTCTGGCACGAATAAAGTGCTCTGCTACCAAACCATCATGATCATATGCTCTCCCAGTCCTCATCCTCTCAATAGCTTTCCTTACCATCTCAGCAGTAAAGAAAGCACATGTCTCTAGGCATGGCTCCGATGGGTCTGGCAGGGGTGGCTGTCCTGGTGCTGTGTACAGGGATGCTGCATACTCACCCCAAATCTCTGTGGAGGTAATGGTGGCTGGCGAGAGAGAGAGAGAGAGAGAAACACAGAGAGAGACAGAGACATGTAAGTCTATGTGTGAGAGTGTGGGGGGGGGAAAGAGTGTGTTTGCATTAGTACATGTGCATGTGTGTGTGTGTGTGTGTAAGAGAGAGAGAGAGAGAGAGAGAGAGAGAGAGAGAGAGAGTTTCGACATTTGAGAGTGTGTGCATGTGTATGTGAGAGAAAGAGGGTGTGCATGTGCATGTGCATGTGAGAGAGAGAGAGAGAGAGAGAGAGAGAGAGAGAGAGAGAGAGAGATTACATGTCCTCACCACTCATCCCTTACCATTAAAATTTAATTAATTAAAATTATATATGTGTGTAAATCTCTGTGTGAGAGAGAGAGAGAGAGAGAGAGAGAGTTTCTATGTAGGAGATAGTTTGTGTCGGAGGAGAGAGTGCGCATTTGCATTAGTGTATGTGCGGTGTGTACATGTGTGTGTGTGTGTGAGAGAGAGAGAGGCAGAGAATTTCTACGTAAGAGATAGTTTGTGTGGGAGGAGAGAGTGTGCGTTTGCATTAGTGTATATGCAGTGTGTACATGTGTGTGTGTGTGTATGAGAGAGAGAGAGAGAGAGAGAGAGAGAGAGAGAGAGAGAGAGAGAGAGAGAAATGAAATGTTATATTAACGTCTTCAAAAGGCCAAAGTGACCTATGAGACCAAAGTTACAACCATGTGACATCTGATACGCTATCTGGAAAAGAAAAGAAAGGACTGAAGGTAAGTATCTAGCCCTACAATACATCAGTAGATAGGGAGCATCCGGAAGCAGCAACTAGGGAGAGTGGGAAGCTAATGCTACTAGTCAAAATGGGATACATGAGAGTATGCATGCATGTGCGTACATTTGCATCTGTGTAGAATGTGCTTGAGAGAGAGTGAGATGGGGCAGACCTGGAGAGAGAGAGAGAGAAAGAGATGTAACGAGGGAGAGGGTGAAAAGAGAGAGAAAGAGAGCGAGAGATAGAGAATAAAAAGTAGCTTTTAATAAAATATAAATTAAATAGAAAACATATATTTATATGTGTGTGTTTTTATTTACATTTATAACATACATACATACATATGTAATACATATATATGTGTGTGTATGTGTGTGTGTTTCGATGTGTGTATGATATATCTATCTGTATATTTAAAAGTGACCACAGCTTATCACCCATCTTTGCACATTAAAATTTAATCAAAATTAATTAAATTATGTCGATGTTTGAATTTATATTTTTTAATACATGTATATATGTATAAGTATATGTGTCTATGTATAAGTATATGTATCTAAAACATAATATTGTATATACTATATATTTACATACGTGTGTGTGAGTGAGAGAGAGAGTGTGTGTATGTGTGCATACGCGTGTGAGAGAGAGAGAGAGAGAGAGAACGCTTCTATGTGTGGGAGAGTGTAAGAAGAGAGAGAGAGAGGGTGTGTATAAGTGTGTGCATGTGAGAGAAAGAGAGTTTCAACATTTGACAGTGTGTGTACGTGACAGAAAGAGGGAGAGGGTCATGTGCATGTGTGTGAACGAGAGAGATGGTGGTAGAGAGGGAATAGTTCTTTTCTGGAACCTTGGTAGCGGCAGCAATGCACTGGTGCGATACTAGTATATATATATTTACTCGCTGAGGGGGGGAGCGAAGGTAAAGCATTCGCATTTATAGTTTGCACGTCACAACAAGGTTTTCATCAAATGGTTTAGCAATTCTTCAATCGTTCGTCAGCGGTTAAACAGTGAGTAATAAAGCTTCTTCTTTTTACTTCATACTAGACAGTAAAGCTTTTGTAATTCCTTGTGGGTGTTGTACAGTAAGGATTATATGATAATTAGGATTCTTTTGTTCTAAATCATCCATTCATGTGGGTTTTTTGCATTATACTTGGATATTTATCACAAAGCATTTTTTCCCATGTGGGTTTTTTGCATAATACTTGGATATTTATCACAAAGCATTTTTTCCCATGTGGGTTTCAAGTTCTAGTTTATGCTGATGCTTGAAGTGGGGATATGATGCTGGTGGGGGCTTTTTGATTCCTTGCAGTGCCCAAAATCTTAGAAAGTCTGGTGCTGGGCATCCTCACTGAGTCTTAAATCTTTGTCATGGTGTATGCGATTGCCTTGAAAACTCTGTTTCTGGCAAGTTTGATGTGTGCAACCCTCATCTACATCGACCTTTTCTAGATAGGGGTTTTTTAAAACCACCATTTGCCTTTGTTGGTGAGCTTTGAAAACCATGCCGTACGTCCCCCCGCACTTGCGTGTTTCTCAGGACAACAAACCCAAACCCACCCCAGTTGCTCCTCCGTCTTCATCCCGAAATCCACAGCTTCGTGTTCAAAGCAGGAAGGATTTCTTACCTGATGTGTCAATTCATAAGTCTCGTGACTTCATCAACAGGTTCACCATAGTGCTTGATGAGAATTTGAGTGGCCAGCATGTGGAGTTTGCAAGATTTGAGGGGGAGACGTTCGCCCATTTGCAACATTCCGTACTCTACACTCTTAAAGCTGCAAGCACTGATACGACAGGTATGCATGTGTATCCAATGTGTCATCAGTGTTTCCTAGCAGATGGGGGTGTTCAAGTGATCAATCTTCCAATAGTTACAGATCTTGATGCACATCCAAGCCAGGGAAGCTCAACTGGGAATGATCAGATGATCGCTAGACTAAGTTTGCAAGAAAGCAAAAAGCCAGCAAAGTTCATCATCGAAGCTCTGCAAACGGATCTCAGAGAAGTGCTAGAGAAGTTGAAGGCATTTACTCAGGCAAATACTCGCGACAGAATCATTCCTTCAATATGGCTGCGATTTGGAAGGCTACTCTTCAAAACGAACAGGTTCGTCTCCTTTCCAACACACACATGGAAAGGTGCATTTTTGCAACCAGATGATGAGGCTGTGGTTTTAAATTCAACAATGTTGCAGAGGTTCTTTTGATTGGCCAGGAAGTTACACTCCTGAAAATGTAGAGAAGCATCTTCAAAGAGAAGGGGATCTCTCAAAGACATTTGATAATGGCTTGTCTAGAGCGGAGTTTACCTTTCTACATGAGTTAGCATACAGGAATGCCCTGCAAAGCTGGTCTAAAGAGCGGTTTATCATCGATGTGTTACCTAAACCCTAAAAACCCTAAACTTTCAAATGCTGAAAATGTGTCTTGGCCTTTAGCTGTGACATCCTTAGGTGACTCAAAAAGATTGAAGAGCGTTTGTTTCTCTTTCATGGCATCAGGTTGTGGACGAGATGAGGCCAAATTCAGACCTAGTGTGCGTGTGCCTTCTTTCCAAACTCGATGAACGGAGCTCAAACCCTGCTGAGAGTCATCACTTATCAGAAACCAAGGGTCCTGCAGAACACTTTCTAGAGATGAAAAAGGTAAGAGTCCTTACCTTTTGGGTGACTCAGGTGAGACTAGGGCTGGATACAAAACTCCTCCTGCCTGTCAGCAGGGCGGCCGCTGACAGGTGGTTGTTGGAGATTTCCCATCCAACTCCCTCCTTTTGCATGGACGGGGAGGGCTGAGTACCCAGCCTAAGATGGTAACTATAGCGCATGTATACATGCACATAGGAAGGTGAGTTTCTTCAGTTCTTAATTGTTGAGCTTGTACAAGAGTTTGCAGGTCAAGATGAACCCTGTTAGGCACATGATTGGTGATGTTGCATGCATAGGCAAGAAAAGAGATATCCGGTTAGCATTTTTTATCAAAAAGTATCTTCATGGGCTAACTGTAAGTACCTGCAAAAATGTATTGACTGCATAGCTCTATACGCTTTTCTTTAGTGAGAGGTTTTGACAAATGTACTAAAAGCTTGAATTATCATATGGCATAGGAAGAGGAATTGCGTGATCTCAAGTCAAGTTTCAGCAAAGCATACATCGATGATAATGTGAAGGGAGGCATGCATTGGCCTCTTGGTAGCACACGTTCGACTTCCAGAAGATTCAAGGTTGTGAAAAGCTTGCATGAGATACAGACAACGGTGATTGGAGGAGGGCTGCGGTGGCGTCTGCAGAAATGCAACAGGGTAGAATTTAAAGCCTCTTCGGGAAGGATATCGTATGAAGTATCCGTAAGGCCTGCCATTTTCAATGAGTTCAGCAAGGTGAGGGTAAACTGCTAAGAACACATTTTTTGCGCTTGTCTGTTTTGTCTTTTCACTGCAATAATTCTAGGAAAATCCATTCCCAGCCCCTTTTCTTAGAGTGCATGGTGAGGACTGTCTTGCAGAGAACATTCAGCATTTTGTGATTTCACTCTCATTTAGTAAACACTTCACAAGGGGGTAGCCCAATTGTCACCAGCCCTCTTCTCCTTCTTCGGCCTCTGCTTTTCCTCTGCCGCCTTCTTTTTGGCATCCTCCCCTCCCCCCCCCCCCACCCCCCTCCCCGCTGGTTCTGCCTGTTTCTTGGCCGCTGTCCTTGCCCCTGTTTTTCTCCGTTTCCTCCTCTCCCGCCTTCTTGCTGCTCCTTGGTTAGTTTGCTCTTGTCTGCAGCTTGGTTGGCCCTTTGGCATTCCCCTTCGAAAGATTCCATGGCAGCCGCTCCTTCACCCCACCCAAGGCCGCCGTCAGCTGTCAACTATTTGAAGCGGGCCTTGTCATATGGTGGTCCCCTTAGCTCGCTGGTTCTGCCTGTTTCTTGGCCGCTGTTTTTCTCCGTTTCCTCCTCTCCCACCTTCTTGCTGCTCCTTGGTTAGTTTGCTCTTATCTGCAGCTTGGTTGGCCCTTTGGCATTCCCCTTCGAAAGATTCCATGGCAGCCGCTCCTTCACCCCGCCCAAGGCCGCCATCAGCTGTCAACTATTTGAAGTGGGCCTTGTCATATGGTGGTCCCCTTAGTTAGATGGCTTACATTTCTTGCAGTGGGTGTTGTTCTTTGGATTGCCTGGGCAATGTTTTGTACGCCGTTAGATGGGCTACATGGCATGGGCCTGTCCTTGTTGGCGCTCGAGTACAAAACAATCATCATGAGCCCGGGGAGGTTGGACCCCACACTGGTGTTGAGAAGGCCTACTTGTCAGCGAGTGTGTGGGCTCACCTTGAGCGATTGAGGCCCTAGACGGATTGTGACCATTCCCCATCCAACCTCGCTCCCAAAACCTTGCGTGCTGAGGACAGGCCACCACCGTGGGGCTGTAACCTCTTCCTAGTCATGTGGATTGTCTCATGGAATGTCCATGATTTGGGCGGCTCCCACCAAACCATAGTTGCAATGAAATGCGTTTCATTGCAACTGAATGAAACGAAATGTTTCATTGCAATGAAACACGTTTCTTTCATGGCAATTGGGAAAACCTACGAATTCAATGTTTTTTATCCAGAGCACGATTTTCCAGAAAAATGTCTGCAGGCGACCGTGAAACAGATTGAAGGAGCTCCTACCTTGCACAAATCAGCCCCTACCAGCTCCTCCCGCACGTCCTAGGTTCCATGCCCGCCATCTCTCAGGTTGGTTGTGCTGATTTGTGCTTTTTTTCTTTGATTTTGCAAAAAACACACAGATTTTGAAATTTTGGGGTTTTCATGCCAGGGTGCCAATCCAGCCCTACCTTTGTCAAGATGCCTCGCAATAAGGATGCCATGTGGGCCCACGTCATTCCTTTACCTAAATGTGGTGGTTCATGCACACAAAAGTGGAAATGCAATTTTTGTGGGGTTTGTTCAGGAGTGTCCATAATCCGTGTCAAGGCCCATGTCACAGGTTTAACCGAGGAAGACATTGGTGCATGCAAACTTGTGCCTACAAACATCAAAGCCGAGCTACAAGAATGAAAAAGATAGCAACTGGCAGGATGCGGTTGTGGGTCTGTGCTTGAGGATTTTGGGGCTAGTGAGGATACAAGTGATGCATCAAAGAGAACACGGTTGGGTTCAGAGAAAGATGGACAGAGCCAAGTAGGATTCGGGGGTGTTGGTAGTTTCACTCCCACAACATTACGAACCCCTTTGCCTGCAGCATCCAGAGCCTCTCTAAAGAGAGCAAGCATTCAAGCAAGCAATTAAAGATGCAACTAGGAAACTCACTAGGCTTTTCATCCAATGTGCTTTGTCTTTTCACATTGTGCGCACACCACGATGGAAAAAGGCCATGATGGCAATCAGACGCATTGGATGTGAGTGGGAGGGACCCTCCTATGAGACCTTGCGCAATAAAAAGCTCAGAAGAGAGCAACAAGTAGTGGAGGTGGAGATGGAGCCATTAAAAGCTACTTGGAGCAAGTATGGTTGCACATTGTTATGTGATGGGTGGTCAGACATATGCAAGAGGAATGTGTACAATATTTTGGTGTCCTCTTGCAAGGGCACTATGTTTTTGCGTGCCATTGATGCATCTATGCTTGGGACAGTTGTTACAGGAGAGTTTCTATGGTTACACCTCCGCAAGGCTATCATGGAGATAGGTCCACAAAACATAGTGCAGGTGGTCACTGATAAATGGTAGCAACTGTGTCTCTATGGAAGGGATGCTAGAGGATGAGTTCCTGCAGATTGTATGGACTCCATGTGCATCCCATAGCCTAGACTTGCTCATTGAAGATCTTGCCAAGATTAGGTGGATTGTTGACATCTTTGACACTGTGTGTAGCTTGGTGAAGTTTGTTACCAAGAGGCCCAAGGTCTTGGCAATGTTTCGTGCCAATAGTGACCTTGAGCTTCTGAAGCCCTCACAAACCAGGTTTGCATATATGTTCATTGAGGTTGAGAGGGTAGTGAGAGTCTGACACAGGGACTCATGCGCATAGTGGTCTGTTGAGAGTGGATGAGCTGGGAGTACCATGAGCACCCAAAGGCGGTTGCTTTTGCACACAGAGTGATGCAAGAAGGTTGGTGGAAGGAGGTAGAGGCTTTATTGAGCACTCTTCAACCAATCTATAGTGTTCTTCGCATCATTGACATGGAGGGTAGCACTCTTGGACTCTTGTACTAGTTCATGGATTGGATTGGAGAGGCTCTTAACCGATGCGCTCGCTTGACAGATGAGAGGTACTGAACTTCCAACTAGTTGTGTTCTTGATGTAACTTGTATTGTAGGCTTTAGCTAAGAGCTTTGATCATTCATGGCTAATTTTCAGGGTTGCGGACATTCGACGGGTTTGGAACAATCCATGCGGTTCCCCACATATTGCACCGTCTGGCATAGTGAGGCCCAGTATATTAATGAAGAGTTGGAAGATGGATGGCAAGATTACATCCAGAAATGGACAGGAGGAGACGTGGAGCTCATGAGACGCTTGGAGGATGAGCGGCTAGTGTATCGGAATGCCAGCCACGCATTTGGTAGACAGACTGCATGCATGCGAGAGATAGCTTGAGCCAGTCTCATGGTGGGAGAAGTATGGGATTAGTAGCCCTCACTTGGTGAGTACAACTCTAAAAGACAAGTCTGTTATTTACACAATACATTGATCAATGATGATTATACTTAGTACTTACAAAGTTTTGGTATTTGAATGGCAAAAACGCCTCGCCATTCGAGTCCTCACAGGATTGCAGTTCGGGTCCTGCTGAGAGGAACTGGAGCACATGGGCCCTCTTCCATACAAAGAAGAGGAACAGGTTGTCTACTGCTCAGTTGGAGCGGTTGGTGTATTGTCATTGCAATCTCCGCCTAATTGAGCGGTCGGGCAATCCGATAGAGCCTCCCCAGGTCAATGTTGATAAAATCGATATTGAGAAGATGAAAGATGTCCCAGAGATATCTCATGAGGAGCGCGACATATATGCCATGTTGTATGAGGAGTTGATGGCACCTGCTCATGCGAGCATCTACAACAACATTATTAGGAGGTGCTAGTACCAGTGCAACAGTTGAGACGAGTGCGACAGTTGAGGCAGCATCGTCCTCTTCTGAGAGTGACGTTCAGTCTATCGAGGAGACTACTGATGAGGACATCGAGTTGAGGATTGAGTGCCCAAACTCCAGATTGAGGATTCTAGTCTTTGGGGCCATCAAGCTCCTCTGGTTTATTGTTTGTCGTGCATGATTGCACCTATGAGCATGCTTTGATTTGTGTATTTCAGACTTCAGTTCACTTTTTTTGTATCAGCTCAGCATTCAAACTTTTTGTGATCACTTTGAGTGCCATTATTGAGTAGTTGCTGTAACGGGAGGCGGACGCGTGTATTGGAACCATATAAATGTGAACAAGATTCTGAGCACTTAACACTTGAGCATTACAACCACAAAGCTGAAAATGACAGTACACCACATAAAGGGGCCGATGATAGGCTGACCCCCCCCCCCCTTTAGGTTATATTACCAAAAGAGTCTGCAAAGTACAAGATTACGGGTGCCTGGGGATTCACCACCAGCCTGCACCTGATTCTTCCAAATACATTATGAATGAATACATTTCAAACAAGAGAATCTGTAGATACATCCGCCCTACACATATCCGCCCTGCACAAGCCTCTTCACAGGTACATCCGCCCTGCACAAGAGTATCACAATCCTCACAGGTACTCCGCCCTGCACAAGATGTAAATGGATCTTTAGGCCATGTTTCCACGCGAGAAACTGATCCAGAAACCTGTGTTCTCTGCGAGCAAGTGTCCCCAATGCTTGCCCTAAGCACCTGCTATACCGGGAATCCTTGAGACACATCCATGCTTACATATTCCATTGCTGTCCGGCCTGTTTTGTGCAATAACTAGTCCAAAACAGCAACTTTCTGTCGCGAGAAATCCACCTGTAAAGGGTCCTACAGCCCTGTGGAGGTCCCTAGAGCTGTCCTGTACTGTCCAAGTTGACTTTGGACACTTGTAACCAGCCCAAAACTCGCAATAACCAGAAATTGCAGGTCTGAAATTTACCAACCAGCCCTTTAGAAGAGTGTGGGGATCGTTGTCCAAGCTTGTGTGAGTCCGGGAAGCAAGCAACCAGCCCTGTAGCAACTCCCAAAGCTCCAACCAGCTCTCCAATATGTTGAATAATGAGTAAAACAGCCCAAAAGGGCCTCTTGAGGGAGGCGCCTTTTTCAGGTGCCACCTCAGGGTCCTGGTGGGTACACATGCTGGCTGACATGTGTCCCCATAAGGTGTCCAGGTAGGTGTCCAGCCCATAGTGCTCCATTTGTCCTGTTTCTATAAGTTTAGGTCCAACCAAATGGGAAATGGCCATAAGCTGTCCGGACTTCATTAATTTTGGTCCAACCAAATGCGAACGCATTATAAGTTGTCCGGCCACTTATTAATGAGTGTGGACCTGCAAACCAATAAACCTTAGTAGTAAATGAAGTAAGCTGTAAATTGAGTGTGGACGCACTTACCACCTGCAAAACCCATAAGCCCACAGTTTTAGGCCCAAACAGGAGTGCACACACGTGTCCACAAGGAGCCCGGGCGTCCCCGGTCCCTCGGACTTCACAAGCCAAAATAACAAGCATTTCCAAGCAGCAAGACAATGTCACACAAAGTAAAATAAAGTTATGGCATGCATCATTTATGCATTGTGCACACGTAAACTTGGAGAACCACCTATCATCATTCTTGTACTTGAAAATATTCCGCCTGCCATCATAACACACCATGTGTGCATGGCCGGAATCCACACGGGCACCGCGTGAAAGTCCACAAATGTCCTGCCATGTCCTTGGACTCATATGCATCCACTCATATGATCCATACACATGCCCAGGTATAATACATACATGCATCTGCATGTTTCTAGGCCTGACACGCATCCGCATGTCCCTAGAATATAGGGGTTTGTGACATTCCCCCCGGCTTCTAATCAGTTGACGGCAACTGAAAAGCCTCCAGATAGGCCTTCAAAAGATCTGGGTAATCCTCGAAGTAGGCCTCATCCATCCATTTTGCATCCAAAGCTGAATAATTCTTGAACTTCACAAGGTACCTACGAACAAGTTTGCCTCCCGCAAGCTTTCGTTCCTTGTGAAAAACAATCTGTTCAGGTTGAAGAATCTCTTCCAGCTCATCCACCTCGGGTGGGTCTTCCAAAACCGGCTCAAACGGTGTCGGTCCCACATAAGGCCTCGATAGGCTCACATGAAAAGCATTATGCATGTTCCAATGATCTGGGATATGCTTCCATATCCTTGCGAATATCTGGCCAAAAGATATACCTCTCCAAAGCTTGTGCTGTGGCCAAAATGCCTCTATGACCTGCATATGGAGGAGCATGGCACTCATCCATAACCTTATGGCGAAGGTTCTTTACCACACACATACGATTTTGCATCATGAGATATCCATCTCTTATGACATAAGATGGGACAGCAATACCCTCTTGCAAATCAGCCCATACATGTGCAAAATCCTCATCCAGATGATAAGTATTACGCATATCCGATAAGTCCTCATGGTATGCAACTGTAATAGCATGAACCTGTGGTCGTCTAGATAAGGCATCTGCCACCACATTCTTTTTCCCTGGAGTGTGTAAAATCTGAAAATGAATCATTGAGAGGAAATTTGCCCATCTGATATGTTTCTCTGAGAGCTTACTTTGAGTCAAAAAGTATCTCAAACTTTGATGATCAGTTTTGACCATAAAATCAGCCCCTAAAAGATAGTGTTTCCAAATAGTAAGGGCATGAATTACAGCCAACAACTCCTTCTCATAAACTTGTAAGTGAAGCTCTGCATGTTGCAAGCGTTTGCTCTCATAGGCAATGGCATGTCCTTCTTGGTTCAAAACAGCCCCTATGCAGTCCCCACATGCATCACATTCCACCACAAAAGGTTTGTGCAAATCCGGAATAATGAGTACCGGTCCTGAGATGATTGCACTCTTCAACTTTTGAAAGGCATCTCTCTCTTCTTGTGTCCATTTAAAGATTGCGTTCTTCTTCGTTAACTCATGTAACGGAGCGGCAATGAAAGCAAAATGCTTGACGAACCTCCTGTAGTAAGCACATAAACCAAGGAAGCTCCTCACTTCATGGACTGATTTCAGCTCTGGCCATTCTTGCATGGCTTGTATCTTTGCGGGATCCATGCGCACACCATCCTTTGATACAATGTGACCAAGATAGTGAATCTCTGGGAGGAAGAATTCACTCTTTTTTGCATTTATGTAGAGCTGATTTTCCTTAAGCTCTTTAAACACAATAGCCAGGTGCTCACGATGTTGGGCTTCATTCTTTGAGAATACAATAATGTCATCAAAGAATATACCCGTGAACTTTCTATGCTTTCTGAACACCCTGTCCATCATCCTGTTGAAGGTAGCGGGTGCATTTGTAAGGCCAAAAGGCACCACCAAAAACTCATAAAGACCAAAGGCTGTCCTAAATGCAGTCTTGTGTACATCTTGAGGTGTCACTCTCACTTGATGATATCCACTCTTGAGGTCTATTCGGCTGAAACATGCCGAACCTTCAAGCTTGTCCAAGATGTCATCAATGCGCGGAATCGGAAACCGATTCTTGATGGTTATCTTATTGAGGGCACGGTAATCAACACACATCCTGTAAGTACCATCCTTCTTTTGAACAAGAAGTACCGGCGAGCAATATGGCGAGGAACTAGGCCGAATCAAACCCTTTTCCAAAAGTTCATTCACCTGTGCCATAATCTCTTCTTGTTGACTAGCACTCACCCTGTATGGTGGCCTATTAGGTGGAGAGCTACCGGGAATTAGATCTATGCAATGATCTTCCGGCCTCTCGGGTGGCAACCTTGCTGGCAAAGCATTCGCAAAACAATCTTTGAACTCATTCAAAAAGTTAAGCTTGTCTTGATCTAATGTACTAACATCAACACTAGAATGTTCAATGGTATCACGTACAAAAACCAGGTAAGAACAAGCTGATTTCTTTATTGCCTTATTAATTTGTACATGGCTTACAAGAGGTATGGTACTTCCAGTAGTACCAGCATCTATAGAGTGCTCACGGCCTCTATGTACAAAGCTGATTTTCTTCTCTTTGTAAGCCTTAATAGGCTCTAAACGGTGATGCCAGGGCATTCCCAACAAAACATCACAACCTGTAAGAGGAGCCACTAAAAAGCTCTCATGGTCGAGGTAGTCCTGTATATGTACACGGAGCTTACCTTTGACCGGAGTTACATCAACCTGTGTGCCCTCAAAGGCGGCATCTGCATTCATTTGCATTCCCATGTCTTCCACATTGAGACCTATGGCGGCAGCCATCTGTACGGATATAAAGTTATCTGTGGAAGCATCATAAAAAAGAAACAAAGCGGGCATATCCTTCAATTTGCCCCAAGCCTTGCATATGACTCTACTCTTGGGCTCATGCCTTGTATTACCCTGCACATCGGGTACAACATTCACAAGAGGCTTTTCCACATTAGGCTCAGCATTCTTAGGATTCTGTGGGCATTTAGGATATATATGATCTTTACTGCCACACTTAAAGCATTTTCCAGCCTTCCTGTACTCTTCCAATTGCTGTTTTGAGAGCCCAAAATTGTGGCGTTTACCCCCCGGCTTCCTTTCGGAGTCATCCTTTGCATCTCGGCCATCTTTGGGAGTATTCTTAGGTGGCTGTCCACCCTTTTTCTGGTCATAACCAGCCCTGAATTTGCTCTTGTTTTGACCTGCAAATGGCTTATTTGTGGGTGCTTTCATGTGCAAGTTCTCCGCAATCATGGCTGAGTGTATAAGCTCTTGTATGGTCTTATTTGGGTACACTCCCAAGCTTTGTTGGATGATGTGATGGAGCCCCGATTCAAACTTTCTCTTCTTCTCGTCCTCTCCAATCTTCATGAAGGGAGTAACCTTGAGAAGGACTTTCCAAAACTTTGCTATGTATGAAGCAACGGACTCTCCCTCATCTTGGGACAGCCAATCCCACTCCTTGCGTACATCCTTTGCAAAGTTTGGTGGTAAGAATTGATCATAAAACTGAATTTTGAAAGAAGACCAAGTTGGGGCAGCACTTCCATCAAGTATTTTTGCAAGCCACCAATCACTTGCCGTATCCTTGAGATGCATTCCCACATGCCTGAGCATAGACTTTTCCGAAAAGTTTTAATTGCAAAAAGCTATCTCAAACTGTCTAATGAAAGCAAGTGCTTTGGTAGAGTCCATCCGTCCCTAAAAGTTTTCAAACTTTACATCCTTGTCACCGGACTTGAACTCTCGAGGCTTCTTCCTTCTATGTGCATCCCTATGTACATCCTGTTCATCTCCATGGTGATGAAGCTGCGATGAAGATTCACGATCCCTCTTCGTTCTCTCTTGAGCCACTCTCTCCGAATGAGTGGAAAGCTCAACACGAGAACGGATATGTCTTCTTGGAGCAAAGCGGGAATGAGTAGAGGATCCCTCATCCTTACTCTTCTCTTGACCTGCATCAAGCCTAGCACCAGGGACTCTTGTCCTTTCAACATTTGGCACTTGCTGTGCTCTTCCTGCTTGTTGTGCATCATGTGCACCATCACGGGCAGCCATGAGGGGTGGCTTCTTGAAAGCCAATCTACCATCTGCTTCGGTGTATACATCACCCTTAACCATTAGGTATGCAAGTGCAAGCTCTCGGGGTTTCTCAACATCCATTTCCTTTGCAATTGCTTCAAAAGTGACTTCATGGACCGAAGCCTTTGCCTTCGCAGCCAACACCCTTTGTACATCCGGGTCATTTTTCAATGACCTAAGCTCTTCGGTTTCAGCCCTATAGCGTCGCACTTGACGCCTCAAAGATTCCAAATCAGAATGCATAGTGTCATGAGTACCTGCATCTCCATAGACATCATTGCCTGCAACATCTCTTGCATCCCTTGTACCATGAAATTCACGGTCCTGTGTGTTCTCCACATTGTCAGAAATGTGGCTGTCCATGACACTCAAATCAGGTCACCAGTTATGATTCCAAGCCTCAGACCGTTTTCTAATGAGGGAAAAAACTGAGCTCTGATACCAATGTAACGGGAGGCGGACGCGTGTATTGGAATCGTATAAATGTGAACAAGATTCTGAGCACTTAACACTTGAGCATTACAACCACAAAGCTGAAAATGACAGTACACCACATAAAGGGGCCGATGATAGGCTGACCCCCCCCCCCTTTAGGTTATATTACCAAAAGAGTCTGCAAAGTACAAGATTATGGGTGCCTGGGGATTCACCACCAGCCTGCACCCGAGTCTTCCAAATACATTATGAATGAATACATTTCAAACAAGAGAATCTGTAGATACATCCGCCCTACACACAGGTACATCCGCCCTGCACAAGCCTCTTCACAGGTACATCCGCCCTGCACAAGAGTATCACAATCCTCACAGGTACTCCGCCCTGCACAAGATGTAAATGGATCTTTAGGCCCTGTTTCCACGCGAGAAACTGATCGAGAAACCTATGTTCTCCGCGAGCAAGTGTCCCCAATGCTTGCCCTAAGCACCTGCTATACCGGGAATCCTTGAGACACATCCATGCTCACATATTCCATTGCTGTCCGGCCTGTTTTGTGCAATAACCAGTCCAAAACAGCAACTTTCTGTCGCGAGAAATCCACCTGTAAAGGGTCCTACAGCCTTGTGGAGGTCCCTAGAGCTGTCCTGTACTGTCCAAGTTGACTTTGGACACCTGTAACCAGCCCAAAACTCGCAATAACCAGAAATTGCAGGTCTGAAATTTACCAACCAGCCCTTTAGAAGAGTGTGGGGATCGTTGTCCAAGCTTGTGTGAGTCCGGGAAGCAAGCAACCAGCCCTGTAGCAACTCCCAAAGCTCCAACCAGCTCTCCAATATGTTGAATAATGAGTAAAACAGCCCAAAAGGGCCTCTCGAGGGAGGTGCCTTTTTCAGGTGCCACCTCAGGGGCCTGGTGGGTACACATGCTGGCTGACATGTGTCCCCATAAGGTGTCCAGGTAGGTGTCCAGCCCATAGTGCTCCATTTGTCCTGTTTCTATAAGTTTAGGTCCAACCAAATGGGAAATGGCCATAAGCTGTCCGGACTTCATTAATTTTGGTCCAACCAAATGCGAACGCATTATAAGTTGTCCGGCCACTTATTAATGAGTGTGGACCTGCAAACCAATAAGCCTTAGTAGTAAATGAAGTAAGCTGTAAATTGAGTGTGGACGCACTTACCACCTGCAAAACCCATAAGCCCACAGTTTTAGGCCCAAACAGGAGTGCACACACGTGTCCACAAGGAGCCCGGGCGTCCCCGGTCCCTCGGACTTCACAAGCCAAAATAACAAGCATTGTCCAAGCAGCAAGACAATGTCACACAAAGTAAAATAAAGTTATGGCATGCATCATTTATGCAGTGTGCACATGTAAACTTGGAGAACCACCTATCATCATTCTTGTACTTGAAAATATTCCGCCTGCCATCATAACACACCATGTGTGCATGGTCGGAATCCACATGGGCACCGCCCGAAAGTCCACAAATGTCCTGCCATGTCCTTGGACTCATATGCATCCACTCAGATGATCCATACACATGCCCAGGTATAATACATACATGCATCCGCATGTTTCTAGGTCTGACACGCATCCGCATGTCCCTAGAATATAGGGGTTTGTGACAGTTGCCATTATTGATGATGGAATCCAGTTCTTGATTCTTGATACTGCTAGTTTATTTATGCCAATTGGTCAGTGACTCAGTTGGGTGCCCACTGTAACTAGGTCACCCAGATTCTTTAGTTTTAGCTTGTAAACATGTTTTAATGTGCAAATGATCCATGTTTAATATTGTTTTGCAGGGAAGGCAACATATTCTTAACATATTATAAACTTGTATATAAATTTTGGGGCCAATACTCCCCCCCCCCTTTTTTGTATGAAACTTTTTGAAACTTCTGGGAAATGAAAGAAACGTTTATGAAACGCATTTCATGAAACGCCTGGCAACTATGCACCAAACGCAAGAAACTCATAGCACAAATGAGTTCTAGAAATTTCTTTTCCAAGTGTCAACATAACAAGTTCCACAAAACCAATAAAGAGCCCACATGATATGCATGGTAGCTGCATGCATATCCGCAAGTCCATACATTTGTTTTATTCTTGAGATGCCAATCATAGTACCCTAATCTCAACATGTTGTTTATCAAGCCTCAAAATAATTGCTTGCATAAACACATGAGAGGTTTAGTGTTGCAAGTACCATCCTGCAAAGATACGTGTTATCCTAGATGTCTTTTTTTTCCCAAGAAAAGATCCTTTCATTAGTTACCAAAAATATAGCTGAAATGGCTAAGTACATGACCCAGTCTCAATCAAGGGAGACAAGAGAAACAATAGGGTGTTGGAGTATGCACAGGCGGAAGCATAGACAAAGGAAGAGAGAGAGAAAGAAAGAAAGAAAGAAAGCTGTATTAACGTCTACTAGAGGCCGAACTCGACCTATGAGACAAATCAATGTACAACTGTCAATGTCTTCTGGATCTTGTGTGGTTGGTTTTTAGACTCTGGAGGACCATCCCTTTTGTTATGACTCCTGTCCCTAGAAAGTCGGTTGGTTTTTAGCCTCCGGAAGCCTCCAGAAATCCTCTCACACGCATAGTGGATGGTTTTGTTGCGTTCTAGAGAGGAAGTGCATATGCCCACTATGGCGAGCTTTGACGAAGAGAGAACAAAGAAATCCGGAACAAGAAGCACTAGGGAGTCCTTCGAGGACGGCAAACATGAGTGTGCACAAGATGTTCCAGACGATGATCTGAACACTCTCAAATCCCTTGTTTATCCTTATCAAAAGCGGACCTCCCTCCAGCTCCTCGCCACAACAGTTGCCTCTCTAGAGGCTTCCACCTTGGTTTGCAAGATTGTTGGTAGCCGCCTGGCACGAGGACAAGATTGTTGGTAGCCGCCCGGCTTCCACCTTGGTTTGCAAGATTGTTGGTAGCCGCCCGGCACGCGGACAACTCAGGGATCTTTTAAGGCTAGCCTCCTTGGAGTGCCTGCAAAGATCACATAGACCTTTGGCGCGTGGCTACTACCAGGTAGAGTTTGACTCGCCAACGGTGTTAGATAGAGTCATGCAGTTGAGCCCCGTCGCACTGCGGATGGCCCATGCCTTCTTTGCGAGGTGGCAACACGGCTTCGACCCCGCATCCGACTCATTGGCTGGCGTTTTAGGCTTTCCCGTGATAGTTTGCTTCCCAGGCCTCAGGAAGGTTCCTCTTCTCCTGGTGGAGCCATTGGAAGAGTGATGGAATCCCCCCTCATTGCCACTTCGTCCCTTGCATGGGCAGTTGTGATTCCATCCCTCCGCATCTGTATTGCCTCGTCAGAGACTGTGCCTCACGTCATATCCCTTCCTTGCCTCCGAGGAGACCCCATTCTGCAGAGAGTGGAGTACTCAAGCCTCCCAGACCAATGTTTCGTTTGCAGGCAGATGGGTCACCTCGCCACAGTTTGCCCTCGACGACAGTCCAGGAGACCACCACCGGTGGTTCCCCCTTTGGCCATAGCTCAGATCATCATCAGGGGGCATGGAGAGATGCAGGTCCCGAGGCAATTGAGCACCAGGACCTGACCACGGATGACTCTGCTTCCGGAGAGTGCCAAACTGTTGGCCCATGCCAGGGCCGCCGATTGACTTCCAGAGCTGAACGGTGTCGTCGGGTGCGCCAGGCTGGCAGAGCATAGGAGGATTCGGTTCTGTCAGAGAACCGTTGCAAGCATTTATCGTAGCACCCACCCGTCGACGATGGGCCACCCCTAGTCACTGCGAGGGTCCCACCTCCGGCCCCTCCGGTTTGGCGGTCATTACCTTGCCGAGACTCCTCCTTAGGTTCTCAGATTCCAGAGAGGCCAGCTAGCCCCTTCGAGCCCCAGCGAGTCCCTCTCCGCACCCTCCCTATCCAATGGAGCACTTCTAGCCGTCTCCATCTCCTTCTCCCCCGCCTCCCCAACCCCAACCCCCTCTGCCTCCCCCCCCTCCCCTCCTCATCCTCCATCCTCGCCTCGGACCCCCCTAGCAACCCCCCCGCCTTGTCCTCTTCTTTTGAGCTCACACTCCCCCCTCTGAAACCGGTCTATGGACACATAAAGCGGTAATTCATTCACAAATAACCTGGACTTACTCAGACACACAATCACAGAATCCTCGCTCCCTCGCTCAACAACACATTGGCCCCGAAGTCCGGCGCCCCTTGCGGTATTTCTTTATTGTTAAAAGGTTGGAAATTACAAAGCACAAGTGCAACAAAGCACTCTACTTGCATCAGCTGAGTTTTACAAATTCTGGGAGAAATTTGCCAGCATAACTGCACTAAAACTGTTCCATAACATCTCAGAATGAGTCCTAACTGACAGGCTCACTTCCATAGGCATCAGGCTACCCAATGGAGTCCAAAACATCACAATTCAGCTTGCTGTAATTTTCTGCACAGACCTGTTTTCAGCCCAAAATAACCCTTGTACTGTCCTGGAGGACTTTAGCAAAGTCCTACTGCATTTTGGCATCAACCGGGCAACATAACAGCCCAAAAACAGCACCTAAACAGTGCTGAAACAGCATTGTATTGAAGAGGTTATCACCCTCTTCCGTCCCTCCTTTGGTGTAGGAACCAACTACACCTGTTCCTGTTCAAGGAGGCAACTAACCTTTGCATATAAGCATGAAATTCACACAACTGTACCTGATTTTATCTGATGAGAGCATTTCCATAGTCTGCAAGAGAGAGAAAGAGAGAGAGAGGCTGTGGGGAGCAAGCTCAACCCTCAATTCATGAGTTGTAGGGCAAGGGAGTGCACCACAAATGTTGGTTTTCCTGCAACAAAACTACACGATGGCTGCAAATGAGCCTCCTCCTTCCCAAATTCCCACGCTTCCCTCTTCTCTATGAGGAAAATGCACCAAAATTTGACACTTGGCACATTTTTAAGCCTTTTCCACATGCAATCTTCCAGGCTAAAAATCTCCTGACTGGTTCACATTCTCACAACAGTCCTTTGTCAGCTTTTGGTCCCCTTGACATTCCGCACAAACTGACGCGAACACTTTTCAATTTCGACACTGCCAAAAATAGCAGTTCCCTAGATTTTAGGGATGATGTCATCTGCATTCCTTCTGGTCTCCTGACCATCTTTGACCACTATGGTCACTTCAAAATTTGCTTAGAATTCAAGATACATTCACATTTCGGTGGCGGCCACTTACTAATGTAAACTGGCCTATACCCTCATTCAGTGGCCATGTCCTGGACACTGTCCTTCATCTTTCAGTGCCCATGTCTTGGACACTGTCATTCATCTTTCAGAGGCTTAGCCAACCACTGGTCCAAAGTCCCACTGGCTGACCCATTCTGACATTGCAATGGCCCAAGCCCTTCCAAGAGATCCCGGGGGAAAGCAACAGCAACCAAAAAGAAAGAAAAGAAAAATATATATTTATAAAGAAATGTAAATAAGGAAAACAACTGCAAAAAGTTTCACCTCCTGGTGACATACCCCCCTCTTGAAAGAAGCAAGCGACCTCGATTGCAAGTCCACATGCAAACGGATGACACAGGACGATCACAAGACTCCGCAGGTGATTAGTGTCATCGCATGTATCTCTTGCCAACGGATGACACGGGGCGATGATAGGGATTCCCCACTACCATTTGTGCCATCGCAGGTTCAAGCCTTTCAAATACATGTTTCCGGATGCAACACAGGGCGATAGCATATATCTTGTACTATTAGTGTCACAACATGTAAATCATTCATTTGAAGCGTAACAGATACAACTTCAAAGCACTGAAAGTTCATTCATTGATTAAGTCATTGACAACAAACGTCAAAACTGTACATTGCCAAACATATAATACAAATGTACAGGTCATTCAAAATTCAGGTTCAAAAAGCAGAAATAACTGGGACAGACTCTCCTTTTAGCTTCACATCCAGAACATGAGTCTTGTCCTTATGTACAATTGTGATTTTCCTGTTGAAAGCATCCAACACTGCATGTTTCCTATGACACCATGGAATTCCCAATAGGACATCACATGCTTCCAAGGGCATGATAAGAAACTCCTCTGTGTCGACATAACTCTGTATATGCATGCGAAGTTTGCCAAGTATGGGAGTGACAGGAACTGAATGCCTAGGGCATGCCAAATCAGCCTGTCCAACTGGTCCCATCTCTTCAGCATGAATTCCTAACTTGGCTGCCAATGCTGGTGAAATAAAGTTGGCTCGAGCACCAGGGTCAAAGAAAATCAGAACTGTAGCATCTCTGATTTTACCCCATGCTCTGCACAATTCTGTCGCATCATCACATGGCTGGTCACCAACCATGTCAGGTATCAATCCTGCACTCGGCATTGTCTTCTTCTTGGGTGGCCCTTGTTTATCCTCCGCATCTTTTGCTGGCTGTTGTGGACATTTTGCAGCCATATGCCCTTTCTGTTCACAGATGAAACATTTCCCAGCTTGCATCAATGCCTTTCTCTCTTCAAATGACTTGCCATATAGTGGCCTCTTCTGTCCTTTGTCTTGAGGTTCCTTCTTCACTGTGCTCTTAAAGCCACGTGAACCTCCCTGTAGCAATGCATTAGCCATGTTTGCATTCTCAATGAGCTGAGTCATATTAGACACATTGGTCTTAATGCAATAATCCCTGATTTTTTTGGGCAAACCACAGCAATACTTCTCTATTTGCTCTGACAATGGCACTGTCCTGTAAGAAGTTACTGGCAAGAGTGCATCCCAAAACTTCTTATTGTACTCTTCCAGATTTGCACAATTAGCTGCATCCAGTTTGTGCCATGCTGTCATCACATCCACTTCGAAGGTGTTTGTCAGCCATGCAAAAGAGAACTGCTGCTTGAATTGGACCCATGTAGCAGGTGCCTGTCCTTGCATCAACAGTGAGGTCCACCATTGCAATGCATTACCTTTCAAGAAAGTAGCAGCCTTCCGCACCATAGAAGACTCTGTAAAGTTACCCCCAGTGTATGCTGCATCAAACTGCTGAATAAAAGTCAGCGCTTTCAATTTGTCTTGCATCCCACTGAAAGTCTCAAACTTGACTGCTTGACCACCTTCTTTGTAATCCTTTTGCTTACTGCTCTTGGGGGTCAAGTAATCATAGACTGGTGGCTGTAAGAATGGTAAATCCTTCTGCACTTTCTCTGCACCAGTCCTTGCTGCCCTTTGTCCACTAGGCTGAGAAAATTCAGCCACACTGACAGGTGCTGCGGGCCCCAAAGCTGGACTAAAATAAGTTTGAAATCCGGGCTGCACACCTATATTGGCATAAAGAGGGTTCACAACTTCCATAGGCATCATTCCTGGTGACCCTCTTGACATCAGTCCTGGCAAAACTGTGGGCGGCCTAGCCATGGCTTGGAAAACAGACCCACCACCAAAATAGCCAGGCTGGGAAGCAATGAATGGAGGAATGGTCGGCATGACCCTTTGCACATTACTGCCCTGGCCATTAAATGCCTGTACCTGTGCCTGGGTAACATGTTGCACTGGATCAGCTAGTATCACAGGTGCCTGCTCAACATGCTCTACCCTCATTTGCAACTGTTCTTGTGCCCTCTCTATTGCATGTTGGGATGCTTCAACTTGGGAATCCCCTGTACGTGACTGCAAAAATTTCTTCATTCTAGGATTCTTAACTAGTTGTTGAAAAGTTCCAAGCATGCTAAGAAGCTGTGCCTGAAACAAATCCTCCTGTTCCTGTTCTTCCTCTAACAAGGCTGGCTGTACTATTGGCTCCGTCCGAGCAGAGGCCGACACCTGGGCACCTGTCACCTCTATACGCTGTCTGCGAGTAGAAGAGGAACTCTCTTCGGCAGGGAGCTTGCCTTTCCCTTTGTATGTCATACTGTCAACTGAAAGTTTAAGGGAACCTGTATCCAAAGAAAGAGACCGTACTCTTTCTCACCTGTAATCAGTTGTACCTCACTATGTGTGTCTCCTGTTCACCCAATCCAATCCGTGTCCGGGCTCTTGCAGAAAAGAGGACCCTATCCCGGCAATGGAACCATGAAACCGGTCTATGGACACATAAAGCGGTAATTCATTCACAAATAACCTGGACTTACTCAGACACACAATCACAGAATCCTCGCTCCCTCGCTCAACAACACATTGGCCCCGAAGTCCGGCGCCCCTTGCGGTATTTCTTTATTGTTAAAAGGTTGGAAATTACAAAGCACAAGTGCAACAAAGCACTCTACTTGCATCAGCTGAGTTTTACAAATTCTGGGAGAAATTTGCCAGCATAACTGCACTAAAACGGTTCCATAACATCTCAGAATGAGTCCTAACTGACAGGCTCACTTCCATAGGCATCAGGCTACCCAATGGAGTCCAAAACATCACAATTCAGCTTGCTGTAATTTTCTGCACAGACCTGTTTTCAGCCCAAAATAACCCTTGTACTGTCCTGGAGGACTTTAGCAAAGTCCTACTGCATTTTGGCATCAACCGGGCAATATAACAGCCCAAAAACAGCACCTAAATAGTGCTGAAACAGCATTGTATTGAAGAGGTTATCACCCTCTTCCGTCCCTCCTTTGGTGTAGGAACCAACTACACCTGTTCCTGTTCAAGGAGGCAACTAACCTTTGCATATAAGCATGAAATTCACACAACTGTACCTGATTTTATCTGATGAGAGCATTTCCATAGTTTGCAAGAGAGAGAAAGAGAGAGAGAGGCTGTGGGGAGCAAGCTCAACCCTCAATTCATGAGTTGTAGGGCAAGGGAGTGCACCACAAATGTTGGTTTTCCTGCAACAAAACTACACGATGGCTGCAAATGAGCCTCCTCCTTCCCAAATTCCCACGCTTCCCTCTTCTCTATGAGGAAAATGCACCAAAATTTGACACTTGGCACATTTTTAAGCCTTTTCCACATGCAATCTTCCAGGCTAAAAATCTCCTGACTGGTTCACATTCTCACAACAGTCCTTTGTCAGCTTCTGGTCCCCTTGACATTCCGCACAAACTGACGCGAACACTTTTCAATTCCGACACTGCCAAAAATAGCAGTTTCCTAGATTTTAGGGATGATGTCATCTGCATTCCTTCTGGTCTCCTGACCATCTTTGACCACTATGGTCACTTCATGGCAATCCATCCGCAAAACAATTGTTTCAGCAAGAAAATTTATTAATCTATATGTGAGAGAGAGTCTCCCTCCTTGCCGGCATTGATAACATGCATGCGGTCCTTATGAATAAAAGTGATTCTATTTGTCTTGTAATACTTGCGGATTAAGGCGATGGTGCCATAGCTTGCCTAGCAATACATCACAACCATTGAGAGGAGCAACCTAGAAGTTTTCATGATCCAAATAGCCTTGAATATGCACATGCAGCTTGCCTATAATAGGCGTAACTTGCAGGTGTTTGCCCACAAAAGCGGCTTCCCCTTCAATTTGGAATTCTACCTCAATGCCTAAAACGATGGCCATTTGCACGGAGATGAAGTTTTCCGTTGCACAATCATGAAACATGTAGAGAGCGGGCTGATCTTTAGAGTTTGCATAGCACTCTCTGATTGTCCTCATGACTTGTATTCCAGTAGCTGCATGTACATCACCTTAGGCTACTTGTCATTCTTATTTTTTACCCCTTGGGAAGACGATTCTTCTATTAGCTACCAAGCCAAATAGCCAAAATGGCTAAGTACAAACTCGGCTCCACATGGGGAGCAAGAGTCAAGAAGCATAAAAAAGGGGGGAGGATTCTCTCCTCCTCTGGTTGGCTGCTCTAGGAGGAGAAGGTTATCTCATACAATGGGGGGAGGGAGAAACAACCACACAGGTGGTCTATAGTGCCAAGTGGACTCACCACCAATGTTAGTAAGAAAGGGACTATGACACCAAATCCTGAGGAAGGCTGGTCCGCGCTTTGGCATGCGGTCTAAACCACCTTGGAGCTTCCCCACCATTGGTCACGGAGGGTATGAATGATATCTAGCCAGATGCTCTATTGGCGGAGTGAGGATGCCTTCCATGGCTTCGCTGCATCGAGGTCTCCTGTGCCATGCGGCTATACTGCTGCAAATCTCCCATCTTTGGTAAGAACTTGGAGTCCAGTGACCAGTAGATGGGGTTGGGACTGGCACTGCAGAAATACGAAGGTGAGAGACCTGAAGGGCCAGTTCCCCACCCTCCTCCTCATATGTGATAGCCTTAGCCTCAGTTGTTAGCCTTTGGCCTTCGAGAAGTCTTGGTGTGAACAGTCTTACACACGGACACTTTTTACCCTGTGCTGGTAGGGGTTTTTTCCCTGTGTGAACACTCTCCTGTGTGTTGGGCTTTTTAGCATTGGGACTAGTGTACTTTAGTACACACACTTGTACTTACATTATTATCTTGAGTACGTTTTTCCCAGCATACCCACTCATTTGCTCTTTGTGTTCTCTATGTGTGTGTGTGGTTATGTAGGTGTAGGGGCTCCTACCCAACATTGGTATCCGAGCTTCATTGTAGCTGGTTGCCTTTCAGAACTTGCCGCTCAGTTGCTGCTCGCTTGTGTGAGTGAGTCGCCTTTCAGATCTGGTTGCCATTCAGATCTGCAGCAGTGGCCGCCCACTCAGCTGTCCGCCTGCCCACCTTTCAGATCTATAGCAGCCGCCACCTGCTCCTCAGTGCTGCCTGCTCTACAGCCTTCGCCCAGCAGTGAATTAGCAAACCCCCAAACCAATTTTTTGATTTGGGGATTTCTGCCAGTGCCCCCATAGCAGCGTCACTTCCCCCGATTGAGCCGCGCTCTGTCCACCGCTGTCGGCAGCGCCACGTTGCAAAGACAGATGTTCAGACCAAAGGTTTTTTCGCACATTTGTATTCCTCGTCCTTTGCCGAGTCTCCCAAGCCGAAGCACACTTGAATCGGAGCCCGTTAGGCCATCGAATCCCCTCTGGAAATTTTCAGCTTCTCCAAAAACAGAGCTGAATCAAGCCCTGGGTTGAATCCATCATTCCTCGTGCTCTATTTCAGTGCACTCGGCATCGAAATACAACATTGCGACACCCATCTTTGGGGTCTGTTTTGGTCATCAGGCCTCTATTCAGATAACTTTTCTATCCCTATACTCTGTCATTTCAATACATTTGCAGGTCATTGTCATCAGTGAATCATTGGGTATCATAGAAGCCTAGTGGACATTGAGGGTTTGCAGTGCATTGTGCTTGGGAAAGGTTGTTAGTTACCTTTTGAGACATGGCTAATAACAATGTATTTGGGATGCTCTCTGCTAAGGACAAGCTTGATGGGACTAACTATCCCATGTGGGCATATAGATGAAGCATGTATTGGTTGCAAAGAATTTGTGGGTAGATGTATATGGTGCTGAGTTAAGGTCTGCTGGTCTCGCATCTACAGCTGGCACGTCGGGGGGAATCCACTGTTGGAACGAGTGATTCTGGTTCTAGTGGAAGTGCACCGCCTACACCTATTCCTTCTACACAAGAACAACTCAAATGGGATGCTAAAGATGTGTAGGCCCATGCCTTGATTGCTCTCTCGTGTAAATGGCAAGTCATTCCTCGTATCTGTTCATGTACTTCTTCTAAAAGTGCATGGGATATACTTGCCTCTTTATATCAGATCCACAATGAAGCTCATGTAGCTTCTCTCTGGAAAAAGCTTGACTTGGAGCATATGACAGAGTGATTCTATGGATGGATTTCTCACTTGTGTTAAGGATTTGCTAGAGTATTTAATCAAGATTGATGAGGTGATACCTTACAGTTCACTTGTCTCTATGGTTCTCAATGGTTTGCCTGAATCCTATCAAGGATTTGCTAGGCATGGGTTGGAAAAAGGTGGGACTGGGGGCAGCGCGCAGGAGAAGAGGACGGAGGGAGAGGGTATAATCATCCTTGCCGGAGCACTGTAATTTTTACTCGAATTGCTCGGTGGCAAGGGAGGAAGCAATAAGCTCTTGCAATTCGGATCTCTTCTTTTTGGATTCACTAATGTGCATAAATGGTGAGACCTCCAAGTAAATCTTCCAAAACTTTGTAACATTGGGCTCATCATCGGCATGATATGATGCATGTGCTCTTCGAGTAGGTGGCCATCCTGCAGACATGTGTGCATCCTTTCTTGTATCTCCTTGTACATGAGAATAATCTATGGCATGGGTGTCATGGGCTGCATACTCATCACTAATTCAATAGGCAAAGTCCCATGTCCTGCACGACGACCATGTTCACCATAAACTGCATGTGCATTATCATCAAGCTGTCCACCCTCTTTGGCATATGCATATCTTCGTCCTTTGATCCATGAGGTGAAGTGGCATGGCGAGAAGTCACCGAAGGCTCCTCTCTATTGATAAAAGACTTCATCTTGCGAGGAATAGCACCGCTGCCTGGCTCTGTGCGAGGCAGTTTTTTGAATTTCAGCTCACATGCTTCACCTGCCAACATATCTCCATTGTGGATGAGATATGTAAGAGTTAGCTCCCTTGGCTTCACACCCAACTCCTTTTCCATGGAGTCAAATGCGCAGTCCACCATAGATTCAACTTTTGTGGCTTCAATGAGCTTGTGAACGTGTGGGTTCTCATGTAAAAGCCTGAATTCCTCTTCCTTTGCGTGCAGTTGCCTTCTCACACGCTGAATTTTATCCTTTAATGCACTAGGCTCATCTTCTTGCTTGATCTCTTTGCCTTTGGACGGCTGTCCAACCTTTGCATAATCAAGAGCACGTGATGTAGGTGCATGTCTATCACGGATTGATTCCGAGGCACGTGTATGACGTGAATTCCCTGTTGAATTTGGCACTTCACCACTCCTTGCTTGGCTGTCCGTAATGCCAATGCAATATTTACGTGGTTCCCGGTTTGAGTTGGAAACACCCGTGTTGTGATACCAATGTAATTTTGGTTGCTGACACTAGCTATGATCACAAAGAACTTAGTAAGCAGTTTAGTTTTCACGAGATCTAGAAGGTTCTTTTGCAAAATTTTTAGGATTTATTTAGTTTAGTAATGCAAAAAAATTGGTTGAGATAGTCAAGTTTTCTCTCTTTCCTCTCTTGTGAAACCATTTCCATGCCCAAAATCACATGTGCACCTAGCAAATGTGTGACTATGAAATCATGCATGAACTCAATGTGATGAATGGCCAACTCGGTACCCGACTTTGGAATTGGTACTATACCCATACCGGCATCAAAATCCTTTGCCTCTCGATGGATTGCAAGTCCACCAACTAGCATTTATTTATGAAATTTGCCACAGAGGTGGATATATATATATGTCTGCAAAAAAATGTGGGGTTGTCGAAGGATGTAGTCTACGCTATGCATGGCTGAATTGATGATTTAGCCTTACGAGTTGATTTTCTTTCTACAGCAATTTTTTCTTCTTGTGTTTTCTCTCATATGCTTTGGAGTATTTAAACCTTTCAATACCAGTACCCTACTAATTTTGACCCACTCCCTCTCCTTTTTTGTGGCATACTTTATGTAGGGACACAAGGAATGGAGCACAGAAGAGTTAATGCTGTCCATAGAGGAATTATTGCAACAAAGTTGGATGGATTTTATCTAAAGCCCTTATATATGTACAGATAGATGCCACTTGCTTCAACCAACTTTATGGGTTTTTTGTGAACAAAGCCTAACTTATGAAGATCTCAACCAACTTGTGTGCCTTGGATGTGGAGAAGGTATTTTTTGAAGTTGGTATTTAAAAAATGTTGGTATTTGAAGAAGCTACAGAAGGGAGGTTTTTGAATTGATACCTTTATGTTCCTTATGTAAGTGTAGAGGATGCCATAACATGTTACTCTTGAAACAACACTTGACCAACTTTTTAAAAAGGAAGGATTTTGTGATGTTTGGAATCTTCAAAAAATATATAAATTATGACCCTACTTTTTAATAGTTATTCTAGCTTTGCCTTCGATGAGCTCTATCTTTTAATTTTTCCCAATGTTTGACTCATTATCCTTCTCTTTTGTAAAGGACCATGTTTGTTGCAACATAGTTTGGACTCTAGCCTCTCTTTTCTAGGTGCACATGTGAGTTGCAACATCCTCTAGAGTTTAGTCTCTCCATTTTAGGTGTACATGTAAGATGTAACATCCTCTAGAGTCTCTCTCTCTCTCTCTCTCTCTCTCTCTCACATGCACACCCCCCACACACTTTTTTTTTGGTACAATATTCCATCTCTTACATGCACACGTAAGATGTAACATCCTCTCTCTCTCTCTCTCTCTCTCTCTCTCTCTCTCTCTCTTACATGCACATCCACCCCCACACACATTTTTTTAGGTACAATATTCCATCTCTCTTTCATGATTTCAATCACTTCATGGACACATTGTGACACTTTTGGTTTCATAGATTCTGGTCTTTTGTAAGTGTTAATAGTCTCTCTCTCTCTCTCTCTCACACACACACACACACACACACACACACACACACACACACGCATATGGGCACATGAGAATGACAATTTTATACATGCCATCCTTGTTTACTAAACTCCACTTTTGGGAGTGCATGTATAGCCAAGCTCCCCTCCATTTCTTCCTTGCTCACACACACACCCACCCACCCACCAACCCATGTTGACATATATTTTTTCGTAGAACATTCTCTCTCTCCTTGATTCCATCACTTCATGGACACATTGTAACACTTTTGGTCTCATAGACTCTTTGGTCTTTTGTAGATGAGCAAACCATAAAGGGTAGATAACTTATCATGATAAACAAATAAGCAAGTTGCATCATTGAGATGTTATTTTAGAAGTAGATTCTTTTCGATAATGGATCTCAAAATCAAACTCTTACTTAAGCTTAGATGACCAACAAGTCTTTTTTCCCCTAAACTTTGGAGAATTATAAAAGTAAGATGAATTATTCACAAATACCATAAAAGTAGAGACGTAGATGTAATGTCTCCACTTTTTCAAAGTACAAATAACAACAAAGAGCTCATGCATAGGTCACTTAATCTGCGGGTCAGGTAGCTTTTTATTCTCAAAAGCAATTTGCCTACCATCTTAGAACAATGCAACTCCAATGGCAAAATCACTAACATCCATTTCAACCATGAATGGTTTACTTGGATCTACTATCTATAATATAGTAGCTTTAGTAGTATGATGCTTCAACTCATTGAAACATCTATCCAGCTCCTCAATCCACTCGATAGGCTTGTACTTATTATACTTGTCTTTCTTCACATGCTTAGAAAGATTCCAAAGAGGTAATGTAACCTTTGCATAGTTCTAGATGAATGTGTAGAAGAAGTTGACAAATTCTAAAAAGGATTTGACTTGGTCTTCACACAATTGGCCCTTTATAGACCTTCTTGATCTTTTCATAATCAAAGTGGACACCATTAATGGTTAATGTGGACATTAGTGCATTGATCATTTACGTTGGCATGTTGCACACTATAGATCTCCCCCCTTGGGCTTCCCTCCTTGAGCTTGCAAAATTTGCGTAATGGGCCTAGTGGTTGGCATACTTGAAACCAATGCTTGTGTTATCATCAGCTCACTTTCCCTTCTCTAAGGGCTAGGCATCTCCCTCTACACGTTAGTTTCCTTACCATGTTCACTAGGCATTTCAAGCATATTTCTTTAGTGCTCCTTGGTGGTGAATAGGTTCCTACATCAGAAAATTCTGATGGTTGTCATTATGCTAGAGAACTTTTCTTTGCTAACACTGGGACATGCATTTAGAGCTGGATTGATCACATTGTTGGTGGTCACTCGGCATCGCTGGGATATGTAACCTTTGGACAAGAGAAGCATCAATAAAATTGTGAATACTACCATCATTTAAAAAAAACAACATGAAGGATGCCATAATTTCACATGTTACCTGGGCAAGGTCATGTGGACCAATCATCCCCATGTTTAAATGAAAATTCTCACAAAATTTTATTGAAAGAATAGACATCAATACCAGTGAATAGAAGAAGTAAGTGGATTACCTCGAACAATACCAGTCTAAAGACACTAAGTGAGCATGCACTGGTAGTGCATTGCTTTTTGCCACCACCTTAGTGGCCTTGCCTGTGGCTTTTAAATCATGCCCTCTTTTTGTGAGCATTAGGGTTCACAATAAAATCTTCTAAAGGTCTTTCTCGAGAGACTTCGACTTTGATACCTCAAAAGACAAGGCATATTGTTAGGTAACAAAGGGAAGGTTGCTGCTACAATAGCTACCACCTAGATATGCGCAAGCACAGTGCAATGCATCCTCAAAATTTTACCTTACCTCATTTTGATATAATCATAAGGTAATTCTTGGAGGAAGAACATGTGGACATAACAAAGGCCTCCAAGAAAACAATCTTATAAAATCATCCCAAGTCCTCGTTGTTGGGCTTACCCTCGAGGTTTCCCAAGTCCCTTCTATGACCAAGTTGTTCATTAGGTGTAGCTTTCATTCAAACAATTAACAAAGCTTAGCTTTGGTGTACTTGTTAATTATCTTTTTTCAATCCATAGTTTCAAATGTAATAAAGCTTAAACCCCCTTCTCTAATTTTATGCATAAAACTTAAACTCCCTTCTTTAATTTTATGCATAAAGCTTAAACTCCCTTCTCTGATTTTCCACAATTTTATGCATAGAATCTACCTACTCCATCATGCTCAAAAAATTGCCAAAATTAATCAAATTCTATGTGCCACTCATGAAACAAAACCATACATTAATTTGATACATCCACAACACATTTATGCACATCCAAGTGCATAAAAATCACCCCGCATAATCCATTAAAATAAATATAATGTGTATATATGTGATGATGCAAGTTCACTTGACTCTATCACCCAAATTCCTTAGTTAAAACATATCAATTATGTAGGAAAAAGCACATATTTTCACCCCCATGACAAGAGTGAAACATGAAATTTGACATTGTGTATAGGAATTTAAATATTTCCAAAACATAATCGTAAAGTTGTGCTCTTGTTTTATGCATAGAAGTTCTTAGATTCTTGAAAATCTTGATATTAGATTTAAAAGGGTGAAAACTTTTGTAGAAAGGTTCAAAGACAGTTTTAAACACTAGATTACGGTAGTATGGTGTATAGGCTTGAAGCCTGATAAGCGTTAGTGTGAGATTGATATGCTATAAGGTTGATTTTTGCAATGAGTAGTATATGGTAGAGAAAAAAAGAAATGTGCTGGCAGAGAAATATTATAGAAATTTATAAAATTACCAAATGTTGAGATAATGCAAAAAAGCATACATATAATGCCAAAAATGCTTGATTGCCTCTTACAGCATGAGTAACCCATTTGAACTTAGGTTTTCTACACAACCATTATTTCCATGCTTCTAAACCTTATATTTACAGTTTTTAACTGGTTGTTTCTTGCAAATTCATTTCAATAAATTTACAAAAGATAAAGACAATCAACTTTCACCAATCTTCTTAATTATCATTTACCATAGACAAGTTATCACAAGCATTATTTAAAGTCATAATTAACGCTCTGATACCAAATGAAATGCCCCAAGTAATTGTCCACTTACTCAAATTTAGAGCATGGCCACTTGCTCTTTCAGCTTCCTTACATGTCATGTATAACTTTTTCATACTTTATATACAATTGCTCTTTCTTTTAGATAGTCTTGAGTATGATCTCCTCGATTTGGTCTCCCAAACTTTCTTAGCCTCTAATGTGTTTGTGAAATTTCTCTTACCCTTCTTATCTTCTTTATTGACTTCAACCCATTGTTGGCTCTACTTTTCCTTTATCAACTCTCAAGTCTTCTTGTCCCCTTTCCTCTTACCGGAGCTAGCTGATTGAATTTGGCTTAGGCTAAGATGCTTAGAGTTTTAGCATTTACAACAATCTTCTTTGTTGTGTGGATAATTGGTTTCTTTTGTTGATCCTTTCACTTTTGGCATCTCCTTTGTTGAGCTTTTATTCTTTGTCCTTTGTTTCTTTGCTTCAATTTCTGCTTTAGCTGCCTTCTCAATGAGTTCTTTCTTGGGTCTAGTTCTTTCAGCCTCGGCTTGTTTCTTTTTCTTCTCTCGACTTGTTTCTTGGATTCTCTTCTCTTTGCCTTGGCCTTTTAAAAAAAAAAGTAATCTTTTTCCTTTTTGTGATGTCTCCTCCTTGGTTTACAATAGATTTCTCATCAAAACCATTGCATTAATGGAGAAGAGTATGAATCTATTAGGACTTTGGCTAATGTACTTATACCTCTAAAATTGATTACATCAAAACTATATAATTTATTGTACCAACAATGAAGTAAAATTTATTGTATGTGGTGTAATATGTGATCATTGTCATAGTGGACACATTACTCATACATTAGCTTAGGTAATTAGAATGAACATTTACATTATATATGGTGATTAGGCCTTAGGCAAATACACCCATTCAATTTGCACCTTAGGAATGAAAAATTGGCCCAACGGCTTGGAAATGCTTCCAAGGTTTGCAAATCCGTCGCCGTCGGGGCGGTAGGTGGCGTCGAGTTAGCCTGTAGTGTCGGAGTTGAAGTTCGGTTACGTTGAACCTAGTCCATGATCCCCGACTAGCATTTCGAATGGTAAAAAGAATAAAAAACAAAAGAAGAAAGTTTCCTAAGGTTATAAATTAACATTTTCTTCTAAGGCTTAATCACACATAACGGACTCCATGGAATCATCCATTGGGGAAGTTTTAAATTTTGATCTAATGGGAAAGAAGAAGGAAACAAAAGAGGTGTGACATTTACCTAGAGAGGGATCATAACACCTCTTTATGCCCCTATTTGTGTGCACCTTGTCTCGAAACACGGATAAATGCAAGTATTTTTGCATGGTGGATTTAGCTAAATGGGGGGCCTTAATAGCATAATTATATCCCTAAAGGAAACCTTATCATCCAAAAATTTGGAAAGAGCTAGAGACAAATTGGTGGATTTTTCAGACGCCCTAGATGATGGTTATGCCTATCATGAGGGCTAGACACAAATCATGTTCCTGTAGAGGAAGAGAGCTTTATTACAATCAACTATAGAGGAAATAGAGGAGACCTGTGAGAGTGACTCAGAGTCAACGATGATAGTGATGATGATGAGGGAGCATGGGAGAAGCATGAAAGCCAGAAGGGCTAGGTGATGTCCTTGGGTGCCCCTAGCTTTGGATCGCCGGATTTACCCTCTGGTGATCAGGATAGTGGTGATGATGATGTGTTTGCTTTTGACTTATTGGTTAAGGATGATAATGTCATACTATCTTATGTTGAGGATACATGATTTACTCAATGATGATGATGAAGTTATCACACTGTTCTTGGCTTTTATTACTCATGATAATGCCATAGACTCTTTAGATGGGGATATTATACAATGGTTATGATAGGCATACATATGATGGGGACACATAGGGTGATAATGTGGTGAGATGCATGGTGATGTGGTTTCCATTCATGATGCCAATAAGAGAGAAAGAGAGCTTTATTATAATCAACTATAGAGGAACTAGAGGAGACCTGTGAGAGTGACTCAGAGTATGATGATAGTGATGATGATGTTGACCTTGCTTATGTGGGATGGATGCGGTGATTGAGGGATCATGGGAGGAGCATGAAGGCTAGAAGGGCTTGGTGATGTCCTTGGGTGCCCCTAGCTTTGCACCTGATTTACCTTATGGTGATCAGGATACTGGTGATGATGATGTGCTTGGTTTTGGCTTATTGGTTAAGGGTGATGATGTCATACTACCTAATGTTGAGGATACATGACTTACTTGTGTATAGGAATTTAAATATTTCCAAAAGATAATCGTAAAGTTGTGCTCTTTTTTTATGCATAGAAGTTCTTAGATTTTTGAAAATCTTGATATTAGATTTGAAAGGGTGAATACTTTTGTAGAAAGGTTCAAAGACAGTTTTAAACACTAGATTACGGTTGTATGATGTATAGGCTTGAATCCTGATAAGCGTTAGTGTGAGATTGATATGTTATAAGGTTGAGTTTTGAGTAGTATATGGTAGAGAAAAAAAAAAGTGCTAGCAGAGAAATATTATAGAAATTTATAGAATTACCAAATGTTAAGATAGTGCAAAAAAGGATACATATAATGCCAAAAATGCTTGATTGCCTCTTACAGCATGAGTAACCCATTTGAACTAAGGTTTTCTACACAACCAGTATTTCCATGCTTCTAAATCTTATATTTACAGTTTTTAACTGGTTGTTTCTTCCAAATTCATTTCAATAAATTTACAAAAGATAAAGACAATCAACTTTCACCAATGTTCTTAAATATCATTTACCATAAACAAGTTATCTCACAAGCATTATTTAAAGTCATAATCAACGCTCTGATACCAAATGAAATGCCGAAAGTAATTGTCCACTTCTTCAAATTTAGAGCATGGCCACTTGCTCTTTCTCAGTCCCCTTGCTCTCTTGCATACATCTAGAGGCAGTTATTCTACTAGGCTCCAAGCTAATGTTTAAGCTCATGAGGCTTGATTAAAGAGGTTCCTCTTAGAGCTATTTTGCTAGTGAGGTTTCTTCCTCCACAAGCAATAAAATCTTTATTGCTTCATAGGGAACTATCCGTCAGGATGGGGAAGCAGTTATCACCCTGAATACTTATCTTCCTTACATGTCATGTATAAGTTTTTCATACTTTATATACAATTGGTCTTTCTTTTAGATAGTATGATCTCCTCGATTTGGTCTCCTAAACTTTCTTAGCCTCTAATGTGTTTGTGAAATTTCTCTTACCTTTCTTATCTTCTTTATTGACTTCAACCCATTGTTGGCTGCTCTACTTTTCTGTTATCAACTCTCAAGTCTTCTTGTCCCCTTTCCTCTTACCGGAGTGCTAGCTGATTCAATTTGGCTTAGGCTAAGATGCTCAAAGTTTTAGCATTTACAACAATCTTCTTTGTTGTGGATTTTTGAATTCTTTTGTTGATCCTTTCACTTTTGGCATCTCCTTTGTTGAGCTTCTATTCTTTGTCCTTTGTTTCTTTGCTTCAATTTCTGCTTTAGCTGCCTTCTCAATGAGTTCTTTCTTGGGTCTAGTTCTTTTAGCCTCGGCTTGTTCCTTTTTCTTCTCGACTTGTTTCTTGGATTCTCTTCTCTTTGCCTTGGCCTTTTTTTAAAAAGTAATCGTTTTCCCTTTTGTGATGTCTCCTCCTTGGTTTCCAAAAGATTTCTCATCAAAACCATTGCATTAATGGAGAAGAGTATGAATCTATTAGGACTTTGGCTAATGTACTTATACCTCTCAAATTGATTACATCAAAACCATATAATTTATTGTACCAACAATGAAGTAAAATTTATTGTATGGGGTGTAATATGTGATGATTGTCATAGTGGACACATTACTCATACATTAGCTTAGGTAATTAGAATGAACATTTACATTTATATATGGTGATTAGGCCTTAGGCTAGGCCTTAAGCAAATACACCCATTCAATTTGCACCTTAGGAATGAAAAACTGGCCCAACGACTTGGAAATGCTTCCAAGGTTTGCAAATCCGCCGGCAGGTGGTGGCGTCGGGTTAGCCTGTAGTGTCGGAGTTGACGTTTGGTTACGTTGAACCTAGTCCATGATCCGACTAGCATTTCGGATGGTAAAAAGAATAAAAAACAAAAAAGAAAGTTTCCTAAGGTTATAAATTAACATTTTCTTCTAAGGCAAAACCACACATAACGGACTCCATGGAATCATCCATTGGGGAAGTTTTAATTTTTGATCTAATGGGAAAGAAGAAGGAAACAAAAGAGGTGTGACATTTACCTAGAGAGGGATCACAACACCTCTTTATGCTCCTATTTGTGTGCACCTTGTCTCTCGAAACACGGATAAATGCAAGTATTTTTGCATGGTGGATTTAGCTAAGTGGGGGGCCTTAATAGCATAATTATATCCCTAAAGAGAACCTTATCATCCAAAAATTTGGATAGAGCCAGAGACAAATTGGTGGATTTTTCAGACGCCCTAGATGATGCTTATGCCTATCATGAGGGGGCTAGACACAAATCATGTTCCTGTAGAGGAAGAGAGCTTTTTTACAATCAACTATAGAGGAAATAGAGGAGACCTGTGAAAGTGACTCAGAGTCAGATGATGATAGTGATGATGATGTTGACCTTGCTTGTCATTATGTGGGATGGATGTGGTGGTGGTTTAGGGAGCATGGGAGAAGCATGAAAGCCAGAAGAGCTAGGTGATGTCCTTGGGTCCCCCTAGCTTTGCATCGGATTTACCCTCTGGTGATCAGGATAGTGGTGATGATGTGTTTGATTTTGACTTATTGGTTAAGGATGATAATGTCATACTATCTTATGTTGAGGATACATGATTTACTCAATGATGATGATGAAGTTATCACACTGTTCTTGGCTTTTATTACTCATGATAATGCCATAGAGTCTTTAGATGGGGATATCACACATGATGATGATAGGCATACATATGATGGGGACACATAGGGTGATAATGTGGTGAGATGCATGGTGATGTGGTTTCCATTCATGATGCCAATAAGAGAGAAAGAGAGCTTTATTATAATCAACTATAGAGGAGACCTGTGAGAGTGACTCAGAGTATGATGATAGTGATGATGATGTTGACCTTGCTTATGTGGGATGGATGCGGTGATTGAGGGATCATGGGAGGAGCATGAAGGCTAGAAGGGCTTGGTGATGTCCTTGGGTGCCCCTAGCTTTGCACCTGATTTACCCTATGGTGATCAGGATACTGGTGATGATGATGTGCTTGGTTTTGGCTTATTGGTTAAGGGTGATGATGTCATACTACCTAATGTTGAGGATACATGACTTACTTGTGTATAGGAATTTAAATATTTCCAAAAGATAATCGTAAAGTTGTGCTCTTTTTTTATGCATAGAAGTTCTTAGATTTTTGAAAATCTTGATATTAGATTTGAAAGGGTGAATACTTTTGTAGAAAGGTTCAAAGACAGTTTCGGTTGTATGATGTATAGGCTTGAATCCTGATAAGTGTTAGTGTGAGATTGATATGTTATAAGGTTGAGTTTTGAGTAGTATATGGTAGAGAAAAAAAGAAAATGTGCTAGCAGAGAAATATTATAGAAATTTATAGAATTACCAAATGTTAAGATAGTGCAAAAAAGGATACATATAATGCCAAAAATGCTTGATTGCCTCTTACAGCATGAGTAACCCATTTGAACTAAGGTTTTCTACACAACCAGTATTTCCATGCTTCTAAATCTTATATTTACAGTTTTTAACTGGTTGTTTCTTCCAAATTCATTTCAATAAATTTACAAAAGATAAAGACAATCAACTTTCACCAATGTTCTTAAATATCATTTACCATAAACAAGTTATCTCACAAGCATTATTTAAAGTCATAATCAACGCTCTGATACCAAATGAAATGCCGAAAGTAATTGTCCACTTCTTCAAATTTAGAGCATGGCCACTTGCTCTTTCTCAGTCCCCTTGCTCTCTTGCATACATCTAGAGGCAGTTATTCTACTAGGCTCCAAGCTAATGTTTAAGCTCATGAGGCTTGATTAAAGAGGTTCCTCTTAGAGCTATTTTGCTAGTGAGGTTTCTTCCTCCACAAGCAATAAAATCTTTATTGCTTCATAGGGAACTATCCGTCAGGATGGGGAAGCAGTTATCACCCTGAATACTTATCTTCCTTACATGTCATGTATAAGTTTTTCATACTTTATATACAATTGGTCTTTCTTTTAGATAGTATGATCTCCTCGATTTGGTCTCCTAAACTTTCTTAGCCTCTAATGTGTTTGTGAAATTTCTCTTACCTTTCTTATCTTCTTTATTGACTTCAACCCATTGTTGGCTGCTCTACGTTTCTGTTATCAACTCTCAAGTCTTCTTGTCCCCTTTCCTCTTACCGGAGAGCTAGCTGATTCAATTTGGCTTAGGCTAAGATGCTCAAAGTTTTAGCATTTACAACAATCTTCTTTGTTGTGGATTTTTGAATTCTTTTGTTGATCCTTTCACTTTTGGCATCTCCTTTGTTGAGCTTCTATTCTTTGTCCTTTGTTTCTTTGCTTCAATTTCTGCTTTAGCTGCCTTCTCAATGAGTTCTTTCTTGGGTCTAGTTCTTTTAGCCTCGGCTTGTTCCTTTTTCTTCTCGACTTGTTTCTTGGATTCTCTTCTCTTTGCCTTGGCCTTTTTTTAAAAAGTAATCGTTTTCCCTTTTGTGATGTCTCCTCCTTGGTTTCCAAAAGATTTTGTTGGAATTAGGGTTGCAGGAATGCACACACAACTTCAAGAAGATGAGGAAGCTTGAGCACAACACAGTAGTGTATTATGAGTGCAAAAAATGAAAGATCACAAGCCCTAGAAGATAATGGGCGTATATACAATGCACGGGGGAAAAAACCTCCTAGTGAGGGAAAAAGTGCCCCGGCGGTCCTAAGTGTGTTCACACACATCACTACTATAATATGGTAACAAATCCCCCCTGGAGTGATGCGGTGAACAAGAGCTAGCACTCATGTATAGGGAAGTGTCTAGCTATGTGGACGAATCCACAAAAGGGAGTAAGCCCAAAGCTTTGCGAAAAGCTTCGAACTTCTCACGAGGCAGAGCCTTTGTGAAAAGGTCTGCAAGGTTATCCTGTGTTGGCACATAAGCCAAACTGATCTCTCCTGCAGAGAGTCTCTCCCTGACATAATGGTAGTGCACCTCAATGTGCTTCGTACGAGCATGGAACACTGGGTTCCGCGCAACTGCCAATGCGCTCTGACTGTCAGTGAAGATGGTGGTGGCAGATGGCTGCCCAACACCCAAATCAGCCATAAGGCGTCTGAGCCACACACACTCAACCGTAGCTGTGAAAGCTGCCCTGTACTCAGCTTCACAACTAGAAGTGGCCACAGTAGGCTGCTTCTTGCTCAACCATGATATGCATGAGCTTCCAAGCATGAAGCAAAAACCACTCGTGGACACGCGTGTGTCATAACAACCAGCCCAGTCAGAATCTGAAAAAGCAAGTAAATCTGGCGGCAATGATCCCCCCTTGGGATAAAACAACCCAAGATGCCGAGTACCACTCAAATAGCGAAAGATACGCTTCACTGCCTGCCAATGCTTAATGCCTGGGCTATGCATAAATCTGCTCACCTGTGAGACTGCAAACTGAATGTCTGGCCTCGTAATGCATACATAAATGAGGCAACCAACAGCTGTCTGATAGAGTGTGACATCAAAGTGATCTCCAGCATCATGAAGACTCAACTTCAAACCTGTCTCCATTGGAGTAGCAATAGGCTTGCAGTCTTCAAGGCCAAATCTCCGCAACAATGTTTCAACATACTTTGTCTGACACAAAGCAATACCTCCATCACATTGCTTAAATTGTATCCCCAAATAATGATGCAAATGCCCCAAATCTGACATCTCAAAAGAGGCATTCAAATCAGCCTTAAAATCAGCAATATGACTCTCATTTGGTCCTGTGAGCAGCATGTCATCGACATAGAGAGCAATGATTAGATGTACACCATCCACACGTTTAACATACAAAGTGCTTTCTGTTGGACTATTCTGAAACCCATGTGCAGTCAAATATGCATGTATTTTTTCATACCAAGCTCGTGGAGCTTGCTTTAAACCATATAAAGCCTTTTTTAACCTGCACACTTTGTTTTCCTGCCCTCTTTGAACAAAACCACGAGGCTGCGATACATACACCTCCTCATGCAAATCTCCATTTAAGAACGCAGTCTTTATGTCCAGCTGATGTACATTCCAACCATTATGAGCTGCTAATGCACAGATGCTACGAACAGTGGTCATACGACATGTGGGAGCAAAAGTCTCATCAAAATCAATGCCCTTCTCTTGAGCATAACCTTTTGCAACAAGCCTAGCCTTATGGCGATCCACTGTGCCATCAGGCTTACGCTTCAATTTGTATACCCACTTAGTGCCAATGGCCTTCTTGCCAGGGGGCAAGTCACATAAAGACCATGTACCATTCTTCATAATAGCATCGTATTCTGCTTGCATAGCAGCCATCCAATTTTCTGAACTTTGTGCCTCATCAAATGAAACAGGCTCACTTTCATCGCACATACTAGAAACAGCCAATGCATAACAATCTGACGCATAAGAGGCACCATGAGAGCCAGAACGAGTGCGACTAGACAAAGGGGCATCCAACTTGCTGTCACGCAAAGTCTGCACCAGCCATCTAGGCATATTCCTAGAGCCCTCAATCTCTTGTCTCTCATCCTCAAGTGCATCATGCACATCTGCATCAGATATAGGCTGATCTGTGCCATCATTTAAAACCTGCATAGGCTGAAAAACTGCCTCATGAGGTATTGCACTTGACTGTGCACCACTGAAAAGAGGCAACAATGTATCATAGACATCACGTGAGCTGATATCTGTCTCCTTAGTACATGAAACCAAGGGCTGAACTGCATCTTCCACAAAAACAACATCACGGCTAACCAAAATGCGCTTTGTCTGTGGATGATACAAACGATAGCCTTTGCTCTCAGCACTATATCCAACAAAAATACATTTGACAGCTTTGTCATCCAATTTTCTGCGATGTTGCACAGGCACTAATGCATATGCCAGGCAACCAAAAACACGTAAATGGCCAACAGATGGCTTGCGGCCATGCCATGCCTCATATGGAGTGACAACCTGTAATGCTTTGGTGGGACACCTGTTTAGTACATAAGTGGCACACATGACAGCCTCAAGCCAAAAACCATGTGGTAGACTTTGACTCTTAACCATACATCTTGCCATTTCCATGAGAGACCTGTTTTTTCTCTCAGCCACACCATTTTGCTGTGGTGTATACGGCACTGTACATTGGTGTTTTATCCCACGCTCAGCCAGAAATGCATTAAATTCTGAAGACATATACTCCCCCCCTCGATCTGAACGGAGGGTGCCCATCTTACTTTCTGACACATTTTCAGCCATAACCAAAAACTGTTTGAAGCACAAAAACACTTCGGACTTTGCCTTCAAAGGATATACCCATGCATGCCTGGTAAAATCATCAATGAAAGTCACGAAGTAAAGGTAGTTTCCAAATGATGGAGTTTGCATGGGACCACAAACATCACTGTGAACAAGCTGCAATCTGCGTTCAGCTCTCACTGATCCATCTTTGGGAAAGGAAGCACGCTGCATTTTACCCAATATGCAGCCCTCACAAACATGCTTGACAGGTGCCTCAAGCTTAGGCAAAGAAGACACCATTTCAGATTTCTGCAGGCGCAGCAAACTTGCAAAATTCAGATGACCAAAACGTGCATGCCACAGTTTTGCATTTGAAATAGCCTGCGTATCCATAATAGCACATGCTGAATCCTCTACACATTTGCCATCCATATTGAGCTTATACAGCCCTCGACATAGTGAACCAGATGCTACAATGATGTCACCACAAGAGAGATCATGAACAGTACATCTGTCATCCACAAATTTTACAACCAAACCTGTTTTGGCAAATGCGGAGACTGACAGCAGATTCTTTTTGATCCCTGGCACATACAATGCATCAAAAAGTGTAAAGGTGTTGCCATTTGCAACATTCAGCACAATCTGTCCAACTCCTTTAACGGGATAAGAGGAGTTATTGGCACAAGTGACAGTATTCCCTGTGGGAGCAGACTCAAGGAAAGTGAATAAACTGCGCTGCGAGGTGATATGCTTAGTGGCACCACTGTCAAAGTACCATACATCTGAATCTACTGCAGACATACATGTGTCATGCAAAGATGGGTCATAACTGCACTGCGCATTGAATGCCCATTCTGTATCTAGCACAACATTAGCAGATTCATTGTTAGAAGGAGAGGCATCTGCAACAGCCATACCAGCCTCTTTCTTCTTAGCCTCTTTCGCAGCCAGCTTAGGACACGCTTTGATGACATGATCATTTCCCTTACAGTACTTGCAAAATGTCTTCTGTTTGTCACCCTTCTTCTCATCTTTGTCTTCCTTCTTTGGTTGCGCAGCATTTGCAGATTTCTGCTTACTAGAAGAAAAGCCAGCTTTACCTTTCCCGCTTCTCTGACTAGCACCGAAAGCTTGATCTGCGACACGCATACTATTCCTGTTTTGCCTTGACTGGTCTTCTTGCAGCAAAACAGAAACTAACTCCTCAAATGATAAGGCATTGGGATTGCCTTTCATCATCAAGCGAAGAGTGGAAGCAAAACCCTGATAAGAATCTGGTAGACCATTCAAAACAGTCTGCACAAGTGAACTGTCTGACAGGATTTCATCTGCAGAAATGAGCTGCTCTTTGAAATCTTTGATCTTTGTCAAAAAGCTATCCATAGAATCACCTTCGTTCATATGCTCATTCTCCAACTGTTTTCGGAGATAAGCAACACGAGCCTCATTTCTTGCCTGATACAATGTGGCAAGTACATCCCAAGCATCCTTAGAAGTCCTGCAGGAGCGAATATGTGGGATAATGGTACGTTTGACAGACAGCGCAATCAAGGCATGAGCCTGCGCATCTCTACCATCCCAACGAATCTGCTCTGCTGAAAGTGGTGGTTCTCGAACAGCTGCTACAGCACTTGTGCCTGCACCATCATCAACAGTACCTGTTTCTGATGTGTTTGCAGCATTCCCAGCCACAATAGGACGTGCATCAATACCCTGCACAATATTCCATAACCCCTTTGCTACCAATACATGTCGCATCATATATGCCCACAATGGATAGTTGGTGCCATCCAACTTATCCTCAGCAGCCAACATGCGGAATACATCATTGTTGTCAGCCATGGCCAATGACTGTACTACTAGATGTAAATGCTGTCTGGAAGAGGTAAACCTGTATAAAATCGACCTGTGCTATGTAGCACAGCCCAAAACAGACGAATGGGCACCTGTCCTGCAGATTTTAATCTTGACAGAAAATCTGCACAGTAGGACGGTTTTGCCTGCGCAGTACTTGGAATGCAAAAACGGAGGGCGAAACGACTTCAGATCAAAATTCTGAAAAAAACAAGCCCTACGGGCTCTCCCACGGCATATACTAACCTGCAGACGCTCGTGAAACCTCGTTGCAATCGGAGGAGATGAAGCGGCAGGTGCCGGTGATGCTGCCCGGGAGGAGGAAGCCTGCTCTGATACCAATTGTTGGAATTAGGGTTGCAGGAATGCACACACAACTTCAAGAAGATGAGGAAGCTTGAGCACAACACAGTAGTGTATTATGAGTGCAAAAAATGAAAGATCACAAGCCCTAGAAGATAATGGGCGTATATACAATGCACGGGGGAAAAAACCTCCTAGTGAGGGAAAAAGTGCCCCGGCGGTCCTAAGTGTGTTCACACACATCACTACTATAATATGGTAACAGATTTCTCATCAAAACCATTGCATTAATGGAGAAGAGTATGAATCTATTAGGACTTTGGCTAATGTACTTATACCTCTAAAATTGATTACATCAAAACCATATAATTTATTGTACCAACAATGAAGTAAAATTTATTGTATAGGGTGTAATATGTGATGATTGTCATAGTGGACACATTACTCATACATTAGCTTAGGTAATTAGAATGAACATTTACATTTATATATGGTGATTAGGCCTTAGGCTAGGCCTTAGGCAAATACACCCATTCAATTTGCACCTTAGGAATGAAAAACTGGCCCAACGACTTGGAAATGCTTCCAAGGTTTGCAAATCCGCCGGTAGGTGGTGGCGTCGGGTTAGCCTGTAGTGTCGGAGTTGAAGTTTGGTTACGTTGAACCTAGTCCATGATCCGACTAGCATTTCGGATGGTAAAAAGAATAAAAAACAAAAAAAGAAAGTTTCCTAAGGTTATAAATTAACATTTTCTTCTAAGGCTTAACCACACATAACGGACTCCATGGAATCATCCATTGGGGAAGTTTAAATTTTTGATCTAATGGGAAAGAAGAAGGAAACAAAAGAGGTGTGACATTTACCTAGAGAGGGATCATAACACCTCTTTATGCTCCTATTTGTGTGCACCTTGTCTCTCGAAACACGGATAAATGCAAGTATTTTTGCATGGTGGATTTAGCTAAGTGGGGGGCCTTAATAGCATAATTATATCCCTAAAGAGAACCTTATCATCCAAAAATTTGGATAGAGCCAGAGACAAATTGGTGGATTTTTCAGATGCCCTAGATGATGCTTATGCCTATCATGAGGGGGCTAGACACAAATCATGTTCATGTAGAGGAAGAGAGCTCTATTACAATCAACTATAGAGGAAATAGAGGAGACCTGTGAAAGTGACTCAGAGTCAGATGATGATACTGATGATGATGTTGACCTTGCTTGTCATTATGTGGGATGGATGTGGTGGTGGTTGAGAGGGAGAATGGGAGAAGCATGAAAGCCAGAAGGGCTAGGTGATGTCCTTGGGTCCCCCTAGCTTTGCATCGGAATTACCCTCTGGTGATCAGGATAGTGGTGATGATGATGTGTTTGATTTTGTTTTATTGGTTAAGGATGATAATGTCATACTATCTTATGTTGAGGATACATGATTTACTCAATGATGATGATGAAGTTATCACACTGTTCTTGGCTTTTATTACTCATGATAATGCCATAGAGTCTTTAGATGGGGATATCATACATGATGATGATAGGCATACATATGATGGGGACACATAGGGTGATAATGTGGTGAGATGCATGGTGATGTGGTTTCCATTCATGATGCCAATAAGAGAGAAAGAGAGCTTTATTATAATCAACTATAGAGGAACTAGAGGAGACTTGTGAGAGTGACTCAAAGTATGATGATAGTGATGATGATGTTGACCTTGCTTATGTGGGATGGATGCGGTGATTGAGGGATCATGGGAGGAGCATGAAGGCTAGAAGGGCTTGGTGATGTCCTTGGGTGCCCCTAGCTTTGCACCTGATTTACCCTATGGTGATCAGGATACTGGTGATGATGATGTGCTTGGTTTTGGCTTATTGGTTAAGGGTGATGATGTCATACTACCTAATGTTGAGGATACATGACTTACTTGTGTATAGGAATTTAAATATTTCCAAAAGATAATCGTAAAGTTGTGCTCTTTTTTTATGCATAGAAGTTCTTAGATTTTTGAAAATCTTGATATTAGATTTGAAAGGGTGAAAACTTTTGTAGAAAGGTTCAAAGACAGTTTTAAACACTAGATTACGGTTGTATGATGTATAGGCTTGAAGCCTGATAAGCGTTAGTGTGAGATTGATATGTTATAAGGTTGAGTTTTGAGTAGTATATGGTAGAGAAAAAAAGAAAATGTGCTAGCAGAGAAATATTATAGAAATTTATAGAATTACCAAATGTTGAGATAATGCAAAAAAGGATACATATAATGCCAAAAATGCTTGATTGCCTCTTACAGCATGAGTAACCCATTTGAACTTAGGTTTTCTACACAACCATTATTTCCATGCTTCTTCTAAACCTTATATTTACAGTTTTTAACTGGTTGTTTCTTGCAAATTCATTTCAATAAATTTACAAAAGATAAAGACAATCAACTTTCACCAATCTTCTTAAATATCATTTACTTTAAACAAGTTATCACAAGCATTATTTAAAGTCATAATCAACGCTCTGATACCAAATGAAATGCCGAAAGTAATTGTCCACTTACTCAAATTTAGAGCATGGCCACTTGCTCTTTCTCAGTCCCCTTGCTCTCTTGCATACATCTAGAGGCACTTATTCTACTAGGCTCCAAGCTAATGTTTAAGCTCATGAGGCTTGATTAAAGAGGTTCCTCTTAGAGCTATTTTGCTAGTGAGGTTTCTTCCTCCACAAGCAATAAAATCTTTATTGCTTCATAGGGAGCTATCCCTCAGGATGGGGAAACAGTTATCACCCTGAATAATTATCTTCCTTACATGTCATGTATAACTTTTGCATACTTTATATACAATTGGTCTTTCTTTTAGATAGTATGATCTCCTCGATTCGGTCTCCCAAACTTTCTTAGCCTCTAATGTGTTTGTGAAATTTCTCTTACCTTTCTTATCTTCTTTATTGACTTCAACCCATTGTTGGCTGCTCTACGTTTCTGTTATCAACTCTCAAGTCTTCTTGTCCCCTTTCCTCTTACCGGAGAGCTAGCTGATTCAATTTGGCTTAGGCTAAGATGCTCAAAGTTTTAGCATTTACAACAATCTTCTTTGTTGTGGATTTTTGAATTCTTTTGTTGATCCTTTCACTTTTGGCATCTCCTTTGTTGAGCTTCTATTCTTTGTCCTTTTTTTCTTTGCTTCAATTTCTGCTTTAGCTGCCTTCTCAATGAGTTCTTTCTTGGGTCTAATTCTTTTAGCCTCGGCTTCTTGTTCCTTTTTCTTCTCGACTTGTTTCTTGGATTCTCTTCTCTTTGCCTTGGCCTTTTTTTAAAAAGTAACCGTTTTCCCTTTTGTGATGTCTCCTCCTTGGTTTCCAATAGATTTCTCATCAAAACAATTGCATTAATGGAGAAGAGTATGAATCTATTAGGACTTTGGCTAATGTACTTATACCTCTCAAATTGATTACATCAAAACCATATAATTTATTGTACCAACAATGAAGTAAAATTTATTGTATGGGGTGTAATATGTGATGATTGTCATAGTGGACACATTACTCATACATTAGCTTAGGTAATTAGAATGAACATTTACATTTATATATGGTGATTAGGCCTTAGGCTAGGCCTTAGGCAAATACACCCATTCAATTTGCACCTTAGGAATGAAAAACTGGCCCAACGACCTGGAAATGCTTCCAAGGTTTGCAAATCCGTCGGCAGGTGGTGGCGTCGGGTTAGCCTGTAGTGTCGGAGTTGAAGTTTGGTTACGTTGAACCTAGTCCATGATCCGACTAGCATTTCGGATGGTAAAAAGAATAAAAAACAAAAAAAGAAAGTTTCCTAAGGTTATAAATTAACATTTTCTTCTAAGGCTTAATCACACATAATGGACTCCATGGAATCATCCATTGGGGAAGTTTTAATTTTTGATCTAATGGGAAAGAAGAAGGAAACAAAAGAGGTGTGACATTTACCTAGAGAGGGATCATAACACCTCTTTATGCTCCTATTTGTGTGCACCTTGTCTCTCGAAACACGGATAAATGCAAGTATTTTTGCATGGTGGATTTAGCTAAGTGGGGGGCCTTAATAGCATAATTATATCCCTAAAGAGAACCTTATCATCCAAAAATTTGGATAGAGCCAGAGACAAATTGGTGGATTTTTCAGACGCCCTAGATGATGCTTATGCCTATCATGAGGGGGCTAGACACAAATCATGTTCCTGTAGAGGAAGAGAGCTTTATTACAATCAACTATAGAGGAAATAGAGGAGACCTGTGAAAGTGACTCAGAGTCAGATGATGATAGTGATGATGATGTTGACCTTGCTTGTCATTATGTGGGATGGATGTGGTGGTGGTTGAGGGAGCATGGGAGAAGCATGAAAGCCAGAAGGGCTAGGTGATGTCCTTGGGTCCCCCTAGCTTTGCATCGGATTTACCCTCTGGTGATCAGGATAGTGGTGATGATGTGTTTGATTTTGACTTATTGGTTAAGGATGATAATGTCATACTATCTTATGTTGAGGATACATGATTTACTCAATGATGATGATGAAGTTATCACACTGTTCTTGGCTTTTATTACTCATGATAATGCCATAGAGTCTTTAGATGGGGATATCACACATGATGATGATAGGCATACATATGATGGGGACACATAGGGTGATAATGTGGTGAGATGCATGGTGATGTGGTTTCCATTCATGATGCCAATAAGAGAGAAAGAGAGCTTTATTATAATCAACTATAGAGGAGACCTGTGAGAGTGACTCAGAGTATGATGATAGTGATGATGATGTTGACCTTGCTTATGTGGGATGGATGCGGTGATTGAGGGATCATGGGAGGAGCATGAAGGCTAGAAGGGCTTGGTGATGTCCTTGGGTGCCCCTAGCTTTGCACCTGATTTACCCTATGGTGATCAGGATACTGGTGATGATGATGTGCTTGGTTTTGGCTTATTGGTTAAGGGTGATGATGTCATACTACCTAATGTTGAGGATACATGACTTACTTGTGTATAGGAATTTAAATATTTCCAAAAGATAATCGTAAAGTTGTGCTCTTTTTTTATGCATAGAAGTTCTTAGATTTTTGAAAATCTTGATATTAGATTTGAAAGGGTGAATACTTTTGTAGAAAGGTTCAAAGACAGTTTTAAACACTAGATTACGGTTGTATGATGTATAGACTTGAAGCCTGATAAGCGTTAGTGTGAGATTGATATGTTATAAGGTTGAGTTTTGAGTAGTATATGGTAGAGAAAAAAAGAAAATGTGCTAGCAGAGAAATATTATAGAAATTTATAGAATTACCAAATGTTGAGATAATGCAAAAAAGGATACATATAATGCCAAAAATGCTTGATTGCCTCTTACAGCATGAGTAACCCATTTGAACTTAGGTTTTCTACACAACCATTATTTCCATGCTTCTTCTAAACCTTATATTTACAGTTTTTAATTGGTTGTTTCTAATTCATTTCAATAAATTTACAAAAGATAAAGACAATCAACTTTCACCAATCTTCTTAATTATCATTTACCATAAACAAGTTATCACAAGCATTGTTTAAAGTCATAATCAACGCTCTGATACCAAATGAAATGCCGAAAGTAATTGTCCACTTACTCAAATTTAGAGCATGGCCACTTGCTCTTTCTCAGTCCTTGCTCTCTTGCATACATCTAGAGGCACTTATTCTACTAGGCTCCGAGCTAATGTTTAAGCTCATGAGGCTTGATTAAAGAGGTTCCTCTTAGAGCTATTTTGCTAGTGAGGTTTCTTCCTCCACAAGCAATAAAATCTTTATTGCTTCATAGGGAACTATCTCTCAGGATGGGGAAACAGTTATCACCCTGAATAATTATCTTCCTTACATGTCATGTAAAACTTTTTCATACTTTATATACAATTGGTCTTTCGTTTAGATAGTCTCTTGAGTATGATCTCCTCGATTTGGTCTCCCAAACTTTCTTAGCCTCTAATAGGTTTGTGAAATTTCTCTTACCCTTCTTATCTTCTTTATTGACTTCAACCCATTGTTGGCTCTACTTTTCCTTTATCAACTCTCAAGTCTTCTTGTAAGATTCCTCCCCAGCCTCTCAAGATGTTGAGTATCTTCCCCTGTAATCAAATCCCTTTTCAAATATATAAAAGATCTTGTTTCTACCTATTTTGGCTTAGAGAGAGAAAATGTTCTAAAGAGAGGTTATTCAGATTTTAGATATTTTTGAATGGAAAAATATCTCTTCTTATTAAAATAAATACCCCCAAAATAGAAGTTCAAAAAGATTTTCAGAAGGTGCATTAGGAATCAATTATAATAATCTGTTCAAAAGGCCTTATCCTAGGGGTCCAGATTTTCTAAAATTTTTAAATTAAGGTTTTGAGGGGCCAATCAGATTCATCCAAATGTGTGGAGGAGATAAATAGAAGAAATAATGAAAATCCCTCCCAAAAATGAGTAAATACTCACATAAGATGAAGAGTGGACTAAGGACCAAAGGAAATACTAAAAAAATAAAATTTTGACACCTCAGAGTGGGGATTCCCCCTCATGAAGGAGGCGCCTATTTCATATGTGTGGTGGAGTTTTGAATTCCCAAAAATTGAGATATTTCATCTCTCCTCTCTCCTAATTCAAGTCTTGTTCCAAAAAGTAAGCTAAGCTGACCCAAAAATGGTCAAAAATTGACCAAACTGATCTGGAAAATTCTAGAATCAATTTGCTTGGTTAGAAGCTCACTTTTTTCGATAAATAGAAGCCTCCCCCTTTTTTGAAGCTTAATAGTGTTTTATGCACTATTACTCTACTCCTCCCCAGAGCCAAAAACTGTGAATTTCTTAATAATTCATTAATTTTTGACCATTCCCTCTTCTAAAGAATTGGTGGCCACTCTTGTTACAAATAAGAGTAGATCCCTCAAACCATCAAGCCAAAGGAAAGCTCCCAGAAATTCATGTAAGTTAGAAATCTTACTTTTTCTTTATTCTTTTAATGGTTTTCTAATTTTTGTTATCTTTAAAATGATAAATTGATGCTATGCCTTGTTGGAAAGGCTTTCCCCCTCTCTTCATTCCTAAATTCAGCCTTTCCTTATCCTAGTTAAGTAATCAAATTGTTAGAATTAAACTTTTCATTTTGTTTTGAATTCAGTTAAGCAAAATACTCAATGAATGAAATTCAGTAAAGTAGTAATTGAAATATTACCCTTGGAGAAAGATAGTTCAGGGAGAACCTTTCCAGACTCAAACCCTGAATCAGACTATGACCAAGATGTAACTCCTTCATCAGTTTCAAGAAAAGACGATGTGACCAGTTCAGTAATCTACACTCAAATCACCCATCGAATCTGAAACTAAGTTGAGACCTTTGATTTTGATCTGAGGATCAAGAATTCAGAATTCGAGGAATTCTGCTTGGGAATCCAGACCTGTGATCTAGAAGTCTTGGGATACAAAATTAAGATATACTCATTGTATTCAAAAGACAATCAAAATTAAAAACTTGCATAGAAACCATGTTTTCTTAAAGGACTGTCTTACGCCAGAATGCTGGAGGGAGCATTTGGTATATGTGTTTTTCTAAGGGAAGTTCGGTTGCAATAGCTGGCGGCGGGGAGTGTTCAAAGGACGGCTCACGTAGTAAAAACCTGCCCAGGTCTTGACCAGCCTGGGTATGGTGTAAAATGGTGTGCTTCCAGGTATGATGGGCGAGGGCCGACGAAGCAGTCCCTGAGTGAAGTGCCATGACACCTAAGGAGGATCCTGGAGGGTTTTGACCGGGCGATGCACGGGCTCGCGGTGCTTAGGACACCCATGCATATGTCGTGGAAGATATATATATGTATGATGACAAGAAAATTATTGTAATCTGTTACTGGATCTCGTTGTTGCTGGGACCTGCTGGTCTCAACGGAGAGTCCAAAGTGATACTGTTTTGTGAGAAACAAGGATTGAATGGAAATTTTGAGTTATGACATCTGTAACCAATAATTGTTTGTCAATGGATTGTTTTACAAATTAAAGTTTAAAGAGGAGTGTGTGCGTATCTGTATTCTAAAGCAAAAGTTAATAAAGGCATTCAATTATGGGTGGGTGAGTACTTGTCTGGTTCTACCAATTCCAGTGGTTGGGCGGTGGTGCTAACCCATGGACCGGATGACTGGAATCAGTAGAGTTTTAATAATAAAATTGATCAATAGGAATACACTTAGAACTCGAATAGTCAAATAATAACCTGAAGACTTCTCAAATGAATAAATCAACGGCTGTGCCTGATTCAATTAGGAAAAAAACATTGATTCCTTTAAGTTAAGTCTGTAATAGTTTCCTTCTATATGGTTTATTGAGATGAAGGTTAGTTCAGTATCTTGACCTCGTTAGAAAAATTCGTTAAGAAATTCAAAATGGTGGAATCGTCCCCGTTTTTTGGGCATGGGAAATTTTTCGGGCTTCGGTTTTCGGAATGACCACCAGCTTAGTCTCGTGCCCGGACATTTGAGGGCAAGGCCCCGAGTGGGGAACCCTGCCCCGCGCAAGAAGGAGCTGCTTCCGCTCTGCTGCCAGCAAACACAATCGGGAATCCGGTGCGCGGAGGGGACAATGGGATCCCAGAGTTGGTATCAGAGCGCTGTTGTAAATTTACCTTACACATCCACATCCATACATCCATTTCCACATCCACATCGACATGCATACATCCATTTCCACATCCACATTCATACATCAGAAATTGCTTAAAATTTTAAAGTAAATCTGGGAAATAATATTTTCGCTTGTTAAATTTATGTTGATTCAACAATTGAAAACTCATAAATTGAATTGGAAATTTATAGATGGATACCCCGAATCTATCTGGCATTCCTGAACTCTTCCAGAGTCAGGATATGATAGCCTTTGCATTCGAGCACCTCATCAACTCTGCTACGACCCGAGTAAGCAGAGTGAGACTCGCATGTCATTTTGAGAGTCTTTACTTTCCTGACCCTCTTGAGCGACGTCGGTATATGTGGTTCTGTGTGGAGGATGATGTATTAATGTCAGTACCAGTCAGCGTCAGAGGCTCAGGCAAAATATTTCCTTAGCCATGATTCAAATAAGGCTAGGGCTTGTTCAGCATGTACAACTCTTTGATCATTCACCCAGGAACTTCTGAATTTCATGTCGAGTTTTTAGGCTTCTTAGCTGCTTTATCCCTAGAAGTAGAATTACAGCACCTCTTTCTGTAATGAATCGTGTGTACCATGGCATGTCTCCTTCGTACTTTCGCTTCTTTATGCATATACGATTGAGGCAGTGATTTTGGGAGCCGTGATGCTCTATGTATATATCGAAAACTTTTGATAATAAACGATGTTTTGAAAAAAAATTCCAAATTGTTTTCATGATTGTGAATATGGTTAATAAAATTATTAGAGTAAATCTTGTTTTATGATATATGATGAAATAATTATTTGTTTAAAGAATAAATCATAAAAATTAAATAATCATCTGTTGTCAAAGTTAAGTTGACGAAAATCTTGTTTTGTTAGAGTCATGAGGCACGCGGCCCGTGCAACGCAACCGGATCCTCTAACCGGATCCTCTAACCGATGATGAAGAGTTAGATCCAGATGTAAAGCCCTGCACAGATTCCAACCTGGTCCCCCTTCAAGGGTGAAGGGGAGTAGTTAGGTGAAGTAGTGGAAAAGTGGATTGAGGCAATGGAGGAATACTTTGATGTAACTGGCTATAATGAGAGAAGCAAGATGGCTCTCGCCAGGTTAAAGATTGTGGAAATGGCCAGGGACACTTGGAGGAATCACTACGAGACTAACCGTCTCGACCGGAATACCCAGGCCTGGGGACCGATCTTAAAGCTTACCTCAGAAAGAGGTTTTGTCCTCTGGGCTTCCTTAAAACTAAAATGAATGAGTTCTTGGAACTAAAGCAGGATAGCCAGATAATTGAAGAGTACGATCAAGCTTTTTCCCTTCTCCTCAAATATTCCTCACAATTGGATGAAGAGCAGCTGATGGCCAAATTCATTCGAGGAATAAACGAGCCATTAGACACCTTAGTAAAGAATGCCAAACCTATCTCAATGGCCGAAGCAGTAAGAATGGCAAAAGACTTTGCCAAAGACTTTGTTGTTAAGGTCCCACCAAAGTCTGCACCCTCTAATTTTAAAAGATTCCAAACCCTGGGAAGTACAAGCTTTTCTCCCCCAAAGAGGTAGTAAGGCCCAATTCAGAATCAGGATACTGGGAGATTCAGAAGTGAAGGAAGACCCTTCCCACCACAGAACACTTTCTCAGGAGTCCCACCTCTTTCAAGGATTCAAAGGGATGGGCTTAGAAGTGAGAACCGGTGTTTTGGATGTCAGGGTTTTGGTCACCAGCAGCTGAAAGACTGCCCGACTCCTGCCATGTCAAGGGGACAGGGAAGTCAAGGACCGAGAGTGCAGAGACTAGCCCCTTCCTATCAGTCAAATCAGGGTCCATCTTGTTAAAATCAGAGCAATCCCAGGAGAACTCCAAATCAATCCCAGGAGAACTCCAGATCAATCGTCTACCTCTGTCCAGAGTAGCCTCAGAACTCCTTCCCCCCAGAACTGGGGCAACCCAAAGAGAAAGAGTTCCGCCTCAGACTACTGCAGCAGCCAGAGCAGTCACAATAGCAGAAGTAGTGGAAGAAGAAAGAGGATAGATTTATGCACCAATTGAAAACCAAGGGCCAAACTGTCAAAATCAGAGCAATCCAAGGAGAACTCCAGATCCCAGGAGAACTCTAGATCCCAGGGCCAAACTGTCAAAATCAGAGCAATCCCAGGAGAACTCCAGATCAATCGTCTACCTCTGTCCAGAGTAGCCTCAGTACTCCTTCCCCCCAGAACTGGGGCAACCCAAAGAGAAAGAGTTCCGCCTCAGACTAATGCAGCAGCCAGAGCAGTCACAATAGCAGAAGTAGTGGAAGAAGAAAGAGGACAGATTTATGCACCAATTGAAAACCAAGGGCCAAACTGTCAATTCTCCATCATCCATACTCCAGCTGAGTATCAGGGTAAGCCTTTTAAGCTTTTGATTGATTCAGGCAGTACTCATTCTTTCGTTTCCCTTGGATGCTTGCGTAAGATAGTCTTAGATCAGAAATCAGGAAAACCTATGCAAGTTGAATTGGCAAGTGGGAAGATTCTTTTCACTCACCTTGAGACAGATCATATTCAGTTCAGGCTCCATAAAAATCAAGCTGACATTCACTGTCATAATGGAACCATTTCCTTCTGTGACCTCCACGGAAATAATGTTCAAGGAACCAAAATTTCAGGATCCCCAAATCTGTAGATAGTAAAGGCTTCTAAGTTACTAAAAGGACTTAGAAAGAAGCTGCTCATTTATGTTGTCAAAATGAATCCAGTAGACTCAAAGTTAAAAGCTAAAGAACCTGAATGGTTAAGTGATTATGATGATTTATTCCCAGTAGAATTAACAGAGATGCCTCCAATTCGGGAAGTAGATCATGTGATAGAATTGACCCCCGGAGCTCAGCCAGTAGCCCTGCACACGTACAAAATGCCAAATTTCGTGAAGCCATCAAACTCAAGGAACAACTTAGACAGCTGTTAGAGAACAAGGGTTTGTAAGACCCAGTGTTTCACCTTGGGGTGCGCCAGTTCTCTTTCAGAAAAAGAAAGATGGAACGCTAAGACTCTGTGTGGACTACAGAGGTCTCAATCAGCTGGACAGTTAAGAATAAGTATCCTATCCCCAGAATTGATGAGCTTTTGGGGACAGCAGGCTAAGTGGAGCCCAGATCTTCACAAAGATAGATCTCAAATCAGGGTATTATCAGATCAGGATTAATGAGCAAGATATCGCAAAGACAGCCATCAATACTCGGTATGGGCATTATGAATTCACTGTCATGCCATTTGGATTGACTAATGCCCCAGATACATTCAATCGATTAATGCAGGACATTCTCAGAGAATACTTGGATGATTTTGTTCTTGTTTTCTTTGACGATATTCTGATTTACTCAAAGAATGTAGCTGACCATGAAGCTCATGTCAGAAGAGTTCTTGAGATCCTAAGGAAGCACCAACTCTTTTGCAAAAAAGAGCAAATGCACTTTCTCTGCCGACCATGTTGAATACTTGGGCTTTCTGGTATCCAAAGATGGAATAGATTCCGCTAAAGTCCAAGCAGTCATAGATTGGCCTGAACCAAAGACTGTGAAAGAAGTCAGAGGATTCTTGGGATATTGATTGGTTAGTATAGAATTTTTATACCAAAGTATGCTCTTATAGCTTCCCCCCCTGACTAATCTTCTCAAGAAGAATATTCCGTTTCAATGGTCTGCCAGGTGCCAGAGTACTTTTGATAAGCTGAAGACCGCCTTGGTAACCAATCTCGTTCTAAAGCTGCCAGATTTCTCTCTACCCTTTGAGGTAGTATAACTAATGCCAGTGGTTTTGCCCTGGGAGGTGCACTCATGCAAGAAGGTCATGCAGTGGCCTATGAATCTCGAAAACTCAGAACGCATGAGAGGAATTATGCTGTCCATGACCTAGAACTACTTTCAGTAGTATATGTCCTGAAGTTGTGGAGACATTACCTACTGGGTCAAAGATTCACTTTGATGACAGATCATTAGAGATTAAAGTGGATCTTCACTCAGAAGGATCTCAACATGCGCCAAAGTTGGTGGATGCAGACCTTGCAGGAATTTGATTTTGAAATCAAGTACCGCCCAGGCAAAGAAAATGTGGTAGCAGATGCCGTCAGCTGAAAAGCCTCCTTGCTTGTTGCAATTACTGTAGTGTCAAATCCTTTGATTATTGAAGCAAGTGAGAAGATCATGCAGGATAGATTCTTTGGCCCTATTGCTACCCTACTTATGCAGGAAAGCAAAACTCCACAGGAGTTGAACCGAGTTCAAGGGTATAGCCTAGATGATGGAATTATGTATTATAATCACAGACTATGCATTCCCAATGATGATGGAGCTAAGGGTCAAATTTTGAATGAAGCCCATGACAGCCTTATTGCAGGACATCCAGGTTTCATCAAAACCTACATGTCTGTGAAGAAAAGCTTATTTTGGCCTAGTCTAAAAAAGGATGTGCTTAATCATGTACGTCAATGTTTGACCTGTCAGAAAGTCAAGGCCGAGAGAGTAAAAATACCTGGGAAGTTACATCCATTAGACATTCCCCAGATGAAGTGGGAATGCTTCAGTATGGATTTTATTACTGGATGGTAATTGATAGACTAACCAAAGTTACCCATCTGATTCCAGTAAAAGAAACCTACACTGCAATGGATGTGGCCAGAGTGTTCCTCAACGAAATCTTCAGATTGCATGGACTACCCAGAAGAATAGTAAGTGATCGAGATCCCAAATTCACGTCAAGATTCTGGACTGCATTTTTTGAAGCAGTAGGAACTTTCTTGGATCTCAGCACAGCTTACCACCCCGAGATCGATGGTCAAACTGAAAGGGTGAACCAAGTAATCAAAGATATACTTCAGTCATGCTGTGGCAGGGAACCCAAGAAGTGGCTAAGCTATCTGCACCTAGTCGAGTTCGGCTACAATGCTTCTTATCATAGAAGTATTGGGATGAGCCCTTTCAAAGTTTTGTATGGACAAGATTGCTTAACTCCATTAACTTGGTCCGACCCATTGATTAGGTTTGAGATGTCCAGACAGACGCTTGATGACATGGAGCAACAGATGTAGTCAATTTGCAAAGATATAAAAGCTGCCCAGGATAGACAGAAGTAGTATGCAGATAAGAAGAGGTCAGACAGAAAATTCAAAGAAGCAGATACGGTCTTCATTCAAGTACGCCCCAAAAGAAGTTCTCTATCTCTTGGGAAGTACAAGAAGTTATCCCCCAGATATTGTGGACCATATCTGATTACAAAGAAAGTAGGTGACTTAGCCTACGAGCTTCTTCTGCCTCCTCATCTCAAAGTACATAATGTATTTCATGTCACCTTCTTAAAAAGTATATACCAAGCCCATCTCAAAGTACATAATGTATTTCATGTCACCTTCTTAAAAAGTATATACCAAGCTCAAATCATGTGCTTGATGTGATGAAATCTTAACTTCTTCAACCCAAGGGTAGATGGAACTCCAACCTGAAGAAATCCTTGATGCTCGAGAAAAGGTTCTCAGGAACAGAATTCTGAGAGAATTATTGGTCAAATGGAAGTTCTATCCTTTTGAAGATGCCACCTAGGAGAAAGAAGTCGAACTGTTGTGAGATTACCTCCAGTTTGCAAGATGAGGATATCTCGCGTTTTTCAAGTGGAAGAGAATGTAAGATTCCTCCCTAGCCTCTCAAGATGTCCAGTATCTTCCCCTGTAATCAAATCCCTCTTCAGATATATAAAAGATCTTGTTTCTACCTATTTTGGCTTAGAGAGAGAAAATGTTCTAAAGAGAGGTTATTCAGATTTTAGATATTTTTGGATGGAAAAATATCTCTTCTTATTAAAATAAATACCCCCAAAATAGAAGTTCAAAAAGATTTTCAGAAGGTGCATTAGAAATCAATTATAATAATCTGTTCAAAAGGCCTTATCCTAGGGGTCCAGATTTTCTAAAATTTTTAAATTAAGGTTTTGAGGGGCCAATCAGATTCATCCAAATGTGTGGAGGAGATAAATAGAAGAAATAATGAAAATCCCCCCCAAAAATGAGTAAATACTCACATAAGATGAAGAGTGGACTAAGGACCAAAGGAAATACTAAAAAAATGAATTTTTGACACCTCAGAGTGGGGATTCCCCCTCATGAAGGAGGCGCCTATTTCACATGTGTGGTGGAGTTTTGAATTCCCAAAAATTGAGATATTTCATCTCTCCTCTCTCCTAATTCAAGTCTAGTTCCAAAAAGTAAGCTAAACTGACCCAAAAATGGTCAAAAATTGACCAAACTGATCTGGAAAATTCTAGAATCAGTTTGCTTGGTTAGAAGCTCACTTTTTTCTATAAATAGAAGCCTCCTCCTTTGTTGAAGCTTAATAGTGTTTTATGCACTATTACTCTACTCCTCCCCAGAGCCAAAAACTGTGAATTTCTTAATAATTCATTAGTTTTTGACCATTCCCTCTTCTAAAGAATTTGTGGCCACTCTTGTTGCAAACAAGAGTAGATCCCTCAAACCATCAAGCCAAAGGAAAGCTCCCAAAAATTCATGTAAGTTAGAAATCCTACTTTTTCTTTATTCTTTTAATGGTTTTCTAATTTTTGTTATCTTTAAAATGATAAATTGATGCTATGCCTTGTTGGAAAGGCTTTCCCCCTCTCTTCATTCTTAAATTCAGCCTTTCTTTATCTTAGTTAAGTAATCAAATTGTTAGAATTAAACTTTTCATATTGTTTCTCTTTTAAAAGTGGAATTTGATTAGTTTAGAATGCTTTAAATCATTTGGGGATAATTTTTAAGTAATTTAAGGTTAGGAAAAATTGAAAAATGATCAGCCATACAAAGGAGGTTATGGCAAAATTTTCTTAAATTTTTTGAAATAAGTTTTATCTTTTATTATTCAAAAAGAGTAATCCCCATCGTTTGTGTATTCTAAAAGTGTTATTTTCATTCTAGGCATAGAAAAATGCATAGTAGAAATATTTTTATTATAAAAGTGTTATTTCCATTAAAATTAAATTTTATGCATAGAAAGATGCATATTGATTATTATTTTTATTATAAAAGAGTGATTTTCATTAGATTTAAATTCTATGCATAGAAAGATGCATATTGATTTTTATTATTTAATTATAAAAGAGTGATTTTCATTAGATTTAAATTCTATACATAGAAAGATGTGTATTGGATAATTTTTTTAATTATAAAAGTGTTACTTTCATCAATATTGATTTTTATGAATAAAATGATGCATAAAAGAAAATTTTTTATTATAAAAGTGTTACTTTCATCAATATTGATTTTTATGCATAAATAGATGCATAAAAGTATTTTTTTATTATAAAAGTGTTACTTTCATCAATATTGATTTTTATGCATAAAATGGTGCATAAAAGAATTTTTTTATTATAAAAGTGTTACTTTCATCAATATTGATTTTTATGCATAAAATGATGCATAAAAGAATTTTTTTAATTGCAAAAGTGTTGCTTTCACCAATAATGATTTTTATGCATAAAATGATGCATAAAAGAATTTTTTTATTATAAAAGTGTTACTTTCACCAATATTGATTTTAATGCATAAAATGATGCATATACAAGAATTTTTATTATTATAAAAGTGTTACTTTCATCAATATTGATTTTTATGTATAAAAGGATTTTTTAATTATAAAAGTGTTACTTTCATCAAAATTGATTTTTTATGCATAAAAGGATTTTCTTTTATATAAAAGTGTTATTTCTATAGAAGTTGGATTTTATGCATAAATAGATGCACACAGAATTTTTATATCAAAATAAGAGTTCTCTTTAATTCTATGTTTGAATCCCATGAATATTGGAAAATGAATAAGTAAATACTCAGTGAAAGAAAATTACACCGTTTCATATTCTCTAGGATGGTAATGAGAAAATTCAAAAAAACTATCGAAGTTAGAATTTTAGATAAATGATTAATTTATTCCTCATAGGAATTCGTGACTAGTTTTGAATTCAGCTAAGCAAAATACTCAATGAATGAAATTTAGTAAAGTAGTAATTGAAATATTACCCTTCGAGAAAGATAGTTCAATGAGAACCTTTCCAGACTCAAATCCTGAATCAGACTATGACCAAGACGTAACTCCTTCGTCAGTTTCAAGAAAAGACGATGTGACCAGTTCAATAATCTACACTCAAATCACCCACCGAATGTGAAACTAAGTTGAGACCTTTGATTTTGATTTGAGGATCAAGAATTTAGAATTCGAGGAATTCCGCTTGGGAATCCAGACCTGTGATCTAGAAGTCTTGGGATACGGAATTAAGATATACTCATTGTATTCAAAAGAAAATCAAAACTGAAAACTTGCATAGAAACCTTGTTTTCTTAAAGGACTGTCTTACGCCAGAATGCTAGAGGGAGCATTTGGTATATGTGTTTTTCTAAGGGAAGTTCGGTTGCAACAGCTGGCGGCGGGGAGTGTTCAAAGGACGGCTCACGCGGCAAAAACTTGCCTAGGACTTGACCAGCCTGGGTATGGTGTAAAATGGTGTGCTTCCGGTATGATGGGCGAGGGCCAACGAAGCGGTCCCTGAGTGAAGTGCCAGGACACCTAAGGAGAATCCTGGAGGGTTCTGAACAGGCGATGCACGGGCTCGCGGTGCTTAGGACACCCATGCATATGTCGTGGAAGATATATATATGTATGATGAGACGAGAAAATTATTGTAATCTGTTACTGGATCTCGTTGTTGCTGACATGCTGGTCTCAACGGAGGGTCCAGAGTGATATTGTTTTGTGAGAAACAAGGATTGAATGGAAATTTTGAGTTATGACATCTGTAACCAATAATTGTTTGTCAATGGATTGTCTTATAAATTAAAGTTTAAAGAGGAGTGTGTGCGTATCTGTATTTTAAAGCAAAAGTTAAGAAAGGCATTCAATTATGGGTGGGTGAGTACTTGTCTAGTTCTACCAATTCCAGTGGTTGGGCGATGGCTAACCCATGGGCCAGATGGGGTTAGGCTAGAATCAGTAGAGTTTTAATAATAAAATTGATCAATAGGAATACGCTTAGAACTCGAATAGTTAAATAATAACCTGAAGACTTCTCAAATGAATAAATCAACGACTGTGCCTGATTCAATTAGGAAAAAAGCATTGATTCCTTCAAGTTAAGTCTGTAATAGTTTCCCTTCTATCTGGTTTATTCAGATGAAGGTTAGTTCAGTATCTTGACCTCGTTAGAAAAATTCGTTAAGAAATTCAAAATGGTGGAATTGTCCCCGTTTTTCGAGCATGGGAAATTTTCCCAGTTTCGTTTTTCGGAATGACCACCAGCTTAGTCTCGTGCCCGGACATTCGAGGGCGAGGCCCTGAGTGGGAAACCCTGCCCCGCACAAGAAGGAGCTGCTTCCGCTGCCAGCAATCGGAAGCTACTTCCCAATCGGGAATCCGATGCGCGGAGGGGGCAGTGGGATCCCACACTTCTTGTCCCCTTTCCTCTTACTGGAGCTAGCTGCTGATTCAATTTAGCTTACGCTAAGATTCTCAAAGTTTTAGCATTTACAACAATCTTCTTTGTTGTGGATAATTGGATTCTTTTGTTGATCCTTTCACTTTTGGCATCTCCTTTGTTGAGCTTTTATTCTTTGTCCTTTGTTTCTTTGCTTCAAGTCTCAAATGAGTTCTTTCTTGGGTCTAGTTCTTTCAGCCTCGGCTTGTTGTTCCTTTTTCTTCTCGACTTGTTTCTTGGATTCTCTTCTCTTTGCCTTGGCCTTTTTTTAAAAAGTAATCTTTTTCCTTTTTGTGATGTCTCCTCCTTGGTTTCCAATAGATTTCTCATCAAAACCATTGCATTAATGGAGAAGAGTATGAATCTATTAGGACTTCGACTAATGTACTTATACCTCTAAAATTGATTACATCAAAACCATTTAATTTATTGTACCAACAATGAAGTAAAATTTATTGTATGTGGTGTAATATGTGATGATTGTCATAGTGGACACATTACTCATACATTAGCTTAGTAATTAGAATGAACATTTACATTTATATATGGTGATTAGGCCGATTAGGCCTTAGGAAAATACACCCATTCAATTTGCACCTTAGGAACGAAAAACTGGCCCAATGACCTGGAAATGCTTCCAAGGTTTGCAAATCCGTCGCCGGCAGGTGGCGTCGAGTTAGCCTGTAGTGTCAGAGTAAAAGTTGGATTACGTCGAACCTAGTCCATGATCCGACTAGCATTCTGGATGGTCAAAAAAAAATAAAAAACAAAAAAAGAAAGTTTCCTAAGGTTATAAATTAACATTTTCTTCTAAGGCTTAATCACACATAACGGACTCCATGGAATCATCCATTGGGGAAGTTTTAATTTTTGATCTTATGGGAAAGAAGAAGGAAACAAAAGAGGTGTGACATTTACCTAGAGAGGGATCATAACACCTCTTTATGCTCCTATTTGTGTGCACCTTGTGTTGAAACACGGATAAATGCAAGTATTTTTGCATGGTGGATTTAGCTAAATGGGGGGCCTTAATAGCATAATTATATCCCTAAAGAGAACCTTATCATCCAAAAATTTGGATAGAGCTAGAGACAAATTGGTGGATTTTTCAGATGCCCCAGATGATGCTTATGCCTATCATGAGGGGGCTAGACACAAATCATGTTCTTGTAGAGGAAGAGAGATTTATTACAATCAACTATAGAGGAAATAGAGGAGACCTGTGAGAGTGACTCAGGGTCAGACGATGATAGTGATGATGATGTTGACCTTGCTTGTCATTATGTGGGATGGATGTGGTGGTGGTTGAGGGAGCATGGGAGGAGCATGAAGGCCAAAAGGGCTAGGTGATGTCCTTGGGTGCCCCTAGCTTCACATCGGATTCACCCTCTGGTGATGAGGATATTGGTGATGATGATGTGTTTGATTTTGACTTATTGGTTAAGGATGATGATGTCATACTATCTTATGTTGAGGATACATGATTTACTCATGATGATGATGAAGTTATCACACTGTTCTTGGCTTTTATTACTCATGATAATGCCATAGAGTCTTTAGATGGGGATATCATACATGATGATGATAGGCATACATATGATGGGGACACATAGGGTGATAATGTGGTGAGATGCATGGTGATGTGGTTTCCATTCATGATGCCAATAAGAGAGAAAGAGAGCTTTATTATAATCAACTATAGAGGAACTAGAGGAGACTTGTGAGAGTGACTCAAAGTACGATGATAGTGATGATGATGTTGACCTTGCTTATGTGGGATGGATGTGGTGGTTGAGGGATCATGGGAGGAGCATGAAGGCTAGAAGGGCCAAGTGATGTCCTTGGGTGCCCCTAGCTTCGCATACAATTTACCCTATGGTATCAAAATACTGGTGATGATGATGTGCTTGGTTTTGTCTTATTGGTTAAGGATGATGATGTCATACTACCTTATGTTGAGGATACATGACTTACTTGTGTGTAGGAATTTAAATATTTCCAAAAGATAATCATAAAGTTGTGCTCTTGTTTTATGCATAGAAGTTCTTAGATTTTTGAAAATCTTGATATTAGATTTGAAAGGGTGAAAACTTTTGTAGAAAGGTACAAAGACAGTTTTAAACACTAGATTACGGTTGTATGGTGTATAGGCTTGAAGCCTGATAAGCGTTAGTGTGAGATTGATATGTTATAAGGTTGATTTTTGCAATGAGTAGTATATGGTAGAGAAAAAAAGAAATGTGCTATGGCAGAGAAATATTATAGAAATTTATAAAATTACCAAATGTTGAGATAATGCAAAAAAGGATACATATAATGCATAAAATGCTCGATTGCCTCTTACAGCATCATGAGTAACCCATTTGAACTAAGTTTTTCTACACAACCATTATTTCCATGCTTCTTCTAAACCTTATATTTACAGTTTTTAAGTGGTTGTTTCTTGCAAATTCATTTCAATAAATTTACAAAAGATAAAGACAATCAACTTTCACCAATCTTCTTAATTATCATTTACCATAAACAAGTTATCACAAGCATTATTTAAAGTCATAATCAACGCTCTGATACCAAATGAAATGCCCCAAGTAATTGTCCACTTACTAAAATTTAGAGCATGGCCACTTGCTCTTTCTCAGTCCTTGCTCTCTTGCATACATCTAGAGGCACTTATTCTACTAGGCTCCAAGCTAATGTTTAAGCTCATGAGGCTTGATTAGAGAGGTTCCTCTTAGAGCTATTTTGCTAGTGAGGTTTCTTCCTCCACAAGCAATAAAATCTTTATTGCTTCATAGGGAACTATCCCTCACGATGGGGAAACAGTTATCACCCTGAATAATTATCTTCCTTACATGTCATGTATAACTTTTTCATACTTTATATACAATTGGTCTTTCTTTTAGATAGTCTCGAGTATGATCTCCTCCATTTGGTCTCCCAAACTTTCTTAGCCTCTAATGTGTTTGTGAAATTTCTCTTACCCTTCTTATCTTGTTTATTGACTTCAACCCATTGTTGGCTCTACTTTTTCTTTATCAACTCTCAAGTCTTCTTGTCCCCTTTCCTCTTACCGGAGCTAGCTGATTCAATTTGGCTTAGGCTAAGATGCTCAAAGTTTTAGCATTTACAACAATCTTCTTTGTTAAGGATAATTGGATTCTTTTGTTGATCCTTTCACTTTTGGCATCTCCTTTGTTGAGCTTTTATTCTTTGTCCTTTGTTTCTTTGCTTTAATTTCTGCTTTAGCTGCCTTCTTAATGAGTTCTTTCTTGGGTCTAGTTCTTTCAGCCTCGGCTTGTTCCTTTTTCTTCTCGACTTGTTTCTTGGATTCTCTTCTCTTTGCCTTGGCCTTTTTTTAAAAAGTAATCTTTTCCCTTTTTGTGATGTCTCCTCCTTGGTTTGCAATACATTTCTCATGAAAACCATTGCATTAATGGAGAAGAGTATGAATCTATTTTAGGACTCCGGTTAATGCACTTATACCTCTAAAAATGATTACATCAAAACCATATAATTTATTATACCAACATTGAAGTAAAATTTATTGTATGTGGTGTAATATGTGATGATTGTCATAGTGGACACATTACTCATACATTAGCTTAGGTAATTAGAATGAACATTTACATTTATATATGGTGATTAGGCCGATTAGGCCTTAGGAAAATACACCCATTCAATTTGCACCTTAGGAACGAAAAACTGGCCCAATGACCTGGAAATGCTTCCAAGGTTTGCAAATCCGTCGCCGGCAGGTGGCGTCGGGTTAGCCTGTAGTGTCAGAGTTAAAGTTGGATTACGTCGAACCTAGCCCATGATCCGACTAGCATTCTGGATGGTCAAAAAAAAACAAAAAACAAAAAAAGAAAGTTTCCTAAGGTTATAAATTAACATTTTCTTCTAAGGCTTAATCACACATAACGGACTCCATGGAATCATCCATTGGGGAAGTTTTAATTTTTGATCTAATGGGAAAGAAGAAGGAAACAAAAGAGGTGTGACATTTACCTAGAGAGGGATCATAACACCTCTTTATGCTCCTATTTGTGTGCACCTTGTCTCGAAACACGGATAAATGCAAGTATTTTTGCATGGTGGATTTAGCTAAATGGGGGATCTTTATAGCATGATTATATCCCTAAAGAGAACCTTATCATCCAAAAATTTGGATAGAGCCAGAGACAAATTGGTGGATTTTTCAGACGCCCTAGATGATGCTTATGCCTATCATGAGGGGGCTAGACACAAATCATGTTCCTGTAGAGGAAGAGAGCTTTATTACAATCAACTATAGAGGAAATAGAGGAGACCTGTGAGAGTGACTCAGAGTCAGACGATGATAGTGGATGATGATGTTGACCTTGCTTGTCATTATGTGGGATGGATGTGGTGGTGGTTGAGGGAGCATGGGAGGAGCATGAAGGCGAGAAGGGCTAGGTGATGTCCTTGGGTGCCCCTAGCTTTGCATCGGATTCACCCTCTGGTGATCAGGATACTGGTGATGATGATGTGTTTGATTTTGACTTATTGGTTAAGGATGATGATGTCATACTATCTTATGTTGAGGATACATGATTTACTCAATGATGATGATGAAGTTATCACACTGTTCTTGGCTTTTATTACTCATAAAAATGCCCTAGAGTCTTTAGATGGGGATATCATACATGATGATGATAGGCATACATATGATGGGGACACATAGGGTGATAATGTGGTGAGATGCATGGTGATGTGGTTTCCATTCATGATGCCAATAAGAGAGAAAGAGAGCTTTATTATAATCAACTATAGAGGAACTAGAGGAGACATGTGAGAGTGACTCAAAGTACGATGATAGTGATGATGATGTTGACCTTGCTTATGTGGGATAATGGATGTGGTGGTTGAGGGATCATGGGAGGAGCATGAAGGCTAGAAGGGCCAGGTGATGTCCTTGGGTGCCCTAGCTTTGCATCCGATTTACCCTATGGTGATCAAAATACTGGCGATGATGATGTGCTTGGTTTTGTCGTATTGGTTAAGGATGATGATGGCATACTACCTTATGTTGAGGATACATGACTTACTTGTGTATAGGAATTTGAATATTTCCAAAAGATAATCGTAAAGTTGTGCTCTTGTTTTATGCATAGAAGTTCTTAGATTTTTGAAAATCTTGATGTTAGTTTAAAGGGTGAAAACTTTTGTAGAAAGGTTCAAAGACAGTTTTAAACACTAGATTACAAGTGTATGGTGTATAGGCTTGAAGCCTGATAAGCGTTAGTGTGAAATTGACATGTTATAAGGTTGATTTTTGCAATGAGTAGTATATGGTAGAGAAAAAAAGAAATGTGCTGGCAGAGAAGTATTATGGAAATTTATAAAATTACCAAATGTTGAGATAATGCAAAAAAGGATACATATAATGCCAAAAATGCTCGATTGCCTCTTACATCATGAGCAACCCATTTGAACTAAGGTTTTCTACACAACCATTATTTCCATGCTTCTAAACCTTATATTTACAGTTTTTAAGTGGTTGTTTCTTGCAAATTCATTTCAAAAAATTTACAAAAGATAAAGACAATCAATTTTCACCAATCTTCTTAATTATCATTTACCATAAACAAGTTATCACAAGCATTATTTAAAGTCATAATAAACGCTCTGATACCAAATGAAATGCCCCAAGTAATTGTCCACTTACTCAAATTTAGAGCATGGCCACTTGCTCTTTCTCAGTCTCCTTGCTCTCTTGCATACATCTAGAGGCACTTATTCTACTACGCTCCAAGCTAATGATTTAGTTCATGAGGCTTGATTAGAGAGGTTCCTCTTAGAGCTATTTTTCTAGTGAGGTTTCTTCCTCCACAAGCAATAAAATATTTATTGCTTCATAGGGAACTATCCCTCAGGATGGGGAAACAGTTATCACCCTGAATAATTATCTTCCTTACATGTCATGTATAACTTTTTCATACTTTATAAACAATTGGTCTTTCTTTTAGATAGTCTTGAGTATGATCTCCTCGATTTGGTCTCCCAAACGTTCTTAGCCTCTAATGTGTTTGTGAAATTTCTCTTACCCTTCTTATCTTCTTTATTGACTTCAACCCATTGATGGCTCTACTTTTCCTTTATCAACTCTCAAGTCTTCTTGTCCCCTTTCCTCTTACTGGAGCTAGCTGATTCAATTTGGCTTAGGCTAAGATGTTCAAAGTTTTCGCATTTACAACAATCTTCTTTGTTGTGGATAATTGGATTCTTTTGTTGATCCTTTCACTTTTGGCATCTCCTTTGTTGAGCTTTTATTCTTTGTCCTTTGTTTCTTTGCTTCAATTTCTACTTTAGCTGCCTTCTCAATGAGTTCTCTCTTGGGTCTAGTTCTTTCAGCCTCGGCTTGTTCCTTTTTCTTCTCGACTTGTTTCTTGGATTCTCTTCTCTTTGCCTTGGCCTTTTGAAAAAAAAGTAATCTTTTCCCTTTTTGTGATGTGGCGTTCGGTTACATCGAACCTAGTCCATGATCCGACTAGCATTCCGAATGGTAAAGAAAATAAAAAACAAAAAAAGAAAGTTTCCTAAGGTTATAAATTAACATTTTCTTCTAAGGCTTAATCACACATAACGGACTCCATGGAATCATCCATTGGGGAAGTTTTAATTTTTGATCTAATGGGAAAGAAGAAGGAAACAAAAGAGGTGTGACATTTACCTAGAGAGGGATCATAACACCTCTTTATGCTCCTATTTGTGTGCACCTTGTCTCGAAACACAGATAAATGCAAGTATTTTCGCATGGTGGATTTAGCTTAATGGGGGATCTTTATAGCATGATTATATCCCTAAAGAGAACCTTATCATCCAAAAATTTGGATAGAGCTAGAGACAAATTGGTGGATCTTTCAGACGCCCTAGATGATGCTTATGCCTATCATGAGGGTGCTAGACACAAATCATGTTCCTGTAGAGGAAGAGAGCTTTATTACAATCAACTATAGAGGAAATAGAGGAGACCTGTGAGAGTGACTCAGAGTCAGACGATGATAGTGATGATGATGTTGACCTTGCTTGTCATTATGTGGGATGGATGTGGTGGTGGTTGAGGAAGCATGGGAGGAGCATGAAGGCCAGAAGGGCTAGGTGATGTCCTTGGGTGCCCCTAGCTTCGCATCGGATTCACCCTCTTGTGATCAGGATACTGGTGATGATGATGTGTTTGATTTTGACTTATTTGTTAAGGATGATGATGTCATACTATCTTATGTTGAGGATACGTGATTTACTCATGATGATGATGAAGTTATCACACTGTTCTTGGCTTTTATTACTCATGATAATGCCATAGAGTCTTTAGATGGGGATATCATACATGATGATGATAATTATTTAAGTCATAATCAACGCTCTGATACCAAATGAAATGCCCCAAGTAATTGTCCACTTACTTAAATTTAGAGCATGGCCACTTGCTCTTTCTCAGTCTCCTTGCTCTCTTGCATACATCTAGAGGCACTTATTCTACTATGCTCCAAGCTAATGTTTAAGCTCATGAGGCTTGATTAGAGAGGTTCCTCTTAGAGCTATTTTGCTAGTGAGGTTTCTTCCTTCACAAGCAATAAAATATTTATTGCTTCATAGGGAACTATCCCTCAGGATGGGGAAACAGTTATCACCCTGAATAATTATCTTCCTTACATGTCATGTATAACTTTTTCATACTTTATAAACAATTGGTCTTTCTTTTAGATAGTCTTGAGTATGATCTCCTCGATTTGGTCTCCCAAACTTTCTTAGCCTCATATGTGTTTGTGAAATTTCTCTTACCCTTCTTATCTTCTTTATTGACTTCAACCCATTGATGGCTCTACAATTGGTCTTTCTTTTAGATAGTCTTGAGTATGATCTCCTCGATTTGGTCTCCCAAACTTTCTTAGCCTCTAATGTGTTTGTGAAATTTCTCTTACCCTTCTTATCTTCTTTATTGACTTCAACTCATTGATGGCTCTACTTTTCCTTTATCAACTCTCAAGTCTTCTTGTCCCCTTTCCTCTTACCAGAGCTAGTTGATTCAATTTGGCTTAGGCTAAGATGCTCAAAGTTTTAGCATTTACAACAATCTTCTTTGTTGTGGATAATTGGATTCTTTTGTTGATCCTTTCACTTTTGGCATCTCCTTTGTTGAGCTTTTATTCTTTGTCCTTTGTTTCTTTGCTTCAATTTCTACTTTAGCTGCCTTCTCAATGAGTTCTCTCTTGGGTCTAGTTCTTTCAGCCTCGGCTTGTTCCTTTTTCTTCTCGACTTGTTTCTTGGATTATTTTCTCTTTGCCTTGGCCTTTTTTAAAAAAAGTAATCTTTTCCTTTTTTGTGATGTGGCGTTCGGTTACGTCGAACCTAGTCCATGATCCGACTAGCATTCCGGATGGTAAAAAAAATAAAAAACAAAAAAAGAAAGTTTCCTAAGGTTATAAATTAACATTTTCTTCTAAGGCTTAATCACACATAACGGACTCCATGGAATCATCCATTGGGGAAGTTTTAATTTTTGATCTAATGGGAAAGAAGAAGGAAACAAAAGAGGTGTGACATTTACCTAGAGAGGGATCATAACACCTCTTTATGCTCCTATTTGTGTGCACCTTGTCTCGAAACACGGATAAATGCAAGTATTTTCGCATGGTGGATTTAGCTTAATGGGGGATCTTTATAGCATGATTATATCCCTAAAGAGAACCTTATCATCCAAAAATTTGGATAGAGCTAGAGACAAATTGGTGGATCTTTCAGACCCCCTAGATGATGCTTATGCCTATCATGAGGGTGCTAGACACAAATCATGTTCCTGTAGAGGAAGAGAGCTTTATTACAATCAACTATAGAGGAAATAGAGGAGACCTGTGAGAGTGACTCAGAGTCAGACGATGATAGTGATGATGATGTTGACCTTGCTTGTCATTATGTGGGATGGATGTGGTGGTGGTTGAGGAAGCATGGGAGGAGCATGAAGGCCAGAAGGGCTAGGTGATGTCCTTGGGTGCCCCTAGCTTCGCATCGGATTCACCCTCTTGTGATCAGGATACTGGTGATGATGATGTGTTTGATTTTGACTTATTTGTTAAGGATGATGATGTCATACTATCTTATGTTGAGGATACGTGATTTACTCATGATGATGATGAAGTTATCACACTGTTCTTGGCTTTTATTACTCATGATAATGTCGTAGAGTCTTTAGATGGGGATATCATACATGATGATGATAGGCATACATATGATGGGGAGACATAGGATGATAATGTGGTGAGATGCATGGTGATGTGGTTTCCATTCATGATGCCAATAAGAGAGAAAGAGAGCTTTATCATAATCAACTATAGAGGAACTAGAGGAGACCTGCGAGAGTGACTCAGAGTGCGATGATAGTGATGATGATGTTGACCTTGCTTATGTGGGATGGATGTGGTGGTTGAGGGATCATGGGAGGAGCATGAAGGCTAGAAGGGCCAGGTGATGTCCTTGGGTGCCCCTAGCTTCGCATCCTATTTACCCTATGGTGATCAGGATACTGGTGATGATGATGTGCTTGGTTTTGGCTTATTGGTTAAGGATGATGATGTCATACTACCTTGTGTTTGTTAAAATTACAGCAATGTGATGATCTATGGTGGATGAAATGATAGAATCAACATCATTAACAAAGAGATTAGATGAAATGATAGAATCAACATCATTAACAAAGAGATTAGATGATAATTAAGACATGATTAGTGAGCAATTAACTGATAGCTTAATGTAGGCATGGATAATCAAAAACCAGCAAGTTCTCATTAGGCCAATGCCTCAATTTATAGAGTTTACATCCAAGCATCTAATCCCACTGATTTCTCCTTGATTCACTCCACCTCTTTCGCTTGATTCTCTCCACCTCTCCCAGAATATCTCCACACATCCTAAATCTTCTCATGCTACCCTTCATTCTCTCCCAGTAGATTCTTCTCACCTTTTCACAGGTTCTCTCACATTTACAGATTCTCTTTTACAGCCTCTAGCCAAGGGCTTGTTCCCGCACACACCCTATTCACTTGTATATTTCAACACCTCCCCTCAAGTGAATACTCCTAGCACACCTGGACCCTATACCAAGTTTCCCTCTTCCTTGATAGTCCGCGACCAGTGCCTCAAGTCCCTAAACTCATAGTCCTTTGACACTCTCTCTCTCTCTATGTGTCCAAGGCTACTACAAGTGCCCGTGACCTTGACTAAAGTGCTCACACATACATCTACCACATGGCCTACATCATCGGTGGCTCAGAGGTGGTTTTACTTTGTGGGGGCAGGTTACATTGGGTTGTGGGGTTTCTCTCTCTCTCTCTCTCTCTCTCTCTCTCTCTCTCTCTCTCTCTCTCTCTCTCTCTCAAAAGATGATTCGACTCCACTTCCTTAGGAGCCTCCATGAAGTTTGCTGATGTCGTTCCTTCTCCACTGGGTTTGCTGTATAGCAGTCTCTTGCCATGTGTCCTTGTGAGATCCCTCTTCCCCCTCTGCGCCCCATACTCCTGGTAGCTGACAGCAGAAGCAACCCCCTCATGTGCAGGGCAGGGTTACTCACTCGGGGCCTCGCCCACGAATGTCCGGGCACGAGACTAGGCTGGTGGTCACTCCGAAAACCAAAACCGGGAAAATTTTCCATACCCAAAAAGCGAGGACGATTCCACCTTTTTGAATTTTCTTAATGAATTTTTCTAACGAGATCAAAACCTAAACTATCCTTCACCTGAATAAACTAGATAGAAGGAAACTATCGCTGATATAATTTGATCATCTGAGCAATTCAATGCTTTTTTCTTGATCAAGATCAGGCACAGCTGTTGATCCACTCAATTGAGAAATTTATCAGGGAATTAACTAACTACTCGAATCCTAGCGTAATCCTAAGATTTTTTAGTTTGATTATTAAAACTCCACTGATTCAAGCCTAACCCCATCTGGCCCATGGGTTAGCCACCACCCTACCACTGGAATTGATAGAACCGAACAAGTACTCACCCACCCATAAATGAATGCTTTTCTTAACTTTAGGTTTAGAAAACAAGTATGCACACACTCCTCTTTAAAACTTTAATATAAAAATAATCCATTGATAAAACAGATATGGTCACAGATTTTATAACTCATTTCCATTCAATCCCTTGTTTCACAAAAACAGTACCACTCTGGACTCTCCGTTGAGACCAGTAGGTCAGCCACGAGATCCAGTAAAAACAGATTACAATAATCATTTCGTCAACATTCATATATATCTTCCACGACATACGCATGGGTGTCCTAAGCACCACAAGCCTGTGCATCGCCTGGTCAGAACCCTCCAGGATCCTCCTTAGGTGTCCTGGTACTTCACTCAGGGACCGCTTCGTCTGCCCTCGCCTATCGTATCGGAAGCACACCATTTTTCACCATACCCAGGCTGGTGTCAAGACCTGGGCAGGTTTTTGCCACGTGAGCTGTCCCTTGAACACTCCCTGCCAGCTGTTGCAAATGAACTTCCCTTAGATAAACACATATGTTAAATGCTCCCTCTCCAGCATTCTGGCGTAAGACAGTCCTTTAAGAAAACAGGGTTTCTATGTAAGTTTTCAGTTTTGTTTTTGTTTTTGAATACAATGGTTATATCTTAATTCCGTATCCCAATACTTCTAGATCACAGGTCTGGATTCCCAAGCAGAATTCCTCGAATTCTGTAATCTTGATCCTCAGATCAAAATGAAAGGTCTCAACTTAGTTTCAGATTCGGTGGGTGATTTGAGTGCATTTTTCTGAACTGGGCACATCGTCATTGATCGAAATTGACGAAGGAATTAGGTCTTGGTCAAAAGTCTGAATCAGAGTTTGAGTCTGGAAAGGTTCTTCCTAAACTATCTTTCTCGAAAGGTAATATTTTAATTTCTCTTTTTCTAAATTTCGTTCATTGAATATTTGCTTACAGATTTCTAAACTAAACATGAATTCCTAGGAGGAATAAAATAATCATTTATCTCGATCTCCGACTTCGGTAGTTTATTTGAATTTTCTCATTCCCATCTTAGTGAATATGAAACGGTAGAATTTCCTCTCACATATTATCTACTTATTCATTTTTCCAATTTTTACGGAAACCAAACAGAGGATTAAAGAGAACCCTTATTTAAATATAAAAATTCTATATGCATCAATTTATGCATAAAATCCAATTCTGATGAAAGTCACACTTTTATCATCATAAAAATCATTTATGATGAAAATCTCTCTTTTAATATAAAAGAATTTCTTTTATGCATCCATTTATGCATAAAATCATTTATGATAAAAATCACATTTTTAATATAAAAATATCTTTTATGCATATGTTTATGCATACAAATCATTTATGATGAAAATCACTCTTTTAATATAAAAGAATTTCTTTTATGCATCCATTTATGCATAAAAATCATTTATGATAAAAGTTACACTTTTAAAATATAAAAAATATCTTTTATGCATAAGTTTATGCATACAAATCATTTATGACAAAAATCACTCTTTTAATATAAAAAAATTTCTTTTATGCATCCATTTATGCATAAAAATCATTTATGATGAAAATCACACTTTTAATATAAAAAATATCTTTTATGCATATGTTTATACATACAAATCATTTATGATGAAAATCACTCTTTTAATATAAAAGAACTTCTTTTATGCATCCATTTATGCATAAAAATCATTTATGATGAAAATCACACTTTTAATATATAAAAAATATCTTTTATGCATAAGTTTATGCATACAAATCATTTATGAAAATCACTCTTTTAATATAAAAGAATTTCTTTTATGCATCCATTTATGCATAAAAAATCATTTATGATAAAAATCACACTTTTAATTAAAAAAATATCTTTTATGCATAAGTTTATGCATACAAATCATTTATGATGAAAATCACTCTTTTAATATAAAAGAATTTCTTTTATGCATCTATTTATGCATAAAAATCATTTATGATAAAAGTCACACTTTTAATATATAAAAAAATATCTTTTATGCATAAATTTATGCATACAAATTATTTATGACAAAAATCACTCTTTTAATATAAAAGAATTTCTTTTATGCATCCATTTATGCATAAAAATCATTTATGATGAAAATCACTCTTTTAATATAAAAGAATTTCTTTTATGCATCCATTTATGCATAAAAATCATTTATGATGAAAATCACTCTTTTAATATAAAAGAATTTCTTTTATGCATCCATTTATGCATAAAAATTGTTTATGATAAAAATCACACTTTTAATATATAAAAAAATATCTTTTATGCATAAGTTTATGCATACAAATCATTTATGATGAAAATCACTCTTTTAATATAAAAGAATTTCTTTTATGCATACATTTATGCATAAAAATTATTTATGATGAAAATAACACTTTTATAATCAAAATAAAAAATTTCAATATGCTACCTTCTATGCATAGAATTTAATTCTAAGAAAGTAACACTTTTTTTTAATAAAATATTTTTAGTATGCATTTTTTTAATACCTAGGATGAAAAATAACACTTTAAGAATACATATACGATGGGAATTACTCTTTTTGAAATAAAGAAAAGTAAAACTTATTTTACACAATTTTAGAAAATTTTGCCATAACCTCCTTTGTATGGCTGACCATTTTTTAATTTTTTAACTCTCTAAAATTAATTAGAATTTCACCAAGAGTATTTAAATCATTCTAATGTAAACATTTTCTACTCATTTAAGAGAAACATTATGAAAAAACTTGATTTTATCCATTAATCATTCATCTAGGATAAAGAATGGTTGGATTTACTAAAGAAGAGAGGGGAATGCCTTTTTTCAATGAGGCATAACATCATATTCATATTAGAGAAGACAAAAATCATAATAAACCATAAAATGAAATAGAAAAGAGAAGAATCTCCAACTTACAAGGAGAATTTGAGAGCTTTCCTTTGGCTTGATGGTTTGAGGGATCTACTCTTGTTTGAAACAAGAGTGGCCACCAATCTTTAGAAGTCAAAAACTAATGAATTATGAGTAAATTCATAGTTTTTGGCTGTATGGGGGAATTTTCCTCATGAAGGAGGCGTCTATTTCACATGTGCGAGAGAGTTTTAAACTCCCAAATAATGAGATATTTTTATCTCTCCTCTCTCCTGTTTCAACTAGATCCAAAAAGTGAGCTAAACTGACCTAAAAATGGTCAAAAATTGACCAAACTGATCTGAAAAATTCTAGAATCAGTTGGCTTGGTTAGAGGCTCACTTTTTCCTATAAATAGAAGCCTTCACCTTTGTTGGAGCTTAATAGTGTTTTTGCACTATTACCCTACTTCTCCCAAGAGCCAAAAACTATGAATTTACTCATAATTCATTAGTTTTTGACCTTCCCTCTTCTAAAGATTGGTGGCCACTCTTGTTTCAAACAAGAGTAGATCCCTCAAACCATCAAGCCAAAGGAAAGCTCTCAATTTCTCCTTGTAAGTTGGAGATTCTTCTCTTTTCTATTTCATTTTATGTTTTTTTATGATTTTTGTCTTCTCTAATATGAATATGATGTTATGCCTCATTGAAAAAAGGCATTCCCCTCTCTTCTTTAGTAAATCCAACCATTCTTTATCCTAGATGAATGATTAATGGATAAAATCAAGCTTTTCATAATGTTTCTCTTTGATAAGTAGAAAATGTTTACATTAGAATGATTTAAATACTCTTGGTGAATTTCTTATTAATTTTAGAGAGTTAAAAATTGAAAAATGGTCAGTCATACAAAGGAGGTTATGGCAAAATTTTCTAAAATTGTGAAAAATAAATTTTACTTTTTTTTGAATTTCAAAAGAGTAATGCCCATCGTATATGTATTCTTAAAGTGTTATTTTTCATCCTAGGTATAGAAAAATGCTTACTAAAAATATTTTATTAAAAAAATGCTACTTTCTTTAGAAGCATAGAAGGAAGCATATTGAAATTTTTATTTTGATCATAAAAGAATTATTTTCATCATAAATGATTTGTATGCATAAAAGATATATTTTTTATATTAAAAGTGTGTTTTTATCATAAATAATTTTTATGCATAAATGGATGCATAAAAGAAATTCTTTTATATTAAAAGAGAGATTTTCATCATAAATGATTTGTATGCATAAATATATGCATAAAAGATATATTTTTTATATTAAAAGAGTGATTTTCATCATAAATGATTTGTATGCATAAATATATGCATAAAAGATATTTGTTATATATTAAAAGAGTGATTTTTATCATAAATGATTTGTATGCATAAAAGATATTTTTATATTAAAATAGTGATTTTATATGCATAAAAGATATTTTTTTATATTAAAAGTGTGATTTTCATCATCAACGATTTTTGTGCATAAATGGATGCATAAAAGAAATTCTTTTATATTAAAATAGTGATTTTTATCATAAATAATTTGTATGCATAAAAGATAATTTTTTATATTAAAAGAGTGATTTTTATCATAAATGATTTGTATGCATAAATATATGCATAAAAGATATTCTTTTATATTAAAAGAGTGATTTTCATCATAAATGATTTGTATGCATAAACATATGCATAAAAGATTTTTTTATATATTAAAAGAGTGATTTTCATCATAAATGATTTTTATGCATAAAGAATTTTATTTTTATTCCAAAAGAGTTATCCTTATCAATTTTGAATTTATGCATAGAAAGATGCATAAAGAATTTTATTTTTAATTCAAAAGAGTATTTTCATCAATTTTGAATTAGTCTGATGGACCATTATTGTGTTAAAGCTATGAATGAGATATTCCAAAAGAGTTATCCTCATCAATTTTGAATTAGTCTGATGGAAAAAATTAGTCTGATGGACCATTATTGTGTTAAAGATATGAATGAGATATTCTGAATGAATTGTTAACTGATAATGCGTTCTATATGAGTATCTTTATCCCTTGATTCTGTGGGGAGCCGACCTATTTAGAGAACCCCAGAATCAATTGAATCAAAAATCGGATTGAATCATAAATAAAGAGACTTAACAAGAATTTTTGTATTGATAGGAACATGGATCGAGGTCACCGTGGTAGAAATGTTAACCCCCAACTCGATGAAGAAGAGCTCGACCTGGATGTTCATAAAACTCTTCATAGTTTGCAACGTGGACCTTTCAAGAGTGAAGGCGAAAACTTGGACGAGGCTATGGAGAAGTGGATCAAATCAATGGAAGAATACTTCGATGTCACCGGGTACAATGAGAAGAGCAAAATGGCTCTTGCAAGGCTGAAGATAGTGGAGACAGCTAGAGTGGCATGGAGAAACCACTGCGAGACAAACCGTCTCGACCGAAATACCCAAACCTGGACCGATCTCAAAGCTTATGTGAGATCCCTCTGCTCCCTCCGTGCACCGGCGGATTCCCGGTAGTTGCCAGCGGAAGCAGCCTCCTCATGCGAGCCTCCTCATACGCGGGGCAGGGTTTCTCACTCGGGGCCTCACCCTCGAATGTCCGGGCACGAGACTAGGCTGGTGGTCACTCTGAAAACTGAAACCGGGAAAATTTTCCATGCTCGGAAAGCGGGGATGATTCCACCATTTTTATTTTATTTAACGAATTTTTCTAAACGAGGTCAAGGTACTAAACTAACCTTCATCTGATAAAACCAGATAGAAGGGAAACTATCACTGATATAATTTGATCATTTTAGTAAATTCAACGCTTTTTTCCTGATCAAGATCAGGCACAGCTGTTGATCCACTCATTTGAGAAATTTATCAGGGAATTGACTAGCTACTCGAATCCTAGCGTAATCCTAAGATTTTTCAGTTTGATTATTAAAACTCCACTGATTCCAGCCTAACCCATCCGGCCCATGGGTTAGCCACCACCCTACCAACCACCACTGGAATCGATGGAACCAACAAGTACTCACCCACCCATAATTGAAATGCCTTTCTTAACTTTAGCTTTAGAAAACAGATACGCACACACTCCTCTTTAACTTTAATCTATAAAACAATCCATTGACAATTTACTGGTTACACATGTCGTACTTCAAAATTTCCATTGAGTCTTTGTTTCTCACAAAACAGTATCATTCTGGACTCTCCGTTGAGACCAGCGAGTGAACAACGAGATCCAGTGATAGATTATAATAAACATAGGTCCATCATATAATATCTTCCTCGACATACGCATGGATGTCCTCGACACCGTGAGCCCGTGCATCTCCTGGTCAGAACCCTCCAGGATCCTCCTTAGGTGTCCTGGCACTTCACTCAGGGACCGCTTCGTCGGTCCTCGTCCATCGTACCGGAAGCTCACCATTTTAACCATACCGAGGCTGGTCAAGACCTGGGTAGGCTTTGCCGCGTGAGCTGTCCCTTGAACACTCCCCGCCAGCTGTTGGAACCGAACTTCCCTTAGATAAACATATATACCAAATGCTCCCTCCAACAGCATTCTGGCGTAAGACAGTCTTTTAAGAAAACACGGTTTCTATGCAAGTTTTCAGTTTTGATTTTCTTTTTGAATACAATGAGTATATCTTAATTCCGTATCCAAGATTTCTAGATCACAGGACTGGATTCTCAAGCAGAATTTCTCGAATTCTGAATTCTTAACCTTAGATCAAAATCAAAGGTCTCAACTTAGTTTCGGATTCGGTGAGTGATTTGAGTATAAATTCAGGAACTAGTCGCACCATCATTTCTTGAAAATAACGAAGGAATTATATCTTGGTCAAAGTCTGATTCAGGTTTTTGAGTCTGGGACGGTTCTTCTTGAACTATCTTTATCAAATGGTAATATTTCAATTACTACTTTACTAAATTTAAAACTAATCATTTACCAATATTCATGGGAATTAGTCATAAGATTAAGAGAATTCTTATCTTAATATAAAAATATTCTTTCATGCATACTTTTATGCATAAAATCAATAATGATAAAAGTAACACTTTTATAATAATAAAATATTCTTTTATGCACAAAAATCTATTATGATGAAAGTAACACTTTCATAATAAAAAAATTATTCCTTTATGCATAAAAATCTATTTTGATGAAAGTAACACTTTCATAATAATAAAAATTATTCCTTTATGCATAAAAAACTATTTTGATGAAAGTAACACTTTCATAATAAAAAAATTATTCCTTTATGCATAAAAATCTATTTTGATGAAAGTAACACTTTCATAATAAAAGAAAATTATTCCTTTATGCATAAAAATCTATTTTGATGAGTAATAAAAAAATTATTTCTTTATGCATAAAAATCTATTTTGATGAAAGTAACACTTTCATTATAAAATAAAATTATTCCTTTATGCATAAAAATCTATTTTGATGAAAGTAACACTTTCATAATAAAAAAATTATTCCTTTATGCATAAAAATCTATTTTGATGAAAGTAACACTTTCATAATAAAAAAAATTATTCCTTTATGCATAAAAATCTATTTTGATGAAAGTAACACTTTGATAATAAAAGAAAATTATTCCTTTATGCATAAAAATCTATTTTGATGAAAGTAACACTTTCATAATAAAAAAATTATTCCTTTATGCATAAAAATCTATTTTGATGAAAGTAACACTTTCATAATAAAAAAATTATTCCTTTATGCATAAAAATCTATTTTGATGAAAATAACACTTTCATAATAAAAGAAAATTATTTCTTTATGCAAAAAAAATAATAATAATCAATATGCATCTTCTATGCATGAAAATGACACTTTTAGAGTATAGATTTGATAGGAATTACTCTTTTAGCATAATAAAAGGTAATACTTATTTCCAAAAAAATTTCGCCAAAACCTCCTTTGTATGGCTGACCATTTTTTAAATTTTCCTACTTAATTTGTCTTAAAAATTAACTCTTAATTGATTTAAAGTAATCTAGACTAATCAAAATTCACTTATAAAAGAGAAAACATTATAAAAATTTTGATTCCAATAATTATCACTTTAACTAGGATAAAGAAGGGTTGATTCTAAGAAGAGAGAAGGGAAAAGTCTTTCAATCAAGGCATAGCTTCCATTTATTACTTCAAACAATCATAAACATTAGAAAAACATAAAATTAATAAAGAAAATTACAAGAACCTCTACTTACATAGTTTCTTGGAGCTTTCCTTTGGCTTGAAGGTTTGAGGGTTCAACTCTTGTTTGTAACAAGAGTGGCCACCAATCTTTGGAAGAGGAAAATGTCAAAAACTAGTGAATTATTAATGAATTCACAGTTCTTGGCGTGGGAGGAGTAGAGTAACAGTGCATAAACACTATTGAGTTTTCAACAAAGGGGAGGGCTTCTATTTATAGGAAAAATTGAGCTCCTAACCAAACAAACTGAATTCTAGAATTTTCCAACTCAGTTTGGTCACTTTTTGACCATTTTTAGGTCAATTAAGCTAACTTTTTGGAACTAGACTTAAATTAGGAGAGAGGAGAGATGAATTATCTCAATTTTTGAAGATTTAAAAGTCAATTGCACATGTGAAGTAGGTGCCTCATTCATGAGGGGAATTCCCCCACGAACTCGACTAGGTGCAAATAGTTTAGCCACTTCTTGGGTTCCTTGCCACCACAGCATGACCGAAGTATATCTTCGATTACTTGGTTTACCCTTTCTGTTTGATCATCGGTCTCAGGGTGGTAAGCTGTGCTGAGATCCAAGAAAGTTCCCACTGCTTTGAAAATGGCAGTCCAGAACCTTGAAGTAAACTTGGGATCTCTATCACTTACTATTCTCCTGGTTTTGGGTAGGCCATGCAATCTGAAGATTTCTTTGAGGAACACTCTGGCCACATCCACTGCAGTGTAGGTTTCTTTTACTGGGATCAGATGGGCAACTTTGGTTAGTCTGTCAACTACCACAAAAATGGAGTTGTAACCTGTTTGTACTGAAGGTAATCCAGTAATAAACTCTATACTGATACATTCCCACTTCATCTGGGGGATGTCTAATGGATGTAACTTCCCAGGCATTTTTACTCTTTCAGCTTTGACTTTCTGACAGGTCAGACATTGACGTACATGATTAAGCACATCCCTTTTTAGACCAGGCCAAAAGAAGCTTTTCTTCACAGACATGTAGGTTTTGATGAAACCTCGCTATCATGGGCTTCATTCAGAATTTGTCCTTTGGTTCTCTCATCATTGGGGATGCATAGCCTGCGATTATAATACATAATTCCATCATCCAGGTTGTACCCTTGAACTCGGTTCAACTCTTGTGGAGTTTTTCTTTCCTGCATAAGTAGGGTAGCAATAGGGCCAAAGAATCTATCCTGCATGATCTTCTCTCTTGCTTCAATAATCAAAGGATTTGATACTATAGTAATTGCAAGCAAGGAGGCTTTCCTGCTGAGGGCATCTGCTACCACATTTTCTTTGCCTAGGCGATACTTGATTTCAAAATCAAATTCCTGCAGGGTCTACATCCACCTTCTTTGGTGCATGTTGAGATCCTTCTGAGTGAAGATCCACTTTAAGCTCTGATGATCAGTCATCAAAGTGAATTTTTGACCCAGTAGGTAATGTCTCCACAATTTTAGAGCATATACTACTGAAAGTAGTTCTAAGTCGTGGACAACATAATTCCTTTCATGCGTTCTGAGTTTTCGGGATTCATAGGCCATTGCATGACCTTCCTGCATGAGTGCACCTCCGAGGGCAAAACCACTAGCATCAGTTACTACCTCAAAGGGTAGAGAGAAATCTGGCAACTTCAGGACAGGATTGGTTACTAAAGCAGTCTTTAGCTTATCAAAAGCACTTTGGCACCTGGTAGACCATTGAAACAGAATATTCTTCTTGAGAAGATTAGTCAGGGGGGAAGCTATAAGAGCATACTTTGGTATAAAAATTCTATACCAACCAGTCAATCCCAAGAATCCTCTGACTTCTTTCACTGTCTTTGGTTTAGGCCAGTCTATGAGTGACTGCTTGGACTTTTGCGGAATCTGGAGAAATTTCATCTTTTGATACCAGAAAGCCCAAGTATTCAACATGGTCGATAGAGAAAGTGCATTTGCTCTTTTTGGCAAAAGAGTTGGTGCTTCCTTAGAATCTCAAGAACTTTTCTGACATGAGCTTCATGGTCAGCTGCATTCTTTGAGTAAATCAGAATATCATCAAAAGAAAACAAGAACAAAATCATCCAAGTATTCTCTGAGAATGTCCTGCATTAAGCGATTGAATGTAGCTGGGGCATTTGTCAATCCAAACGGCATGACAATGAATTCATAATGCCCATACCGAGTATTGATGGCTGTCTTCGAGATATCTTGCTCATTAATCCTGATCTGATAATACCCTGATTTAAGATCTATCTTTGTGAAGATCTGGGCTCCACTTAGCCTGTCCAGAAGCTCATCAATTCTGGGGATAGGATACTTATTCTTAACTCTTAGTTGATTTAGACCTCTGTAGTCTACACAGAGTCTTAGCGTTCCATCTTTCTTTTTCTGAAAGAGAACTGGCACACCCTAAGGTGAAACACTGGGTCTTACAAACCCTTGTTCCAACAGCTGTCTAAGCTGTTCCTTGAGTTCGATGGCTTCAAGAACTGGCATTTTGTACGTGCGCAGGGCTACTGGCTGAGCTCTTGGGGTCAATTCTATCACATGATCTACTTCCCGTATTGGAGGCATCTCTGTTAGCTCTGCTGGGAATAAATCATCATATTCACTTAACCAATCAGGTTCTTTAGCTTTTAACTTTGAGTCTACTGGATTCATTTTGACAAGATAAATGTGCTGCTTTTTTCTAAGTCCTTTTAGTAACTTAGAAGCCTTTACTAACTGCAGACTTGGGGATCCTGAAATTCCGGTTCCTTGAACTTTGTTTCCGTGAAGGTCACGGAAGGAAATGGTTCCATTATGACAGTGAATGTCAGCTTGATTTTTGTGGAGCCAATCCATTCCAAGGATCCCATCAAAAACTCCCAAAGGTATAACTCTAAACTGACAGTCAGTTAAATTCCCATCTAGATGGAACTGTATACGATCTGTCTCAAGGTGAGTGAAAAGAATCTTCCCACGTGCCAATTTAACTTGCATAGATTTCCTTGATTTCTGATCTAAGACTAGCTTACGCAAGCATCTAGGGGAAATGAAAGAATGAGTACTGCCTAAATAAATCAAAAACTTAAAAGGCTTACCCTGATACTCAGCTGGAGTATTGATGACTGAGAATTGATGATTTGGCCCTTGATTTTCAATTGCTGCATAAATCTGGCCTCTTTCTTCTTCCACTACTTCTGCTATTGTGACTGCTCTGGCTGCTGTAGTCTGAGGCGGAGCTCTTTCTCTTTGGTTGCCCCAGTTCTTCTAGGAAGGAAATCTGAGGCTACTCTGGATAGAGGCAGATGGCTGAGCTCGAGTTCTCCTGGGATTTCCCTGATTCTGGCGCGGGGGACCTTGATTGGACTGATAAGAAGGATTCTGTCTCGGAATTCTGGGACCCTGGCTTCCTTGACCCACAAAAGGAGATGGGCAGTCCTTGAGCTGGTGCCCAAGACCTAGACATCTGAAGCATCGGTTCTTGCTTCGAAGGTCTTCTCTTTGCATTTTGGAGAGAGCCGGAGTTCCAGAGAATGTACTTCGGGGGAAAGGTCTCCCTTCATTTCTAAAGTTTCCCGTCTCCACATTCTGATTAGGACCTTGGAGTCTCTTTGGAGGCGAAAAGTTGGGAGAACTTCTCGGTGTCTTAAATCTCTTGAAGAATGAGGGAGCTGGCTTTGGCGGAACTTTTACGATGAAGGCTTTGGCAAAGTCCTTCGCCATTCTGACAGCTTCAGCCATGGACACTAGCTTGGCATTTTTGACCAATGTGTCCAAGGGTTGGTTCATTCCCCGAATGAACCTTGCCATGAGTTGCTCTTCATCTAGAGGTGGTGAATATTTGAGTAGAAGAGCGAAGGCCATGATTTGTGTCTAGCCCCCTCATGATAGGCATAAGCATCATCTAGGGCGTCTGAAAAATCAACCAATTTGTCTCTAGCTCTATCCAAATTTTTGGATGATAAGGTTCTCTTTAGGGATATAATTATGCTATAAAGATCCCCCATTTAGCTAAATCCACCATGCAAAAATACTTGCATTTATCCGTGTTTCGAGACAAGGTGCACACAAATAGGAGCATAAAGAGGTGTTATGATCCCTCTCTAGGTAAACGTCACACCTCTTTTGTTTCCTTCTTCTTTCCCATTAGATCAAAAATTAAAACTTCCCCAATGGATGATTCCATGGAGTCCGTTATGTGTGATTAAGCCTTAGAAGAAAATGTTAATTTATAACCTTAAGAAACTTTCTTTTTTTGTTTTTTATTTTTTTTAGCATTCGGAATGCTAGTCGGATCATGGACTAGGTTTGACGTAACCGAACTTCAACTCCGACACTACAGGCTAACCCGACACCACCTGTCGGCGACGGATTTGAACCTTGGAAGCATTTCCAAGTCGTTGGGCCAGTTTTTCGTTCCTAAGGTGCAAATTGAATGGGTGTATTTGCCTAAGGCCTAATCACCATATATAAATATAAATGTTCATTCTAATTACCTAAGCTAATGTATGAGTAATGTGTCCACCATGACAATCATCACATATTACACCACATACAATAAATTTTACTTCATTTTTTGGTACAATAAATTAAATGGTTTTGATGTAATCAATTTTAGACGTATAAGTACATTAACCGGAGTCCTAATAGATTCATACTCTTCTCCATTAATGCAATGGTTTTGATGAGAAATCTATTGGAAACTAAGGAGGAGACATCACCAAAAGGGAAAAGATTACTTTTTAAAAAAAGGCCAAGGCAAAGAGAAGAGAATCCAAGAAACAAGTCGAGAAGAAAAAGGAACAAGCCAAGGCTGAAAGAAATAGACCCAAGAAAGAACTCATTGAGAAGGCAACTAAAGCAAAAATTGAAGCAAAGAAACAAAGGACAAAGAATAAAAGCTCAACAAAGGAGATGCCAAAAGTGAAAGGATCAACAAAAGAATCCAATTATCCTTAACAAAGAAGATTGTTGTAAATGCTAAAACTTTGAGCATCTTAGCCTAAGCCAAATTGAATCAGCTAGCTCCGGTAAGAGGAAAGGGGACAAGAAGACTTGAGAGTCGATAAAGGAAAAGTAGAGCCAACAATGGGTTGAAGTCAATAAAGAAGATAAGAAGGGTAAGAGAAATTTCACAAACACATTAGAGGCTAAGAAAGTTTGGGAGTCCAAATCAAGGAGATCATACTCAAGACTATCTAAAAGAAAGACCAATTGTATATAAAGTATGAAAAAGTTATACATGACATGTAAGGAAGATAATTATTCAGGGTGACAACTGTTTCCCCATCGTGAGGGATAGTTCCCTATGAAGCAATAAAGATTTTATTGTTGCTTGTGGAGGAAGAAACCTCACTAGAAAAATAGCTCTAAGAGGAACCTCTTTAATCAAGCCTCATGAGCTTAAACATTAGCTTGGAGCGTAGTAGTATAAGTGCCTCTAGATGTATGCAAGAGAGAAAGGACTAAGAAAGAGCAAGTGGCCATGCTCTAAATTTGAGTAAGTGGACAATTACTTGGGGCATTTCATTTGGTATCAGAGCATTGATTATGACTTTAAATAATGCTTGTGATAGCTTGTTTATGGTAAATGATAATTAAGAAGATTGGTGAAAGTTGATTGTCTTTATCTTTTGTAAATTTATTGAAATGAATTTGCAAGAAACAACCAGTTAAAAACTGTAAATATAAGGTTTAGAAGCATGGAAATAATGGTTGTGTAGAAAACCTTAGTTCAAATGGGTTACTCATGATGCTGTAAGAGGCAATTGAGCATTTTTGGCATTATATGTATCCTTTTTTGCATTATCTCAACATTTGGTAATTTTATAAATTTCTATAATATTTCTTTGCCAGCACATTTCTTTTTTTCTCTACCATATACTACTCATTACAAAAATCAACCTTATAACATATCAATCTCACACTAACGCTTATCAGGCTTCAAGCCTATACACGAAACAACTGTAATCTAGTGTTTAAAACTGTCTTTGAACCTTTCTACAAAAGTTTTCACCCTTTCAAATCTAATATCAAGATTTTCAAAAATCTAAGAACTTATATGCATAAAACAAGAGCACAACTTTACGATTATCTTTTGGAAATATTCAAATTCCTATACACAAGTAAGTCATGTATCCTCAACACAAGGCACTATGACATCATCATCCTTAACCAATAAGCCAAAACCAAGCACATCATCATCACCAGTATCTTGATCACCATAGGGTAAATTGGATACGAAGCTAGGGGCACCCAAGGACATCACCTGGCCCTTCTAGCCTTCATGCTCCTCCCATGATCCCTCAACCACCACATCTATCCCACATAAGCAAGGTCAACATCATCATCACTATCATCGTACTCTGTGAGGAGTCACTCTCACAGGTCTCCTCTAGTTCCTCTATAGTTGATTATAATAAAGCTCTCTTTCTCTCTTATTGGCATCATGAATGGAAACCACATCACCATGCATCTCACCACATTATCACCCTATGTGTCCCCATCATATGTATGCCTATCATCACCATGTATGATATCCCCATCTAAAGACTCTACGGCATTATCATGAGTAATAAAAGCCAAGAACAGTGTGATAACTTCATCATCATCATGAGTAAATCATGTATCCTCAACATAAGATAGTATACATCATCATCCTTAACTAATAAGTCAAAATCAAACACATCATCATCACCAGTATCCTGATCACAAGAGGGTGAATCTGCCGATGCGAAGCTAGGGGCACCCAAGGACATCACCTTGCCCTTCTGGCCTTCATGCTCCTCCCATGCTCCCTCAACCACCACCACATCCATCCCACATAATGACAAGCAAGGTCAACATCATCATCACTATCATCGTCTCTGACTCTAAGTCACTCTCACAGGTCTCCTCTATTTCCTCTATAGTTGATTGTAATAAATCTCTCTTCCTCTACAGGAATGATTTGTGTCTAGCCCCCTCATGATAAGCATAACATCATCTAGGGCATCTGAAAAATCCACCAATTTGTCTCTAGCTCTAATCAAATTTTTGGATGATAAGGTTCTCTTTAGGGATATAATTATGCTATTAAGGCCCCCCATTTAGCTGAATCCACCATGCAAAAATACTTGCATTTATCTATGTTTTGAGACAAGGTGCACACAAATAGGAGCATAAAGAGGTGTTATGATCCCTCTCTAGGTAAATGTCACACCTCTTTTGTTTCCTTCTTCTTTCCCATTAGATCAAAAATTAAAACTTTCCCAATGGATGATTCCATGGAGTCCGTTATGTGTGATTAAGCCTTAGACGAAAATGTTAATTTATAACCTTAGGAAACTTTCTTTTTTTGTTTTTTATTTTTTTTACCATTTGAAATGCTAGTCGGATCATGGACTAGGTTCGACGTAACCAAACTTCAACTCCGACACTACAGGCTAACCCGACGCCACCTGCCGGCAGATTTGCAAACCTTGGAAGCATTTCCAAGTCGTTGGGCCAGTTTTTCGTTCTAAGGTGCAAATTGAATGGGTGTACTTGCCTAAGGCCTAATCACCATATATAAATGTAAATGTTCATTCTAATTACCTAAGCTAATGTATGAGTAATGTGTCCACTATGACAATCATCACATATTACACAACATACAATAAATTTTACTTCATTGTTGGTACAATAAATTAAATGGTTTTGATGTAATCAATTTTAGAGGTATAAGTACATTAGCCGAAGTCCTAATAGAGTCATACTCTTCTCCATTAATGCAATGGTTTTGATGAGAAATCTATTGGAAACTAAGGAGGAGACATCACAAAAAGGGAAAAGATTACTTTTAAAAAAAGGCCAAGGTAAAGAGAAGAGATTCCAAGAAACAAGTCGAGAAGAAAAAGGAACAAGCCGAGGCTGAAAAAACTAGACCCAAGAAAGAACTCATTGAGAAGGTAGCTAAAGCAGAAATTGAAGCAAAGAAACAAAGGACAAAGAATAAAAGCTCAACAAAGGAGATGCCAAAAGTGAAAGGATCAACAAAAGATTCCAATTATCCACAACAAAGAAGATTGTTGTAAATGCTAAAACTTTGAGCATCTTAGCCTAAGCCAAATTGAATCAGCTAGCTCCGGTAAGATGAAAGGGGACAAGAAGACTTGAGAGTTGATAAAGGAAAAGTAGAGCCAACAATGGGTTGAAGTCAATAAAGAAGATAAGAAGGGTAAGAGAAATTTCACAAACACATTAGAGGCTAAGAAAGTTTGGGAGACCAAATCGAGGAGATCATACTCAAGAGACTATTTAAAAGAAAGACCAATTGTATATAAAGTATGAAAAAGTTATACATGACATGTAAGGAAGATAATTATTCAAGGTGATAACTGTTTCCCGATCGTGAGGGATAGAAAGCAAGGACTGAGAAAGAGCAAGTGGCCATGCTCTAAATTTGAGTAAGTGGACAATTACTTGGGGCATTTCATTTGGTATCAGAGCATTGATTATGATTTTAAATAATGCTTGTGATAACTTGTTTATGGTAAATGATAATTAAGAAGATTGGTGAAAGTTGATTGTCTTTATCTTTTGTAAATTTATTGAAATGAATTTGCAAGAAACAACCACTTAAAAACTATAAATATAAAGTTTAGAAGCATAGAAATAATGAATGTGTAGAAAACCTTAGTTCAAATGGGTTACTCATGCTGTAAGAGGCAATCGAGCATTTTTGGCATTATATGTATCCTTTTTTGCATTATCTCAACATTTGGTAATTTAATAAATTTCTATAATATTTCTCTGCCATCACATTTCTTTTTTTCTCTACCATATACTACTCATTGCAAAAATCAACCTTATAACATATCAATCTCACACTAACGCTTATCAAGCTTCAAGCCTATACACCATACAACCGTAATCTAGTGTTTAAAATTGTCTTTGAACCTTTCTACAAAAGTTTTCACCCTCTCAAATCTAATATCAAGATTTTCAAAAATCTAAGAACTACTATGCATAAAACAAGAGCACAACTTTACGATTATCTTTTGGAAATATTCAAATTCCTATACACAAGTAAGTCATGTATCCTCAACACAAGGTAGTATGACATCATCATCCTTAACCAATAAGCCAAAACCAAGCACATCATCATCACCAGTATCCTGATCACCATAGGGTAAATCGGCGGATGCGAAGTTAGCGGCACCCAAGGACATCCCCTGGCCCTTCTAGCCTTCATGCTCCTCCCATGATCCCTCAACCACCACATCCATCCCACATAAGCAAGGTCAACATCATCATCACTCTATCATCGTACTCTGAGTCATCTCGCAGGTTTCCTCTAGTTCCCCTATAGTTGACTATAATAAAGCTCTCTTTCTCTCTTATTGGCATCATGAATGGAAACCACATCACCATGCATCTCACCACATTATCACCCTATGTGTCCCCATCATATGTATGCCTATCATCATCTGGTGATATTCCTCGATGGTTTTGCTCCCCTGCTTTAGCTCTAAGAATTCGTTCATTTTGGTTTTCAAAAATCCAGGGGGACAAAATCTCTTTCTCAAATAGGTTTTTAGGTTGGTCCAGGACTGAGTATTTCTGTCCAGACGGTTGGCGTCACAGTGGTTCCTCCATGCTTCCTAGGCTGTTTCCACTATTTTCAGCCTGGCAAGAGCCATTTTGCTCGGCTCGTTGTAGCCTGTGACATCAAAATATTCTTCCATGGCTTCCACCCATTTCTCCACAGCCTCGCCTAGGTTCTCCCCTTCTCCTTTGAAGGGTCCTGGGGCTGAGTCCTATGAAGAGCCTTGCGAACATCAGGGTCAAGCTCATCATCTTCAGAGAGAGGGTCTGGCTGACGGCCACGGTTTCCTCGTCTCATGATTCTGCCAAAAATTATATATTATTAAATTTTTATTTTGATATCATCCACGAGATCCTAAGACTTAAGAGGTTCGAAAAACAATTTCTTAAACAAGACAATGATCTTATTGGAGATCTATGACATATGTCCGATAACAGGTTTTTCTTTTTCAGATCGTCTATGAACAATCACTTATACAACAGGGAATTTTTCTCCAAAAACATTTCTTTATTTATATATAAGTTGCAATATGTACATAGAGCAGCTCGGTTCCAGAATTCAAAATCTCCTCGAGAGACGCATATGACGACGGTACTAGGCCATAGCCATGTCCTGATACAAACGTCCACTTACTGACAAGGGAGCTATTATCTTCCACTTAGGAATGAAGCAACTAAAGAGTATGTAGATTTGACATGAAAGTCTGAAATTTTGAGGCGTCAAATGATATAGAATGATACCACACACCATTTTTAGCTTTAACAGAACCATTGCCAATGAGAGATTCTGTCTTATCATTGCATGTCGGTCACAAGAGGCGTGGACATACTGCCCTGCAAACCACTTATGCTGTCGTCTCTCTACTGGGTCAGGAAAATATAATTCCTCGAAATGGCTTGCGAGTCTTGCTCGGCTTGCTCGAGTTGAAGCGGAAGAGATGAGATGCTCGAAGGCGAACGCAGTCATATCTTGTGACTGGGTGAGGTCAAGAATACCGGATAAGTACGGAACTTCCATCTATAATTTCCAATTCGATTTATAAGTTTCAATTATTTATTTATTTATTTATTTTGAAAGTTTATTTAACATAATATTAATAAGCGAAAAGCATTATTTCTCAAATTTTTAAGCAATTTCTGCTATTGTTACGTAAATTTTACAACAGGGCTCTGATACCAATTGTGAGATCCCTCTGTCCCCTCCGCACACCGGATTCCCAGTAGTTGCCAGCGAAAGCAGCCTCCTCATGCGTGGGGCAGGGTTTCTCACTCGGGGCCTCGCCCTCGAATGTCCGGGCACGAGACTAGGCTGGTGGTCCCTCCGAAAATCGAAACCGGGAAAATTTTCCATGCCTGGAAAGCGGGGACGATTCCACCATTTTTATTTTATTTAACGAATTTTTCTAAACGAGGTCAAGGTACTAAACTAACCTTCATCTGATAAAACCAGATAGAAGGAAAACTATCACTGATATAATTTGATCATTTTAGTAAATTCAACGCTTTTTTCCTGATCAAGATCAGGCACAGCCGTTGATCCACTCATTTGAGAAATTTATCAGGGAATTGACTAGCTACACGAATCCTAGCGTAATCCTAAGATTTTTCAGTTTGATTATTAAAACTCCACTGATTCCAGCCTAACCCATCCGGCCCATGGGTTAGCCACCACCCTACCACTAGAATTGGTGGAACCAACAAGTACTCACCCACCCATAATTGAAATGCCTTTCTTAACTTTAGCTTTAGAAAACGGATATGCACACACTCCTCTTTAACTTTAATCTATAAAACAATCCATTGACAATTTACTGGTTACACATGTCGTACTTCAAAATTTCCATTGAGTCTTTGTTTCTCACAAAACAGTATCATTATGGACTCTCCGTTGAGACCAGCGAGTGAACAACGAGATCCAGTGATAGATTACAATAAACATAGGTCCATCATATAATATCTTACTCGACATATGCATGGATGTCCTCGGCACCGCGAGCCCGTGCATCTCCTGGTCAGAACCCTCCAGGATCCTCCTTAGGTGTCCTGGCACTTCACTCAGGGACCGCTTCGTCGGCCCTCGTCCATCGTACCGGAAGCTCACCATTTTAACTATACCGAGGCTGGTCAAGACTTGGGCAGGCTTTGCCGCGTGAGCTGTCCCTTGAACACTCCCCGCCAGCTGTTGCAACCGAACTTCCCTTAGATAAACATATATACCAAATGCTCCCTCCAACAGCATTCTGGCGTAAGACAGTCTTTTAAGAAAACAGGGCAAGTTTTCAGTTTTGATTTTTTTTTTGAATACAATGAGTATATCTTAATTTCGTATCCAAGATTTCTAGATCACAGGACTGGATTCTCAAGCAGAATTTCTCGAATTCTGAATTCTTAACCTTAGATCAAAATCAAAGGTCTCAACTTAGTTTCGGATTCGGTGAGTGATTTGAGTATAAATTCAGGAACTAGTTGCATCATCATTTCTTGAAAATAACGAAGGAATTATATCTTGGTCAAAGTCTGATTCAGGTTTTTGAGTCTGGGACGGTTCTTCTTGAACTATCTTTATCAAATGGTAATATTTCAATTACTACTTTACTAAATTTAAAACTAATCATTTACCAATATTCATGGGAATTAGTCATAAGATTAAGAGAATTCTTATCTTAATATAAAAATATTCTTTCATGCATACTTTTATGCATAAAATCAATAATGATAAAAGTAACACTTTTATAATAATAAAATATTCTTTTATGCACAAAAATCTATTCTGATGAAAGTAACACTTTCATAATAAAAAAATTATTCCTTTATGCATAAAAATCTATTTTGATGAAAGTAACACTTTCATAATAAAAAAAATTATTCCTTTATGCATAAAAATCTATTTTGATGAAAGTAACACTTTCATAATAAAAAAATTATTCCTTTATGCATAAAAATCTATTTTGATGAAAGTAACACTTTCATAATAAAAGAAAATTATTCCTTTATGCATAAAAATATATTTTGATGAAAGTAACACTTTCATATAATAAAAAAAATTATTCCTTTATGCATAAAAATCTATTTTGATGAAAGTAACACTTTCATAATAAAAGAAAATTATTCTTTTATGCATAAAAATCTATTTTGATGAAAGTAACACTTTCATAATAAAAAAATTATTCTTTTATGCATAAAAATCTATTTTGATGAAAGTAACACTTTCATAATAAAAAAATTATTCCTTTATGCATAAAAATCTATTTTGATGAAAGTAACACTTTCATAATAAAAGAAAATTATTCCTTTATGCAAAAAATAATAATAATCAATATGCATCTTCTATGCATGAAAATGACACTTTTAGAGTGTAGATTTGATAGGAATTACTCTTTTAGCATAATAAAAGGTAATACTTATTTCCAAAAAAAATTCACCAGAACCTCCTTTGTATGGCTGACCATTTTTCAAATTTTCCTACTTAATTTGTCTTAAAAATTAACTCTTAATTGATTTAAAGTAATCTAGACTAATCAAAATTCACTTATAAAAGAGAAAACATTATAAAAAATTTGATTCCAATAATTATCACTTTAACTAGGATAAAGAAGGGTTGATTCTAAGAAGAGAGAGGGGAAAAGCCTTTCGATCAAGGTAGAGCTTCCATTTATTACTTCAAACAATCATAAACATTAGAAAAACATAAAATTAATAAAGAAAATTACAAGAACCTCTACTTACATAGTTTCTTGGAGCTTTCCTTTGGCTTGAAGGTTTGAGGGTTCAACTCTTGTTTGTAACAAGAGTGGCCACCAATCTTTGGAAGAGGAAAATGTCAAAAACTAGTGAATTATTAATGAATTCACAGTTCTTGGCTTGGGAGGAGTAGAGTAACAGTGCATAAACACTATTAAGTTTTCAACAAAGAGGAGGGCTTCTATTTATAGGAAAAATTGAGCTCCTAACCAAACAAACTGAATTCTAGAATTTTCCAACTCAGTTTGGTTACTTTTTGACCATTTTTAGGTCAGTTAAGCTAACTTTTTGGAACTAGACTTGAATTAGGAGAGAGGAGAGATGAATTATCTCAATTTTTGAAGATTTAAAAGTCAATTGCACATGTGAAGTAGGCGCCTCATTCATGAGGGGAATTCCCCCATGCAAATGTGTCAAAAATGCATCATTACTTCCAAATATCTCTCTTTTTAACTATTAACCTTGTCCTTATTCAACTCTTCATCTTATGTGAGTATTTACTCATTTTTGGAGGATTTTCCTTTTATTCTTCTATTTATCTCCTTCCTACATTTGGATGAATCTTATTGGTCCATAGGAACCTTAATTTAAAATTTTGAAAAAATCTTCACCCTCGAGATAATGCCTCTTGAACAGATTACACTTAATTTCTAATGCACCTTCTGGAAATCTTTTTGAACTTCTGTTTCAGGGGAACTTATTTTAATAAGATGAGAATTTTTTCTATCCTAAAATATTTAGAAACTGAATGTTCTCTCTCTAGAATATTTTCTCTCTCTAGAATATTTTCTCTCTCTAGGCTAAAATAGGTAGAAACAAGATCTTTTATATTTCTGAAGAGGGATTTGACTACAGGGGAAGATGTTGGACATCTTGAGAGGCTGGGGAGGAATCTTACAGCTTACCTCAGAAAGAGGTTTTGTCCCCCAGGCTTTCTTGAAACTAAGATGAATGAGTTCTTGGAACTAAATCAGGAAAATCGGACAATTGAAGAGTACCATCAGGCTTTTGCCCTTCTCCTTAAATATTTCCCTCAATTGGATGAAGAGCATCTGATGGCCAGGTTCATTCGGGGAATGAATGAGCCATTGCATACTTTAGTCAAGACTGCCAAACCTATCTCAATGGGGCCGAAGCAGTAAGAATGGCGAAGGATTTTGCCAAAGCCTTTGATGTCAAAGTCCCGCCAAAGATAGCACCATCACCTTTCAAAAGGTTTTTATTCCCAGATGGTGATTCCAACCTTCCTTCGCCTAAGAGATATCAGGGTCAAAACCCAGGATATGGGAAGTTCCAAAATGGCAGAGATGTCCTTTTTCCGAAACTCAATCCCCTGGAATTCAACTTCAGAAGTTCCATCCTTGAACAAGGGAGTGAAATGCTATAACTGTCAACGGTTTGGACATCGCAGCATGGATTGCCCAACTCCTCTGTGAAAAAGGCAATTTCATATTGGGTGTGTAAGTGGTGTGACTAGTTTAAGTTTGTATGAATATCCGGCTAGGGGACCTGGGAACTCTTTTCCCTGGTACCCGGGACAAAACCTAACCAAATTCCTAATTGGATCCCATCACTACAGTGTTTGGGCGGTTGGCTAACCCATGGGACTGGATGGGGTTAGGTTGGACTGATGGATCCCTAAATTGAGACTCAATTCTGTTATGGTACGATAGATGAAGTAAATGTCGGACAAAAATTATTCTATGGAAAAGAATCAACGTCTGTGCCTCTCAATGAGGAAAAAAGTGTTGGTCTCTATGATCCAAGTGCAATCTTTTCCCTGATTTGACTATGGGACTTACGGGTTTGTTCAGATCAGTTCACTTAGTTAAGGCTTTTGACTACATTAGAGAAAAGTTATCCTCGAGGAATCGCTCGTGCTTTCCGAGCAAGGGAAGTTTTTACGGGTTCAGTTTTGGAAGAATCGATGGATTAGTCTCTTGTTCGGTTATCCGTGGGCCCTCCCCCGAGTGTGGGACCCTGCCCCGTGCAAGAAGTGCTACTTCCGCTGCTAGCACCCGTGAATTCATTGTGCGCGGTGGGGACAGGGATCTCATTAGCTGGTAGTATCAAAGCCATTAAGCTAAAGTGGATCAACCGAGAAGCCAAGAATGTCATAAATTTATGAAGTAGTAGTAAAAGGTTGGAATTGTGTGATGAAACACATACAAATTGATATTCAGAATGAAATTCCTAATTTGATAATTGGGTCTTCAGATGGAAGTACTGCAATTGTATGGAATCCCTGACTTGCTTGAGGCCTAGACATGATGGTATTTACCTTATAGTTCCAAGGATCGTGCCTACCCGTATATACCGAGGGTATAACTACAGCTCTTCTTACTGACAGTATATATGAATAAATTTAAGATCTTAAAATTATAAGCTAAAATGCTATCCAGATGATGAATTTGAATGTGGTTGATATGATTTTAAAATTTTGGTGAGTTGAATTGGATTCTGATTGAAAAATGATGACTCCTGAATTTTTGGTTGAAAAGCGATAAACTGAGCAAAACCACAATGAGGATGAATGGGACGAGTCCCTATGTTGATGTTCGTAAGTGGAATGATGATAATCACTTCAGCAAATCACTATGAGATTAGTGGATTATGCTGACAGATTGCTATTGTTAACTCTTCACCCAGTGGATCAAGTTAAGGGATTGCAAATTAAAAATCTATAAAATTGAAATCCCCCATGGAGTATTGTTCAGATGGAAATTTCGGTCTAATAGACCATTATTGTGTTAAAGATATGAATGATATGTTCTAAATGAATTGTTATCTGATAATGCGAGTATCTTTATCCCAATTCTCTAGGGAGCCGACCTATCTAAAGAACCCTAGAATCAGATGAATCAAAAATTGGAATTGAATCATAAATAAAGGGACTTAACAAGATGTTTCGTATTGATAGGAACTTGGATCGAGGTCTTCATGGTAGAAATGATAACCCCCAACTTGATGAGGAAGAGCTCGACTTAGATGTTTGTAAAACTCTTCATAGTTTGCAGCCTGAACATTTCAAGGGTGAAGGGGAAAACTTGGGCGAGGCTATGGAGAAGTGGATCGAAGCAATGGACGAGTACTTTGATGTCACCGGGTATAATGAGAAGAGCAAAATGGCTCTTGCAAGGCTGAAGATAGTAGAAAGAGCCAGAGTGGCATGGAGAAACCACTGCGAGACAAACCGTCTGGATTGGAATACCCAGACATGGAATGATCTCAAAATTTACCTAAGGACGAGATTTTGTCCTCCCGGCTTTTTGGAAACAAAGATTAACGAATTCTTAGAGGTAACCCAGGGGAGCAGAACTATTGAAGTATATCACCAAGCGTTCGCTTTCCTCCTCAAATACTCGCCACCACTGAATGAAGAACAGCTGATGGCCAGGTTCATTCGGGGACTGCTGAGAACGAACCTTTGAATATTTTGGTAAAGAACGCCAAGCTAGTTTCCATGGCCGAAGTAGTGCGGATGGCAAAGGAATTCTCCATGGCCGAAGTAGTGCGGATGGCAAAGGAATTCTCCGAGGCCTTTGATGTCAAGGTCCCACCAAAGCCAACACCATCACCTTTCAAAAGGTTTTTAGTTCCAGAAGGTGATTACAACCTTCCACAGTAGAATGGAAGAAATGTCCTTTTCTCGAAACTCAATCCCCTGGAATTCAACTACAGAAGTTCCACCCTTGAACAAGGGAGTGAAATGCTATAATTATCAAGGATTTGGACATCGCAGTATGGATTGTCCAACTCCTTTTGGATCAAGGTTTTTCAGGGGGGCAGGGAAATCAGGGATCAAGATTCCAGACTCCAGCTCCTTCCTTCCAGAGTAATCAGGTTTCTATATACCAAAATCAGGGAAATCCTAGAGGTAGACGCTCTATCCAACCCACAATTTCAAACCAAAGTAATGCAAGACCTCTGCCTCAGAATAGGGAAAGTCAAAGAGAGTTGTTCCCAAATCGGCCTTCCACTTCCAAGGCAGTAACGCTGGAAGTGATTGAAGAAGAAGAAGAAGATGAAAGAGATCATACTCCACCTGCGAGATAAGGACATCTCGCATTTTTTAAGTGGGGTAGGATGTAAGATTCCTCTCCCAGCCCCTCAAGATATCCAATCTCTCCCCTGTAATCATTCCCCTTGTCAGAATATTAACAGATCTTGTTTCTACCTATTTTGGCTTAGAGAGAGATAATATTCTAGAGAGAGATTATTCAATTTTTAGAAAGTTTTGAATGGAAAAATATCTCTTCTTATTAAAATAAATTTCCCTAAAACAAAAGTTCAAAAAGGATTTCAGAAGGTGCATTAGCAATAAATTATAATTTGTTCAAAATGCCTTAGTCTAAGGGTCTAGATTTTTTGAAAATTTTAGATTAAGGTTCTCAGGGGCCAATTAGGTTAATCCAAATGTAGGGAGGAGATAAATTGAAGAAATAAAGAAAATTTCCCCAAAAATGAGTAAATACTCACATAAGATGAAGAGTTGACTAAGAACAAGGTTATTAGTTAAAAAAGAAGAGATATTTAGAGGAAATGATACATTTTGACACCTCAGTGTGGGGGAATTCCCCTCATGAAGGAGGCACCTATTTCACATGTGTGGATGAGTTTTAAACTCACAAATAATGAGATATTTTTATCTCTCCTCTCTCCTGTTTCAACTAGAACCAAAAAGCAAGCAAAACTGACCTAAAAATGGTCAAAAAGTGACCAAACTGATCTGGAAAATTCTAGAATGAGTTTGCTTGGTTAGAGGCTCACTTTTTCCTATAAATAGAAGCCTCCCCCTTTTTAAAAGCTTAATAGTGTTTTATGCACTGTTACTCTACTCCACCCCAGAGCTAAAAACATTGAATTCATTAATAATTCACTTGTTTTTGACTATTTCCTCTACAAAGAATTGGTGGCCACTCTTGATCCAAGCAAGAGTAGAACCCTCAATCCCTCAAGCCAAAGGATAGCTCACAAAACTCCATGTAAGTTAGAAATTCTACTTTTTTCTAATTCTATTCTATGGTTTTATGATTTCTTGCTTCTTTTAACTTGAATATACCTTGATGGAAAGGCTTCCCCCGAATTCAGCCCTTCTTTATCCAAGATGTGTAATCAAATAATAGAGTTAAACTTTCCGTGTTGTTTTCTCTTTAAAAAATGGGAATTGATTAAATTAGAGTGCTAAATTCATCTTGGGGTAAATTCTAAGTAGATTCAGAATGTAAAAATTGAGAAATGGTCAGCCATACAAAGGAGGTTATGGCAAAATTTTCTTAAATTTTGTTGAAATAAGTTTTATCTTTATGTTATTCAAAAAAAGTAATCACCTCCGTTTGTGTATTCTAAAAGTGTTATTTTCATTCTATGCATAGAAAGATGCATATTGGAAATATTTTTATTATAAAAGTGTTATTTTCATTACAATTAATTTCTATGCATAGAAAGATGCATATTGGACATATTTTTATTATAAAAGTGTTACTTTCACTAGTATTGATTTTTATGCATAAAGTGATGCATAAAAGAATTTTGTTATTATAAAAGTGTTACTCTCACCAATATTGATTTTTATGCATAAAAGAAATTTTTTAATTATAAAAGTATTACTTTCATCAAAATTGATTTTATGCATAGAAAGATGCATAAAGAATTTATTTTTATTCTAAAAGTGTTATTCTCAATAGTTTTGATTTTATGCATAGAAAGATGCATAAAGGAATTTATTTTTATTTCAAAAGAGTTATTCTCATTAATTTTTAATTTTATGCATAGAAAGATGCATAAAAGAATTTATTTTTATTTCAAAAGAGTTATTCTCATTAATTTTGATTTTATGCATAGAAAGATGCATAAAGGAATTTTGTTTTATTTCAAAAGTCATTCTCATTAAATTTAATTTTATGCATAGAAAGATGCATAAAGGATTTATTTTTATTTTGAAAGTGTTATTTTCCTTAAAATTGAATTCATGCATAAATAGATGTATAAAAGGATTTTTATAAAAGTGTTATTCCTACTGAAGTTGATTTTTATAAAAGAATGAATGGATGGATAGATGTGATGTGAATCAGATAAATGTGAATGAATAGATGGATAGATGTGATGTGAATAAGATAAATGTGAATGAATGGATGGATAGATGTGATGTGAATCAGATAAATGTGAATGAATGGATGGATAGATGTGATGTGAATCAGATAAATGTGAATGAATGGATGGATAGATGTGATGTGAATCAGATAAATATGAATGAATGGATAGATGTGATGTGAATCAGATAAATGTGAATGAATGGATGGATAGATGTGATGTGAATAGAAGTGATGAGATGTCATGTGAATGAGGATGTAAATGAAGGATATAGGATGGATGTGGATGTGTATGTGATAAGTATGGATGTGGATGTATGTGATAAGTATGGATGTGGATGTATGTGGAAGAATATATGTGGATGTGAATGTGATGAATATGAACGAGAATAGAGACGATGAGATGTGATGTAAATTGGATAGATATGAATGATAAGGGATGTGAATGAATGATATGGGATGTGAATGAATGTGATGGCAAGTGAGCCAGGATGTGAATGAATGATAAGGGATGTGAATGAATGTGATAGCCTGTGAATCGGGATGTGAATGAATGATAAGGGATATGAATGAATGATAAGGGATGTGAATGAATGTGATGGTATGTGAATCGGGATGAGAATGAATGGTATGGGATGTGAATGGATGTGATGTCATGTGAATCGAGATAGATGTGAATAAATGTAATGTGGTCTGAATGAGATTTGTTGTAAATGAATGTGATGTGGTCTGATTAAGATGTGATGTGAGTGAATGTGATGTGGTCTGAATGAGATGTGACGTGAGTGAATGTGATGTGGTCTAAATGAGATGCGGTCTGAATGAGATGTGTTGTGAATGAATGTGATGTGATCTGAATAAGATGTGATGTGAGTGAATGTGATGTGGTCTGAATGAGATATGACGTGAGTGAATGTGATGTGGTCTGAATGAGATGTGATGTGAGTGAATGTGATGTGGTTTGAATGGATGAGATGTGAATGAATGTGATGTGATGAGATGTGGATATGGGTAAATGCGAGTGGATGAGATCTAATGAGGATAATTGAGGAAAGAAGTGATGAGATGAAAAATGATGTGATTGGATGAGAATGGGAATTTATATGAAATGAATGTGGATTAAGTAATGTTGATTAATGTGGAAAGACGAGAGTTCGTTATAGAAATTGTATTTTATGACCTGTTTTTAAATGACTGTTTTATGTCAAGAATGCTCGGGAAGCATTTTGACCCTCTTGTGAATGAGGTCGTGGAGACCTAGCTGATAAAGTTGCAACAGCTGATGGAGAGTCAACGAAGGACGTCTTGCGTAGCAAGGTCAGCCAAGGTCTTGACCAGCCTCGGTTCGATTTAAATGGTGAGCTTCCAGTATGGTGGACGAGGGACCAAGGAAGCAGCCTATGAGTGAAGCGCTAGATGACGTGCGAAGGATCCTAGAGGGTGCTGACCATACGGTGCTCGGGCTCTGGGTCACCGAAGATACCCACAAGTTTGTCGGGGAAGATATTGAATAAGGAGTAAGAGTTGTTTTCTGAATTCGGGCATGGATCTGGTTGATTGACCTTGTTGGTCCTCAATGGATGAGTCCATGGCTCTTTTATATGGATCCGTTGGTTGATCTTGCTAATCTTCAACGGAGATTCCATTTTGATATGTGAATATATTACCGATTACTATGAGCTAGGAACTATCGAAAAGGCCCCTGAGTGGTGGACAGGTGGTGAACGTTCTAGTTGCCAATGATGCCATAGGTACACTGATGAAGGAATGATTGGAAATAAGGATTTAACCAGAGATTTTGAGGATTATGATTAGTGACACCATGGTTTCATTAAATGATTGTTTTTAAAGATAGCTGATTCTGTAAAAAAGGCAATTTCATATTGGGTGTGTAAGTGGTGTGACTAGTTTAAGTTTGCATGAATATCCGGCTAGGGGGCGTGGGAACTCTTTTCCCTGGTACCCGAGACAAAACCTAACCAAATTCCTAATTGGATCCCATCACTACAGTGGTTGGGCGGTTGGCTAACCCATGGGGCTGGATGGGGTTAGACTGGACTCATGGATCCCTAAATTGAGACTCAATTCTGTTATGGTACGGTAGATGAAGTAAATGTCGGACAAAAATTGTTCTATGGAAAAGAATCAAGGGCTCTGCCTCTCAATGAGGAAAAAAGCGTTGGTCTCTATGATCCAAGTGCAATCTTTTCCTTGATCTGACTATGGGACTTATGGGTTCGTTTAGATCAGTTCACTTAGTCAAGGCTTTTGACTACGTTAGAGAAAAGTTATCCTCGAGGAATCGCTCGTGCTTTCCGGGCAAGGGAAGTTTTTTCGGGTTTGGTTTTGGAAGAACCGATGGATTAGTCTCTTGTCCGGTTATCCGTGGGTGAGGCCCCAAGTGTGGGACCCAGTCCCGCAAGAAGTGCTACTTCCGCTGCTAGCACCCCTGAATTTGTTTGCGCGGTGGGGACAAGAATCTCACAGCTGGTATCAGAGCCATTTGGCTAAAGTGGATCAACCGAGGAGCCAAGAATGTCATAAATTTATGAAGTAGTAGTAAAAGGTTGGAATTGTGTGATGAAACTCATACAAATTGATATTCAGAATGAAATTCCTAATACAAATTGTGTGATGAAACTCATACAAATTGATATTCAGAATGAAATTCCTAATTTGATAATTGGGTTTTCAGATGGAAGTACTGCAATTGTATGGAATCCCTGACTTGTTTGAGGCCTAGACATGATGGTATTTACCTTATAGTTCCAAGGACCGTGACTACGCGTAGATATCGAGGGTATAACTACAGCTCTTTACTGGCAGTATATACGAGTAAATCTAAGATCTTGAAATTATAAGCTAAAATGCTATCCAGATGATGAATTCCAATGTGGTTGATATGATTTTAAAATTCTGGTTGAGAATTGATGAGTTGAATTGGATTCTGATTGAAAAATGATGACTCCTGAATTTTTAGTTGAAAAGCAAAAAACTGAGCAAAACCACAATGAGGATGAAGGGGATGAGTCCCTCTGTTGATGTTCGTAACTGGAATGATGATAATGACTTCAGCAAATCACTATGAGATTAGTAGATTGTGCTGATAGATTGCTATTGTTAACTCTTGACCCAGTGGATCAAGTTAAGGGATAGCAAATTAAAAATCTATAAAATTGAAATCCCCCATGGAGCACTGTTCAGATGGAAATTTTGGTCTAATAGACCATTATTGTGTTAAAGATATGAATGATATGTTCTGAATGAATTGTTATGTGATAATGCAAGTATCTTTATCCCATGATTTTGTGGGGAGCTGATCTATCTAAAGAACCCCAGAATCAGATGAATCAAAAATCAGAATTGAATCATAAATAAAGGGACTTAACAAGATGTTTCGTATTGATAGGAACTTGGATCGAGGTCGTCATGGTAGAAATGATAACCCCCAACTTGATGAGGAAGAGCTCGACTTGGATGTTTGTAAAACTCTTCACTCATAGTTCGCAGCCTGGACCTTTCAAGGGTGAAGGGAAAAACTTGGGCGAGGCTGTGGAGAAGTGGATCGAAGCAATGGACGAGTACTTTGATGTCACCGGGGTACAATGAGAAGAGCAAAATGGCTCTTGCAAGGCTGAAGATAGTAGAAAGAGCCAGAGTGGCATGGAGAAACTACTGCGAGACAAACCGTCTCGATTGGAACACCCAGATATGGAATGATCTCAAAATTTACCTAAGGACGAGATTCTATCCTCTCGGCTTTTTGGTGGAAACAAAGATGAATGAATTCTTAGAGTTAACCTAGGGGAGCAGAACTATTGATGAAGTATATCACCAAGCATTCGCTCTCCTCCTCAAATACTCGCCACCACTGAATGAAGAATAGCTGATGGCCAGGTTCATTCGGGGACTGAACGAACCTTTGAATATTTTGGTAAAGAACGCCAAGCCAGTTTCCATGGCCGATGTAGTGCGGATGGCGAAGGAAATCTCCGAGGCCTTTGATGTCAAGGTCCCACCAAAGCCAGCACCATCACCTCTCAAAAGGTTTTTAGTTCCAAGAAGGTGATTACAACCTTCCACCGCCTAAGAGATATCAGGGTTAAGCCCATGATATGGGAAGTTCCAGAATGGAAGAAATGTCCTTTTCCCGAAACTCAATCCCCTGGAATTCAACTACAGAAGTTCCACCCTTGAACAAGGAAGTGAAATGTTATAACTGTCAAGGATTTGGACATCGCAGTATGGATTGTCCAACTCCTTTTGGATCAAGGTTTTTAGGGCAGGGAAATTAGGGATCAAGATTCCAGACTCCAGCTCCTTCCTTCTAGAGTAATCAGGTTTCTATCCGGCCAAAATCAGGGAAATCCCAGAGGTAAACCCTCTATCCAACCCACAGTTTCAAACAAAAGTAATGCAAGACCTCTACCTCAGGATAGGGGAAGTCAAATAGAGTTGTTCCCAAATCGGCCTTCCACTTCCAAGGCAGTAACGCTGGAAGTGATTGAAGAAGAAGAAGAAGATGATGAAAGAGTTCATACTCCACCTGCGAGATGAGGACATCTCACATTTTTTAAGTGGGGTAGGATGTATGATTCCTCCCCGAGCCCCTTAAGATATCCAATCTCTCCCCCTGTAATCATTCCCATTGTCAGAATATTAACAGTTCTTGTTTCTGCCTATTTTGGCTTAGAGAGAGAAAATGTTCTAGAGAGAGATTATTCAATTTTTAGATATTTTTGGATGGAAAAATATCTCTTCTTATTAAAACAAATTCCCTTGAAAGAGAAGTTCACAAAGGATTTTAGAAGGTGCATTAGAAATAAATTATAATCTGTTTAAAAGGCCTTAGCCTAAGGGTGCAGATTTTTTTAAAATTTTAGATTAAGGTTTTGAGGGGCCAATTAGATTAATCCAAATGTAGGGAGGAGATAAATTGAAGAAATAAAGAAAATACCCCCAAAAATGAGTAAATACTCACATAAGATGAAGAGTTGACTAAGGACAAGGTTATTAGTTAAAAAAGAAAAGATATTTAGAGGAAATGATGCATTTTTGACACCTCAGTGTGGGGGGAATTCCCCTCATGAAGGTGGCACTTATTTCACATGTGTGGATAAGTTTTGAACTCACAAATAATGAGATATTTTCATCTCTCCTCTCTCCTATTTCAACTAGAACCAAAAAGTAAGCTAAACTGACCTAAAAATGGTTAAAAAGTGACCAAACTGATCTGGAAAATTCTAAAATCAGTTTGCTTGGTTAGAGGCTCACTTTTTCCTATAAATAGAAGCCTCCCCCTTTGTAAAAGCTTAATAGTGTTTTATGCACTGTTACTCTACTCCACCCCAGAGCCAAAAACATTGAATTCATTAATAATTCACTTGTTTTTGACTATTTCCTCTACAAAGAATTGGTGGCCACTCTTGATCCAAGCAAGAGTAGAACCCTCAATCCCTCAAGCCAAAGGATAGCTCACAAAACTCCATGTAAGTTAGAAATTCTACTTTTTTCTAATTCTATTCTATGGTTTTATGATTTCTTGCTTCTTTTAAATTTAAATTGGATGTTATGCCTTGATGGAAAGGCTTTCCCCTTCTCTTCATTGAATTCAGCCCTTCTTTATCCAAGATGTGTAATCAAATAATAGAGTTAAACTTTTCGTGTTGTTTTCTCTTAAAAAAATGGGAATTGATTAAATTAGAGTGCTAAATTCATCTTGGGATAAATTCTAAGTAGATTTAGAATGTAAAAATTGAGAAATGGTCAGCCATACAAAGGAGGTTATGGCAAAATTTTCTTAAATTTTGTGGAAATAAGTTTTATCTTTATGTTATTCAAAAAGAGTAATCACCTCCATTTGTGTATTCTAAAAGTGTTATTTTCATTCTATGCATAGAAAGATGCATATTGGAAATATTTTTATTATAAAAGCGTTATTTTCATTACAATTAATTTCTATGCATAGAAAGATGCATATTGGACATATTTTTATTATAAAAGTGTTGCTTTCACCAATATTGATTTTTATGCATAAAGTGATGCATAAAAGAATTTTTTTATTATAAAAGTGTTACTTTCACCAATATTGATTTTTATGCATAAAGTGATGCATAAAAGAATTTTTTAATTATAAAAGTATTACTTTCATCAAAATTGATTTTATGCATAGAAAGATGCATAAAGAATTTATTTTTATTCCAAAAGTGTTATTCTCATTAATTTTGATTTTATTCATAGAAAGATGCATAAAGGAAATTTTTTTATTTCAAAAGAGTTATTCTCATTAATTTTGATTTTATGCATAGAAAGATGCATAAAGGAATTTATTTTTATCTCAAAAGAGTTATTCTCATTAATTTTGATTTTATGCATAGAAAGATGCATAAAGGAAATTATTTTTATCTCAAAAGAGTTATTCTCATTAATTTTGATTTTATGCGTAGAAAGATGCATAAAGGAAATTATTTTTATCTCAAAAGAGTTATTCTCATTAATTTTGATTTTATGCGTAGAAAGATGCATAAAGGAATTTATTTTTATTTCAAAAGAGTCATTCTCATTAAATTTTATTTTATGCATAGAAAGATGCATAAAGGATTTATTTTTATTTTGAAAGTGTTATTTTTCTTAAAATTAAATTTATGCATAAATAGATGTATAAGAGGATTTTTATAAAAAAGTTATTTCCACTGAAGTTGATTTTTATAAAAGAATGAATGGATGGACAGATGTGATGTGAATCAGATAAATGTGAATGAATAAATGGATAGATGTGATGTAAATCATATAAATGTGAATGAATGGATGGATAGATGTGATGTGAATAGAAGTGATGAGATGTCATGTGAATCAGGATGTAAATGAAGGATATAGGATGGATGTGGATGTATGTGAAAGGATGGATGTGGATGTGTATGTGATAAGTATGGATGTGGATGTATGTGGAAGAATATATGTGGATGTGAATGTGATGAATATGAACGAGAATATAGGCGATGAGATGTGATGTTAATTGGATAGATATGAATGATAAGGGATGTGAATGAATGATATGGGATGTGAATGAATGTGAGTCAGGATGTGAATGAATGATAAGGGATGTCAATGAATGTGATAGCCTGTGAATCGGGATGTGAATGAATGTGATGGTATGTGAATCGGGATGGATGAGAATGAATGGTATGGGATGTGAATGAATGTGATGGTATGTGAATCGGGATGAGAATGAATCATTAGGGAAAAAGGGAGCTCATTTTGGGGCCCTGTAAGAAATTCACAATTTTTTGATTTATTTCTCTCCTAAAAGACCTCAAAAATAGTAAAATACGGAAACGTGACTCAGAACTGTCAGTAAGGACTACAGAATTGTCAGTTCAGAAAGGAATAAGATAATCTTTTGTCTAACTAACACGATTTTGGATTAAATATCTCCTTAGTTTTTTTTTTGTTTCCTGAAGATTTCGTATCTCTTTTGACGACGTGTGCAGGCCTCTCATAAAGAATCCATCACTGAACTTGATGATTGCACTTTTTCAAAATATTTACATGGATACCGCCACACTTCCACGATTCATGTTACAAAAAGACTATGAGATTGACAAGCAAACTTCGCAACCTCAGAAGCACAAAAAATGGCCGATACTAGTGAGTCACAATCTCAGAAGAAGCGATTACACCATCTTCACATCGACTTAGAAGAACAATATGCTCCAGCACAAAAAAGACGAAAGGATACGGTGCTGAATGCTCAACAACAGGAAAATATGAGAAGAGAAGGGCTTCAACATATTGACTTATGGTGCGATGGAAGTATATATCCAAAATGTCTAGTAAAAAACTCGACACCTCCATTTGTCAATCCAACCACACTACTGAGGTTTGCGGGCGATGGACAAAATGGACTTCTTGGTTATATTTCAGCGCAGTCTGCATTTGCAGAAACATATAAAATGATGTATCTACAAGAAAAGGGGGCCAGGATGCAAGAGATAGCCATTTGTGCAAAATTGGAGCAACAGTTGCAGAATGAAATTGAGGAGCATTCAAAGAGTAAAAAAGAGTTGACAAGAGCAAGAAGGAAGAGAACCGTGCTTGGAGACAGACTACGAAGCAAGAAGATTAAAAACATTGCAAATTTGAAGGCTGGGATTGGTGGATGCAAGCGAAGAATTCAAGAAGCAAGGCTAGTTTGAAATTTTTCATTTTGTATACTCAAAAAGGCTCTCAAATGACTATATCTATTTCGTCCATTAACGCAAAACAAGAATGGAGGTGTTGAATGATATAGGCATATTGTGTTGTTACTATAGGAAACTATTGGAGCTTGCAAAAGAAAATATGGATCCCAACCTTCTTCCTGTTAAACAAATGAAAGGATTGATTTCTTGTGGTGTAGCAAAAGGTTTGATTGAAGAAAAAAAATACAAAACAATCAAACGCAATGTTGTAGAGGACTTTATATCCAATAATCAAGTTGATGGCACTACAATCCAAGAGGCTCTTAATATTAGTGGAGTTAGCAGGAAGGGATATAGTTCGATTTTCCATGCGATATCCTCAACTTTGAAAGATCAAAGGATTAAACGAGTTTTACTACCAAATCCAGCAACTGTGTGGAGGATAAGAGGTCATTTGAATGAAAGTATAGATGAGTTTATTGGGTAATATATCCATATTGAAGAAATATTTCATGGTGGTAAAGGAACCACTGTGTATGACCCTTGGAACAATATATTTGTAGATCTACAACAACTTCAAAGAAGAATGGTCGAGTTTTATGGAATAACATTTGAGGAGTACAAAGGCATTTTGAAATTTGTTATCAAACTGGATGAGTGTGAGGTTGTAAAGGAAAAGAAAATGGAAAGGATTACTATTACATTGATGAATGGAGCACTTGATACATCATTGACTAAAGCGAGTTTGAAGTATTTTAGTGTGCAGTCGGAGAAACATATATGGTGGTTAGGCTCGTTCTAGGTATGATCATTTTTTGTTTCGTACTTGATTTTAGTCATTGTTTTCAAATCTTTTATAGTAAGACTTTTGTTTTCTATAATCACAGGTGAAGACAGAAGACCATGAAACACTAGATTGGGTGTTTCACCACATGGAAATACCAAGAATAATTAAAAGACAAGTGCAAGGAGAGAATCTCCATGTTGCACGAAAAGGTGATTTTCAAAGTAGAGTGGCACATGGCGAGGGATCTTAAAACACTTAAGTGCATGTATAACGTTAGTAAAGGAGGCAACTCAAAGTCTCCTTGTCTTTACTGCAAAGAATCAGCTCAAGTAATGGATTCCAAATGGTGGAAGAGAGCACCTAATAGAGATAAAGTTGATCCTGACTTCAAGGCCATTCTTGACATTCCACTATGTAATGTTCACATATGCGCATTACATGGTCTATGTCGAATTATTGAGAAATTGGTATTTTTGTATATTGGATTTGCTTGGAAACTCCATCCCGAAAAAAATAGAAAGGATGCTCTTCAAGCATTGGAAAAAGTGTTATCTGATATAGGTCTACATGGAGGTGATGTTCATATCACAAAGGATTTTAAAAAGTCTACCAATGGCAAGGAGGTACCAATCAAGCCCTCTATTGGTGGTGTTAAGGCAAGAAGATTCTTGTCTCAACCCAAACACAGTAGTAAGCAAGTAAGGCAAGGTAGAACAGTTTCAAGGATTAATTATGGATTGTGGAAGCAAGTCCATAATGCCGTGAAAGATCATGAGGTAGATGGGGAAGCACGAAATGTGAAGGCAGAGGTGTGGAGGTCTCTTGATCAACTCTTCATGTTCTGTGACAATGTAACATGGACAAAGAGTGATTACAAGAACTTTGAAGAGGCAATTAAATATTTTGGGAAGTCAATGAAAGACGCGTGGACAGCCTGCAATATAACTCACTACATGGTAAGGTTCTGTCTTCTTCTTTTACTTAAGTGTGATCCTCTTTTTTTATATAACTTACTATGCATTTTTATGTCTCTGTGAAAACAGCATATCATCTACAACCACCTTCCCTATTTTATCAAAAAGTATGGATTCCCAGCAATTTGGTCTACCCCCCAAGGCATGGAGAAGTCTCACTACATGGCACGTAATGCATTTTTCAGACACACACAACACTACAGAGGGAGTCAAAAGGCAAATAGTCTGAAGGAAGTCTTCCAATGGTTTTACCGAGGCATACTACAGAGGCTGCATGCTAAAAGAAAAGTTGCTAGCTCCAAAGTCAAGCTTGCTTTTATTCTAGCCCAAAAGCAAAGACGAAGACAAACTTTGGACAATTCAATGGCAGCAGAGAGACATAGACAATGGAGGGATTCGAAGATATTTAGAAACCATAAATGGACAAGTAAACATGAATAGCAGTTTGTAACTTATTGATGTTATGTCCACATGTTTTCAAACTCAATCAATAGATTTTTTTTTTTGTGGAACAAGTGACTCTTGGTGTTATGCCTATATGTTTTGAGACTCCATCAAAAGTATTTCTTTTATGAAACATGTGATCTATATTAACAAGCATCAATACATCCATGAGATACACACAAAAAATTCAATCAATACTACTTAATTATGCTAGACACACTATTGATCCTTACCAATAAGGTACTGAGTGTCAAACGCTTTTAGAAGCTACTGAGTGTGGGAAGAGTACTGAAGTGTCGTACGGTGATGGGACAAATGCAAAAGGGTACTGATCGTTCGTACGGACAAGGAACTAATGACAAGATGCATGTCAATCCACCACCACCATCGAGGAGGGAATATCAATTCGGAATGATATCTTGAAGTGTGGTTTTCTCAAATATTAATTTGAAGTGGTGGGTGGGGATCTTGCAAAACAAGAAGGAGCTCAACTCCGTGACGTGGATAGTCTTACATATCAAGGGGCCGGCAAAGGAAGACTAAGATGGCGGATGAAGGCATGACGTTGGACGTACTTCTTTGACTTCTACGAGGGAAAGGTAGAGGATTAGCCCTACTGGGGCTTATCCTGCCGGAGCTGAAAGAAAGGAATGCACCACTTCTGCAAGGAAATTACAAAGATTTCGGAGCTGCCTCCCTCCTTCAAAATGTCTATCCTAGGAGGGCTTAACTCCATTAGAGGATGACTAGATAGAAGATGAGGATACTATTGTGATAGAGAGGATTAGGGAGATCTCTTTTTGTTGCAGTTTTGTTCAGCCATGTTATTACAGGCCCTTAGGAAGGATGGGTGTAGATGAATCCCACCTCTCTTGAGGCTATTGTAAATGTGAACAGATGAAATGTACTTGAGAAATTTGTGATGGGTTTTTCCTCGATGATATAATAAAATGCTTACCTTTATAAGTATCAGAGAGTAATCGTTTCATAAGCAATGCCATCTTTATACAAAAAGATAACAGATGTCAAAAACGTGATACAATTTGTTCACAATTTCAATATATTGTTTGTTTAATATTTAATGACACCACTCTATCTATCCCAAGGACTTTGTACAAATCAGTTCAACTTCAACATATTGTTCATTTATACAAGATCATACCAGACATCAAAGACTTTGTACAAATTAGTTCAACTTCAACATAATGTTTGTGCTATATTTGATGACTAAATCCTATTACTCCCAGGGCCTGCCAATCGGAACTCTCTTTTTGATCTTGATTGGACTCTTTTTCTTCCTTGTTAGCTTGATGTCGACTGTCTGTTTATCAATGCTTGCCTCTGTTGCTTGTCTGAGAGGGGTATCCTTGTCTTCAGCTATCTCCACGTGTTCTTCTTCTTGGATTGTGTCGCCTGATGCAATCATGGGTGGCTCTCAAAACCTTATGAGCTTGTGTTTTCCATAGCCCTCCAAACATTTGGGCTCCTTAACACCACATGCTAATGCAAGTATGATTTATATGCACAAAAACCTTTTCACCTTCCACAATTCTTCTTGCCTCTGTCAATTGTTTGAAGGTATCCCAATGGTCTGAAAGAAAATCTCTGTGATGCTCCAGTACAGAGCTCATAGTGAACTCCCTGTTGAAAATACTGTGGTATATGTGGAAGTTCCTATGAGCCTTGCATTTGTGAAGAAACTCAAATAGGAGCAAATCTGGAGATTTGTCCTCTTCTAGTTCCTTTTGTTTTGAGAGGGAAGACTCAGCTTTCTACTCCAGTCTCTTCCTTTTGCCTGAACCAAAATTTATATATCATGAATTCTATATGCTGACATATGCAATCAGGGAATGTATAGGATATCACCAAACAATTCCCTTCATGAGCACTCATGACTCACCTGGTGATTACTGTGGTCTAATTATAGCAGTAGAAAAGTCCAGCTTCCTCTTGAAAGGAGGGGCCTGAGAATCAACTGTTCCAAAGCAAAAACTTTTCTCATCATCAAGGAAGAATTCCCCAAGGCCAAAGAAAGCAAAACAATGAGGAAGAAGTGAAAACCAAAAGGGACACAGGAATTTGCAGGAAAACGCGATGTAGGGTCATTTGGAAAATGTCAAGCATTCTCCTCACATTTTGTTGCAAATTTTCCATTTCTATTGATATCCATCTCCAATAAAATGCTAGGATCATCTCACAGATTCCTAGAAAGTAGGCAACTGCGAGATGATCCTAGCATCAAGGAAGAATTCCCCAGGGCCAAAGAAAGCAAAACAATGAGGAAGAAGTGAAAACCAAAAGGGACACAGGAATTTGCAGGAATACGCGATATAGGGCCATTTGGAAAATGTCAAGCACTCTCCTCGCATTTTGTTGCAAATTTTCCATTTTTGTTGATATCCATCTCCAATCAAATGCAAGGATCATCTCACAGATTCCTGGACAGTAGGAGTTGATATGCAAGGGGAAGGGTGGAGCTGAGTGAAACTTTTCATGAGGAATGTGTCGAGAAAAGGATTTTGTAGCAAAATGCGATATGGGTTAACTAGAGATAGGTAAAGCACTCTCCTCGCATTTTGTTGCAAACTTCTAGGTTCTATTGATATCCATCTCCAATCAAATCCTAGGGTGATCTACCAGATTCTTGGACAGTAAGATTTGGATATGTAACAAGAAGAGTGGAGCTGAGTGAAGATATTCATAGGAATCTGTCTGAGAAGGGAATTTGCGGCAAAATGCGATATGGGGTGATTAGAGATATGTAAACCACTCTCCTCGTATATTGTTGCAAATATCTGGGATGTTCTATGAGATTATTGGACAGCAAGACTGGGACATGTGACAAGAAATGCTGGAGCTTAGTGGAAATGTGGGATATGGGATGTGGTGGATGGGAATTACCCATCTATCTGGACATCAAGAAGTCTATGGATGGAAGAAATATATATCAAAAAACATTGAAAAGAATCTAGAACTTTGACCTTTCTTTTCCTTTTCCATGTTGTTGGAGTTGCACTAGTGAATCTTCTGCTCTTTCCCAAACTTGAGCTGTAGCCTAGGTAACCTGGAGATCTGGCAGTGGTAGTAGTCTTCAGGCAGGTTGCAGTCTGGATGGAGTGTGTTGGGTAGGAAGGGATCAGAGAGGGAAGGAAAAGGATGATGGGAGGGTGCTGGCAGGGATGAAAGATTGGGAGGCAGGGGAGGGAAGAGTGGTTATGGAACTGATTATGAAATCATGATTGGCACAAGTTCCAAGGCAAAAAGTGTCCCATTCACATGTGCCAAGTTTCAAACTCCAAGAGATCTGGATCCCATCCACACGTGTGAAAAAACGACTCCATTCCACACGTGTGGGATTTAGTAGCTTGTGATGTGGTCTCTGAATGAGATGTGTTGTGAATGAATGTGATGTGGTCTGAATAAGATGTGATGTGAGTGAATGTGATGTGGTCTGAATGAGATGTGACGTGAGTGAATGTGATGTGGTCTGAATGGGATGTGATGTGAGTGAATGTGATGTGGTCTGAATGGATGAGATTTGAATGAATGTGATGTGATGAGATGTGAATGAATGTGATGTGGATATGAGTAAATGCGAGTGGATGAGATCTGATGAGGATAATTGAGGAAAGAAGTGATGAGATGAAAAATGATGTGATTGGATGAGAATGGGAATTTATATGAAATGAATGTGGATTAAGTAATGTTGACTAATGTGGAAAGACGAGAGTTCGTCATAGAAATTGTATTTATGACCTGTTTTTAAATGACTGTTTTATGTCAAGAATGCTGGGGAAGCATTTTGACCATCTTGTGAATGAGGTCGTGGAGACCTAGTTGATAAAGTTGCAACAGCTGACGGAGAGTCAACGGAGGACGTCTCGCATAGCAAGGTCAGCCGAGGTCTTGACCAGCCTCGGTTCGATTTAAATGGTGAGTTTTCGGTACGATGGATGAGGGACCAAGGAAGCGGCCTATGAGTGAAGCGCTAGGTGACTTGCGAAGGATCCTAGAGGGTGCTGACCATACGGTGCTCGGGCTCTGGGTCATCGAAGATACCCACAAGTACATCGGGGAAGATATTGAATAAGGAGTAAGAGTTGTTTTCTGAATTCGGGCATGGATCTGGTTGATTGACCTTGATGGTCCTCAACGGATGAGTCCATGGCTCTTTTATATGGATCTGTTGGTTGATCTTGCTGATCTTCAACGGAGATTCCATTTTGATATGTGAGTTTATTGCCGGTTACTATGAGCTAGGAACTATCGAAAAGGCCCTTGAGTGGACAGATGGTGAGCGTTCTGTTGCCAATGATACCATAGGTACACCAATAAGGGAATGATTGGAAATAAGGATTTAACCAGAGATTTTGAGGATTATGATCAATGACACCATGGTTTCATTAAATGATTGTTTTTAAAGATAGCTGATTCTGTGAAAAAGGCAATTTATTATTGGGTGTGTAAGTGATGTGACTAGTTTAAGTTTGCATGAATATCCGGCTAGGGGGCTTGGGAACTCTTTTTCCTATACCCGGGACAAAACCTAACCAAATTCCTAATTGGATCCCATCACTACAGTGGTTGGGCGGTTGGATCTGACTATGGGACTTACAGGTTCGTTCAGATCAATTCACTTAGTTAAGGCTTTTGACTACGTTAGAGAAAAGTTATCCTCGAGGAATCGCCCGTGCTTTTCGGGCAAGGGAAGTTTTTCTGGGTTCAGTTTTGGAAGAACCGATGGATTAGTCTCTTGTCCGGTTATCTGTGGGCCCTCCCTCGAGTGTGGGACCCTTCCCCGTGCAAGAAGTGTGACTTCCGCTACTAGCACCCCTGAATTCGTTGCGCGGTGGGGACAGGGATCTCATAGCTAGTAGTATCAGAGCCATTTAGCTAAAGGAGAAGCCAAGAATGTCATAAATTTATGAAGTAGTAGTAAAAGGTTGGAATTGTGTGATGAAACTCATACAAATTGATATTCAGAATGAAATTCCTAATTTGATAATTGGGTCTTCAGATGGAAGTACTGTAATTGTATGGAATCCTTGACTTGCTTAAGGCCTAGACATGATAGTATTTACCTTATAGTTCCAAGGCCCGTGACTACCCATATATACCGAGGGTATAACTGCAGCTCTTCTTACTGGCAGTATATATTAGTAAATTTAAGATCTTGAAATTATAAGCTAAAATGCTATCCAGATGATGAATTCCAATGTGGTTGATATGATTTTAAAATTCTGGTTGAGAATTGATGAGTTGAATTGGATTCTGATTGAAAAATGATGACTCCTGAATTTTTGGTTGAAAAGCAATAAACTGAGCAAAACCACAATGAGGATGAATGGGATGAGTCCCTCTGTTGATGTTCGTAAACTGGAATGATGATAATGACTTCAGTAAATCACTATGAGATTAGTAGATTGTGCTGATAGATTGCTACTGTTAACTCTTGACCCAGTGGATCAAGTTAAGGGATAGCAAATTAAAAATCTATAAAATTGAAATCCCCCATGGAGCACTGTTCAGATGGAAATTTTGGTCTAATAGACCATTATTGTGTTAAAGATATGAATGATGTGTTCTGAATGAATTGTTATCTGATAATGCGAGTATCTTTATCCCACGATTTTGTGGGGAGACAACCTATTTAAAGAACCCCAGAATCAGATGAATTAAAAATCGAAATTGAATCATAAATAAAGGGACTTAACAAGATGTTTCGTATTGATAGGAACTTGGATCGAGGTCGTCGTGGTAGAAATGATAACCCCCAACTCGATGAGGAAGAGCTCGACTTGGATGTTTGTAAAACTCTTCATAGTTCGCAGCTTGGACCTTTCAAGGGTGAAGGGGAAAACTTGGGCGAGGCTGTGGAGAAGTGGATTGAAGCAATGGACGAGTACTTTGATGTCACCGAGTACAATGAGAAGAGAAAAATGGCTCTTGCAAGGCTGAAGATAGTAGAAATAACTTGAGTGGCATGAAGAAACCACTGCGAGACAAAATGTCTGAATCGGAATACCCAGACATGGAATGATCTCAAAATTTACCTAAGGACGAGATTCTGTCCTCCCGGCTTTTTGCAAACAAAGATGAACGAATTCTTAGAGTTAACCCAGGGGAGCATAACTATTGAAGTATATCACCAAGCGTTCGCTCTCCTCCTCAAATACTCGCCAACCGCCATTGAATGAAGAACAGTTGATGGCCAGGTTCATTCGGGGACTGAACAAACCTTTGAATATTTTGGTGAAGAACGCCAAGCTAGTTTCCATGGCCGAAGCAGTGCGGATGGCGAAGGAATTCTCCGAGGCCTTTGATGTCAAAGCCAGCACCATCACCTTTCAGAAGGTGATTACAACCTTCCATGGCCTAAGAGATATCAGGGTCAAGCCCAGGATATGGGAAGTTCCAGAATGGAAGAAATGTCCTTTTCCCAAAACTCAATCCCCTGGAATTCAACTACAGAAGTTCCACCCTTGAATAAGGGAGTGAAATGTTATGACTGTTAAGGATTTGGACATCCCAGTATGGATTGTCCAACTCCTTTTGGATCAAGGTTTTTAGGGCAGGGAAATCAGGGATCAAGATTCCAGACTCTAGCTCCTTCCTTCTAGAGTAATCAGGTTTCTATCTGCCAAAATCAGGGAAATCCTAGAGGTAGACCCCCTATCCAACCCACAGTATCAAACCAAAGTAATGCAAGACCTCTGCCTCAGAATAGGGGAAGTCAAAGAGAGTTATTCCCAAATCGGCCTTCCACTTCCAAGGCAGTAACGCTGGAAGCGATTGAAGAAGAAGACGAAGATGAAAGAGATCATACTCCACCTGCTGCTGCGAGATGAGGACATCTCACGTTTTTTAAGTGGGGTAAGATGTAAGATTCCTCCCCCAGCCCCTCAAGATATCCGATCTCTCCCCCTGTAATCATTCCCCTTATCAGAATATTAACAGATCTTGTTTCTACCTATTTTAACTTAGAGAGAGAAAATATTCTAGAGAGAGATTATTCAATTTTTAGATATTTTTGGATGGAAAAATATCTCTTCTTATTAAAATAAATTCCCCCAAAACAGAAGTTCAAAAAGGATTTCAGAAGGTGCATTAGAAATAAATTATAATTTGTTCAAAAGGCCTTAGCCTAAGGGTGTAGATTTTCTGAAAATTTTAGATTAAGGTTCTGAGGGGCCAATTAGATTAATCCAAATGTAGGGAGGAGATAAATTGAAGAAATAAAGAAAATCCCCCCAAAAATGAGTAAATACTCACATAAGATGAAGAGTTGACTAAGGACAAGGTTATTAGTTAAAAAAGAAGAGATATTTAGAGGAAATGATGCATTTTTGACACCTCAGTGTGGGGGAATTCCCCTCATGAAGGAGGCGCCTATTTCACATGTGTGGATGAGTTTTAAACTCACAAATAATGAGATATTTTCATCTCTCCTCTCTCCTCTCTCCTGTTTCAACTAGAACCAAAAAGTAAGCTAAACTGACCTAAAAATGGTCAAAAAGTGACCAAATTGATCTGGAAAATTCTAGAATCAGTTTGCTTGGTTAGAGGCTCACTTTTTCCTATAAATAGAAGCCTTCCCATTTGTAAAAGCTTAATAGTGTTTTATGCACTGTTACTCTACTCTACCCCAGAGCCAAAAACATTGAATTCATTAATAATTCACTTGTTTTTGACTATTTCAATCGGAGGGTAGGGGAGCCAACTCGGCCTCCCATAAATGCACCTCCTGAAATGCGGGTGACAAGATCTTTGGAGGGGTTTGGTGAGGCTGGTAATAGGGGACCCACACCAATTTGGGATGCATGTGGACCATCTTACCAAAGAGAGGAACAATTCCCACTGAGAGTGAGAGGCCGTAGGCCCTATGATGAGTATTCAAGACAAGTAAGGCCATCAACTCTTCAGAAACTGGTAAAGAAGTACGAAGGGTCGGGAGATCCATACGACCATGTAGCAGCATTTAGGCAAGCAGTTCGAGCAAGTGGCTGACAAGCATACTCAAATAAGAGTCAACGGAGGATGTCTCGCGTAGCAAGGTCAGCCGAGGTCTTGACCAGCCTCGGTTCGATTTAAATGGTGAGTTTTCGGTACGATGGATGAGGGACCAAGGAAGCGGCCTATGAGTGAAGCGCTAGGTGACCTGCGAAGGATCCTAGAGGGTGCTGACTATACGGTGCTCGGGCTCTGGGTCATCGAAGATACCCACAAGTACATCGGGGAAGATATTGAATAAGGAGTAAGAGTTGTTTTCTGAATTCGGGCATGGATCTGGTTGATTGACCTTGATGGTATCACACTTTTAATATAAAAAAATATCTTTCATGCATATGTTTATGCATTAAAATCATTTATGATGAAAATCACACTTTTAATATAAAAAAATATCTTTTATGCATAAAAATCATTTATGATAAAAATCACACTTTTAATATAAAAAATATCTTTTATGCATATGTTTATGCATAAAAATAATTTATGATGAAAATCACACTTTTAATATAAAAATATCTTTTTATGCATATGTTTATGCATAAAAATCATTTATGATGAAAATCACACTTTTAATATAAAGAAAATATCTTTTATGCATATGTTTATGCATAAAAATCATTTCTGATGATTTGATGGAAATAACACTTTTAATATAAAAAATATCTTTTTATGCATAAAAATCATTTATGATAAAAGTAACACTTTTATAATAAAAATATTCTTTTATGCATACTTTTATGCATAGAAATCAATAATGATAAAAGTAACACTTTTATAATTAAAAAATATTCTTTTACGCATACTTTTATGCATAAAAATCAATATGATGAAAGTAACTCTTTTGTAATAAAAAAAAACTTTTATGCATTATTTTATGCATAAAAATCCATAATGAAGAAAGTAACACTTTCATAATAAAAAAATTATCAATAAGTATCTTTCATAGAATTTAATTCTATTGAAAATCATTCTTTTATAAAAATTAATCAATATGCATCTTTCTATGCATGAATGAAAATAACACTTTTAGAATACTCTAACGATGGGGATTACTCTTTTTGATTAATAAAAGATGAAATTTATTTCACAAATTTTTAAAATTTTTTGCCATAACCTCCTTTGTATGGCTGACCATTTTTCAATTTTTAACTCACTAAAATTAATTAGAAGTTCACCAAGAGTATTTAAATCATTCTAGTGTAAACATTTTCTACTTATTTAAGAGAACATTATGAAAAACTTGATTTTATCCAATAATCAATCATCTAGGATAAAGAATGTTGGATTTACTAAAGAAGAGAGGGGAATGCCTTTTTTCAATGAGGCATAACATCCATTCAATTTAGAGACGACAAAAATCATAAAAAAACCATAAAAGAAATAGAAAAAAGAAGAATCTCCAACTTACATGGATAATTTGAGATCTTTCCTTTGGCTTGATGGTTTGAGGGTTCTACTCTTGTTTGAAACAAGAGTGGCCACCAATCGTTTAGAAGAGGGAAGGTCAAAAACTAATGAATTATGGAGTAAAATTCATAATTTTTGGTACTTGGGAGAGGCAGGGTAATAGTGCAAAACACTATTAAGTTTCAACAAAGGGGAAGGCTTCTATTTATAGGAAAAAGTGAGCTTCTAACCAAGCCAACTGATTCTAGAATTTTTCAAATCAGTTTGGTCAATGTTTGACCATTTTTGGGTCAGTGTAGTCCACTTTTTGGATCTAGTTGAAACAGGAGAGAGGAGAGATAAAAATATCTCATTATTTGAGAGTTTAAAACTCATTCAAGCATGTGAAATAGGCGCCTCCTTCATGAGGGAAATTCCCCCATACTGAGGTGTCAAAAATGCATCATTTCACCTAAATATCTCTCTTTTTTAACTATTAACCTTGTCCTTAGTCAAGTCTTCATCCTATGTGAGTATTTACTCATTTTTGGGGGATTTTCCTTTTATTCTTCTATTTGTCTCCTCCCTACATTTGGATGAATCTTATTGGTCTATAGGAACCTTAATTTAAAATTTCAAAAAAATCTTGATCCCCCAGGATAATGCCTCTTGAACAGATTATACTTAATTTCTATGGCACCTTCTGAAAATCTTTTTGAACTTCTGTTTCAGGGGAACTTATTTTAATAAGATGAGATATTTTTCTATCTAAAAATATTTAAAAACTAAATTACCACTCTCTAAAAGATTTTCTCTCTCTAGGCCAAAACTGGTAAAAACAAGATCTTTTATATTTCTAAAGAGGGATTTGATTATAGGGGAAGATACTCGATATCTTGAGAGGCTGGGAAGGAATCTTACATGATGAGATGTGATGTAAATTGGATAGATATGAATGATAAGGGATGTGAATGAATGATATGGGATGTGAATGAATGTGATGGCATGTGAGTCAGGATGTGAATGAATGATAAGGGATGTGAATGAATGTGACAGTCAGGATGTGAACGAATGAGATGTGACGTGAGTGAAGTGATGTGGTCTGAATGAGACGTGATGTGAGTGAATGTGATGTGGTATGAATGGATGAGATGTGAATGAATGTGATGTGATGAGATGTGGATATGGGTAATGAGATGATCTGATGAGGATAATTGAGGAAAGAAGTGATGGGATGAAAAATGATGTGATTGGATGAGAATGGGAATTTATATGAAATGAATGTGGATTAAGTAATGTTGATTAATGTGGAAAGATGAGAGTTCGTTATAGAAATTATATTTATGACTTGTTTTTAAATGACTGTTTTATGTCAAGAATGCTGGGGAAGCATTTTGACCGTCTTGTGAATGAGGTCGTGGAGACCTAGCTGATAAAGTTGCAACAGTTGACAAAGAGTCAATGGAGGACGTCTCACGTAGCAAGGTCAGTCGAGGTCTTGACCAACCTCGGTTTGATTTAAATGGTGAGCTTCCGGTACGGTGGAGGATGAGGGACCAAGGAAGCGGCCTATGAGTGAAGCGCTAGGTGACCTGCGAAGGATCCTAGAGGGTGCTGACCATACGGTGCTCGGGGCTCTGGGTCACCGAAGATACCCACAAGTACATCGGGAAAGATATTGAATAAGGAGTAAGAGTTGTTTTTTGAATTCGGGCATGGATCTGGTTGATTGACCTTGCTGGTCCTCAACGGATGAGTCCATGGCTCTTTTATATGGATCTGTTGGTTGATCTTGCTGATTTTAACGGAGATTCCATTTTGATATGTGAATATATTGCCGGTTACTCTATGAGCTAGGAACTATCGAAAAGGCCCCTGAGTGGACAGGTGGTGAGCGTTCTGGTTGCCAATGATGCCATAGGTACACCGATGAAGGAATGGTTGGAAATAAGGATTTAACCAGAGATTTTGAGGATTATGATCTGTGACACCATGGTTTCATTAAATGATTATTTTTAAAGATAGCTAATTTTGTGAAAAAGATGAAGGAATGATTGGAAATAAGGATTTAACTAGAGATTTTGAGGATTATGATCAGTGACACCATGGTTTCGTTAAATGATTGTTTTTAAAGATAGCTAATTTTGTGAAAAAGGCAATTTTATATTGGGTGTGTAAGTGGTGTGACTAGTTTAAGTTTGCATGAATATCCGGCTAGGGGGCTTATGCATTAGGTAGAGCCCTTATGCAAGTGCATAGAGTTCTATGTACTTGCATAAGGGCTATACCTTGTGCATAGAGGTCAAAGAGAGCTCTATGCATAAGGTAAAGCCCTTATGTAAATGCATAGAGCTCAATGCATTTGTTTAGAGCTTACCATAAGTGAATGGAGATCCGGCAAGTGAAGACCTAACCAAAGAGAGTGACGACCTATAAGAAGAAAAGAGAATATTACTTGCATACTCTTCAAAGAAAAGATCTATGCATAAGATAGAGCCCTTATGCAAATGCATAGAGCTCTTACAAATGAGATCTCTCACATATGCAAAAGAAAAGAACTCCCATATATAAGAGCTCTATGCATAAGGGCTCTCATGCTCTATGCCTAAGCTCTCATTATGGATAAGAGAGCGAGGCTTGTTTTATGCATAGCTCTCATTATGAATAAGAGAGCTTATAAGAGCTCTCTTATGCATAGCTCATGACATAATCCTCTTGTATTCATAGCTCTCATGGATAAAAGAGCTCTCTTTTTTGTGTAGGTCATAAGAGATCTCTCTTTTATTCATAGCTCATGCATAAAAGAGCTCTCTTTATACTCTATGCATGTCCAACCAAAGGAATAGAGCATTATACTCTATGCATCTTCCTCAACAATGAGTGTGGTAAGCTTCACAAATTAGTTATAAATAAATGAAGAAGTGTGGTAAACATGAATTATTTTATTAATGAAATGATGCTTCTTTTTTGTACATTCTTTTAGTATGGTGGAGCTTACCTGAAGGTCTTGTAACAACTCTCGAGAAGGAGTCATGTGCCTAGAAGCACCATTGTCCAGAATCCACTCCTGAGTGTCCTCAACTGTGAGACTAACTGCTTCCCTACTTGAAGAAGATGAAGCTTCGGTTTCCATAATCTCCAAGTGCACAAGAGCTGGAGTCTTCGCAGCTGCAGCTGAGGAATTGGCACCTTTCTCGGTGCTCTGCTGATGAGGACATTTCCTTCAATAGTGACCCTTCTGGCCACAATGGAGGTCCGCTTGGCCTTCAAGGCATCATGATCTGAGTCAGGCTTCTTCTTAGAAGACTGCGACTGTGAAGACTTCCCTTTTCCCTTCTTGTTGTTGTTGCGGCCTTTCAACTGCAACAACAACAACAAGGGAAAGTCAAAGTCTCAAAACCTCCGCCTTGTGGAGGGTTAAGAAACCGCTCCTCCTGGTTCAAGATCATCGGCACAAGCTCCTCCCAAGTAATGGTGATGAACCTCCCACTAGTGATCAAAGAAGAATAGAAAGCAGAGTACTGAGAGGACATATGAGACAACAAGGTGATGGCCATGTCCTCTAATGATATCTCCTTCCCAGCATGAAGAACCTCCTACTACTGAAGAGCCTGGTGTTTGTTGATGTGCTTCCGCATCGACTTTGCAGGATTCATCACTCGCATTTGCACTTCCAAGGAAACTCTCTTCATGGGTGATACCCAATTGTACAAAGATGCTAACTGTTGCCAACAAATCCCTCGAGCCAACATCATGTGTTTGATATGATTGATCACTTGGGGTGTGTAGTTGAGAAATATGAAAGAGTGCACACAGGCATTGACACGATCCCACAACTATGCTTGGGCCTCCCGCTCTTTGACTGATATGGGTGATACCCAATTGTACAAAGATGCTAACTGTTGCCAACAAATCCCTCGAGCCAACATCATGTGTTTGATATGATTGATCACTTGGGGTGTGTAGTTGAGAAATATGAAAGAGTGCACACAGGCATTGACACGATCCCACAACTATGCTTGGGCCTCCCGCTCTTTGACTGATAGTGAAGAGGCCTCCTCCTCCGGATCTGGCCTTGAAACTCTAACCGTGTGATGAACTCAGCCAAATCATAAGACTCCAAAATAGACTCCATCATCACCTTCCAAATGCCATAGTTGTTCCCGTCCAACTGTCGGTCCATCGGGAACGTCGGGAGGGTGGAGATCTTCATAGGTTTCTCTGCCATCTCGAGCAAATCTGCCAGCTCAGGGGCTCACGTGGTCTTGTGAAGGGAGGGTGGGTGCGATTTTGTTTTTCTTGCAAGGTGGTTGTCTCTAGCAATGATGCCCGCCTTCTACCTGCTTCTCCACATCCCATACGAACAAGTGGGGGGGGCAACTAGTGACCAAGTGGGGACTAGTGGGGTAACCAAGTGGGGGGGGCAACTAGTGACTTGTATAAACAGGCTCATAGCCCCCTATATGGGCCCACGACCAAGCAAAGGCTAGTCGGCTGGCCCATGTGACCAGAATAACGAGGTCGGCTAGGCCCCTCTTGGCCAATCGCCTCCTATAGGCTGACCAGAGAGAGAAAAACAGCCCCCTCTGATAGCACTCCTACCAAAACTGGGAGAACAAGGAAAAAAATGGCAACTCCTCATGTGGGTGGGCACAACCACATCACAGGCCCTCACTCCCTATGGTATAATATGGTACAGACAGGAGATGAACGCTAACAGATACTTCTCCCATTTGGTCTTTTGATCAGCAAGATATGAGAAGACGTAACATGGTTGTGGCCATCCATTTGTGGGCGATAAGCCAATGAAAAATCCAATTTAGTGCCATGCTATCAAAGAGAGCCCTCCAAAAGAGGCATGTAGTCCTAGGATCTCTATCTCGCACAATGTGTCACCATTTGGTCCATCTCCATTTCTGGAGCCACTTCTATGGGACTGTCACTCCATAGAGTGGCCAGATTTTTACCATGCTCACATGTGGTCAGCAGGCCAGGGCCCCATGTGAAAGGGTCACTCATTTGGTGTCACATGGACGGGAACCAGTTTTGTGCCATGTGTGTGTGACCAATATTGTGCCATATGGATGGGAGCCTGTTTGCTGCCACCCGTGTATGACCAGGATTGCGTCTTATCAAGCGGCCAGATTTGTACCATGTTCACATGTGGCCAGGCCAGTGCCCCATGTGAAAGGGTCAGTCATTTGGTGTCACATGGACGAGAACCAGTTTTGTGCCACCCGTGTGTGACTAGTATTGTGCCATATGGATGAGAGCCTATTTGTTGCCACCCGTGTATGACCAGGATTGCGTTTTATCCATGGGACTATCACTCCATGGTAGGACTGATATTTGTGCCTACCTTGTCTATGGGATTGTCACTCCATAGGAAGGCCCATGCTAGGACTTGTGTTTTGCCTATGGGACTATCACTCCATAGGAAAACCAGGACTTCACATTTCTGTTGCACCAGTTTTGTGCCTGACAAGAAATCATTGTGTACAAGTTTCATGAAAGGGAGATTTCATCCATTACATGTGCACATGCATTTATGTTTGCATGCATAACCTTGTTTTCACATGACTTGTTCTCGTGTGTTTGCCTGCCAGTACACTAGACGGGGATGCTCCTAGTGTACCGTGGGTGTACTATTTTGCTGATGAGTTGGTGTGGCATGTGAACAGGTGGTAAGTATTACCCTTTTTGGCCTTTTCAAATGTAAAATCCCTTAAGTAATTCAACCCTAATATTTATAAGGTTAGGTGTTCACACACATTTCAACATTGGCTAGACATTTGCTTTAATGTGGGTGCCCAACATTATTAAAGCTTAATAATAATATTTATAACTAGTATTACATGGAAAAATACTGTTTCCCTACACGTGGATGGTTGGTGGGAGGGTGGTAGATGGAAAGTACCCACCGTTGTACCTATAACCTGTACCCATCTCTGTACTTGTAGCCTGTACCTGCCTCTGATTTGCAGCTAGTACCTGCCTCTGATTTGCTACTTGTACCCACCTCTATCTACCAGCTTGTACCCGCCTCTGTCCAACCAGCACCTTGTACCTGGTTGTACCTGTTGTACCAGCCTATACCTGATTGCACCTTACTGTACTAGCATGTACTTGACTGTACCCGATTATACTTGCTATACTAACATGTACTTGATTGTACTTGCTATACCTACCATACTAGCATGTACTTGATTATACCCTATTATACCTGTTATACCAACATGTACCTGCGATACTAGCTTGTACCCGACTGTACCTAATGTATTAGCTTGTACTTGATTGCACTCGACTACACCTGCTGATGTACCTGCTCTAGTGGAGTACCCAATTGTACCTGCAGTTATACCAGCTATTGTCCAACATCTACTGTTGCCAAGACCTACCTACAGTTTGGGAGTGCATTAAAAAGGGGATGAGCTTCTCTCCTGAGAATTGAATTTGAACATTTGTCAGATATTTATCTTTGTATTTTCAGATTCAATAATTATTAAAATTAAATGTTGTTTGTACAAGTCTTGTTAGGTAAAAATATCACATCCTGTTGCCTTCATTAAGTAAGGCCACCGGGAGACGGTGACTTTTTCCCATGATTACCGTGACCCTGCGACCTCACATTTTTGAGGAGCCAGTGAAGGTAATTTGGGGTATGAGGAAAACTGGGAGCAAAGCTGATTTGGGAGCACCAGGTATTACTCCCTCCGTGGTGTTTCACCTTGCCAGGCATTAGTATGGGCGTGCTTGTTTGTGCACGGTCCTGGAAGACCAGTGAGGGTAGGTGTTCACTGTGAAGGTGGGAGACTCTGTGACTTGGTCTACTTCGACAATTGATTCTTCACCAACAAAATCTTATTGTTTACCACAGTTGTACTCACTCCTTGTTATGGAGAAATCTGGCCTAGGGCCCGCCGTGAACACTTGTACATATAAATACTCCAAGAAATACAACAGTATTGAGGGGGGGTGGCCCTTTCCGGCCCTAGTGATGGTGTCAAGTGTTCTTTATCATTTTCAGTTTTAATGTTGCAAGTATTGTCCATTGTTTGAAGTAGTTAAGTGATCTAAAATATGTGTATTTTATCTTCCGATTTGTCAGCCTCCTGTAGGGAGAGGTTACACAATGGACTTTGGCGGGTGTCCACAGCTCCTAAAGAACATGCCTGGGTCTGCTCTGAAGCGAGCCAGCCGCTCCGCACCCTCTCTGTGTGAAACTGAGCTCTGATCTCTGTCATCTCTCTCTGGTATAGGGGTGGTGTCCGAAAGCTAGGTGTTCTCTGTCTCCTGCGGGCTTTGAGTGTCTCTGCTCTCTCTGGAGAGTAATTCCCTGCTGTGTAGGGGGGGCTGGCAGTGGGATGGATCTCTGAAAAAATGTAGTAATATGTGTCTGTCGTCCCCCCTCTCTCTAGAGCTGTCTGAGCCTATAATGATGTCTCTCTATGTGACGTATGTCTAGAATGAATCTCCTTAGTATTGATCTGCTGCCTCAAAGATCTAGAAATTCAGCATTTCAAATGGTTCAAAAAGGTACATAAATCCTTGCAGCCATGGGCTGCCTTCTGGAAAAGGTGAAACACCTAAACAATCTCCTAGTTCTATGACCCAGCCAACAAGGGGCTGAATGGTCACACAACAATGAGCCTTAGTGTCTTTTATAGGCCTGGGAGAGCACCCATAGACTGGCCGGCCGGGTCCAAGACATAATATTTATTTAAGCTGCAGAGCCGACAGAACATCCGGGCCATTCAGCACTGGCCGACAGCTCACCATGTCCTCAAATAGTAACTCCTTTGCCAAATCAACCACTTAAGCTCCACAATCTGGTTCTGCTCTTGTCTTTATCTTGTTGCCACTTTCAGAATAGCTTTGAGATTAGCATGTACATGTGTGTGCACATGACATCCCCCTCTGCTAAACTTGATGACGGGATTCCAATCTACTTCTTGGATGAATGTCATCATCCCATTCTATTCTCGAAGTCCCTCTGCCATCCTTCCTACTCTGGCAACCTTTTCACTGAATGCCCGGCCCGGTCCGAAATCCACTCTAACTCTGAATAAGATCTATGCATCTGTTCCATCCAGTCCCCAGTCCATTCCTGCCCTGTCTCTGAACACCATCTTGGTCTTCATTCCTGAGAAATGAGTGTGGCACTTTCACTCCACCCCTTGGAGGATCATCCTTCCTTGGAATTGTTTCCCGAGAGCCCTTCCTAGCTCATAGGACTGCCATCCCCTTTGGGCTTTGTGGAACACCACCAACCAACCTACTAGGAGCTCTTCCCAGTCTTGTGCTCCATGCCTTGGCCTTCGTACCTGTGCACTTTCCTGTACCTTGGACCTGTACACCTTCATATGGGACTGAATTAGGGTTTAGCCTTGCTGAGCCTGATGCTTTGATACCAATGTTACATGCGGAATCTCTCTGAGAGTCTTCTTTTAGCCCTAAACACCATCTAGAACATGCTGATGCAAAAACGCAGACAGACGGGAGAGTAGAGAGAGAGAGAGAGATAGCTAGAAATTTAGTATTTCATATGTTACAAAAAGGTACATAAATCCTTGCAGCCATGACCCAGCCACAACAAGGGGCTGAATGGTCACAACAATGAGACTTAGTGCCTTTTATAGGCTTGGGAGAGCACCCATGGACTGGCTGACTGCTGGGGACCAGGTCCAAGACATAATATTTATTTAAGCTGCAGCGCCGACAGAACATCCAGGCCATTTAGCGTTGGCCGACAGCTCACCATGTCCTCAAACAGTAAACTCTTTTGCCAAATCAGCCACCTAAGCTCCACAGCCTGTGGTTCTGCTCTTGTCTTTATCTTGTTGCCACTTCCAGACTAGCCTTGAGATTAGCATGTACATGTGTGTGCACATGACAGTATGCTCAAGTTTAATGGTCTTCTTGATAGGCAGGAAATGAGCTTGCTTGGCTAAACCTATCCACAATTGTCTATATAGCATTGTTACCCTCTTGAGTCCTTTGCAAATCCATTATGAAGTCCATAACTATACTTTCCATGGCTGTGAGGGAAAAGGCAATAGCTGAAGAAAACCTGGAGCCTTTTGCCTATCGAAATTCACCTTTCAACAGGTGATACATGCATGTACATATGTTTCTATGTCCTTGCACATGGTTGGGGAAAAGAAATTGTGCTCAATCACATGTGTAGTAGGCAATACACCCTAGTGGTGGGAAGCAAGAGGAGGAGGAGGAGCATGAGACTCATCCATAACCTTTAATCTCATGTCAGACAGAACACATAGGTAGTGATCCTTCATAAGATAGCCATCTCTGATCACATATGTCCAGCCATCAAATAAGTTCATAAACTTGCAAAATCTATATCTTTATGAAGTCCCCACATGAGATGCAACTAAAACTGCAGCCACATATGGTCTCTTGGACAAGGCATTTTCCACCACATTCTTCTTCCTTGGAGTGTATACAATCTCGAAATGAAACATAGAGAGGAAGTTTGCCATCCTTGTATATGCTTCTTTGAGAGTTTAGTCTACGTACGAAAGTACTTTAGATTTTGGTGGTTTGTTTTCACTGTGAAATCAGCCCTCCCCAAGAAGGTAATGTTTCCAAATGGTTAAAGCATGAATTACAGCCAACAACTCTTTGTCATAAATGCCCAAAGAAAGCTCGGCATCTTGCAAATGATGACTCTCATAAGCTACAGCATATCCTTCTTGATTTAGGATAGCCCCAATACAATTTCCACACGCATCACACTCCACACTTAAAGGCTTCTCATAGTTGGGAACTATCAATACCGGTCCACTGATGATAGCTACCTTAAGATGAAACAATGCATCCCTCTCATCTATTGTCCATTTGAACACTGGTTTCTTCTTTGTTAGCTCATGCAATGGAATACGTCTGAAATGCCGATTTCTTTAAAAGATTTTTTATAATTTTTAAGTTGGCTTTTAGCTTTAAACTTGAACATTTTAAAGTACTTAACATTGTCATAGAGACAGTAGGAATGTGATGCGAACTAGAGGGCTGAGAGGGGATTGCCAAGAGGTTGTGGCTATTGTTGCAAATGAGGTTGGAGATGAATCTGCACAACAGAAGGGGGAGATGAATCTGCATCATCATTCCCTCTTTGAATTTTGAGGTGAGCTCTTTTTTCTCGATGGATTGCCTTCGGATCTCCACCTAAGCTCTCAATCACATCATCCAGAATGTCGGCGCGCTACAAACAACAACACCCTCCAGACCCAAACTCTGATTCTGACTATTGACCAAGACCTAATTCCTTCGTCAATGATGATGTGCTAAGTTTAGGAAAAATGCACTCAAAACACCCACCGAATCTGAAACTAGTTACGACTTTTGATTTTGATCTGAGGTTGAGTTGACAAAATTTGAGGAATTTTGTTTGGAATTCAGACCTGGATCTAGAAGTATTGAGATACGGATTTAAGATTATTCATGGTTTTCAAACAAAATCAAAACTAAAAACTTGCATAGAAACCCTGTTTTCTTAAAGGACTGTCTTACGCCAGAATGCTGGAGGGAGCATTTGGTATATATGTTTATCTAAGGGAAGTTCGGTTGCAACAGCTGGCGGGGAGTGTTCGAGGGACAGCTCACGCGGCAACTCACGCGGCAAAGCCTGCCGAGGTCTTGACTAGCCTCGGTATGGTTAAAATGGTGCGCTTCCGTTACGATGGGTGAGGGCCAACGAAGCGGTACGTTGAGTGAAGTGCCAGGACACCTAAGAAGGATCCTGGAGGGTTCTGACCAAGCGATGCACGGGCTCGCGGTCGAGGACACCCATGCGTATGTCGAGGAAGATATTGTATGACAGACCAATGTTATTGTAATCTATCATTGGATCTCGTTGTTGACTCGCTGGTCTCAATGGAGAGTTCAGAGTGATACTGTTTTGTGAGAAACAAAGACTTAATGGAAATTTTGAAGTATGACATGTGTAACCAGTAAATTGTTTTGTTAATGGATTGTTTTTTTTAAATTAAAGTTTTAAAGAGGAGTGTGTGCGTATCTGTTTTCTAAAGCTAAAGTTAAGAAAGGCATTTCAATTATGGGTGGGTGAGTACTTGTTTGGATCTACCGATTCCAATGGCAGGGTGGTGGCTAACCCATGGGCCGGATGGGGTTAGGCTGGAATCAGTGGAGTTTTAATAATCAAACTGAAAAATCTTAGGATTACGCTAGGATTCCAGTAGATAGTTAATTCCCTGCCTCGGAATTTCAGACTTTCATGACAAGTCTACAGACTCCTTAGTTGTTTTATTCCTAAGGAGAAAATAATAGCTCCCTTGTCAGTAAGTGAATGTTTGTATCGGGGCATGCCTATGGCCCAGTACCGTCATCTTATGCAACTCCCGAGGAGATTTTGAATTTTGGAGCCGAGCTGCTCTACGTACATATTGCAACTTTTATATAAATATAGAAATGTTTTCTGGAGAAAAATTCCCTGTTGTATAAGTAATTGTTTACGGACGATCTGATAAAGAAAAATCTGTCATAGATCTACAATAAGATCATTGTCTTGTTTAAGAAATTGTTTTTCGAACCTCTTAAGTCTTAGGATCTCGTGAATGATATCAAAATAAAAATTCAATAATATATAAATTTTTGGCAGAATCATGAGACGAAGAAACCGTGGCCGTCAGCCAGACCCTCTCTCTGAAGATGACGAGCTTGACCCTGATGTTCGCAAGGCTCTTCATAGGACTCAGCCAGGACCCTTCAAAGGAGAAGGGGAGAACCTGGGCAAGGTTGTGGAGAAATGGGTGGAAGCCATGGAAGAATATTTTGATGTCACAGGCTACAATGAGCGGAGCAAAATGGCGCTAGCCCGACTGAAAATAGTGGAAATAGCCACGGTAGCATGGAGGAACCACTGTGACACCAACCGTCTGGACAGAAATACTCAGTCCTGGAACGACCTAAAAACCTATCTAAGAAAGAGATTTTGTCCCCTTGGATTTTTGGAAACCAAAATGAACGAATTCTTAGAGCTAAAGCAAGAGAGCAAAACCATCGAGGAATATCACCAGGCCTTTGCTCTTCTACTCAAATATTCACCACCTCTAGACGAAGAACAACTCATGGCCAAATTCATTCGGGGAATGAACGAACCCTTGGACACACTGGTCAAAAATGCCAAGCCAGTGACCATGGCTGAAGCAGTAAGAATGGCAAAAGATTTTGCCAAAGCCTTTGTAGTAAAGGTCCCACCAAAGCCTGCACCCTCTAACTTTAAAAGATTCCAAGCCCAGGGAAGTACTTCAAACTTTCCACCCCCGAAGAGGTAGCAAGGCCCGAATCAAAATCAGAATGTAGGAAGATTCCGAAGTGAAGGAAGACCCTTCCCCCAGAATACTTTCTCAGGAGCCCCACCTGTTTCAAGAAATCAGAGGGATGAGCTCAGAACTGAAAACCGATGCTTTGGATGCCAAGGTTTCGGTCACCAATTGAAATACTGCCCAACTCCTGCCATGTCAAGGGGACAGGGAAGTAAAGGACCTCGAGTTCAGAGACCAACCCCTTCATACCAGTCTAATCAGGGTCCGTCTCGCCCAAGCCAAGGAAACCCCAGAAGAACTCTAGCTCAGCCATCTGCCTCTGTCCAGAGTAACCTCATAACTCCTTCCCATAACTGGGGCAACCAAAGAGAAAGAGTTCCACCTCAGACTGCAGCAGCCAGAGCAGTCACAATTTTAGATGTAGTAGAAGAGGAAAGAGGACAGATCTATGCTCTGCAATTGAAAATCAAAAGCCTAACCATCAGTTCTCAGTCATCCATACTCCAGTAGAGTATCAGGGTAAGCCTTTTAAGCTTTTGATTGATTCTGGCAGTTCTCATTCATTCATTTCCCCTGGATGCTTGCGTAAGCTATCTTAGAATAGAAATCAGGGAAACTTATGCAAGTTGAATTGGCCAGTGGGAAGATTCTTTTCACTCACCATGAGACAGATCTTATCCAGTTCAAACTAGATGGTAATGTAACCGACTGTCAGTTCAAAGTCTTACCTCTGGGAGTTTTTGACGGGATCCTTGGAATGGATTGGCTCCACAAAAATCAAGCTAACATACACTATCACAATGGAACCATTTCCTTCCATGACCTTCATGGGAACAAAGTTCAAGGAACTGGAGTTTCCGGATCCCCAGACCTTCAGTTAGTAAAAGCTTCCAGGTTACTGAAAGGACTTAGGAAGAAGCAGCAAATTTATGTTGTCAAAATGAATCCAGTAGACTCAAAGCTTAAGGCTAAAGTACCAGAATGGTTAAGTGAATTTGATGATCTATTCCCTGCAGAACTAACTGAAATGCCTCCAATTCGGGAAGTAGATCATGTGAGTGAATTGATCCCCGGAGCTCAGCCAGTAGCCCTACGCACGTACAAAATGCCAGTTCCTGAAGCCATTGAACTCAAGGAACAGCTTAGATAGCTGTTAGAACAAGGGTTTGTAAGACCCAGTGTTTCACCTTGGGGTGCGCCAGTTCTCTTTCAAAAAAAGAAAGATGGAACGCTTAGACTCTGTGTGGACTACAGAGGTCTAAACCAACTGACAATTAAGAATAAGTATCCTATCCCATGAATTGATGAGCTTTTGGACAGGCTAAATGGAGCCCAGATCTTCATAAAGATAGATCTCAAATCCGGGTATTACCAGATCAGGATCAATGATGATCAAGATATACCAAAAACAGCCATCAATACTTGCTATGGGCATTATGAATTTACTGTCATGCCGTTCGGATTAACTAATGCCCCAGCTACTTTCAATCGCCTAATGCAAGACATCCTCAGAGAATACTTGGATGATTTTGTTCTAGTTTTCTTTGATGACATTCTGATTTACTCAAGGAATGCAGCTGACCATGAGACTCATGTCAGAAAAGTTCTTGAGATTCTAAGGAAGCATCAACTCTTTGCCAAAAAGAGTAAATGCACTTTCTCTACCGACCATGTTGAATACTTGGGCTTTTTGGTATCCAAAGATGGAATTTCTCCAGATTTCGCAAAAGTCCAAGCAGTCATAGATTGGCCGGAACCAAAGATAGTGAAAGAAGTCAGAGGATTCTTGGGATTGACTGGTTGGTATAGAATTTTTATACCAAAGTATGCTCTCATAGCTTCCCCCCTGACTAACCTTCTTAAAAAGAATGCCCCATTTTAGTGGTCTGCCAGGTGCCAGAGTGCTTTTGATAAACTAAAGACCACCTTGGTAACCAGTCCCGTTCTCAAGCTACCAGACTTCTCTCTACCCTTTGAGGTAGTAACTGATGCAAGTGGTTTTGCCCTGGGAGGTGCACTCATGCAGGAAGGTCATGCAGTGGCCTATGAATCCTGAAAGCTCAGAACGCATGAGAGGAATTATGCTGTCCATGACCTGGAATTATGTTGTCCACAACCTGGAATTACTTTCAGTAGTCTATGCCTTAAAGTTGTAGAGACATTACCTCTACTGGGAAAAAGATTCACTTTGATGACAGATCATCAGAGCTTAAAGTGGATCTTTACTCAGAAGGACCTCAACATGCGCCAAAGAAGGTGGATGTAGACCCTGCAGGAATTTGATTTTGAAATCAAGTACCACCCAGGAAAAGAAAATGTGGTAGAAGCAGATGCCCTCAGCAGAAAAGCCTCCTTGCTTGCAATTACTGTAATATCAAATCCTTTGATTATTGAAGCAAGTGAGAAGATCATGCAGGATAGATTCTTTGGCCCTATTACTACCCTACTTATGCAGGAAAGCAAAACTCCACAGGAGTTGAATAGAGTTCAAGGGTACAGCCTGGATGATGGCATTATGTATTATAATCCCACGCTATGCATTCCCAATGATGAGGGAACCAAAGATCAAATTATGAATGAAGCCCATGACAGCCTTATAGTAGCAGGACATCTAGGTTTCATCAAAACCTACATGTCTATAAAGAAAAGCTTCTTTTGGCCTGGTCTGAAAAAGGATGTACTGAATCATGTACGTCAATGTCTGACATGCCAGAAAGTCAAAGCTAAAAGAGTAAAAATGCTGGGGAAGTTACATCCATTGGACATCCCCCAAATGAAGTGGGAATGTATCAGTATGGACTTTATTACTGGATTACCTTCAGTGCAATTAGGTTACAACTCCATTTTTGTGGTAGTTGACAGACTAACCAAAGTTGCCCATCTGATCCCAGTAAAAGAAACCTACACGGCAGTGGATGTGGCCAGAGTGTTCCTCAAAGAAATCTTCAGATTGCATGGCCTACCCAGGAGAATAGTAAGTGATCGAGATCCCAAATTTACTTCAAGGTTCTGGACTGCATTTTTCAAAGCAGTGGGAACTTTCTTGGATCTCAGCACAGCTTATCACCCTAAGACCGATGGTCAAACTGAAAGGGTAAACCAAGTAATCAAAGATATACTTCGGTCATGCTGTGGCAGGGAACCCAAGAAGTGGCTAAGCTATTTGCACCTAGTCGAGTTTGGCTACAATGCTTCTTATCACTGAAGTATCGGGATGAGCCCTTTTAAAGCTCTGTATGGACAAGATTGCTTAACTCCATTAACTTGGTCCGACCCATTGATTAGGGTCGAGATGTCCAGACAGATGCTTGATGACATGAAGCAGCAGATGCAGGTAATTCGTAAAGATATAAAAGCTGCCTAGGATAGACAGAAGCAATATGCAGATAAGAAGAGGACAGACAGAGAATTCAAAGAAGCAGATATGGTCTTCATTCAAGTACGGCCCAAAAGAAGTTCTTTATCTCTTGGGAAGTACAAGAAGTTATCCCCTAGATATTGTGGGCCATATCTGATTACAAAGAAAGTAGGTGACTTAGCCTACGAGCTTCTTCTGCCTCCTCATCTCAAAGTTCATAATGTATTTCATGTAAGCCTTCTAAAGAAATATGTGCCAAGCCCAAATCATGTGCTTGATGATGAAATCCTAACCTCTTCAACCCAAGGGCAGATGGAACTCCAACCTGAAGAAATTCTCGATGTTCGAGAAAAGATTCTCAGGAACAGAATTCTCAGAGAATTATTAGTAAAATGGAAGCTCTATCCTTTTGAAGATGCCACCTGGGAGAATGAAGCCGATCTGTTTTGCGGGATTATCCCCAGTTTGCGAGATGAGGACATCTCGCGTTTTTCAAGTGGGAGAGAATGTAAGATTTCTCCCCAGCCTCTCAAGATGTCCAGCATCTTTCCCTGTAATCAAATCCCTCTTCAGAAATATAAAAGATCTTGTTCTACCAGTTTTGACCTAGAGAGAGAAAATATTCTAGAGAGAGAATATTCAGATTTTAAATATTTTTGGATAAAAAAATTCTCATCTTATTAAAATAAGTTCCCCTGAAACAGAAGTTCAAAAAAGATTTTCAGAAGGTGCATTAGAAATTAAGAATAATCTGTTCTCAAGAGGCATTATCCTAAGGGTGAAGATTTTTTTAAAATTTTAAATTAAGGTTCTTATGGACCAATAAGATTCATCCAAATGTAGGAAGGAGATAAATAAAAGAATAAAAGGAAAATCCCCCAAAAAATGAGTAAATACTCACATAAGATGAAGAGTTGACTAAAGACAAGGTTAATAGTTAAAAAAGAGAGATATTTAGGTGAAATGATGCATTTTTGACACCTCAGTATGGGGGAATTTCCCTCATGAATGAGGTGCCTATTTCACATGCTTGAATGAGTTTTAAACTTCCAAATAATGGGATATTTTTATCTCTCCTCTCTCCTGTTTCAACTAGATCCAAAAAGTGAGCAAAACTGACCTAAAAATGGTCAAAAATTGACCAAACTGATCTGGAAAATTCTAGAATCAGTTGGCTCGGTTAGAAGCTCACTCTTTCCTATAAAATAGAAGCCCTCCCCTTTGTTGAAACTCAATAGTGTTTTGCACTGTTACCCTGCCTCTCCCAAGTGCCAAAAACAGTGAATTTTACTCATAATTCATTAGTTTTTTGACCTTTCCTCTTCCAAAAGATTGGTGGCCACTCTTGTCTCAAACAAGAGTAGAACCCTCAAACCATCAAGCCAAAGGAAAGCTCTCATATTCATTAGTAACTTGGAGATTCTTCTCTTTTCCATTCATTTTATGGTTTTTTATGATTTTTGTCTTCTCTTCATTGCAAATGATGTTATGCCTCATTGCAAAAGGCATTCCCCTCTCTTCTCTAGTAAATCCAACCATTCTTTATCCTAGGTGAATGATTAATGAATAAAATTAAGTTTTTCATAATGTTTCTCTTAAATAAGTAGAAAAATGTTACTTTAGAATGATTTAAATACTCTTGATGCATTTCTAATTAATTTTAGAGACTTAAAATTGAAAAATGGTCAGCCATACAAAGGAAGTCATGGCGAAATTTTTCAAGAATTTGAAAATAAGTATTATCTTTCATTATTCTAAAAGAGTAATCCTTATGATTTCTATATTCTAAAGTTTCATTTTCATGCATAGAAGATACATTTTGATTATTTGTATAAAAGAAATTTAGTTTTATTATAAAAGTATTACTTTCATTATTATTGATTTTTATGCATAAAAGATTATTTTTTAATTATAAAAGTGTTACTTTTATCATATTTGATTTTCATGCATAAAAGTATGCATAAAATATTATTATTTTTATTATAAAAGTGTTACTTTTATCATAATTGATTTTCATGCATAAAAGTATACATAAACGATTATTATTTTTATTATAAAAGTGTTACTTTTATCATAATTGGTTTTCATGCATAAAAGTATGCATAAAAGATTATTATTTTTATTATAAAAGTGTTACTTTTATCATAATTGATTTTCATGCATAAAAGTATGCATAAAAGATTATTATTTTTATTATAAAAGTGTTACTTTTATCATTATTGATTTTCATGCATAAAAGTATGCATAAAAGATTTTTTTTATTATAAAAGTGTTACTTTCATCATAAGTGATTTTTATGCATGAACATATGCATAAAAGTTATTTTTTTATATTAAAAGTGTGATTTTCATCATAAATGATTTTTATGCATAAACATATGCATAAAAGATATTTTTTTTATATTGAAAGTGTGATTTTCATCATAAATGATTTTTATGCATAAATGGATGCATAAAAGATATTTTTTTATATTAAAAGAGTGATTTTCATCATAAATGATTTTTATGCATAAATGGATGCATAAAAGATATTTTTTTATTTTCATCATAAATGATTTTTATGCATAAATGGTTGCATAAAAGATATATTTTTATATTAAAAGTGTGATTTTCATCACAAATGATTTTTATGCATGAACATATGCATAAAAGATATTTTTTTATATTAAAAGTGTGATTTTCATCATAAATGATTTTTATGCATAAACATATGCATAAAAGATATTTTTTTAATATTAAAAGAGTGATTTTCATCATAAATGGTTTTTATGCATAAATGGTTGCATAGAAGAAATTTTTTTATATTAAAAGAGTGATTTTCATCATAAATGATTTTTATGCATAAATGGTTGCATAAAAGAAATTTTTTTATATTAAAATAGTGATTTTTATCATAAATGATTTTTATGCATAAATGGTTGCATAAAAGAATTTTTTTTAAATTAAAAGAGTGATTTTCATCATAAATGATTTTTGTGCATAAATGGTTGCATAAAAGAATTTTTTTAAATATTAAAAGAGTGATTTTCATCATAAATGATTTCTAGGATGATAAAAGTGTGACTTTCATTAGAATTACATTTTATGCATAATTAGATACATATAGAATCTTTATAATTAAATAAGGGTTCTCTTTAATCCTCTGTTAATGTTCGTAAAAATTAGAAAAATAAATAAGTAGATAATATGTGAGAGGAAATTCTACCGTTTCATATTCACTAAGATGGTAATGAGAAAATTCAATTAAACTATCGAAGTCGGAGATCGAGATAAATGATTATTTTATTCCTCATAAGAAATTCATGTTTTAGAAATCTATAAGCAAATATTCATCGAACGAAATTTAGAAAAAGAGAAATTGAAATAGTACCTTTCGAGAAAGATAGTTTAGGAAGAACCTTTCCAGACCCAAACTCTGATTATGACTATTGTGACCAAGACCTAATTCCTTCGTCAATGACGATGTGCATGTGCTCAGTTCACGAAAAATGCACTCAAAACACCCACCAAATCTGAAACTAAGTTAAGACTTTTGATTTTGATCTGAGGATCAAGTTGACAAAATTCGAGGAATTCTGTTTGGAATTTAGACCTGGATCTAGAAGTATTGAGATACAGATTTAAGATTATTCATGGTTTTCAAACAAAATCAAAACTGAAAACTTGCATAGAAACCCTGTTTTCTTAAAGGACTGTCTTACGCCAGAATGCTGGAGGGAGCATTTGGCATATATGTTTATCGAAGGGAATTTTGGTTGCAACAGCTGGCGGGGAGTGTTCGAGGGACAGCTCACGCGGCAAAGCCTACCGAGGTCTTGACCAGCCTCGGTATGGTTAAAATGGTGCACTTCCGGTACGATGGGCGAGGGTTGACGAAGCGGTCCATGAGTGAAGTGCCAGGACACCTAAGGAGGATCCTGGAGGGTTTTGATCAGGCGATGCACGGGCTTACGGTGCTGAGGACACCCATGCGTATGTCGAGGAAGATATTGTATGACAGACCAATGTTATTGTAATCTATCACTGGATCTCGTTGTTGACTCGCTGGTCTCAACGGAGAGTCCAGAGTGATACTGTTTTGTGAGAAACAAAGACTCAATGGAAATTTTGAAGTATGACATGTATAACCACTAAATTGTTTGTCAATGGATTGTTTTTTTTAAATTAAAGTTTTAAAGAGGAGCGTGTGCATATCTGTTTTCTAAAGCTAAAGTTAAGAAAGGCATTTCAATTATGGGTGGGTGAGTACTTGTTTGGATCTACCGATTCCAGTGTGGCAGGGTGGTGGCTAACCCATGGGCCGAATGGGGTTAGGCTGGAATCAGTGGAGTTTTAATAATCAAACTGAAAAATCTTAGGATTACGCTAGGATTCCAGTAGATAGTTAATTCCCTGATAAATTTCTTGATTGAGTGGATCAATGGCTGTGCCTAATCTTGATTAGGAAAAAAGCGTTGAATTGCTCAGATGATCAAATTATATCAGTGATAGTTTCCTTCTATCTGGTTTATTTAGGTGGAGGATAGTTTAGATTTTGATCTCGTTAGAAAACTCGTTAAGAAAAATTCAAAAAGCTGGAGTCATCCCCGCTTTCCGGGCATGGGAAATTTTCCCGGTTTCAGCCTAGTCTCGTGCCCGGACATTCGTGGGCGAGGCCCCGAGTGAGAAACCCTACCCCACGCATGAGGGGGCTGCTTCTGCTCTACTGTCAGCTACCAGGAATCCGATGCGCGGAGGGGGCAGAGGGATCTCACACTCCCCTTGGATATTCAAGAGGTGGGAATTCACTCTCAGAGCACTTCCTGTGTATTTATTGTTGTAGTGCTTGCATACCCATTTTTTGGAGCCGTTGGATCCCTATTTATTGACAATGATGTCCACCTATGTCCATCCTCTGCCCCATTGTCAAAAGAGGAAAATCGAAGAGGGAAATTTTAAAATTTGGGGGAAATTGCAAGAGGAGGAAAATTTCAGATTTAGGGAAGATTTGAAGAGGGAAAAGTGATATTTTGAGAAATTGAAAAGGGAAAAACCTAAAATTTGGGAGAAGTTTAATAAAATTGTAGAGAAAGAGGGGGGAAACCTGAAACTTAGGGAAATTTGAAGACGAAAAAGATGAATTTCGGGAGAAATTCATGAGAAATCTGAAAAACCCTAAAATTTGGAGGAAAATTGCAAATTTGTGGAAAATTTCAAGTTGCAAAAGGGGTAATTAAAATTAAATATTAGAAGAAGAGGAATGGAAGAAGAGGAAAGGACAAAAGAGGAAGAAGAAGGCAAGAAAGAGAAGAAGAAGAAGAAGAAGCAGAAGAAGTGAAGGAAATGGGAGGAGTTGAAAAAGAAGAAGAAGGAGGAAAGCCGAAGCATGAGGATGAAGCAGGAGAAGACGGTGGAGTCGTGAGCAAATTCGTGAGTGAGGAAGTTTTTTGGCACAGAAATCGTTCGAGTATAGAAAACGAGTTGAACCTTGGAAAAATCAACGTGCCACATGGCAGAGAAAAAATATTTAAAAATCTTTTTTTGTAATGGGTGGGAATTTTTTTGGAAATTCCACGTTTTTTTATCATAGAAAAGTTTCTTATTTTTTAAAGCATCCCGTATGTTTCTAATTTAAAGAACCGTGTTTCTTTGCTGCTATGGCTCTTGGGAATGTTGTCTTATGTACATTTTGTGGTATGCACCTAGTGATACCCACTCTTCAAATCTATGAGGCTAAAGCATGCCGACCCATCAAGCTTATCAAGAATGTCATCTATGGGCGTAATCAGAAAACGATTCTTGATAGTAAGCTTGTTTAATGCTCGATCATTAACATGCATGTGGAATGACCCATCCTTCTTTTGTGCAAGAAGCACAGGAGAGAAAAAGAGTTTATGTCACGTGCACACTGCATCCTGCACATGGATGCCATGTGGCCGTGTCTGTACAACAGGTGCAGGACCTAGAGTGGTAACTGGCCCCTTGTGAGCCCCGGTCCGAGATGAGTTAGCAACAAGGGATCTACTTTAGTGTCCATGGTCAAGTGTACAAGTCTCGTACAGGGTCATGGTTAGGTGTGCATGTCCCGCACATGAATGTAGTGCATGTCCCGTACTCAAGTGTCACCCTTTGGAATGATGTAGAGGTGTACCAGGCTTGCATGGGACACTAGATATAGGTATGTTGGCATGTAGGCAAAGGGCTGTAGGCAAAGGGCTATACAACCCTATGGGCCACCCCGTAAGGCCTTCGGGGCGTTGCCTACAAGGTGGGCAGCCCTTAGGGGCTACCCTAGGGGCCATGGATGCCCCCATGCCCAAGTAGCCTGCCCTTAGGGAACACAAAAATCTGGTTGGCCAGCATGAAGGCATGTCGGCCAGTCCCTTTAATCACATGTGTGAAAGGTGCCTTTTATTTGGTGTTTATTCAGGTTGTGGGTCTTAAAAAACAAACGGAGAGCCATAACTGCAAACTGAGCAGCATTAGATTGTCATATATAAGCAATAGGCAGCAGGATAGGCCAATAGGCAGGGCTCATAGGCTAGCCATTTATAATGGTTAGCTAGATGGCCTAGATCCAACTCCTTCACCTCCTACCCCTTCGGACATGAAGCTAGTATAGTGGACTATCTAATGGGATCCCTCTCTCTGATCCCACTCATTCCAGAGTTTACCATCTCTCCTCACCCCATTGGTGTTGCAGCCGACCATGCATACTTGGCCTTCTCCCTCACGCCGATACACCATGTAACCACCTGCTTTGCGCCATCACCGTCCGAGATACCACTTCACCAGAGAGACCTCTTCCATCTATCATGTCTACCACATCCTCTCTGACCTTGACCCCCACATCCCACTTGATGAGCTTACTACACACACCTCTTAGCCACCCTCCATACGTCCGCTGCTGTAGCCACCTTCCCACACTCCAGAGCCACCCCTACATCACCAGGAGGGACTGTCCCACAGAAGAGCTGGTACGACGAGGAATGTCGTGATACCCGAGCTCGTCTACATCGGGAGATGGCACTAGGATCCACCACTCACCAGCAGGCCACAAGTGATCTTTCGAGGTCTCACATGGAGAAAGAAGAGAGCCTACCTAGCTAGGCTTGAGCAAAAGCTATACCACTATTTCTTGGAAGGGACTGTAAGGAGTCCTGGAGGATTTTCCAGGATCATCGGCTTCCAACTTTGATTACTTCACCCAGCACCTGGCGGCACACCTATGCCACTTCTCTCTACCATGTCCCCGAGTAGCCACCTCTCCCCCATCCACCCAAACCTCATCCCCCACACTCTTCCTTCTTTCACCTCAGCATGGTGAGAGTTGCTATTGACAGGATGCAGACTGGGAGAGCACAGGATAATGATGGACTCCTCACCGAGCTTGTCTCCCATGATAGGGACACGCTAGCCCCTTTACTGGTTCACATGTTTAACATGGCTTTATGTGAGGGCTTCCCCGTCAGCTATGGTCATCAAATACTATTGTACCTATCTTGAAAGCAGGTGACCCTATCAACCCCAACAACTATAGGACTATCATGATTAGTCACACCTTGGCCAACCCCCTCCCAAAAAAAATGAGTAAATACTCACATAAGATGAAGAGTGGACTAAGGACCAAGGAAAATAGTTTAAAAAACTTATTTTTGACACCTCAAAATGGGGATTTCCCCTCATGAAGGAGGCACCTTTTTTCTCATCATTGCTTTCCATTTTAAATCAATAAAATGAGATATTTCATCTCTACTCTCTCCTAATTCAAGGCTAGTTCCAAAAAGTAGGCTGAACTGACCCAAAAATGGTCAAAAATTGACCAAATTGATCTGAAAAATTCTAGAATCAGTTTTCTTGGTTTGAGGCTCACTTTTTCCTATAAATAGAAGCCTCCCCCTTTGTAAAAGATTAATAGTGTTTATGCACTGTTACTCTACTCCTCCCTAGAGCCAAAAACATTGAATTCACTTGTTTTTGACTAATTCCTCTACAAAGAATTGGTGCCACTCTTGATCCAAACAAGAGTAGAACCCTCAATCCCTCAAGCCAAAGGAAATCTCACAAAACTCCATGTAAGTTATTAATTCTACTTTTTTTTTAATTCTAATAAATGGTTTTCTGAATTCTTTGCTTTTTAATGTGATTATGGATTATAAGCCGTGATGAAAAGGCTTCCCCTTCTCTTCATTAAGAATCTCTGCCTTTCTTTATCCTAAAATGAGTAACAAATAAATTGAGTTAAACTTTTCCTATTGATTACTCTTTAGAAGTGAAAATTTGATTAGATTAGAGTGCTTTATTTCATCTTGGGATAAAATTTAAAGTAAATATAGAATGTAAAATTTGAGAAATAGCAGCCATACAAATTGAGAAATAGTAAGCCATAAAAAGGAGGTTATGGCAAAATTTTCTTAAATTTTATGGTAATAAGTTTTATCTTTATGATATTCAAAAAGAATAATCCCCACCGTTTGTGCATTCTAAAAGAAATTCTTTTTATTTTAAAAGTGTTATTCCTTTTTTATGCATAAATATATAGATGCATATTGGATATTTTTTTTTATTATAAAAGTGTTATTTTCATTAGATTGAATTTCTATGCATAGAAAGATGCATATTAGATATTTTTTTATTATAAAAGTGTTATCTTCATTAGATTCAATTTCTATGCATAGAAAGATGCATATTGGATATTTTTTATTATAAAAGTGTTATTTTCATTAGATTCAATTTCTATGCATAGAAATATGCATATTGGATATTTTTTTATTTTAAAAGTGTTATTTTCATTGGATTCAATTTCTATGCATAGAAAGATGCATATTGGATATTTTTTATTATAAAAGTGTTATTTTCATTAGATTCAATTTCTATGCATAGAAAGATGCATATTGGATATTTTTTTATTATAAAAGTGTTATTTTCATTAGATTTAAATTTTATGCATAGTAAGATGCATATTGGAAATCTTTTTATTTTAAAAGTGTTATTCCTATTAAATTGATTTTATGCATAAATAGATGCATAAAGAATTTTTATGTCAAAATTAGATTCTCTTTAATTATATGTTTAATTTCCATGAATATTTGATAAATGAATAGGTAAATACTTTGAGAGGGAAAATTCTATCGTTTCATATTCACTCAATTTGTAAAGAGAAAATTTAAGAAATCTATAGAGGTCGAAATATTCAGATAAATGATTAATTTATTCCTCATCAAAATTCGTGATTAATATAGAAATCAGTTAAGTGAATATTCAATGAATGAAATTTAGTAAATTAGTAATTGAAATATCACCCCCTTTTCGAGAAAGATAATTCAGGAAGAAAAAGAGATGTGAGGTAAATAGATGTGAAGAGATGTGTGATGAGAATTATATAGATGTGAATGAAGGGATGCATAGATGTGATGAGAATAGAGGTGATGAGATGTGTGGTAAATAGATGTGATGAGATGTGTGATGTGAATCGGATAGATGTGAATGAAGGGATAGATGTGATGAGATGTGTGATGTGAATCGGATAGATGTGAATGAAAAGTGTGAAGCTTTCCAAAAATCTTTGGGCTTGTTGTCTTTTGGGGGTTGATTAGCCATCTCTGTACATGTTCACATCATTGCTCCAGGGGGATTTGTTGACATCTATGTCACATCATTGCTCCAAATGGGTTTGTTGACATCTGTGTCACATGGGGAGTTGTGTGTGAACACTAGGACCTGCCAGGGTACTTTTTATTCTCTTTAGGAGAGGTTTTTTTCCCCGATCTCTTGTACGTGTGAACCATCCCTTATTTCACATATGGGGTTCACATATTATTGTACTTTTGCACATAATCCATAATATTACTTTGTGTGCCTCTCCTTGTACTCTCACGATTGTGCTTCTTTGAGTGTGTGTGTGTGTGGATTTTTCTACTTGGTTGTAGCATCTCTCCGATAGAGTCTCCGTAATCCACCAATGTGCAGGTGACCCTTTAAGAAACATACTTGCATTGCAGATCTTATACTTCTCTGTGGTGGATGAGAGATCCCTACCCCCTCTGCACATGGAACTCTGGAGTGCTGGCAGCGGAAGTAGAAACCTTGCGCGCAGGGCAAAGTTTCCCACTTGAGGCCTCGCCCCCACGAATGTCTGGACAAGAGACTAATCCGGCGGCTCTTCCAAAACCAAACCCGGAAGAAAAAACTTCCCTTGCCCAGAAAGCATAGGCGATTCCTCCCCAAGAAAAATCTTCTAACGTAGTCAACAACCTTAACTATCCTTTGTATTCCGACCGACCCCGCGGGTCACATGGCCGAATCAGAGGAGGAACTTGCACTTGGTTCATAGAGACCAACGCTTTTTTCCCCATCAAAAGAGGCACAGTCGTTGATTCTTTTTCCATAGAACAAGGATTGTCCTGGGACTTGTCCTGGGACTTACTTCAACTGTCATAACTTGAATAGAATTGAATTTTATTATAGGAATCCATCAGTCCAGCCCATCCAATCCCATGGGTTAGCCAACTGCCCAACCACTATATTAATACGATCCATTATAAATATTTGGTTATGTTTTGTCCCGGGTACCAGGGAAAAGAGTTCCCAGGCCCCCCAGCCGGCTCTCATGCAAAACTTAAATAGTCACACCACTTACGCACCCAATACGAAATTGCCTTTTCTTAGACTCATCTATTTCCAAAACAGCATTGCAATAAAACCACAAAGTTTCCATAGTCCTCAGTATTCCAGTTCCAGGATCCAATTTCCAGTCATTCCTTCCTCGGCGTACCTATGGCATCATTGGCAACCAGAACGCTCACCACCTGCTCACTCAGGGGCCTTTTTGATAGTTCCTAGCCCATAGTACCCATGAATATAATCAAGTATTCCATTCATTCCTTCCTCAGCGTACCTATGGCATCATTGGCAACTAGAACGCTCACCACCTGCTCACTTAGGAGCATTTTCAATAGTTCCTAGCCCATAGTACCTATGAGTTTAATCACATAAAAACCATATGGACTCTCAGTTGAAGATCAACAAGGTCAACCAACAAGATCCATGTAAAAGAGCTATAAACTCATCCGTTGAAGACCAACAAGGCCAATCAACCAGATCCATGCTCATGTTTAGAAAACAACTCCAACTCATTTTTTCTTCCTCGTCGCATGCATGGGTATCTTGGGTGACCCAGAGCCCGAGCACCGTATGGTCAGCGACCTCTAGGTTCCTTCGCAGGTGACCTAGCGCTTCACTCATAGGCCGCTTCCTTGGTCCCTCATCCACTGTATCGGAAGCTCACCATTTTTTTAATCGAATTGAGGCTGGTCAAGACCTCGACCTTGCCACGCAAGACGTCCTTCATTGACTCTCCGTCAGCTGTTGCAACTATTTCACTTAGGTCACCACCATGACCTCATTTCACAAGATAGTCAAAATGCTTCCCCAGAATTATTGACATAAAATAATCTTTAAAAAATAGATTTCATATACAATTACAATTCCAACAAAATTCCCATCTTTCCTCATCATTATACATTCTTTCACATCATTTCTCATCGTCCCATATCATTTCTCATCATTCCATATCATTTCTCATTATCCCACATCAATTTACATCCAATCACATCACTTCCATATCAACTCACATCCAATCACATCACTCCCATATCAACTAATATCCAATCACATCATCTCACATCAATTCACATCCAATCACATCATTCCCATGTCAACTCACATCCAATCACATCATCTCACGTCAATTCACATCCAATCACATCATCCCACATCAATCCACATCTAATCACATAATCTCATATCAATTCACATCCAATTACGTCATCCCACATCAATCCACATCTAATCACATCATCTCACAATCCACATCTAATCACATCAATTCACATCCAATTACGTCATCCCACATCAATCCACATCTAATCACATCATTCCCACATCAATCCACATCTAATCACATCATTCCCACATGAATCCACATCTATGCACATCTTCCCACATCAATCCACATCTAATCACATCATTCCCACATCAATCCACATCTATTCCCATCTTCCCACATCAATCCATATCTATTCACATCTTTTCCACATCAATCCACATCATTTCACATCCATTCACATCATTTCACATCCATTCACATCCATTCACATCCATTCAGATCATCTCACATCATTTCACATCCATTCACATCATCTCACATCCATTCACATCATTTCACATCCATTCACATCCAAGTGAATTATATTTATAATCATTTTCATAATTCATCTAGAAAATTTGACATCCAAGTGAATTATATTTATAATCATTTTCATAATTCATCTAGAAAATTTGTGCATAATCTTCTTTATTTTTCAGGCAAATGAATAATGCTCAAAACTCCACTTTTAACATAAAATTTATTTTGCATAAATTCATTCTCTAATGATATATTTTTTTTTTCCATAACTTTCCCGTATTTTTTATGAAATGATAATGATTAAAATTCCACTTTTAGTATAAAAATTATTATGCATAAATTCATTTTCTAATGCTATAAATTTTGCCATAGCTTCCCCACATTTTCTATAAATTGAGAATGCTTAAAACTCCACTTTTAGCATAAAAATTAAATATGCAAAAAAATCATTTTTTAATAATAAAAATTTTACCATAGTTTTCTCGTATTTACTATGAAATGAGAATGCTCAAGGTTCCTCTTTTAATATAAAAATTAGTTTATGCAAATCCTTCATTTTCTAATGATAAAATATTACCATAGCTTCCCCACATTTACTATGAAATGAGAATACTCAAAAGTTCACTTTTAGCATAAAATTTAATTTATGCAAAAACCTTCATTTTCTATTGATAAAATTTTACTATAGTTTCTCCGTATTTACTATGAAATGATAATGCTAAAATTTCACCTTTAATATAAAAGTTAGTGTATGCATAAACCAAAGCTTAAACATAAACATTAATTCATCATAATCAAGAAAAGCATGGTTTTAAGAGAAAAACCACAAAATAAAATGCTTCCCAAGCATGAGGGAGGTTGGGAAGAAGAATAACATTAAAAAGAGAGCATAAACAACATTGTTTAGGCTTACCCTTGGTTTGCTTGATTCTTTACCTTGAAAAAATGGTGTAGCCCTCATGGAAGAGGCTTGGTCACCAAGGGGAAAGGATAATCTTCAAGAAATAAGAGGTTTAGTGAAGCCCCAAGCTTCACAATGGAGAGGCAAGGTAGAGAGATAATAGAAATATACTAAACTGAAAATTACACTAGCATAAAGTTACTCCAATATGAAAATACAAAGGAATGGGGGTCTATTTATAGGTGAGGGAGGCCACCAACCAAGTCCAACTAGAATCTAGAGGCTTCCAGCTCTAGTTTGATCCATTTTGGTGGACAAGTTTAGACTAGTTTGGCTCACTTTTTTTATTTGGTTTGAAGGGGGAGAGAGGAGAGATGAAATATCTCACTTTTTTGAATTAAAAAATACCCTCTTGATGTGATTTCTAGGTGCCTTCATGAGCCCTTCTCCCCATTCTGAGGTGTCAAAAATTTCATTTTTAAACTAAAAAATCCTATTTTTTAACTAATAAACCCAGTACTACATCTTATGTGAGAATTTACTCATTTTTGGGAGATTTTCTTATATTCTCTACCTTTTTCTCATCTCAACACTTGGATTAACCTTATTGGCCCTTCTTGACACTCTTTAAACCTTAATAAGAATTTTTCTGAAATTTTTGATACCCCTAGGCTAAGATGTCCAATTCACATATTTAATTAATTTCTAATGCGTATTGGAAAACTATTTTTAAGATTCTGTTTCAGGGGATCTCTTCCTATTGATCGGGAGAAATTTCTTATCTAAAAATATTTCAAAATTGTATTATCTCTCTCTAGAATATTTTCTCTCTCTAGACCAAAACAAGGTAAAACAATGTTTTCTTGCATTCATAATTAGGGGATGATTATAGAGACTAAAGGGGAGGTTCTTACACCTTTACGTCTCAAAAGCTAGAGGGAGGAATCTTACATCCTATCCCACTTAAAAAACGCGAGATGTCCTCATCTCGCAGTAGCTAGAGGATAATCTCAGTAAAATCACCTTCTTACTCCCAGGGTGGGACTCTTTCTTTCTTAGTCAAGTCGGTTTTTCCAACTTAACTTATGCTCAAAGAATCTTTGGTGAAAAGACCACTTTATTTATAATTCAAATCCAAAAGGAATTAAACTTTAGATCCAACTGATTCTTGGATTCCTTAAAGTTTGGTCAACCCTCTCAGAATCCTGGAATAAAGATCCCTTCTATAAGAAGAAACATACAGAACTCATTATCAGAAAATAGTTCATTCATATCCTTAATGAAAAGATGCAGGGGAGAAGAGAGCTTGAGCTCTTGCAAGCACACACACACTCACAAAACCCTAAAAGAGAACACACAAGGTGAGAGGCTGAAAATCTTCTTCTTCTTCACACAACACTCAACACACCATATACAAGGATAAGAGTACACACAATATGAAAAGATACTCAACCAAATACATACTAGGGTTCTCTATAGTGTGAACCCAACTAAATGAGCTGGCGCTATAACTATGCCAGTCTCTAGAATGGCTGTCACACAGCCTGTTATCCCACTGGCCGCATATCACCCATGATCTCATCAACCATGCCAGTGGTGTAAGTGTGGGGCCTATCCCTCACGCGGGTCATGAGTGTCCACACTGCCTCACTAGATGAGCTTGATATCTCAACACTCCCCCTCGAGCTCAACTCCATCTCATGTACACCAAGCAAAGCCCTAAATCTGCGGAGCTTCTCTGTACCCAATGCTTTGGTGAAGATGTCAGAGACCTGATCCTATGTGCTGACATAAACAAGGTCAACGTCTTCTGCCAAAACCTTCTCTCTGACACAAAATGGTAGTGGACCTCTATATGCTTCGTGCGAGCATGAAAAACTGGGTTCTTGGCCAACTGTATATACTGCTAATGTTGTCACAGAAAATGACAACTTGTCTATCCGCGCTGATAGACCCAAATCTGCAAGTAGCTTTTTCAACCAAGCTACCTCACATGCTGCCATAGCAGCACCTCTGTACTCGGCCTCTGTACTGGATAGAGCAACCGTAGGCTGCTTCTTGCTGCTCCAAGTCACAACAGCACTCCCCAAAGAAAACATGAAGCCACCAGTAGATCTTCTATATGAGATACTACCAGCCCAATCAGCATCTGTGTATCCATGTACACATATCTCTGTCCCAGTTTCATAAAATAGTCCATAATGCAAAGTAGATCTCACATACCTCAGTATGCGTCTCAATGCATCCAAATGCGGCTTCTGAGGAACCTGCATAAACTGACTCACCAACCCAATAGCATAGCTCAAATCTGGCCTGGTGATCGTCATGTAGATCAAGCTTCCTTTACTATGCGCATATACATAGTAGGATCCTCCAAAATATCTCTTGAATCTGCACTCAACTTGCTATTTTGATCCAATGGCACTGAGATAGGCTTACAGCCTCTCATACCATACTTGGACAACATGTCCAAGCCATACTGTCTTTGTAGTAATCCAATACCACATGTGGTGACCTAATCACCTCAATGCCCAAGAAATATCTGAGCTCCCTCAGATCCTTCATCTCAAACTTCTGTCTAAGCAAGATCTTTACATCAAAGATCTCTGCATTGTGGTCCCCCGTAATGATCACGTAATCTACATAGATGACAACAAGCACAACCCTTCTATCACTGTGTCTCACATATAGTGAGAAATCTGCATTGGCTACATGAAAGCCAATAGTGACAAGATATTCTGAAATCTTGTCAGACCATGCTCTTGGTGCTTGTTTTAAGCCATACAAGGCTTTCTTCAACATGCAAACATGCTCGGGGTGACTCACATCCTCATAACCAGGTGGCTGCAACATATACACCTCTTCCTGCAAATCCCCATGCAAGAATGCATTCTTTACATCCATCTGATGTAAAGACCATTGCTTTGACGCAGCCACTACTATCACAACTCTCACTGTTGCCATCTTGGCAACTGGGCTGAAAGTTTTCTCATAATCAATGCCATATGTCTACGCATATCTTTTGGCTACCAATCTAGCCTTGTACCTGCTTATGCTTCCATCACTGTTATGTTTTACTTTGTACACCCACTTGCATCCAATGGCTTTCTTGCCTTCAGGCAATTGCATTAAATCCCAAGTCTCATTTCCATATAGTGCATCCATCTCCTCATCCATAGCTTTCTCCCAACACATATTTCCAACAACCTCTTCAATGCATGTGGGCTCTACAACCTATACAACTTTTGCCATGTATGCATAGTGATGTGCCACATAACCATCATAGGTAAACCTCTGCACAGGATTCTTCACTCTCCCAGATCTTCGCACCTTTGCATTCATGGCTTCCATAGCCTTCTTTACACCAAGTGTTCTCATAGCTCGTATCCCAAGATCCTCATCAAGGCTCATCTCTGAGCCACTAGACTCTCCATCAACATGAGAATGCCTTGCAGAAATGTCAGGCATACTAAGGGGCTCAATCACTTTCTCTTTGCCTTTATGTGATGTACTAATCACATTTGCAGGACTGGTATTATGACGTAGCCTGCCACTCCATGGTCTATCAACTAAACCACTAGATGAGGGCTCTCCTGGTCCACTCAAAGACTGTGATTGCTGACTTGCATTCTGTGCAATCACATTTCCACTCACATCATCCCCCCAACAGCTTCTTTTTCAGCAGCATACCAGCTGCTCATCTCATCAAAAACAACATCCCTGCTTACCCTCATCTCATGTGTAGCAAGGTTATAACACCTGTATCCCTTTAGGGAATACCCAATAAACACACATTTTTTAGCTTTTGGATCCAGCTTAGTTCTCAGCTCATCTGGCACATGCACATATGCAATGCATCCAAAGACTTTCAGATGAGACAAATCAGGTTTTTTGTCAGTAAACCTCTCCTCTGGAGTTGCATCATGTATGGCTGCAGTTGGAGTCCTGTTCATGATGTAAACTGCTGTAGAAACAGCCTCAGCCCAATAGTATACGGCATATTCTTCTCTCCCATCAATGCTCGCGCAATCTCAGCAATGTGCCTATTTTTTCGCTCAGCAGCTCCATTTTGCTGCAGAGTGTATATGTTTGTAAACTGTCTCCGAATACCATTCTTCTTCAAAAATTCAGAGAACTCATTGGAGAAGTACTCTCCCCCTCCATCTGACCTTAGGCACTTTACATATTTCCCTGTTTGCTTTTCAACCATAACTCTGAAATTCTGAAAATGAGTGAATACCTCACTCTTCTCCTTCATGAAGTATACGTAGACTTTCCTTGCGTGGTCATCAATAAATTCCACATAATACCTATAGCCTCCCATAGACATGGTCTTCATAGGACCCCATACATCTGAATGCACAATATCTAGTGTATTTCTGCTCACATTTTTGTCACGTGGAAATACATGCTTTGTTTGCTTTCCAAATTGGCATGCTTCACATATTTTCTGCATATCTTCAACTTTAAACTTTGGCAGCCCTGTCACAATTCCTTTAGTCTGCATAGACTTCATTCTCTGCACATTCACATGTCCAATTCTTTTATGCCAAATGTCTATGTCTGCAACAATTCCTGAACCATTTGCAAACATCGCAGCACTTACTTTAGGCATGTTTACATTCAATGTAAACATTCTGCCCACTCTGTTGCCTTTTGCAACCAACCTACACTTGTCTTTAAAGTCTTTAACATAACAACCATCAGGGTTAAACCGAACCTGCAAACCCTGCTCAATCATCTGGCCAACTGAAACCAGATTCTTTGTTATGTTTGGAACATGAAGTACATCTGTAAGGTACTTCACTTTTGTTAAAAACCATTCTAAGGAGGATCAAACACTAGCTCCATTGCATAGTTGAATAGAAATGAAGAAGATGAAGTTAAGCTACTAATCAAGAAGTAATTAGCATAATGATGAGCATAATGACAACATAAGTGAGGGGCAATAAAATGTGTTGATTTCAATAGATGAGAGCCTCTTTATATAGGCTGAAGTACATGAGGATTAAGCTCAAGATTAGGTGTTAATCATCATCTAAATTATCTCCACCTTCCCTCCTAGATTCAAGCACCTAAAAGTGACCACCAACCCTAGAATCTTGCTAATCACACCAATGCTACCTAATCAAGGGATCACGACCCCTTTGGCTGATGTTGAGCTCCTAAATGACTCTTTTACATCATGGTAAGATTGCATAATAACCTTTGTATCCATTTGCCCATAATCTATGACTTTAGTGCATAGTGCTAGTTACAAGGTATGTGCCCTACACATCATTTTAGTGAAGGTGTTTGCCATATTTTTTAACACCCCTCCTCAAACACTGAATCCACTCAATGATGCAGTTGGTCATGCTGACTCTCATGAGCCTAATTAACCACCCAATGCTCAGTGATAGCATGCATGAGCGTGGTCTGACTAGCAATGCCATACATAGGTTATGCCAATGTGAACTCAGAGGCTTTAGTCATGCGTACAAAAGAGGTATGGGACGACTTTAGAAGAGTGTGACAAGACGTGGCTACATGTATGAGTGAAGAGGACACCCATGTGTATAGGGCATGCCCTTGCTTTTAGCACTTTAGAATAAATGATTTGATCTAATCATAGATAGGGCCTCATGATGGTGGCCCTTGTCTTCATCTTTTTCTTCTTCTTGGTCTTCTTCCTGCTGCACTTCTTCCATGATGTAGACTCGTTGCATCTTCTTCTTGGCAAAACAATTCTTCTCTACATGGCCAGGTTTGTGACAAAAGTCACAAATGAGATTGTTGTTGTTGTAGCCCTTGTTGTAGTTGCCTTTGTTCTTGCCATACCTACTAGATCCTGCATAATAAGCATTTTCAGTAGACAAGGTTGATGACGATGGAGACTCCATTTGCTTGGTCTTTAGTTTTCTCTCCTCCTCAAGAAGAGATGCTTCAATGTCCACAAGCTTTGATATTGGCATATTGGTCAAGGTTGTGACCACATGGTCATATTCTTCAGGTAAAGATTTAAGTAATACACCAATGGAGACATCTTCATCCATCTTAAGACCTATTCCTGCAAGTTGTGTTAATAGGCCTTTCATGTAGTTCAAATGTGAGGCTAGGGATGTGCCAGACTTCATTTCTAGCTTAAAAAATTCAATGAGCAAACCAAACTTTGAACTTTTAGATCGAGCCCCAAATAGAGTTGTGAGTTGGTCCCAAACTTCCTTGGAAGTTTCGCATCCATCCACATGATGAATGTAAGTGTCATCAAGCTCCAATGTGATGATGGCACGAGCTTTGTCATCTCTTACTTCCCAACAAGGAACATCAGCAAGAGTCCTTGGCTTCTTCTCATTCCCATTTACTATGTTGAAGAGCCCCTTCTTCATGAGCATTAACTTGATGCGGGTTTGCCATGTGTGAAAACCATGACCTTTAAAGCGCATTGATGGAGAATCCTTGGTAGCCATTATGATATGGAATGAAGGGGGTCTTACCTCTGATGATTGAGGCAGTGTCTACCCTTTTACAAGAGAGATTAAGACCAAAGAATAGTGCTAAATCAAGTTATTTAGCATATGCTTTCCAAAAGATAAAACCAGAAAATATATTGATTTGTGGGAAGCAAGGGAGACACCTAATCAAGGGGAAAATTAAGTGTGAAGTAATAAGGGGATGTAGCAAGTCCCTAATGACATGTATGAACCACTTATTGCACCAAATGATAAGGATTATGATAGATTAATCATTGATTAGTGGAGTTGAATATTCTGCTCACTATGCAGAGAAATGAGCTCACTTGGAGTCAATATTTGAAGGAGTTACACAAAGAATAAGCTAAAAATCTTCAAGGGCATTGAATAGCAGTATGTCTAGATGATTTTAGAGCCCACAAACACTTGCTTAAGCAACTTAATCAATGAGTAATCTCAAATTTACCAAAGTACCTTTTCTGGCTATGGCAGTTCTGGACAGCACCCTGGTTTTTTGCTTGGTGTGTGAAGCACACTCAATCATTTGCAAAACCCTCTTAGGAGGAGTAAGTTTAGGTTCCAATGAAGCCACACCTAAGAGGAATTAGACCAATTTGATGTGTGTGAGCTGCAACAATACTTTTGGTGGTCGCCTATCAAGAACGTGCCTGTTTTGGGGAAAACGAAGTTGCCGGCAACGTGGAGCTATGAATGGTGCAATTGAGGTGCCATACCCCTTAGCAATATTGCTGGTGAAGTGCCCACAAAAAGGATTTTGGCAACGGTTACGTGGTTTGTGAGCACCAAGGCCTCCACTCAGCTGCTATTCTAGATCCTATTTTCTAGGAAACCCATAAAAGCTAATGAAACCCTAATTTTCACTAATCTCTTGCTAAGCAAGTAAGATGGGGCTTGATTATAAATGCATGGGCTATTCCTAGCTCTGATACCATGTTAAAAACCATTCTAAGGAGGATCAAACACTAGCTCCATTGCATAGTTGAATAGAAATGAAGAAGATGAAGTTAAGCTACTAATCAAGAAGTAATTAGCATAATGATGAGCATAATGACAACATAAGTGAGGGGCAATAAAATGTGTTGATTTCAATAGATGAGAGCCTCTTTATATAGGCTGAAGTACATGAGGATTAAGCTCAAGATTAGGTGTTAATCATCATCTAAATCATCTCCACCTTCCCTCCTAGATTCAAGCACCTAAAAGTGACCACCAACCCTAGAATCTTGCTAATCACACCAATGCTACCTAATCAAGGGATCACGACCCCTTTGGCTGATGTTGAGCTCCTAAATGACTCTTTTACATCATGGTAAGATTGCATAATAACCTTTGTATCTATTTGCCCATAATCTATGACTTTAGTGCATAGTGCTAGTTACAAGGTATGTGCCCTACACATCATTTTAGTGAAGGTGTTTGCCATATTTTTTAACAACTTTGCCATCCTGCATAGACAATGGCACATCTCCAACATGGGCAATTGGATGAGCAGTGTCATCCCCTGTTTCCACAAAACCTAGTCTTTCAAGGTCTCCCTATGACTTGTCATGTGGTTCGAAGCACCTGAATCAACATACCATACATCATCTTTATGTGCTGCTTCAACATTTTCAGACATGACATTAACGACATGCTGCATAACAAACAACCTTTCATTATCCTCATTGTTTCTACTCTCGAGGATGCATAGTTGTTTTGCTGCAATTTTCCATTTTGTGAGTGATTGTGATGCTGCCTAGTTCTGAGGGCCCAGGCTAGTGCAGTGAATTAGCCCACCCTAGTACGTAGACATCCCTCTGAGGGGCGGGAGGATCAAGCGATGGAGCCTGAGAGGGTGACAGGCTGGCTTGAGTCCTTGCCAGCGCGGTCGACGATGGTCCCGTAGGGTTTCGCCCAGCATGTAGAGGCTAGAAGGCCGAATTCTAGATCATCGGCAGTATAAAGGAAAAGAATAAGAGAGCCGGTTTGGCTTGTATGGAATTGATTCATGTATAAACTTTTTATATATATATCTTGTCTTTGGAATAATTGTATTGTGGAAAAAGACTATTTTAACAAACCTTGTGAAAAGGACCTTAATTAAAGAACATGTTTATTTATGTCAAACAGTGTGGTAGGATTAATTAGAAAACAAATTGACGCGTGAGCAGGGTGGAAAGTGGGATGATGGAATGCCCCGACGACGGCACCATCCTACAGACGGGTGGACCCGATTAGTCGGGTAGCTTTCCAATAGATTAAGTGAAAGCCCTATGCTAGATAAATAAGTTCTTGGGCAACTCTATTCTAGAAGACTAGGCCAGCAGCTGTGCCTTGCATGGATGAGGAAAAAAGCGTTGCCTCTAGAAATCAAGTCTAGTAGTTACCCAATTTATGAGATCAATTACCCTATGGGTGATTTGATTTTTAGAAGATCACGCTCCCCCTGCGGGATAGGACTAGGTTTTACCTATGAATTGTATCCTTGAATCTCTACATGGTCAAGGTGTCGATGAATAGGAAATTTTTGCCAAGTTAAGACTTAGTGGACTATCTTAAGTGTTTCCCCTATTTTAGAAGGGGAGGAACCTTACAATTGGTATCAGAGCCAATTTTAGTTCCTAAGATTTGTTTTTCAAAGGTTAACTGTCAAGAGATTAAAACAAGTGATTGTTTATCATATGAGGACGAATCAATCATCTCTACTGGCCATAGAAGTGATTTGAATATCCTCACATGTTGAGACAATCATCCTACGAAATTGTGCTTATATCTTGGGGGTGCACACGCAAGATATTTGTACACTAAAGTTGAGAAATAAGAGTGGGGAGGAAACCTTTTTGAGGAAAAACATAGGGTGATCAAATTAAGAAACTAGTGATGAGAGACTGAATAGAAGGATAGACCAAAACTTTGTTTAGAGACATTTTCAGGATATATCTCATTAGTTTGCATATTATAAATTATTAAGATTATAACTCCATTAAGGTTTGAATAGTTGACATGTGAATGCCATCCATTAGATGCTTTACACTAGGACAATCATCCAAGATCTTGAACTCATCTCAAACAAACATGGGTCTCGGATGTGTAATTCCTAGAGGATCATGCTCTTGGATGTGTTAATCCCAAGATACTAGATGTGTAATTTTCAGAAAACTAATCATCTCAGATGTGTTAATCCTAATAATCTTTGGATGTGTCAATCCCAAGGCACCAGATGTGTAATTCTCAAAAAAATGAAGATCTCAGATGTATTAATCCTGACTGCCTTCAAATGTGGTGCTATGATAAGTATTTGATAGTTTTGAACTTTTAATGGATACAATGAAAGAAGCAAGTTCACCCTTGCTCGCGTCTAAAAATCGTAAGAAATGCCAAATTATTTGGAAGCATTGTTGTCAATCTAACCACTAGAACCAGAATCAATTATGGGATGCCATGAAATTACACCTTCGTGAAAGGTTTTGTCCTCCAGGATTTCGAGAGGATAAAATGAATGAATTTTTGGAGCTAACCCAAGAAAGGAAGACCCTAAAAGAATACCACCAAACTTTTGTTAAACTTCTCCGATTTGCTCTAGAGACAGATGAGGTAACTCTTCTCCATCGACGATTCATTTGGAAGCTTAATCTACCTTTGAATAACCTCATGAAGAATGTAAAACTGTCCTCTATTTCATAAGCCATAATTATAGCCAAACTGTGATAAAGTTTTTTATATATAGAAAGTATCGAGAAGGACATGAGTCCTTCTCGATAAGCCATAATTATAGCCAGACTGTGATAAAGTTTTTTATATATAGAAAGTATCGAGAATGTTGAGATATCGAGCTCGTCTAGTGAGGTGGTGGCCACTGATGACCCGCCTGGGGGATAGGCCCCGCACTTACACCACTGGCATGGTTGGTGAGATCTTGGGTGATATGCGGCCAGTGGGATGACAGGCTGTGTGACAGCCACTCTAGAGACTAGCATAGTTATAGCGCCAGCTCATTTAGTCGGGTTCACACTATAGAGAACCCGTGTATGTATTTGGTTGAGTACCTTTCATATTGTGTGTACTCTTATTCTTGTATATGGTGTGTTGAGTGTTGAGTAGAGAAGAAGAAGATTTTCAGCCTCTCACCTTGTGTGTTCTCTATTAGGGTTTTGTGAGTGTGTGTGTGTGCTTGCAAGAGCTCAAGCTCTCTTCCCCCCTGCATCTTTTCATGGTTTCAGAGCCTGGTTCGTGCTAAGGGCTGAGCTGCAAGCAAGAGAACCACAGGAAGCGGTACGAGGGTAAGAGCTTCAACTACTCTTCCCTATTTGTGTTGGTGACTACACCCTTGTCGGGAGCTCTACGGGAGGCACCGGCAAACGATCTCCGATTGAGGAGCTTTCTTCGCGGGAGTGAAGCTATAGGGCAACTATACAATCCTACGGACTTCAATTTTCGGGCCGAAAACGCGTTTCGGGCGCGTCTGGACCTCCGTTTTTCAGAAAGCAGGCGATTTCGAGCACTGCGGGTAAGTCATCGATTCTCTGCAGAACTCTGTTTGAAGAACTGCAAGAAGACAGATTGACTGTGCAGACACTGTGGGTGCTGTAAAGAGGTCTATAGTTGCCATTGGGTGTATGTATGCACATTGAAGTCACTGGTTGTGACATTTGAGAGTACTACAGTACCGCTGTGTAGAAAATACTGCAGGTTGTGCAGAAAAACCAGAGTGCAGTTTCTGGTAAAATTGTGTGTTTGGCAAGATGTCTAATGATGGCATAACACAGATTGTGGCTGAGAAGCTTGACAAGAATAACTTCCATGCTTGGAGGTTCAGGTTGACGAATTTCCTGATGGGAAAAGGCTATTGGGACTACATAGAAGGTGAGCATGAAGAGGCACCGGAGATACCGGATATAAATCCAACTGCTGCAGATGTGAAAGAATTTAAAGACTGGAACCAAGGAGCCAGGAAGGTTATGTATTGGCTTTCCATTAGTATACAGGACACCATGATTGGGCACATTCAGGATGCCAAGTCCCCCAAGGAGGCGTGGGACACCTTGGTAAAGCTTTATGAAACAAACACCAAGGCACGTAAGATACAGTTGAAGAATGAACTTCATACTGTGGAGAAAAAGAGCATGTCCGTGAATGACTATGCGCTGAAGATAAAGGGTATTGTGGAATCCCTTGCATCTATTGGTGTGTCAGTAGATGATGATGACAAGGTGGAAGTCTGTCTACGTGGTCTCGGGCCACAATACAAGGCGTTCAAGACGTCCATTCAGACTCAGGAAAACATTCCCAACTTTATAGATTTGGTGTCTATGCTGATTATCGAAGAGAAGAGCTTGGGTGAAGACCAACAGTCTTCACAAAGCAAAAACAGTTCAGAGCAACAGGCCTTCTACACGAGTTCAGGAAGAGGACGAGGTAGAGGAGGCCGTGGACGCGGTCAAGGAGGTGGCCGAACAGGTAATCAGAATTATGGCCAGCAGCAGCAGCAACAACAGTCCTAGAATCAACAACAACAACAACAACACGCAGGTGGAAGAGGCAAATTCAGAGGCAGGGGGAGTCAAAGAGGCCGTGGAAATTGGCAAAGGCAATATAATGATACACGTGAATGCTATTATTGTGGTAAGCCTGGACATGTGCAGTCAGAATGTTATAAGAAGCAGGCTGACATGCAAAATGGGAAAGTGCAGCAAAACAACTATGCATCCTCAAGCAGAAATAATGAGGATAATGAAAGGTTGTTTGTTATGCAGCATGTTGTGAATGCCATGTCTGAAAATGTTGATGCAGCACAAAAAGATAATGTATGGTATGTGGATTCAGGCGCTTCGAACCACATGACGAGTCATGGGGAGTGGTTCAAGGAGATGAAAAACCCGGAAAGACCAGGTTTTGTGGAAACAGGGGATGACACTGCTCATCCAATTGCCCACATTGGAGATGTGCCATTGTCTATGCAGGATGGCAAAGTGAAGTACCTTGCAGATGTACTTCATGTACCGAACATAACAAAGAATCTGGTTTCAGTTGGCCAGATGATTGAGCAGGGTTTGCAGGTTAGGTTTAACCCTGATGGGTGTTATGTCGAAGACTTTAAAGACAAGTGCAGGTTGGTTGCAAAAGGCAACAGAGTGGGCAGAATGTTTACGTTGGATGTAGACATGCCTGAAATGAGTGCTGCGATGTTTGCAAATGGTTCAGGAATTGTTGCAGACACAGACATATGGCATAAAAGAATTGGACATGTGAATGTGCAGAGATTGAAGTCTATGCAGACAAAAGGAATTGTGACAGGGCTGCCAAAATTTAAAGTGGAAGGTATGCATAAAATCTGTGAAGCATGCCAATTTGGGAAGCAAACAAAGCATGTGTTTCCACGTAATAGATATGTGAGCAGAAATGCACTAGATGTTGTGCATTCAGATGTATGGGGTCCTACGAAGACCGTGTCTATGGGAGGATGCAGGTACTATGTCACTTTCATTGATGACCACACAAGAAAAGTGTGGGTATATTTCATGAAGGAGAAAAGTGAGGTGTTCACTCACTTTCAGAATTTCAGAGTTTTGGTTGAAAAGCAAACAGGGAAATATGTAAAGTGCCTAAGGTCAAATGGAGGGGGAGAGTACTTCTCCAATGAGTTCTTTGAATTCTTGAAGAAGAATGGTATTCGGAGACAGTTCACATGCAGATATACTCCGCAGCAAAATGGAGTTGCTGAGCGAAAAAACAGGCACATTGCTGAGATTGCGCAAGCATTGATGGAAGAGAAGAATATGCCGCATTGCTATTGGGCTGAGGCTATTTCTACAACAGTATACATCATGAACAGGACTCCAACTGCAGCCATACATGATGTAACTCCAGAGGAGAGGTTTACTGGCAGAAAACCAGATTTGTCTCATCTGAAAGTCTTTGGATGCATTGCATATGTGCATGTGCCAGATGAGCTGAGAACTAAGCTGGATCCAAAAGCTGAAAAATGTGTGTTTATTGGATACTCCCTTGAGCAAAAGGGATACAGGTGTTATAACCCTACTACACGTGAGTTGAGGGTAAGCATGGATGTTGTATTTGATGAGATGAGCAGCTGGTATGCTGCTGAAAAAGAAGCTGTTGGGGCTGATTTGAGTGGAAGTGTGGTTGCACAGAATGCAGGTCAGCAATCACAGTCTTTGAGTGGACCAGGAGAGTCCTCATCTAGTGGGTCTATTGATAGACCATGGAGTGGCAGGCTGCATCATAATACCAGCCCTGTAAATGTGATTACTACATCACGTAAAGGAAAAGAGAAAGTGGTTGAGCCCCTTGGTATGCCTGACGTTTCTGCAGGGCATTCTCATGTTGATGGAGAGTCTAGTGGCTCAGATATGAGCCTTGATGAGGAGCTTGGGATCCCAGCTATGAGAACACCTGGTGTAAAGAAGGCTATGGAAGCCATGAATGAGAAGCTGCGAAGATCTAGGAGAGTGAGAAATCCTGTGCAGAGATTTACCTATGATGGTTATGTGGCACATCACTATGCATATATGGCAAAGGTTGTGCAGGTTGTTGAGCCCACATGCATTGATGAGGCTGTTGGAAATGTGTGTTGGGAGAAAGCTATGGATGAGGAGATGGATGCACTATATGGAAATGAAACTTGGGATTTACTGCAATTGCCAGAAGGCAAGAAAGCCATTGGATGCAAGTGGATGTACAAAGTTAAACATAACAGTGATGGAAGCATAAACAGGTACAAGGCTAGATTGGTAGCCAAAGGATATGCAGACATATGGGATTGATTATGAGGAAACTTTCAGCCCAGTTGCCAAGATGGCAACGGTGAGAGTTGTGATAGCAGTGGCTGCGTCAAAGCAATGGTCTTTACATCAGATGGATGTAAAGAATGCATTCTTGCATGGGGATTTGCAAGAAGAGGTGTATATGTTGCAGCCACCTGGTTATGAGGATGTGAGCCACCCCGAGCATGTTTGCAGGTTGAAGAAAGCCTTGTATGGCTTAAAACAAGCACCAAGAGCATGGTTTGACAAGATTTCTGAATATCTTATCACTATTGGCTTTCATGTAGCCAATGCAGATTTCTCGCTGTATGTGAGACATGGTGATAGAGGAGTTGTGCTTGTTGTCATCTATGTAGATGACTTGATCATTACGGGGGACCATGATGCAGAGATCTTTGATGTAAAGATCTTGCTTAGACAGAAGTTTGAGATGAAGGATCTGGGGGAGCTCAGATATTTCTTGGGCATTGAGGTGATTAGGTCACCACATGGTATTGGATTACTGCAGAGACAGTATGGCTTGGACATGTTGTCCAAGTATGGTATGACAGACTGTAAGCCTATTTCTGTGCCATTGGATCAGAATGGCAAGTTGAGTGCAGATTCAGGAGAGATCTTGGAGGATCCTACTATGTACAGGAGCATAGTAGGAAGTTTGATCTACATGACGATCACCAGACCAGATTTGAGCTATGCTGTTGGGTTGGTGAGTCAGTTTATGCAGGTTCCACGAAAACCGCATTTGGATGCAGTGAGACGCATACTGAGGTATGTGAAGTCTACTTTACATTGTGGACTAGTCTATGAGACTGGGACAGAGATATGTGTACTTGGGTACACAGATGCTGATTGGGCTGGTAGTATCTCAGACAGAAGATCTACCAGTGGCTTTATGTTTTCTTTGGGGAGTGCTGCTGTGACTTGGAGCAGCAAGAAGCAGCCTACGGTTGCTCTATCGAGTAGTACAGAGGCCGAGTACAGAGGAGCTGCTATGGTAGCATGTGAGGTAGCCTGGTTGAGAAAGCTACTTGCAGATTTGGGTCTATCAGTGGATAAACAAGTTGTCATTTTCTGTGACAACATGAGCAGTATACAGTTGGCCAGGAACCCAGTCTTTCATGCTCGTACGAAGCACATAGAGGTCCACTACCACTTCATCAGAGAGAAGGTCTTGGCAGGAGACCTTGACCTTGTTTATATCAGCACAGAGGATCTGGTAGCTGACATCTTCACCAAAGCATTGGGTACAGAGAAGCTCCGCAGATTCAGGGCTTCGCTTGGTGTACATGAGATGGAGTTGAGCTCGAGGGGGAGTGTTGAGATATCGAGCTCGTCTAGTGAGGCGGTGGCCACTGCTGATGACCCGCCTGGGGGATAGGCCCCGCACTTACACCACTGGCATGGTTGGTGAGATCTTGGGTGATATGCGGCCAGTGGGATGACAGGCTGTGTGACAGCCACTCTAGAGACTGGCATAGTTATAGCGCCAGCTCATTTAGTCGAGTTCACACTATAGAGAACCCGTGTATGTATTTGGTTGAGTACCTTTCATATTGTGTGTACTCTTATTCTTGTATATGGTGTGTTGAGTGTTGAGTAGAGAAGAAGAAGATTTTCAGCCTCTCACCTTGTGTGTTCTCTATTAGGGTTTTGTGAGTGTGTGTGTGTGCTTGCAAGAGCTCAAGCTCTCTTCCCCCCTGCATCTTTTCAGAGAAGGACATGAGTCCTTCCATGTTAATCAAGAAGAGTTCTCCTAATTCAAGAGGAATGTCAAGCCCACCCCTGACTACAAGGAATCATGAGCTAGAGCAAAAATTAGGTCAAGAAATAGGGATAGCAAGGTTAAAGATAACCGAATTCAACAAGTATTTCTATGAGTAAATAGAAGAGGATTGGTGCAAGATTTATGTGAAGTAATTATGCATGATGAATAGAGGTATTCTACAAGACGATACTAAGATTATGAAATTGCTATCATAGGTTAGATTGCGTAAAGGATTGATTCCCTTACGTTTCTCCATGACAATTTGTTAAGTACCATATTACATGGGGGTATAGAATAAGGAATTTGAAGGTTCATAGCATTTGAGAGGTATATGGATGCATGAACTTAGGATAATAAGGCCAATTAACTTTAGAATAATAGACCTTTTGAAGGCACAACAAAACAAGCCAAACACATGAAATAAGGGACTCGGAACAATGTTTAGATAAAAGAAGATTTCTACCTAGTGGGGACACCACTTTGAAAGAGATAGGAGGATTTACTTAGATACTACCCCACCTCGCGAGATGAGGACATCTCGAATCTTTTAAGTGGGGGAGATTGTAAGGTCCCCCCCTCCCAAGCCATGTATGTATGTGTCTCTTTTAATATAGATTTCAATAAGGAAAGAGAGTGCACTTAGAGAAGAGTGAGACAATAAGGCTAGAAACATTAGAAAAGTGTTAGAATAAAAATATTATAAGAAGACAAGAACAGTTCTATTAAGAGAAGTATCTCCAAAAATAGAAATTCGAATTTAGGTGATAAGAGATCATATTTAGAGTCCATGCATACTAAAAATGTGGAAAAGCAATACGTTTCTAAAGATGGCGCGTTTGTGGCTATATACAAACGTTTTTGCCTATTCTACCCACGTTGGCTTGTAGAACAGATGGCTTCTGATTTTTCTGACTACAATTTGCTGATTCTGTCAAGGTCTCTACACAGGAAAAACTGTAAGAAGCAGCAATTAGCCTCAAGGTAATCCTAGAGCTTGAGATGTATATATCCCTTCATTCTTATCTAATATCTTAGAAAATAAGCTTAGATTGCTAAGGTCTTTCGAAGGAAGAGACCAAAACTCCATAGCTTTTCTTTTAAACAAAGAATAGTATGCCGTAGCCCTGCAAAGAGAAGGCTATTTTGCCATAGACCTTTGAAAGAGAGAAAAGTCAGAGTACGAGTAAGAGGAGATAAATCTTGGGGATGATCGGATGATTTCAATCGTAAGAGAAGGTATTAGAAGACTCTCTATTCTCATATATCAAGTTTTGAAGCTCTTGTTAATGAGCAAAGGCAACGATAAATGACAAATTTCTATAAGGTATATACATATTTTGTTTTTCAATTATATATCATTCTCAGGGGTTGAGGTATGGCCCTGGCTTCTCTATTAATTGTTAATAGTGATCTATTTGATTGATTTACTAGTTAAAGTTTGTATTCTTTTAAACAACAACATATGCCTTAGTAAAGAATGTCTTATCACAATCTCAAGTTGAAATGCTAAAATCTTTGAGAAAAGGATTGTTTTCTTAAGAAGGTAACATGGATTCTAGTCCTATGGTTTAGTGAGTAAATGGATTGTTATCTTGGTTAAATTAAGGTACAGGTACAACTCTCCCTGCGTTGACGTTGTCCTGTTCTTGTGCTTGTGTAGCTAGACGTCGGAGACATTAGTAAGGCCCAGAGTTGGCCCATGGTATCCCTCATACCATTGGGAGAATGAGGTTCGCCGATTGAGGCGAGTGATTGTGATGCTGCCTAGTTCTGAGGGCCCAGGCTAGTGCGGTGAATAAGCCCACCCTAGTAGTTGCCCAATTTATGATCAATTACCCTATGGGTGATTTGATTTTTAGAAGATCACGCTCCCCCTGCGGGATAGGACTAGGTCTTACCTATGAATCGTATCCTTGAATCTCTACATAGTCAAGGTGTCGATGAATAGGAAATTTTCTCCAAGTTAAGACTTAGTGGACTATCTTAAGTGTTTCCCCTATTTTAGAAGGGGGGGAACCTTACAGTACTCTTCCTGAACTTGTGTAGAAGGCCTATTGTTCTGAACTATTTTTGTTTTGTGAAGACTGTTGGTCTTTACCCAAGCTCTTCTCTTCTATAATCAACATAGACAAAAAAAAGGAAAATTGGGAATGTTTTCCTGAGTCTGAATAGATGTCTTGAATGCCTTGTATTGTGGCCCGAGACCACGTAGACAGACTTCCACCTTATCATCATCATCTACTGAAACGCCAATAGATGCAAGGGATCCCACAATACCCTTGATCTTCAATGCATAGTCATTCACAGACATACTCTTTTTCTCCACAGTATGAAGTTCATTCTTCAACTGTATCTTTCGTGCCTTGGTATTCGTTTCATAGAGTTTTACCAAGGTGTCCCACGTCTCCTTGGGAGACTTGGCATCCTGTATGTGCCCAATCATGGTGTCATGTATACTGATAGAGAGCCAAAACATAACTTCTCTGGCTCCTTGGTTCCAATCCTTGAAGTCTTTCACATCTGCAGCAGTCGGATTGATCTCCGGTATCTCCGGTGCCTCTTCATGCTCACCTTCTATATAGCCTCATAACCCTTTCCCATCAGGAAATTTGTCAACCTGAACCTCCAAGCATGGAAGTTGTTCTTGTCAAGCTTCTCAGAGCAACAATATGGTTTATGCCATCATTTAACATCTTGCCAGACACACAAATTTACCAAAAATAGTACTCTGGTTTGTCCTGCACAAACTGCTGTATTTTCTGCAGGGGTACTATACTACACTCAAATGTCACAACTAGTGACCTCAATGTGCATACATACACCCAATGGCAACTGTTTACCTCCTTGCAGCACACACAATGTCTGCACAACCAATGTGTCTTCTTGCAGTTCTTAAAACAGAGTTCTGCATAGAAACAATGACTTACCCGCAGTGCTCGAAATCGCCCGCTTTCTGAAAAACAGAGGTCCTAACGCGCCCGAAATGCATTTTCGGCCCGAAAAATTTAGTCCAATAGGACAGTATAGTTGCCCTATAGCTTTACTCCTACAAAGAAATCTCCTCAATCACAGATCGTTTGCCGGTGCCTCCTGTAGAGCTCCCGACAAGGGTGTAGTCGCCAACACAAATAGGGAAGAGTAGTTGAAGCTCTTACCCTAGCTCTTACCCTCGTACTACTTCATGTGCTTCTCTTGCTTGCAATTTAGCCCTTAGCATGAACCAGGCTATGATAACATGAAAAGATGCAGGGGAGAAGAGAGCTTGAGCTCTTGCAAGCACACACACACTCACAAAACCCTAAAAGAGAACACACAAGGTGAGAGGTTGAAAATCTTCTTCTTCTTCACACAACACTCAACACACCATATACAAGGATAAGAGTACACACAATATGAAAAGGTACTCAACCAAATACATACTAGGGTTCTCTATAGTGGGAACCCAACTAAATGAGCTGGTGCTATAACTATGCCAGTCTCTAGAATGGCTGTCACACAGCCTGTCATCCCACTGACCGCATATCACCCATGATCTCATCAACCATGCCAGTGGTGTAAGTGTGGGGCCTATCCCCCAGGCGGGTCATCAGTGTCCACTGCCTCATTAGATGAGCTCGATATCTCAACACTTAACACAGTAATGGTCCATCAGACCAGTAATTTCATTTGAACATTCCCCCATGGGAATTTCAGTTATACAGGTTCTCAATTTATTATTTCACAATCGGGTCTACTGGCCAAAGGTCAAGCTGCGAACAATATGTCAGCACAATCCACTAATCTCATAGTAATCTGCTGAAAGTCTTGATCGTCCTCCAAGTTACTAACATCATCACTGGGATTCTCTCCATTCATCATCATCATGACTTATTCAACTCATCAACCCAAATTCAAAAATCATTATCCTTCAATTAGAATCCAAATCAATTCAACCATTCTCAACGAGAATTCTAAAATCATATAAACCAGCATTCAAAATCATCATCTAGGATAGCATTTTTTCTCATAACTTTAAGGTTTTAGATTCACTCGTATATGTTGTTAGTAAAGAGTTGCAGTATACCCACAATATATACGGGTGGTCATGGTCCTCAGTGTTATAAGATAAATGCCATCATATCTAGGCCTCAAGCAAGTCAGAGAGATTATCGACAGGGGGAGATCAGCTTGGTTTATGTGCCTACACATGACAACATGGCAGATTTGTTTATGAACGCTCTTTCTTGTGAAAAGTTCGAAGCTTTCCAAAAATCTTTGGACTTGTTGTCTTTTGGGGGGTGATTAGCCACCATCTCTGTACATGTTCACATCATTGATCCAAGGGGGTTTGTTGAAATCTGTGTCATATCATTGCTCCAGGGGGTTTGTCGACATCTGTGTCACATGGGGAGTTGTGTGTGAACACTAAGACCTTTCGGGGCACTTTTTATTCTCTTTAGGAGAGGTTTTTTCCCCCGATCTCTTGTACATGTGAATCGGCCCTTATTTCACGTATGGGGTTCACATATTATTGTGCTTTTGCACATAATCCATAATATTGCTTTGTGTGCCTCTCCTTGTACTCTCACAATTGTGCTTCTTTGAGTGTGTGTGTGGATTTTTGTGCTTGGCTGCAGCATCTCTCCAACAGAGCTTCTCCGTAATCCAGCTAACCCTTATAGAAACATACTTGCATTGCAGATCTTAGACTTCTCCGTGAATGAGAGATCCATGTCCCCTCTGCACATCGGCGAACTCTGGAGTCCTGGCACGCAAGGCAGAGTTTCCCACTCGGGGCCTCGTCCACGAATGTCCAGACAAGAGACTAATCCGGCAGCTCTTCCAAAACCGAACCCGGAAAAAATTTCCCTGGCCCAGAAAGCATAGGTGATTCCTCCAGGAAAAATCTTCTAACGCAGTCAACAGCCTTAACTATCCTTTGTATTCCGACCGACCCCGCGGATCACATGGCCGAATCAAAGGAGGAACTTGCACTTGGTTCATAGAGACCAACGCTTTTTTCCCCATCAAAAGAGGCACAGCCGTTGATTCTTTTTCCATAGAACAAGGATTATCCTGGGACTTACTTCAACTATCGTAACTTGAACAGAATTGAATTTTATCATAGGAATCCATCAGTCCAGCCTAACCCGATCCAATCCCATGGGTTAGCCAACCGCCCAACCACTATATTGATACGATCCATTGTAAATATTTGGTTATGTTTTGTCCCGGGTACCAAGGAAAAGAGTTCCTAGGCCCCCTAGCCAGCTCTCATGCAAAACTTAAATAGTCACACCACTTATGCACCCAATACAAAATTTCCTTTTCTTGGACTCAACTATTTCCAAAACAGCATTGCAATAAAACCACAGAGTTTCCATCATAGTCCTCAGTATTCCAGTTCTAGGATCCAATTTCCAGTCATTCCTTCCTCGGCGTACCTATGACATCATTGGCAACTAGAACGCTCACCACCTGCTCACTCATGGGCCTTTTCAATAGTTCCTAGCCCATTCTACCCAGAAATATAATCAAGTATTCCATTCATTCCTTCCTCAACGTACCTATGGCATCATTGGCAACCAGAACGCTCACCGCCTGCTCACTCAGGGGCCTTTTCAATAGTTCTTAGCCCATAGTACCTAGGAGTTTAATCACATAAAAACCATATGGACTCTCAGTTGAAGATTAGCAAGATCAACCAACAAGAGTTTAATCACATAAAAACCATATGGACTCTCAGTTGAAGATTAGCAAGATCAACCAACAAGATCCATGTAAAAGAGCCATGAAGCAAGGCCAATCAACCAGATCCATGTTCGTGTTTAGAAAACAACTCCAACTCATTTTTTCTTCCTGTCGCACACGTGGGTATCCTGGACCCAGATCCCGAGCACCATATGGTCAGCACCCTCTAGGCTCCTTCGCAACAAGTGACCTAGCGCTTCACTCATAGGCCGCTTCCTTGGTCCCTCATCCACCATACTGGAAGCTCACCATTTTTTTAATCGAATCGAGGCTGGTCAAGACCTCGGCCGATACAACCTTGCCACACAAGACGTCCTTCATTGACTCTCCCTCAGCTATTGCAACTATTTCACTTAGGTCACCGACCTCATTCCACACGATAGTCAAGATACTCCACCATTATTGACATAAAACAATCTTTAAAAAATAGGTTTCACATACAACTACAGTTTCCAACAAAATTCCCATCTTTCCTCATCGTTACACATTCTTCCACATCATTTCTCATCGTCCCATACCATTTCTCATTATCCCACATCAATTTACATCCAATCACATCACTCCCACATCAACTCACATCCAATCACATCATCTCACATCAATTCACATCCAATCACATCATTCCCACATCCAATCACATCATTCCCACATTAACTCACATCCAATCACATCATCTCATATCAATTTACATCCAATCACATCATTCCACATCAACTCACATCCAATCACATCATTCCCACATCAACTCACATCCATTCACATCAATTCACATCCAATCACATCATTCCCACATCAACTCACATCCAATCACATCATCTCACATCAATTCACATCCAATCACATTATCTCACATCAATTCACATCCAATTACATCAATCCACATCATCTTACATCAATTCACATCCAATTACATCATTCCACATCAATCCACATCTATTCACATCTTCCCACATCAATCCACATCTAATCACATCATTCCCACATCTATTCACATCTTTCCACATCAATCCACATCTAATCACATCATTCTCACATCAATCCACATCTATTCACATCTTCCCACATCAATCCACATCTAATCACATCATTCCCACATCAATCCACATCTATTCACATCTTCCCACATCAATCCACATCTAATCACATCATTCCCACATCAATCCACATCTTTTCCACATCAATCCACATCTAATCGCATGATTCACATCATTTCATATCCATTCACATCATTTCACATCCATTCACATCTAAGTGAATTATATTTATAATCATTTCCATGATTTATCTAGAAAATTTGTGCATAACCTTCTTTACTTTTCAGGCAAATGAATAATGCTCAAAACTCCACTTTTAATATAAAATTTATTTTGCATAAATTCATTCTCTAATGATATAATTTTCTTTTCCATCTTCCTCGCATTTTCTATAAAATGATAATGGTTAAAATTCCACTTTTAGCATAAAAATTATTATGCATAAATTCATTTTCTAATGCTATAAATTTTGCCATAGCTTCCCCAAATTTTCTATAAATTGAGAATGCTTAAAACTCCACTTTTAGCATAAAAATTAATTATGCAAAAAAAATTAATAATAAAAATTCTACCATAGTTTCCCCGCATTTACTATGAAATGAGAATGCTCAAGGTTCCTCTTTTAATATAAACATTACTTTATGCAAATCCTTCATTTTCTAATGATAAAATTTTACCATAGCTTCCCCACATTTACTATGAAATGAGAATACTCAAAAGTTCACTTTTAGCATAAAATTTAATTTGTACAAAAACCTTCATTTTCTATTCATAAAATTTTACTATAGTTTCCCCGCATTTACTATGAAATGATAATGCTGAAAATTCTACTTTTAATATAAAAGTTAGTTTATGCATAAACCAAAGCTTAAACATAAACATTAATTCATCATAATCAAGAAAAGAATGGTTTTAAGAGAAAAACCACAAAATAAAATGCTTTCCAAGCATGAGGGAGGTTGGGAAGAAGAATAACATTAAAAAGAGAGCATAAATAACATTGTTTAGGCTTACCCTTGGTTTGCTTGATTCTTTATCTTGCAAAAATGGTGTAGCCCTCATGGAAGAGGCTTGGTCACCAAGGGGAAAGGGTAATATTCAAGAAAGAAGAGGTTTAGTGAAGCCCTAAGCTTCACAATGGAGAGGCAAGGTAGAGAGATAATAGAAATATACTAAACTAAAAATTACACTAGTATAATGTTACTCCAATATGAAAATACAAAGGAATGGGGGTCTATTTATAGGTGAGGGAGGCCACCAACCAAGTCCAACTAGAATCTAGAAGCTTCCAGCTCCAGTTTGATCCATTTTGGACAAGTTTAGACTAGTTTGGCTCACTTTTTTGATTTGGTTTAAAGGAAGAGAGAGGAGAGATGAAATATCTCACTTTTTTGAATTAAAAAAATACCCTCTTGATGTGATTTCTAGGCGCCTTCATGAGCCCTTCTCCCCATTCTGAGGTGTCAAAAATTTCATTTTTAAACTAAAAAATCCTATTTTTTAACTAATAAACCCAGTACTAGTCAACTCTTCATCTTATGTGAGAATTTACTCATTTTTGGGAGATTTTCTTATATTCTTTGCCTTTTTCTCATCCTAAGACTTGGATTAAAATTATTGGCCCTTCTTGACACTCTTTGGACCTTAATGTGAAATTTTATACCCCTAGGCCAAGATGTCCACATCACATATTCAATTAATTTCTAATGCACATTTAAAAACTCTTTTAAAGATTCTATTTGAGGGGATCTCTTCCTATTGAACTGGGAGAAAGTTCTTATCCAAAAATATTTCAAAACTGTATTACTTCTCTCTAGAATATTTTCTCTCTCTAGACCAAAACAGGGTAAAACAATGTTTTCTTGCATTCAAAATTAGGAGATGATTATAGAGATTGAAGGGGAGGTTCCTACACCTTTACATCTCAAAAGCTGGAGGGAAGAATCTTACATCCTACCCCACTTAAAAAACGCGAGATGTCCTCATCTCGTAGCTAGAGGATAATCTCGGTAAAATCATCTTCTTACTCCCAGGGTGGGACTCTTTCTTTCTTAGTCAAGTCCGTTTTTCCAACTTAACAGACACTCAAAGAATCTTGAGCTCAAAATTTTGGGGACCACTCTGACAAAAAAGATCCATGTTACATAGATCTAGAATCGAAGCGCTCTCATTGGCTGGCCTCATATTTTTTTAATGGGCTCCAAAAGGGCCTATTTGGAGCCAAATTACCACTAATGCACTAATGGACATGCCACATGGAGACACTAAGCGGGGAGATGAGGAACTGTTATTTGATTTGAACACAAGGTTAGATGTTGACCAAATGGCCTTCTATTTCCATAAACTTGAATTCTTGTTGGGTTACATGCTTTGTGATTTTGAGACTATGTCTGACAGTGAGTTTTGGCCCCCTTACAAAGATTTTGGAAGGACCTAGTATTCATTGGATCTCAGAAGTCTACACTGAATGAAAATTCTTACATTAATGTCCTAAGTTTGAGTCATCATGCCTAAATATGGCTAGCATAAGAGTTAAAAGTTTAAGTCGATGTCCATTTTATTAGGCTGAAGACATAGTCTTTTTCTTACACAACACATGCATAATAAACCAAAAAACCGTAAAAAAAATTTGCACACAAAGTCGTCTCAATTGGTCTTTTGACCCTTGGCATAGTCTTATTGTTTCATAAGCATGTAGAGAGTCGCCATTCTAGCTATTGGCATAAGATTCCAAAGTTGTCGAAGATTTTATGGTCAACATCATAGTCTTGCATTGTCTTGCATAAGCATTCATGCTTCTTACACTTTTTAGAAAATTACATTTTTTAAGAGAAAGAAAAATAATTAAAAACTTGTATCACCCATAGCTTCTCCACACTTGCACATGCTCACATCTAATACATTAGAAGCCTCAACATCAAAAGCCAAGTACATAAATAGGTGGGGGGACTTTAACAATGGAAAAACTAGCAAAGGTATGAACCACTTGGTGGGTGTGGGGACTTTGGCAATGGAAACACTACCCCAAGGTATGACCCACGTGGATAACCCTCCTATATGATTTTCTTGCATAGCATGATGTTCCTTTATGTGAAGCATATAGGCATTTGCACCTTTCAAGCACTTTAATTAGGCACTCTTCTATTGTTTTTACCCATGTACATACATTGTGTTGAATATCTACAACCTTGACAACAAAAGCCAACCCTCACAATAATAATACCCAGATAAAATACAAGCAGCACACATGGTTGCATTCGCGCAGTTGAAGTGCTTCATCAACATTGGTGGACTACGACTTCAGGTCTCAGCTACTTCTACAAATTCTCAACCTTGCTCTTCATTGGATGGGTTCGAGGACAAACCTACATTAGGTAGGGGGAGATGTTAACCCCATTTTTGGTGGTTAACTAGGCAGACTACTCTAGTGGCCCCATCAAAATTTATTTTTATTACCAGAGTTGTGGACAAAGTGCTTGAGTTTTAGTTAGTACAAATCTTTGGTGCTGGGTAATAAAGTTTGGCCAAGGTGAACAAACTAGCCACTTAATGGTGGTTAATGAGGCGATAAATGGCTTCAACGGGTTTCTTCAACATTAATAAAGCCAGAGTCATTACTAGTGAATGAAATCAACTAGTCTATACATTTGAGTCACTTTGTAATTTTGGTCACCCGAGCGCTTCATCATGCACATTACTTCACATGAATCTTGCACCAATCCTCTTCTATTTACTCATAGAAATACTTGTTGAATTCGATTATCTTAAATCCAGCTATCCCTATTTCTTGATCTAATTTTTGCTCTAGCTCATGATTCCTTGTAGCCAGGGGTGGGCTTGATGTTCCTCTTGAATTAGGGGACCTCTTCTTGATTAACATGGAAGGACTCATGTCCTTCTCGACACTTTCTATATAAAAAAACTTTATCACAGTCTCTGGCTATAATTATGGCTTCTGAAATAGAAGATGGTTTTACATTCTTGATGAGGTTATTCAAAGGTAGATTAAGCTTCCAAATGAATCAATGGTGGAGAAAAGTTACCTCATCCATCTTTGGAGCTAATCGAAGAATTTTAACAAAAGTTTGGTGGTATTCTTTTAGGGTCTCCCTTTCTTGGGTTAGCTCCAAAAATTCATTCATTTTATCCTCTTGAAATCCTGGAGGACAAAACCCTTCATGAAGGTGTAATTTCATGGCATCTCATAATTGATTCTAGCTCTAGTGGTTAGATTAACAACAGTGCTTCCAACTAATTTTGCATTTGTTACAATTTTTAGATGAGTAAGGGTAAACTTGCTTCTTTCATTGTATCCATGAAAATCTCAAAACTATCAAATACTTATCATAGCGCCACTTCTAAAGGTACTCTGGATTAATATATGTGAGATCTTCATTTTTTTTAGAATTACACATCTGGTGCCTTGGGATTGACACATCCAAAGATTATTAGGATTGACATATATGAGATGATTAGCTTTCTGAAAATTACACATCTAGTATCTTGGTATTAACACATCTAAGAGCATGATCCTCTAGGAATTACACATCCGAGACCCATGTTTGTCTGAGATGGATTCAAGATCTTGAATGATCGTTCTAGTGTAAAGTATCCAATGGATGGCATTCACACGTCAACTATTCAAATCTTAATGGAGTTATAATCTTAATAATTTATAATATGCAAACTAATGAGATATATCCTGAAAATTTCTCTAAACAAAGTTTCGGTCTATCCTTCTAGTCATTCAGTCTCTCACTAGTTTCTTAATTTGATCACCCTATGTTTTTGCTCATAAAAGGTTTTCTCCCCAATCTTATTTCTCAAATTTATTGTACAAATATCTTGTGTGTGCACCCCCAAGATATAAGCACAATTTCATAGGATGATTGTCTCAACATGTGAGGATATTCAAATCACTTCTATGGCCAGTAGAGATGATCGATTCGTCCTCATATGATAAACAATCACTTGTTTTAATCCCTTGATAGTTAACCTTTGAAAAACAAATCCTAGGAACTAAGATCGGCTCTGATACCACTTGTAAGGTTCCCCTCTTCTAAAATAGGAGAAACACTTAAGATAGTCCACTAAGTCTTAACTTGGAGAAAGTTTCCTATTTATCGACACCTTGACCATGTAGAGATTCAAGGATACGATTCATAGGTAAGACCTAGTCCTATCCCACAGAGGAAGCGTGATCTTCTAAAAGTCAAATCACCCATAGAGTAATTTATCATAAATTGGGCAACTACAAGACTTGATTTCTAGAGGCAACGCTTTTTTTCTCATCCATGCAAGGCACAGCCGCCGCTGGCCTAGTCTTCTAGAATAGAGTTGCCCAAGAACCTATTTATCTAGCGTAGGGCTTTCACTTAATCTGTTGGAAAGCTACCCGACTAATCGGGTCCACCCGTCCGTAGGATGGTGCCGTTGGGGCATTCCATCCTCCCACTTTCCACCCTACTCACGCATCAATTTGTTTTCTAATTAATCCTACCACACTGTTTGACATTAAAAAAACATGTTCCTTAATTAAGGCCCTTTTCACAAGGTTTGTTAAAACAGGCTTTTTACACAATACAATAATGCCAAGATAAGATTTATAAAAAAAAGTTTATACATGAATCAATTTCATACAAGCCAAACTGGTTCTCTTATTCTTTTCCTTTATACCGCCGATGATCTAGAATTCGGCCTTCCAACCTCCACATGCTGGGCAAAACCCTACGGGACCATACACCTCATCGTCGGCCGCCGCTGGCGAGGACTCAAGCCGGCCTGTCGCCCTCTCAAGCTCCATCGCTCGATCTTCTCGCCCCTCAGAGGGATGTCTGCGCACTAGGGTGGGCTAATTTACCGCACTAGCCTGGGCCCTCAGAACTAGGTAGCATCACAATCACTCACCTCAATCAGCAAACCTCATTCTCCCAATGGTATGAGGGATACCATGGGCCAACTCCGGGCCTTACTAACGTCTCCGCCGTCCGGCTACACAAGCACAAGAATGGGGCAGCATCAAGGCAGGGAGAAGTTATACCTGTACCTTAATTTAACCAAGATAACCATTCATTTATTCAACTGAACCATAGGACTAGAATCCATGTTACCTTCTTAAGAAAACAATCCTTTTCACAAAGATTTTAGTATTTCAACTCGAGATTGCGATAAGACATTCTTTATTAAGGCATATGCTGTTGTTTAAAAGAATACAAAATTTAAATAGTAAATCAATCAAATAGATCACTGTAACAATCAATAGAGAAGCCGGGGCCATACCTCAACCCCTAAGAATGATATATAAGTGAAAAACAAAATATGTATATACCTTATAGAAATTTATCGTTTATCGTTATCTTTGCTCGTATTAACAAGAGCTTTAGAACTTGACATATGAGAATAGAGTCTTCTAATACCTTGTCTTTTGATTGAAATCATCCAATAATCTCCAAGCTTTATCTTCCCTCACTCATACTGTGACTCTTCTCTCTTTCTAAGGTCTATGGCAAAATAGCCTTCTTCTCTTATAGGGCTACGGGATACTATTCTTTCTCTAAAAGAAAAGCTATGAAGTTTTGGTCTCTTCCTCCGAAAGGCCATAGCAATCTAAGCTTCTTTTCTAAGATATTAGATAAGAATTAAGGGATATATACATCTCAAACTCTAGGATTACCTTGAGGCTACTTGCTGCCTTCTCACAGTTTTCTCTGTGTAGAGACCCTGACAGAAACAGCAAATTGTTTTGGCCATAACTCTCTGATAAAAACTCAGAATATGGTTGTATAGCCAGTCAAAAGAACGGGAAGACATCTGGTCTACAAGCCTTCGCGGGCAAAAAAGGCAAAAACGTCTGTATATAGCCACAAACGCGCCATCTTTAGAAACGCATTGTTTTTCCACATTTTTAGTATGCATGGACTCTAAATGTGTAAAAGTACTCTAAATATGACCTCTTATCACCTAAATTCGAAATTCTATTTTTGGGGATACTTATCTCTTAATAGAACTATTCTTATGTTCTTATTTCTTTTAGGATTTTTGGAGCTAATATTTTTATTCTAACACTTTCCTAATGTTTCTAGCCTTATTGTCTCACTCTTCTCTAAGTACACTCTCTTTCCTTATTGAAATCTATATTAAAAAAGACACATACATACATGGCTTGGGAGGGACCTTACACTAGATTATGGGGAGCATAGTTTCTCTCATGAGGTCTTAATTTTTGAGACTCATTAGATATGGAGTGTTCTTTCTACATCAAGATTACTTCAATAGAAAATCCACTAATGACTTTCAAGGGCTTCCTAAATTCTAACAACTTCAGCACTAGATTAGTCACACTAAAGTAACATTCAACTTATCAAAGGCACTCTGACATATCACAGACCATCAAAATGTAATATCATACTTGAGAAGGTACGTCAAGGGAGAAGTGATCTTGGCATGTCCGGAAATAAAGATCTGATACCACCCTATCAAACTTACAAATCTTCTGACTTTCTTTACCATCTTTAGTTTTGGCCCAATCAATGACATCTTACACCTTTACAAAATTAGCTAATATACCATCTCTTAACACCATGAACCCTAGATATTCAATTTTGATAAAGAAGGTACACTTAAGTTTGTGCTTTCTAAGGGGTTCCAAGACTTTACACACATTCTTCTTTTATGATTAGCAATATCCTTGGAGAAAACCAAAATATCATCAAATAGAACTAAAATGAAATCATGCAAATACTCTCTAATGATTTCTTGCGTTCACCGATTAAAGGTAGCATGGATATTTGTTAATCCAAATCGCATTACCATAAATATGAAACTTTCATACTGGGTATTAAAAACATATCCTACTCCTTAATTTTGATCTGGCAATATTCTAACTTTAAGTTAATCTTTGTAAATATCTAGGCTCCATGCAACTTGTCTAACAATAGCTCATCTATCTTGGGAATATGATATTTATCCTTGATGGTATAGATGATTCAACCCTCGATAAATTTGATGCATACTAATCTGAGAGTACCATCCTTCTGCTTCTAGAAAAAGTTTGACTTACCTAAGGGGATACACTGGGTCAAACAAAGCCTTATTCAAAAAATTGTCTCAACTCTTCCTTGAGCTCAATTGCTTCTAGAAGAATAGCCATATTATAAGCTCTTTTTGCACTTGGTTGGGCTTCGAGGATCAACTCTATCTCATGTGACCAACCTCATGAGTTGGGACATTTTAGTTAAATCTTCAAGAAAGATGTCAATATATGAATATCAATGTTGTTCTGCATGATCCAATCCATCCTAAGAATCCCATTATTCATTGAGCTTACATTCAATCAAATTTCCATCCACCAAGGAGAATTGAATTACATCCATCTCATGGTGCATGAAAAGAACTTTTCCACTATCCAATTCCACTTGCATTAATTTACCTTGCTTCTCATTGATTACTAGCTTATGTAAGCATTGAGACAAAACAAAAAAAATGAGTGCTACTACCTAAATCAACCAAAAGCTTAAAATATTTACCTTGGAAATTTGACGAGGTTTGGATTACTGAGAACTGCTGGTTCTAACTTGGTTCTCAATTGTGGCGTGAATTCTACCTCTTTCTTCTTCCTCTTGGTCAACTCCTATAATAGCATTAGAAGCCACTAACTGGGTTGGAACTAGCCTTTGACTTTTCTAGTTTTGAGGTAGAGGTCCTTCATTGCTCTGAACTAAAGCCGTAGCCCTCTAGTTTAATGAGATCATGGAGTAGAGAAGGAGTTGTACATGTGACAACAAACGGGTGCATTTGAATAATCACTCATCAAATTTCCTGGTTGCTTGCATCTAAAATGCTTACACTCCTCCTTGAGAACTTTAGATCTAATAACATTCTAGGAAAAGAATCATGTCCTCTAAGCCCATTAGCTTCTTGAGAACTTTAGATCTAATAACATTCTAGGGAAAGAATCATGTCCTCTAAGCCCACTAGCTTCTGTTACTTGGCCTCGATCCTATCCCCTATTTCTCTTTTGACTTTGGCAAACCAAAATTTAATGGAGCTCTCTTCAGGGGAGGGGGAAAAAGGGCTTCTAGTGGGCTATCTACTTAGGAAAATCTTGCATAAAATCCTCATCCATCCTTAGGATGGAGCTCTCTTCGAGAGGGAGGGGGCAAAAGGGCTTCTACTAGGTTGTCTCCTCCTGAGGAAAATCTTGCATTAAATCCTCATACATCCTAACTTCTTTAGCTAGCAAAGAGAGACCTTTCCATTCTTTACCAACGTGTCTATGGGAGGATCCAATATTTCGATGGAGAAGGGTCTCATTGCATGAGTATAATAGACTCAATAGGTTTGCTTGCCTAAGATAACTTTAGGAACTCATTCATCTTATCTTCTTGAAATTTAGGGTGATAAAACCTTCGATGGAGGTAGGCGTTCATGTCTTCCTATCTAAGTTGTCCTAGTTTAGATGGTTAGAGTCAAGGTGGTTTCTCCAACTGTTCATAGTGTGGCACTGATAATCTTTCAATATGACAAGAGTCATCCTGCTTTTATCATTGTACACCCCAATGTCAAAATACTCATCCATAGAATCTATCCAATTCAAAATTGCCTCTTTGAGGTTATTACCCTTGCCTTGGAATGGACTTATTGTGTTGAGACCTATGGAATGTCTCCTTAACATCGTTATCCAATACTTGAATTTTAGGTACAACATTTTGTGCTTAATGCCCGTGCCTCATGATTCTTCTGAAAGAAAAGGCTTTTCTTGAATTACAATCTTAGTAGCAATGATTATATAATAAGAAAAATATCTCTTTTATTTTCTTAAAATATTTATTAAAGTACCAGGGAAATATCTCAATCTTGGGATACAAAAAGCTAAAAACAACTATACTAGCCTCTATAACTACAAACTTTCTATGAGGGAGATACAGACTAAGATGATTTAGCTTGGTTAAATAGTCATATAGGGTACAAAGACTTTTGCCAAAAATCTAAACTTTCCATAATCATGGCCAAGCTTAGATTTGAGGCATAGAATGGAAGATAATATATATCTATCAAAACAATAAAATTTTCTTCGTCTTTATCCCACTTGTGATGCCACATGCCTGAAATAATGTTCTTGACAAACTGAGATAGAAATTTATAGCCATCACTCTGTCATTGGTCAAATTCTCAAATACAACTCGAATCATTTGGTCCTTCTAAGGAAGAAGCCAAGTTTTGGGCCATACTATATTTTTAATTTCACACAACATTACTCAAAATAAAAGATAAGATTCAAACAATGCCAAGGTAATATATATCTTATTCCCAAAAAATATATTTTGAGTACATCAAAAGAGGTCATCAACAACTAAGCCTAGCTCTCATGGGCGATAGTACATGCAAATGTACATGACATAGTAAGCTCAATCAAAGGCTCGCCTAACTAGTAGTCTCAAGATCCTATGCCAAGGAATGCAATTCCTAAGAGTCCTATACATCAATCTATGGACTCTAAGATCTCATCAAAGTAGTCTATTTACAGCTATGCCTCTCACAACATCCGGTCAAACAAATCACTCTGTAAGGACAATGTTCTCTAATAATTTCTCACATCTTGGCTATAGGTTGTGCCATAATCCACTATCCCAAGTACCACCTCTGCCTCCAATTAGCAAAACAACAGTTGAAAAGTAGAAGCTCTCAAAGTGTTAGGCCAAGTCAATTTGCACAATGAGCAAAGAAGAGAAGGTGCTTGAATGCGAAGGCTATCATATCGTCCCCTTCAAAGATAACTCAGGGACTCAAATGTGAAGATTCTCAATTGCAAAGGCTATTATATTGTCCCCTTTGAAGATAACTCACGATCTCTATACAGATAAGGTATGGCTGATTGTTTCTCCTTCTGAAAAGAAATCCAATAAAATACAATATGTTTTGGTTCTAGGTAGTGTACCACATATGATAAAAATACATCTCATATCATCCTAAACCTAGCTCTACTTAAATACTTGCTATGAGAAACCTACCCCTCTATCTATAGCAAGGGAATCACAATAAGGTTAAAGAAACTCACTCAGGGCTTTATATCTATCCTCACACTTGGTTATTCCATTAGCTCCTCTTAGTCTAACTAGAACAATACTTATGTAGGGGAATCACACTAAGGGTAAAACAAACGACCCCTACCCCTCCATCTATAATATTAGGGGAATCACACTAAGGGTTGAGCAACTCACTCGGGGCCTCATATCACAATGTCCTAACATGTGGCTATTCCATTAGATCGTCTTAGTCTAGCTAGAACAATCCTTATACAGGAAAGGTAAATGATTCCACACCAGGTGTTTTCCTTTTATAGTTCTCACAAACAAGTAAGTCACATCAGTTGTCTCCTTGAGGCTTAACAAGATGTCCTCACTCCTTGATTATAAAGGTAACTCTTCTAGCCTTTTATGATTTGCTAACTAACCAACTTATCCTAGTTTTTTCTCATTCTAATAATATATAAAAATTATTTGAAAAGTACCCTCAACTTGGGTCCACCCCCGACCATCGCCCACTTTTTCTTTTTAGTGTGTTTGATCCTTTTTCTTTCTAGTGTGTTTGATCCTTTTTCTACTTTTACCAGATTTTTAGGCTCATCCTAGCCCCATCCAATCCATGGGCTAACATTCTTCTTAATCATGGGACCTAGGGAGATAGTGTAAACTCATGCACTCATAATTGACAATGCCACTTTACTCACATATGCCACTTAAAAATAAGTTCAAATAGAAGCCTCCCCCTTTGTAAAAACTTAATGGTGTTTATGCACTGTTACTCTACTCCTGTCCAGAGCCATCTACATTGAATTTTTTAATAATTCAATTGTTTTTGGCCCAACCCTCTCCAAAGTGAATTGGTGGCCACTATTGCTTCAAACAATAGTAGAACCCTCAATCCCTCAAGCCAAAGGAGAGCTTACAAGCTCCATGTAAGCTAATTTTCTTACTTTGTGAATTTTAATGAAAAATCTATGGTTTTCTTGATTTTTATGTTTTGCAAATGATTGAATTAAATTCAAATGCTATGCCTTTGATGAAAAGGCCACCCCCTTCTCTTCTTTACATTCCAACCTTTCTTAATCCTAGAAAGATTAACTAAGTGATTAATTAAACTCTTCTTATTGTTTACTCTCTGGAATTTAGAAAATTGTGTAGATTAGAGTTCTATAATTCTAAATTGGGATAATTAAGTTAAGGAAAGAAAGATAAAAATGAGAAATGGTCAGCCATACAAAGGAGGTTATGGCAAAAATTTTCAGAATTTTGTGAAAAAGAAAGTTTATTTTTATGTTATTCCAAAAGAGTAATTTCCACCATTTTTGCATCTAAAAGAAATATTCTAATTACTCCATGTACATATTCACCTATGAATATGCATGGATATCACTGATATTAATTATTAAATTTGATTCTATGCATAGAAAGATGCATAAAGGAATTTATTTTTATTACAAAAGTGTTATTCTTATTAAATTTGATTTCTATGCATAGAAAGATGCATAATGAAAATTTTTTTATTGCAAAAGTGTTATTCTTATTAAATTTGATTTCTATGCATAGATAGATGCATAATGGAATTTTTTTATTATAAAAGTGTTATTCTTATTAAATTTAATTTTTATGCATAGAAAGATGCATAATGGATTTTTTAATACAAAAGTGTTATTCTTATTAAACTTGATTTCTATGTATAGAAAGATGCATAATGGAATTTTTTTTATTACAAAAGTGTTATTCTCATTAAACTTGATTTCTATGCATAGAAAGATGCATAAAGGAAAAATTTTTATTACAAAAGTGTTATTCTTATTAAATTTGATTTCTATGCATAGAAAGATGCATAATGGATTTTTTTTTATTACAAAAGTGTAATTTTTTAAATTTGATTTCTAGGCATAGAAAGATGCATAAAGAAATTTTTTTATTATAAAAGTGTTATTCTTATTAAATTTGATTCTATGCATAGAAAGACGCATAAAGAAAAAAAATTTATTATAAAAGTGTTATTCTTATTAAATTTGATTTTTATGCATAGAAAGATGCATAAAGGAAATTTTTTATTATAAAAGTATTATTCTTATAAAAAATTGATTTTTATGCATAAATAGATGCATAAAGAAATTCTTTTTATTTTAAAAGTGTTATTCCTATTAAATTTGATTTTATGCATAAATAGATGCATAAAAGGATTTTTTTATAAAAGTGTCATTCCCATTGAAGTTGATTTTTATGCATAAATAGATGCATAAAGAATTTTTATATCAAAATTAGAATTCTCTTAAATTCTATGTTTAGATTCTATGAGTATTTGATAAATGAATAATTAAATTCATTGTATAAAGAAAATTCAAGAAATCTATCAAGATCAAAATATTAAATGATTAATTTATTTCTCATTGGAATTTATAACTAATTTAGAAATCAGTTAAGTGAATATTCAAAGAAAGAAATTCAGTAAAATAGTAACTGAATTATCAAACCTTTTCGAGAAAGATAGTTCAGGAAAAATCTTATCGGACTCTCAAACCTTGAATCAGACTATGACCAAGACCAAACTCTTTCGTCAGTTTCATTGACGAGGAAAAAAGGTGTGACCAGTTTAGAAAAATACACTCAAAATTTCTGCCAAATCTGAAACTAAGTTTGAGACCCTTCGAATTGATCTGTGGATCAAGGTTATAGAATTCGAGGAATTCTAGTATGAAATTCAGAATTCTGATCAAGAAGTTTTGGGGATACTGATTCAAGAAATACTCTTGTATTCAAAAGAAAATCAAACTAAAAACTTGCATAGAAATCCTCTTTTCTTAAAGGACTGTCTTATGCTAGAATGCTGGAGGGAGCATTTGTTATATGTTTTTCTAAGGGAAGTTCGGTTGCAATCAGCTGGCGGGGGAGTGTACAAAAGATGGCTCACGCGGTAAAGCCAGACATGGAGTAATTGAGCCGATGTGCATACTCTACACCTCAAGATGACATAACACCTTTTACTGATGAAGATGTACTAGAATCTTTGTGAGCTATAGAGTACAAAGGCCTAATTTGAGCAAGGAACCCACTACTAAATCCAAAATTGATGTCCAAAGTACTCATGTAGATAACACCTTTTGAGCCCACGCGCAGAATCCTATCGGAAGCCTACTCTACAATAGGGTCGAGGTGGCAACCGTATGTTCCTTACCCTCTTCGAGCCCCCCAATGCTAGACATGGAGTAATTGAGCGGTCCCTGAGTGAATAGATGTGATGTGAATAGAGCTTCCGGTACAATGGGCGAGGGCTGATGAAGTGGTCCCTGAGTGAATAGATGTGATGAGATGTGATGTGAATCAGATAAATGTGAATGAATGGATGGATGGATGGGATGTGATGTGAATAGATGTGATGAGATGTGATGTGAATAGATGTCATGAGATGTCATGTGAATCAGATAGATGTGAATGAATGGATGGATGGGATGCAATAGGAAAAAAGCTATACAACTCTTGCCCTTACTGCATCTAATATTGCATCACAAAATGGCATTAGGAATGGATTAGTAATGGTGGCTGCATTTAGCTTCCTGTAGTCAACACACACTCTTAACTTGCCATTTTTCTTATGCACCACAATGATAGGAGATAACCATGTCACCTCATTGACGGGTTTGATAAATCCTATAGCCAACAACTTATCAATCTCCACCTTAACCTGTTGAGCAAAGTTTGGATTCATCATGTACCTCTCCTGCACAATCGCAACTGCATCCTCTTTAAGATTGATGTGATGCTGGTGCAGATCTGGATCAATACCTTTTACATCAGCATAATCCCATGCAAATACATCCTTATACTCCAGCAACAACAGCTGAAATAGATCATTCAAGAGCTGTCCTTCCACATGAATGCTCACCTTTACCATCTTTGGATCCTCATTTGTGCCCAAATGGAGTTCCTTCAACTCATCCTTTTTCACCCCATTGGAACCTCCAAATCTCTTGTTGTATATCTTTTTCTGCCATATCCCTTGCTTCCCTCTCTTCTTGAGCTAGGGCTTCTTTTGAGCTAGAGGCTTCATTCTGATCTACCATCTGTATCAATTCAGATCCTTCTATTACCTGTCTAGGAACTAGATCAGAGCTTGTTTCCACTGACTCATCTTCCTTATGCAAGATCCCTTCAACATCAACTTCAAAGACAGGCACAATTGATGGGTTGGCCTTCAAAAATTCTTCCTCCTCATCATCTTCAACTTCCTCTGCCAAATTAATGGTTTGGGCATACAACTGTCTCTCTTTGAAATGAATGTTCCTCCTGCCCAGCATAGGCATAGTTACCACCTGTTTACCTTTTTTCTCAGAACAACCTTATTTTCACCCCAATCCTGCTTAACTTTAGCCAGTCTGAACCAAGGTTTTCCCAATAACATCTCATAAGAAGCATCTCCCTGCTCCATTTTCAAAACCACAAAGTTCACCAGAAAATTCATACCTGCAATCTGAATGGACTGCTGCCTCAGAATCCCTAAAGGTTGAACCCTTCTCTGATCTGCCATCTTAACCTGAAAAGGTGCTAGGTCTAACTTTCCCAACTGCATTTTTTGATAGACTGACTCAGCTAATATGTTAACTCGAGATCCTCCATCAAGCAATACTTCTTCAAATAAGCTACCCTGAAAAGTTACCTTTATGAAAGAAACTACAAAATCAACATCTGCTAGATCAATCTTATGCATTGCTGCCTTAGCTGTTTCGTTCATCTGAACTTCATATTCCTTACCTAGCAGCTTATTCAACAACCTCTCCTTGAATGCTGGTACAATACATAACATTTGATCTAAGGACAACTGCAATGGAAAGTTAATCAATACCTCAAACCAATCCTTTTGATCTCCTTTCACTTTAGGCTTGACTTCCACATGCTCCTTCTGCTTACCAATCTGATTGTTTGTATTCATCTCATCCAAAATCTGATTTCTCTGTTCATGCTTGACCTATTTTTATACATGATCCCTAATTCCTTTCTGCTCTTTCCAATCAATTGGTCCTTTACCTTTAGACCTGGTAACAGCCATCACATCAACATCCCGATTTTCATAACATTGGTTGTAATCACATGCCCACTCATCACAGTGTCCCTTGATAAGATGCTCCTAATTTGGTTCATGCACCTCTACCAGTTCTTGTTGCTGAGTCGTGTCAATTATTATCACATTTGCTTAAGCATGTGGCTGATTCTGTTGTTGCTGCTGAGGCCTTGTTTGCTGGTCATCTTGATTGTACTATACCACTGGCATCCCTTGTTCTTCTCTATGTTTCAACCATAATGCACAATTCAGGCCTGCCCAATGATCTGGTGCACCACAATACACACATGGCATTACTCCAGGTGGTCTTCTCTGATTATTTTCCTGATTCCTCCAAGGTGGTCTTGGAGGTCTAGGAGGTCTTTGGAATGGTGGTCTTCCTCTAAATGGAGCTACTTGATTAGCTTCCACATTATTTCTTCCTCTACCTCCATTGGGAGAGTTGGCCTGGCCCTATTATTAGGGTTATACCAGCACTGAGCTATGCTATGGCCTTCTCTTTCACAAATCTGACAAAATTGCTTCTCTTTTGGTGCTACAACACAATATCCAATTTTCTTTAACTGACTTACCAAATCCTCCTCATTATCCTTCTTATCCTTCTTCTTCTTACCACTATGCTTCTTCTTCTTCTTTCCTTTACTTCCCTCATCATCACTGGCTGATGAAACTTTTGATTCACTTTCTTGCTCAGACTCAGCCTCTGCTTCTGACCCTCCTTCTGAATCAAAGCTATCCCTGCTTTTACTACTGGTCTTGGTCATGCCAAGCCTCTTCTCAACTCTAGTTGTAGCAGCAATAACTAGATTATTGATTCCACCTACAATGTCAATGCTTGCCATAGCATTCTTCAAACCTTTCCTTAAACCCTTCAAGAAGTATCCTGCTAACATTTCATCTGTGGGTCTTTCATTGCCCTGCAATCTATCAACCAAAATTCTAAATTTTTGAGCATAATCTTCCACTAACATATTCCCCTGCTTGATGTCCCTGATTTTCTTCAAGACATCTGTTGACATCTGTTGGAGTCTTCTCTTTTCAAATGCTACTCTCAGTGCAGCATATGTTGCAAAATGTGCAATACCATATTGGCTAAACCAACTCATGGCTTTTCCTTCCAATGTTGCTGCAAATTGCTGTAATTTAATAGGGTCAGGATACACAGCCTGATACCCACTTGCTTGCCACTTGGTCTCAAACTGATCCACATGACTGTTGAAAATACAAGTGAATAGGGTGTGTGTGGGAACAAGCTCTTGGATAGAGGCTGTAAAAGAGGAGATGTAATTGTGAAAGAACCTGTGAAAAGGTGAGAAGAATCTACTGGGAGAGAATAAAGGGTAGCATGAGAGAATTTAGGAGTGTGGAGATATTCTGGGAGATAATCAGGGAAAAGAGAAGAGGTGGAGAGAATCAGGCAAAAGGTGGAGATATTCTGGGAGTGAATCATGGAGAAATCAATGGGATTTGATGCTTGATGTAAACTCTATAAATTGAGGCATAGCCCTAATGAGAAATTGCTGGTTTTTGAGTATCCATGCCTACATTAATCTATTTATTAATTATTCACTAATTACGTCTTAATTATTTACTAATCACTTTGTTAATGATGTTGATTCTAGTGTTTGATCCACCATAGCTCATCATTATGCTCAAATTTTAACATGGTATCAGATCCATGCCTAGAATCAATTAGATTTATGAGCCCATTAGTTAATTAATTAGGATTAGTAGATAATTAGCAAAAAATCAATTTTTTAGTGAGTTTTCACTTCTCCCCTTCACCCCCAGCTAGTGGAGGATCTCTAGCACCTTGCACACAAAGAATTGGGGCATAAGCTTCTAACACAAGCTAGCTAACCCATAGGAGCTCCAGCCCATCGAATCAGAAGCGCAAACCGCCCACAGAAGCTCCCGATTTTTGCTAATTAAAAAGCTACGTTTTTCAAAGATGATTTGGTGATTTCTACTTCCACAGATCAAAGGTCTCTAATTCCTCTTAGCCCAAGGGGTAATCAAGCATGCTCTACAAGCTGGTGAAGACAGAATTCAGTTTCATCAAGTCTACAGTGAGATCCAAGCTCTTCATCAAATCTGCAGGTGACTTTGGTAAAACAGAGATTAAGCTTTCATTATTTGGTCAAATCTTGTGTTTCTTGGCTTAATCCTCTACTAGACTCATTGCTATTGATGCCTTTGAAAGCATTTGAGCTCATTTGAAGTGGAAGGCACCAGATCTGGGCTCCCCGCATACTCTGTTTTTTGCACACAAACCAGAGCATTAATTTGCTAATCAGTGGATAATCAAGGCTAATCACTGTATTTTGGTGCAATTGAGGGTTCAAATTAACCATTAGGTATCTGATACAGATTCCTAAAGCTTCAGATTTCAAATCGGAGTTGGTTTGATACTCCAACCATCCCGTACAAATTGGTTACCCTCAATTTAATGTAATTTCTGGTGATTTTATGCTGATAAAATTGTTGTAATCATCTATTAAACACTAGATTGAGTTGTAAAAGGGTAGACACTGCCCTTGAATCTTGAATTTGGATCAAGAGGTAAGACCCCCTTCACATCACCATGAATTCAGCACAGGAAATAGCCAAATTTAATGGGGAACAGTTTTATACATGGCAAACAAAAACCATGTATTTGCTGATGAGGAAAAATTTGTGGGGATTAGTTGAAGGGAGAGATGAATGCCCAGAGAGAGGAGAAAATGAGTGGAAGAGTAGGAATGAAAAAGCATTGGGACTTATTGCACTCAGTTTAAATGATGAGATCATTCATCATATCACAGGGATACAGTGGGCAAAAGATGCATGGGATGAACTTAATAAATTATTTGGTACACAAGCAAAAAATTCCAAGATAAATTTGTTAATGTAATTCTACAAACTGGACATGAAGGAAAGTTAACCTTTAATCACACACTTGAACAAATATAAAAGCATTAAGCTAGCTAGTAGCTATTGGCAAAAAGGTAGAAGATGATGAAGCATTAGCTGTACTTTTGAAGAGTGTGGATAAAGGAGATTATGAAAACATTGTAGCAACACTAAAGAATGTACCTGAATTGAAGATACATGAGATAGAAGCAGCTCTACTGGAGCAAGAGAGCAGAGGCAAAGAGAAGAAAGGGCTCGACTCAACAGCAGGAGAGGAAAAAGCATTCTTCACCCGAGGAGGATTCTCTCGAGGACGAGGACGAGGAAGAGGCAGAGTAGGAGGGAGGACCTTCACTTGCCACAAATGTGGAAAGCCAGGACACATGGCGAGAGACTGCTACAGCAAACCCAGTGAAGAAGGAACGACATCGGCAAACTTCATGGAGGCTCCAAGGGAAGTGGAGTCGGATCATCTTTTCTGAGAGAGAGAGAGAGAGAGAGAGAGACCCCACAACCCAATGTAACCTGCCCCAATAAAGTAAAGCCACCTCTGAGCCACCGATGATGTAGGCCACGTGGTAGATGTATGTGTGAGCACTTTAGTCAAGGTCGCGGGCACTTATAGTAGCCTTGGACACATAGAGAGAGAGAGTGTGTCAAGGACTATGGAGTTTAGGGACTTGAGGCACTGGTCGCGGACTATCAAGTAAGAGGGAAACTTGATACAGGGTCCAGGTGTGCTAGGATTATTCACTTGAGGGGAGGTGTTGAAAATACAAGTGAATAGGGTGTGTGTGGGAACAAGCTCTTGGATAGAGGCTGTAAAAGAGGAGATGTAATTGTGAAAGTACCTGTGAAAAGGTGAGAAGAATCTACTGGGAGAGAATAAAGGGTAGCATGAGAGAATTTAGGAGTGTGGAGATATTCTGGGAGATAATCAGGGAAAAGAGAAGAGGTGGAGAGAATCAGGCAAAAGGTGGAGATATTCTGGGAGTGAATCATGGAGAAATCAATGGGATTTGATGCTTGATGTAAACTCGATAAATTGAGGCATAGCCCTAATGAGAAATTGATGGTTTTTGAGTATCCATGCCTACATTAATCTATTTACTAATTATTCACTAATTATGTCTTAATTATTTGCTAATCACTTTGTTAATGATGTTGATTCTAGTGTTTGATCCACCATAGCTCATCATTATGCTCAAATTTCAACAATGACAATCAGCATCTTCTTTAGACCTTCCTCTGAATTGTGCTGCTTTGACCTTAGGGTTGGGAGGTTGTTGAGCCATTGGGATAGTCTGAGGTACTCTCCTAGGTCTTTGCCTGGTAGGTACATGTAGTGGGTCAAATAGGAGTCTTCTTCTACTTCTTGCAGGTCCTCCTATCGAGAGTAAAGCTCCCACCAATTGCCTCACATGCCTTCCCTCTATTGCTCCTGAAAACTCTCCCCCTTGGCGTGACAGTTGCTCTTCAGGGATAGGTTGCTCAACCTCTTCATCTATGGCTTGTTCATAATTAAAAGAATCAATGTTACCTACTTGGGTTTGGTCTCTAGTGTAATACACTCTGGATACTCTTCTTGGACGCTTTGGATACACTCTGGATACTCTTCTTGGATGCTTTGACATGCATCATCCCTCAACAAACACAACCAACACAACCAACAGTGCTGACACAGCAAACTCAGCAAAGCACAGCAAACAGTGCTGACACAGCAAACTCAGCAAAGCACAGCAAGAACAATAGGCACAGCAGGATCGCCAAATGTGTTGGGGTTCATCAACACATGATAGACTCACTCTAAAACACCATTACTCTCAAAGAATCAACATAGAAAGCACTTCAGACATAGCAGCACTTGCGTGAAGACAACTTCATATTGAACAGAATAATGCATAGAGGTAGATTCGGCAGAGCAAAAAACATGACTGAACTTGCTTCATTGAGTAAATACATCAGCATCAGAACACGACTACATCACCCTAACTCTGCCCCACAAAGTGCATTCTAACCTCTTGAAGTAACAAGACAAAAGTAGTTGTAACTGCCCAAAACAATGTTCTTGGCATAAACATCCGACTCAGCCACATCAGTGATGTACCAACTACATTTCCAGGATTGATATTATGACGTAGCCTACCACTCCATGGTCTATCAACAGAACCATTGGGACTCTCTTGGTCCACTCAATGATTGTGATTGTTGACTTGCATTCTGTGTAACCACATTTCCACTTACATCAGCCCCAACAACATCTTTTTTAGCACCATACCAGCTTACCCTCAATTCACGTGTAGCAGGATTATAGCATCTATATCCCTTTTGCTCAAGGGAATACGCAATAAACACACATTGTTCTACCTTTGGATCTAGCTTAGTACGCAACTCATCTGGCACATGCACATATGTAATACATCAAAAAACTTTCAAGTGAGACGAATCAAGTTTCTTGCCAGTAAACTTCTTCTCTCACGTTACATCATGTATGGTTGTAGTAGGAGTCTTATTCATTATATAAAGTGCTATAGACATAGCCTCAACAACCCAATAACTATATGACATATTCGTCTCTGCTCCATCAATGCTTGTGCTATCTCTGTAATGTGCTTGTTTTTTTGCTCAGCAACTCCATTTTGCTGCGGAGTGTATCTACATGTAAATTGTCTCTGAATACCATTCTTTCACAAGAATTTAGAGCACTCATTGGAGAAGTATTCTCCCCCTCCATATGACCTTAGGCACTTCATATGTTTTCCTGTCTGTTTTTCAGCCACTCTGAAATTCTGAAAATGAGTGAACACTTCACTCTTCTCCTTCATGAAATACACCCACACTCCCCTCGTGTGGTCATCAATGAATGTTATGTAGTACCTACAACCACCCATCGACAGTCTTGATAGGACCCCATACATCTGAATGCACAACATCTAGTACATTCTTTGTAAGATCCCTATTCCCACCGAGCAACGGATTCGGGGTACTAGCAGCGGAAGTAGCACTTCTCGCACGGGACAGGGGTCCAACACTCGGGGCCTCGCCCACGGATATCCGGACAAGAGACTAATCCGTCGGTTTGTCCAAAACCGAAACCAGAAAAACTTCCTTTACCCGGAAAGCACGGGCGATTCCACCAGGATAACTCTTTACTCTAACGTAGTCAAGATCATTACTGATCAAACTGATCTAACTGCACCTTTAACGGTACTTGGTCAAATCAAGGAAGAACTTGCACTTGGATCATTGGGATCAACGCTTTTTTCCCCATCAAGAGGCACAGCCGTTGATTCCTATCCATAGAACAATTTCTATCCGGGATTTACTTCATCTATCGTAATAATAGAAATTAAATCTCGATTTACGGATCCATCAGTCCAGCCTAACCCCATCCGATCCCATGGGTTAGCCAACCACCCAACCACTGTAGTGATGGGATCCAATTTTGGAATTTGGTTTTTGTCCCGGGTACCAAGGAAAAGAGTTCCAAGGCCCCCTAGCCGGAAGTTCATGCAAACATAGAACTAGCCACACCACTTACACACCCAATATGAAATTGTCTTTTTCTTAGCATCAACTAACTTTAAAACAATCCTTTAATGAAACCATAGTACCACTGATCATAATCTTCCAATTTATCCGGTTGATTCATAATTTCCCATCATTCCTTCATCAGAGTATCTATGGCATCATTGGCAACTAGAACGCTCACCACCTGTCCACACAGGGGGCCTTTTCAATAGTTCCTAGCCCATAATACTCGGCAATATAATCACTTATAAAAATCAAGATGGACTCTCGTTGAAGATCAGCAAGATCAACCAACAGATCCATATAAAGAGCCATGGACTCATCCATTGAAGACCAGCAAGGTCAATCAACCAGATCCATGCCCGGTTTCACAAAACAACTCTTACTCCTTGTTCCAATATCTTCCTCGACGCACGCGTGGGTATCCTGGGCGACCCAGAGCCCGAGCACCGTATGGTCAGCACCCTCTAGGATCCTTCGCAGGTGACCTAGCGCTTCACTCATAGGCCGCTTCCTTGGTCCCTCATCCACCGTACCGGAAGCTCACCATTTAAATCGAACCGAGGCTGGTCAAGACCTCGGTCGACCTTGCTACGCGAGACGTCCTCCATTGACTCTCCGTCAGCAGTTGCAACTTTAACAATTAGGTCTTCATGACCTTAATCCACAAGATGGTCAAAATGCTTCCCCAGCATTCTTGACATAAAACAGTCATTTACAAACAGTCACAAAATACAGTTTCTAAATCAAACTCTCGTCTTTCCACATTATCCCTCCTTAGTCCACATTACTTATTCCACATTCCATTCAATGTGTACTCATTCTCATCCATTTCCTCATATCGACGACACATTAATTCACATTCACATTCATACATCCACATTTACATGGATACATCCATTTTCACATCCTCATTTATACATCCACATCCCATATCCACATTCATACATACACATCCATATCCACATCCATACATCCACATTCACATTCACATCCACATTCACATCCTCATTTATACATCCACATCCACATCCATATTCACATCCATACATCCACATCTACATGCATACCTCCATTTTCACATCCTCATTTATACATCCACATCCCTTATCTACATTCATACATACACATCCATACATCCACATCCACATCCACATTCATATTCACATCCATATATCGACATCTACATGCATACATCCATTATCACGTCCTCATTCATACATCCACATCCACATACATACATACATCCACATCCACATACATACATACATCCACATCCACATTCCCATTCACATCTATACATCCACATCTACATCCACATACATACATACATCCACATCCACATTCCCATTCACATCTATACATCCACATCTACATCCACATTCATATACATCCACATCCACATTCCCATTCACATCTATACATTCACATCTACATCCACATACATACATACATCCACATCCACATTCCCATTCACATCTATACATCCACATCTACATCCACATTCACATCTATGCATATACATCTTCATGCATACATCCATTTTCACATTCATACATCCACTTTCACATTCGTACATCCATACTCCCATCTCCACATCCACACATCCACATACATACATCCACATCCACATTCCCATTCACATCTATACATCCACATCTACATCCACATTCACATCTATTCGTATACATCTTCATGCATACATCCATTTTCACATTCATACATCCACTTTCACATTCATACATCCATACTCCCATCTCCACATCCACACATCCACATACATACATCCATTTCCACATTCCCATTCATGTAATCCCCATATGTCTTCACATCTAATCTTTTACATCACATCCATTCTCGCCCTATCACAACCCATATACATCCTATTCTATCACATACACTTCTTACCTCATCCCATACACATCTTATCACATCCTATCACTTTCCATACGCATCTTATCAATTCTTATCACATCTCATACACCTCTTATCACATCTTATCACATTTCATATCTTTTTTTTTTAAAGAGAATTCTTATATTTAATATAAGATTTCTCTACACATTTATTTATACATAAATTCCATTTAAGGAGACTAACACTTTCGAAATTAAAATCAATCTTTTATGCATCTTCTTATGCATAAATTCAGTTTGATAGGAAATTACACTTTTAGAATAAAAGAATTTCTCTTATGCATCTAAGTTAAGCATAAAATCCATTTATGAGGAAAATCACACTTTTAGTATAAAAAGAATATCTTTTATGCATACCTATATGCATGAAATCCAATATGATAAAAGTAACACTTTTGATATAAAATTTTTTCCTTTATGCATACTTCTATGCATGAAAATTAAAAATGATAAAAGTAACACTTTTGATATAAAATTTTTTCCTTTATGCATACTTCTATGCATGAAAATTAAAAATGATAAAAGTAACACTTTTGATATAAAAATTTTTCCTTTATGCATACTTCTATGCATGAAAATTAAAAATGATAAAAGTAACACTTTTGATATAAAATTTTTTCCTTTATGCATACTTCTATGCATGAAAATTAAAAATGATAAAAGTAACACTTTTGATATAAAAATTTTTCCTTTATGCATACTTCTATACATGAAAATTAAAAATGATAAAAGTAACACTTTTGATATAAAAAAATTTTCTTTTATGCATACTTCTATGCATGAAAATTAAAAATGATAAAAATAACACTTTTGATATAAAAATTTATCCATTATGCATACTTCTATGCATGAAATAAAAATGGTAAAAATAACACTTTTGATATAAAAACTTATCCTTTATGCATGATATTAAAATTCAATTTCTCCATGATTGTAATGAAATTCTTTCAATTAATCTAGGATGATAATTCCTAGAATATGGTAGGAAGTCCTCTTTTTATGCTTTGAATGAGATTATTTTATGCATAATTTTTATAAAAATTTTGCCATAGCTCCGCTGCTATGACTGATAAATCTCAATTTTTCTAAGGGATAATGCTTATCATTAAGGAATAATTAAAATAATCTCTAATTGGATTATTAATCCATAATGGATTGAATCATTAATATACATAAACTAAAAGCATAGAAAAAAACCAATAATTTGGCCTCAAGCATAGCTTAATCTTGGGTTAAGGAAAAGCTTTATGAAAAGCTTGATTTGGATTGAGAATGGGTCATGAGTATGACCATTTCTTGAGTGAGAGAGGAAATTTACATAAAAATCATTAGAATTTAAACATAAATGAAAATTAACTTCAATAGCATTATGTAACTCTTCACTACTATTCAAACTTCATTAGCATTTTAAAAAAAACCATACCAATTAAACTTCTCAAGCTTGAGAGGGGTTGAGAAGAGAGAAACATTGAGAAATTATAGAAAGATCAATATTCACTAATTACCTTACAAATTGCTTGATTCTTTGTTCACGGTAGAGGCCCCCAACCAATCAATTGGTTAAGTATGTTGATGGAGCCACTAATGGGGAATGAAGAAAGAGGGAAGCTCCAAAAACTAGTGAATTATTAAATGAATTCACAGTTCTTGGCTTAGGTGGAGTAGAGTAACGATGCATAAACACTATATATTTTTCAACAAGGGGGAGGCTTCTATTTATAGGAAAAATTGAGCTCCTAACCAAACAAACTGATTCTAGAATTTTCTAAATCAGTTTGGTCAATATTTGACCATTTTTAGGTCAGTTAAGCTAACTTTTTGGAACTAGACTTAAATGAGGAGAGAGGAGAGATGAAATATCTCAATTTTTATGAGTTTAAAACTCATTCAAGCATGTGAAATATGCACCTCCTTTAAAGAACTCTCTTTCCTTACATATGTGTCATAATGGAATCATTTTAATATTGCTCATAGTTTTTTACTAATAAACCTTGTACATTTTCAACTCTTCATCTTATGTGAAATATGCACATCCTTTAAAGAACTCCCCTTCCTTACATATGTGTCATAATGGAATCATTTTAATATTGCTCATAGTTTTTTACTAATAAACCTTGTACATTTTCAACTCTTCATCTTATGTGAAATATGCACATCCTTTAAAGAACTCCCCTTCCTTACATATGTGTCATAATGGAATCATTTTAATATTGCTCATAGTTTTTTACTAATAAACCTTGTACATTTTCAACTCTTCACCTTATGTGAGCATTTACTCATTTTTGGGTATCTTCTTTTTTACAAATTGGATTTATCTACTCCCTACACATGGATTGATGCTATTGGCCCATAGGAACCTTAATTGGACCATAGTCTAAAGATTTCTGAAAATCTAGACCCTTAGACTAAGGTTCTTTATACCTATTTCCAATTAATTCCAATTGCACATTGGAAAATTCTTTTTGAATTTCTGTTTCAGGGGAACTCATCTGAATTATAAGAGATATTTTTCTATCCAAAAATATTCAAAATCTGAATATTCTCTCTCTAGAATAATTTTTCTCTCTCTAGGCTAAAATAGTTAGCAACAGGGTCTTTATATTTCTGAAGAGGGTTGATTACAGGGGAAGATACTAGACATCAAAAAGGGGCTGGGGGAGGAATCTTACATTCTATCCCACTTAAAAAACACGAGATGTCCTCATCTCGCAACTTGTGATAATTTCGCAAGATTCACGAATATGAGACTTAGAGAAAAATTTTAATCAAGATTAACCACCAAGATAAGTCTTAAAGAGAGCAAGATTCAAAATACGAACAAGATTTAAACTTTATTCATTCTCGGAACTTATACAGTAAAGATAGGAACTCTTTACACTTCCATAAGCCCGTCCATCATATGGTCACAAAAGCAGTCCTCACAAGCTGCACAAGTATAAGGTAACTCATCTATGGGAATGATTCTGTGGGTTATTGCTGCGCCTATCTCAGTGGTATGAGGTGTTCTAACAAAAGGACCTCTGAGAGGCAAGCCAAAAACGGGGTAAAGGCATATCTTCTCATGAGGAAGAAAACACGCCAGTAAGAAGACCCGCTCAGAAAACCCAGGATGCCTTGATCTCATGACGCAGTAGTATCGGGGACCTAAACCCAAAGCTTCGATAACCATGGCCAAGCGGACATTGTTACGAAAGTGCTGCTGACCCCAGGGTGTTACCCTAGTTATGTCTTGATAGGTCCGCCATTTGGTCTGCGCTACAGAAGTTCCTAGGGAGGAAAAAGTGAGCGCTCATACTGTTCTATAAAATCCTTCTTCACAGACTCACTTGCGTCTTGAAGGTGAGGAATCATTATGGATAAAACTAATTCTTGTTGCCAAGCCATGAAGGAGATTAAGAAAGAAAGGAGATCGATGGGAGTAAGATTACTGTGAACGACAAGTAAAAGTTACGACTTATATAAAGGAAGGAGCTAGCGTAACTTAGAAGCCAACGGTAACTTGCCACTGAAGTTTTACCGTCTTTCCATGATTTGGGTTTGGCATATTTTTCTATAGAAGGCATTTAGAACTTTGAGATGAGGAGATAAAAGAAGTTCGTAAGCTAAATCACCTACTTTCTTTGGTCCACAATATCTGGGAGATAACTTCTTATACTTCCCAAGAGATAAAGAACTTCTTTTGGGCCGTACTCGAATGAAGACCAAAACCTTGATATCCAAAACATCGATTCTCACTTCTGAACTCATTGTTCTGAATCTTAAAACAGGTGGGACTCTTGAGAAGTATTCAGGAAAAAGGTTCTTCCTTTTTTAAACAGAATCTTTCTTTTATTTTAGAGAGAGAATAATTATGAGATCAGAAAGGGAGATTCTTACTCCTGTATACCTCGAAGGCTGGGGGAGAATCTTACATTCTACCCCACTTGAAAAGTGCGAGATGTCCTCATCTCGCAAGGTAGAGGACAACTCTTTTTCTTAAGATCTAATTTATTCTGGGGTTCCTTATATTCTGGTCAACCCAACAGAATACGGGGATAATTATCCCTTATATAGAACTCATCATTAAATAACAATTCATTCAGATCATATCATTCATATCTTTAACACGATAATGGTCCATTAGTCTGAAAATTTTCCTTCTGAACATTCCTCCACAGGAATTTTAGTTAAGCAAGTTCTCAATTTGTCATCCCTTAACTTAATCTACCGTCTCAAGTGTTAACAGTAGCAATCTGACAGCACAATCCACTAATCTCATAGTGATTTGCTGAAATCATTATCATCATTCCGGTTATGAATATCATCACTGGGACTCGTCCCATTCATCCTCATTGTGGTTTCGCTCAGCTTATTACATTTCAACTAAATTTTGAAAATCGTCATTTTTCAATCAGAATCCAATTCAATTCATCAATTCTCAAACAGATATCAACCACATTCGAAATCATCATCTGGATAGCATTAACGCTTATAATTTCAAGTCTTAGATTTACGCGTATATACTGTCGGTAAAGAGCTGCAGTTATACCCTCGGTATATACGGATAGTCATGATACTCGAAACTATAAGGTAAATACCATCATGTCTAGGTCTCAAGCAAGTCAGGGTTCCATACAATTGCGGTACTTCAATTGAAGACCCAATTACTAATTTACGAATTTCAATTTGAATTAACAATTTGTATGAATTATATCAACAATTACAACCTTTTTGTGCGTCTTGATAAACTTTTGACATAATTTGCTCCTCAGTTGATCTTATTGGCGATCTATGACTTAAGTCTGATAAATAGATTTTTCTTTATCTACAGATCGTCCGCCGTAAACAATCATTTATACAACAAGAATTTTTTTTTTCTCCGGAAAACATTTTTTTATTTATATAAAAGTTGCATTATGTACATAGAACAGCTCGGCTCCAAAATTCAAAATCTCCTTGGGAAACGCATATGACGACGGTATTGGGCCATAGCCATGCCCTGATACAAACGTCCACTTACTGACAAGGGAGCTATTATATTCCATTTAGGAATAAAACAACTAAGAAGTCTGTAGACTTGGCATGCAAGCCTGAAATTTGGAGGCGTTGAATGATATAAAATGACGCCACGTACGATTTTCAGCTTTAACAAAATCATAGCCAATGAGAGGTTCTCCCACAGCATTGCACGGCGGTCGCAAGAGGCGTGGACATATTGCCCTGCAAACCACTTATGCTGAATTCTCTCCGCTGGGTTAGGAAAATATAAATCCTCGAAATGGCGTGCAAGTCTTCTTCGGCTTATTCGAGTTGAAGCGGAAGAGATGAGATGCTCGAAGGCAAACGCAATCATATCTTGAGATTGGGTGAGGTCGGGAATACCAGATAAATGGGAAACTTCCATCTATAAAAAACAATTTTTTTTAAATTAAAATTTCTTCATTAAAGAAGCTTACCGAATGAAAATACATTATGAAAATGCTATTTCTGAATTCTTTTTACCAATTTCAGATAAGAATTTAATTATCTTTATTAGCTTTCAATTTCGCTCTGATACCAACTGTAAGATCCCTATTCCCACCGAGCAACGGATTCGGGGTACTAGCAGCGGAAGTAGCACTTCTCGCACGGGACAGGGGTCCAACACTCGGGGCCTCGCCCACGGATATCCGGACAAGAGACTAATCCGTCGGTTTGTCCAAAACCGAAACCAGAAAAACTTCCTTTACCCGGAAAGCACGGGCGATTCCACCAGGATAACTCTTTACTCTAACGTAGTCAAGATCATTACTGATCAAACTGATCTAACTGCACCTTTAACGGTACTTGGTCAAATCAAGGAAGAACTTGCACTTGGATCATTGGGATCAACGCTTTTTTCCCCATCAAGAGGCACAGCCGTTGATTCCTATCCATAGAACAATTTCTATCCGGGATTTACTTCATCTATCGTAATAATAGAAATTAAATCTCGATTTACGGATCCATCAGTCCAGCCTAACCCCATCCGATCCCATGGGTTAGCCAACCACCCAACCACTGTAGTGATGGGATCCAATTTTGGAATTTGGTTTTTGTCCCGGGTACCAAGGAAAAGAGTTCCAAGGCCCCCTAGCCGGAAGTTCATGCAAACATAGAACTAGCCACACCACTTACACACCCAATATGAAATTGTCTTTTTCTTAGCATCAACTAACTTTAAAACAATCCTTTAATGAAACCATAGTACCACTGATCATAATCTTCCAATTTATCCGGTTGATTCATAATTTCCCATCATTCCTTCATCAGAGTATCTATGGCATCATTGGCAACTAGAACGCTCACCACCTGTCCACACAGGGGGCCTTTTCAATAGTTCCTAGCCCATAATACTCGGCAATATAATCACTTATAAAAATCAAGATGGACTCTCGTTGAAGATCAGCAAGATCAACCAACAGATCCATATAAAGAGCCATGGACTCATCCATTGAAGACCAGCAAGGTCAATCAACCAGATCCATGCCCGGTTTCACAAAACAACTCTTACTCCTTGTTCCAATATCTTCCTCGACGCACGCGTGGGTATCCTGGGCGACCCAGAGCCCGAGCACCGTATGGTCAGCACCCTCTAGGATCCTTCGCAGGTGACCTAGCGCTTCACTCATAGGCCGCTTCCTTGGTCCCTCATCCACCGTATCGGAAGCTCACCATTTAAATCGAACCGAGGCTGGTCAAGACCTCGGTCGACCTTGCTACGCGAGACGTCCTCCATTGACTCTCCGTCAGCAGTTGCAACTTTAACAATTAGGTCTTCATGACCTTAATCCACAAGATGGTCAAAATGCTTCCCCAGCATTCTTGACATAAAACAGTCATTTACAAACAGTCACAAAATACAGTTTCTAAATCAAACTCTCGTCTTTCCACATTATCCCTCCTTAGTCCACATTACTTATTCCACATTCCATTCAATGTGTACTCATTCTCATCCATTTCCTCATATCGACGACACATTAATTCACATTCACATTCATACATCCACATTTACATGGATACATCCATTTTCACATCCTCATTTATACATCCACATCCCATATCCACATTCATACATACACATCCATATCCACATCCATACATCCACATTCACATTCACATCCACATTCACATCCTCATTTATACATCCACATCCACATCCATATTCACATCCATACATCCACATCTACATGCATACCTCCATTTTCACATCCTCATTTATACATCCACATCCCTTATCTACATTCATACATACACATCCATACATCCACATCCACATCCACATTCATATTCACATCCATATATCGACATCTACATGCATACATCCATTATCACGTCCTCATTCATACATCCACATCCACATACATACATACATCCACATCCACATACATACATACATCCACATCCACATTCCCATTCACATCTATACATCCACATCTACATCCACATACATACATACATCCACATCCACATTCCCATTCACATCTATACATCCACATCTACATCCACATTCATATACATCCACATCCACATTCCCATTCACATCTATACATTCACATCTACATCCACATACATACATACATCCACATCCACATTCCCATTCACATCTATACATCCACATCTACATCCACATTCACATCTATGCATATACATCTTCATGCATACATCCATTTTCACATTCATACATCCACTTTCACATTCGTACATCCATACTCCCATCTCCACATCCACACATCCACATACATACATCCACATCCACATTCCCATTCACATCTATACATCCACATCTACATCCACATTCACATCTATTCGTATACATCTTCATGCATACATCCATTTTCACATTCATACATCCACTTTCACATTCATACATCCATACTCCCATCTCCACATCCACACATCCACATACATACATCCATTTCCACATTCCCATTCATGTAATCCCCATATGTCTTCACATCTAATCTTTTACATCACATCCATTCTCGCCCTATCACAACCCATATACATCCTATTCTATCACATACACTTCTTACCTCATCCCATACACATCTTATCACATCCTATCACTTTCCATACGCATCTTATCAATTCTTATCACATCTCATACACCTCTTATCACATCTTATCACATTTCATATCTTTTTTTTTAAAAGAGAATTCTTATATTTAATATAAGATTTCTCTACACATTTATTTATACATAAATTCCATTTAAGGAGACTAACACTTTCGAAATTAAAATCAATCTTTTATGCATCTTCTTATGCATAAATTCAGTTTGATAGGAAATTACACTTTTAGAATAAAAGAATTTGTCTTATGCATCTAAGTTAAGCATAAAATCCATTTATGAGGAAAATCACACTTTTAGTATAAAAAGAATATCTTTTATGCATACCTATATGCATGAAATCCAATATGATAAAAGTAACACTTTTGATATAAAATTTTTTCCTTTATGCATACTTCTATGCATGAAAATTAAAAATGATAAAAGTAACACTTTTGATATAAAATTTTTTCCTTTATGCATACTTCTATGCATGAAAATTAAAAATGATAAAAGTAACACTTTTGATATAAAAATTTTTCCTTTATGCATACTTCTATGCATGAAAATTAAAAATGATAAAAGTAACACTTTTGATATAAAATTTTTTCCTTTATGCATACTTCTATGCATGAAAATTAAAAATGATAAAAGTAACACTTTTGATATAAAAATTTTTCCTTTATGCATACTTCTATACATGAAAATTAAAAATGATAAAAGTAACACTTTTGATATAAAAAAATTTTCTTTTATGCATACTTCTATGCATGAAAATTAAAAATGATAAAAATAACACTTTTGATATAAAAATTTATCCATTATGCATACTTCTATGCATGAAATAAAAATGGTAAAAATAACACTTTTGATATAAAAACTTATCCTTTATGCATGATATTAAAATTCAATTTCTCCATGATTGTAATGAAATTCTTTCAATTAATCTAGGATGATAATTCCTAGAATATGGTAGGAAGTCCTCTTTTTATGCTTTGAATGAGATTATTTTATGCATAATTTTTATAAAAATTTTGCCATAGCTCCGCTGCTATGACTGATAAATCTCAATTTTTCTAAGGGATAATGCTTATCATTAAGGAATAATTAAAATAATCTCTAATTGGATTATTAATCCATAATGGATTGAATCATTAATATACATAAACTAAAAGCATAGAAAAAAACCAATAATTTGGCCTCAAGCATAGCTTAATCTTGGGTTAAGGAAAAGCTTTATGAAAAGCTTGATTTGGATTGAGAATGGGTCATGAGTATGACCATTTCTTGAGTGAGAGAGGAAATTTACATAAAAATCATTAGAATTTAAACATAAATGAAAATTAACTTCAATAGCATTATGTAACTCTTCACTACTATTCAAACTTCATTAGCATTTTAAAAAAAACCATACCAATTAAACTTCTCAAGCTTGAGAGGGGTTGAGAAGAGAGAAACATTGAGAAATTATAGAAAGATCAATATTCACTAATTACCTTACAAATTGCTTGATTCTTTGTTCACGGTAGAGGCCCCCAACCAATCAATTGGTTAAGTATGTTGATGGAGCCACTAATGGGGAATGAAGAAAGAGGGAAGCTCCAAAAACTAGTGAATTATTAAATGAATTCACAGTTCTTGGCTTAGGTGGAGTAGAGTAACGATGCATAAACACTATATATTTTTCAACAAGGGGGAGGCTTCTATTTATAGGAAAAATTGAGCTCCTAACCAAACAAACTGATTCTAGAATTTTCTAAATCAGTTTGGTCAATATTTGACCATTTTTAGGTCAGTTAAGCTAACTTTTTGGAACTAGACTTAAATGAGGAGAGAGGAGAGATGAAATATCTCAATTTTTATGAGTTTAAAACTCATTCAAGCATGTGAAATATGCACCTCCTTTAAAGAACTCTCTTTCCTTACATATGTGTCATAATGGAATCATTTTAATATTGCTCATAGTTTTTTACTAATAAACCTTGTACATTTTCAACTCTTCATCTTATGTGAAATATGCACATCCTTTAAAGAACTCCCCTTCCTTACATATGTGTCATAATGGAATCATTTTAATATTGCTCATAGTTTTTTACTAATAAACCTTGTACATTTTCAACTCTTCATCTTATGTGAAATATGCACATCCTTTAAAGAACTCCCCTTCCTTACATATGTGTCATAATGGAATCATTTTAATATTGCTCATAGTTTTTTACTAATAAACCTTGTACATTTTCAACTCTTCACCTTATGTGAGCATTTACTCATTTTTGGGTATCTTCTTTTTTACAAATTGGATTTATCTACTCCCTACACATGGATTGATGCTATTGGCCCATAGGAACCTTAATTGGACCATAGTCTAAAGATTTCTGAAAATCTAGACCCTTAGACTAAGGTTCTTTATACCTATTTCCAATTAATTCCAATTGCACATTGGAAAATTCTTTTTGAATTTCTGTTTCAGGGGAACTCATCTGAATTATAAGAGATATTTTTCTATCCAAAAATATTCAAAATCTGAATATTCTCTCTCTAGAATAATTTTTCTCTCTCTAGGCTAAAATAGTTAGCAACAGGGTCTTTATATTTCTGAAGAGGGTTGATTACAGGGGAAGATACTAGACATCAAAAAGGGGCTGGGGGAGGAATCTTACATTCTATCCCACTTAAAAAACACGAGATGTCCTCATCTCGCAACTTGTGATAATTTCGCAAGATTCACGAATATGAGACTTAGAGAAAAATTTTAATCAAGATTAACCACCAAGATAAGTCTTAAAGAGAGCAAGATTCAAAATACGAACAAGATTTAAACTTTATTCATTCTCGGAACTTATACAGTAAAGATAGGAACTCTTTACACTTCCATAAGCCCGTCCATCATATGGTCACAAAAGCAGTCCTCACAAGCTGCACAAGTATAAGGTAACTCATCTATGGGAATGATTCTGTGGGTTATTGCTGCGCCTATCTCAGTGGTATGAGGTGTTCTAACAAAAGGACCTCTGAGAGGCAAGCCAAAAACGGGGTAAAGGCATATCTTCTCATGAGGAAGAAAACACGCCAGTAAGAAGACCCGCTCAGAAAACCCAGGATGCCTTGATCTCATGACGCAGTAGTATCGGGGACCTAAACCCAAAGCTTCGATAACCATGGCCAAGCGGACATTGTTACGAAAGTGCTGCTGACCCCAGGGTGTTACCCTAGTTATGTCTTGATAGGTCCGCCATTTGGTCTGCGCTACAGAAGTTCCTAGGGAGGAAAAAGTGAGCGCTCATACTGTTCTATAAAATCCTTCTTCACAGACTCACTTGCGTCTTGAAGGTGAGGAATCATTATGGATAAAACTAATTCTTGTTGCCAAGCCATGAAGGAGATTAAGAAAGAAAGGAGATCGATGGGAGTAAGATTACTGTGAACGACAAGTAAAAGTTACGACTTATATAAAGGAAGGAGCTAGCGTAACTTAGAAGCCAACGGTAACTTGCCACTGAAGTTTTACCGTCTTTCCATGATTTGGGTTTGGCATATTTTTCTATAGAAGGCATTTAGAACTTTGAGATGAGGAGATAAAAGAAGTTCGTAAGCTAAATCACCTACTTTCTTTGGTCCACAATATCTGGGAGATAACTTCTTATACTTCCCAAGAGATAAAGAACTTCTTTTGGGCCGTACTCGAATGAAGACCAAAACCTTGATATCCAAAACATCGATTCTCACTTCTGAACTCATTGTTCTGAATCTTAAAACAGGTGGGACTCTTGAGAAGTATTCAGGAAAAAGGTTCTTCCTTTTTTAAACAGAATCTTTCTTTTATTTTAGAGAGAGAATAATTATGAGATCAGAAAGGGAGATTCTTACTCCTGTATACCTCGAAGGCTGGGGGAGAATCTTACATTCTACCCCACTTGAAAAGTGCGAGATGTCCTCATCTCGCAAGGTAGAGGACAACTCTTTTTCTTAAGATCTAATTTATTCTGGGGTTCCTTATATTCTGGTCAACCCAACAGAATACGGGGATAATTATCCCTTATATAGAACTCATCATTAAATAACAATTCATTCAGATCATATCATTCATATCTTTAACACGATAATGGTCCATTAGTCTGAAAATTTTCCTTCTGAACATTCCTCCACAGGAATTTTAGTTAAGCAAGTTCTCAATTTGTCATCCCTTAACTTAATCTACCGTCTCAAGTGTTAACAGTAGCAATCTGACAGCACAATCCACTAATCTCATAGTGATTTGCTGAAATCATTATCATCATTCCGGTTATGAATATCATCACTGGGACTCGTCCCATTCATCCTCATTGTGGTTTCGCTCAGCTTATTACATTTCAACTAAATTTTGAAAATCGTCATTTTTCAATCAGAATCCAATTCAATTCATCAATTCTCAAACAGATATCAACCACATTCGAAATCATCATCTGGATAGCATTAACGCTTATAATTTCAAGTCTTAGATTTACGCGTATATACTGTCGGTAAAGAGCTGCAGTTATACCCTCGGTATATACGGATAGTCATGATACTCGAAACTATAAGGTAAATACCATCATGTCTAGGTCTCAAGCAAGTCAGGGTTCCATACAATTGCGGTACTTCAATTGAAGACCCAATTACTAATTTACGAATTTCAATTTGAATTAACAATTTGTATGAATTATATCAACAATTACAACCTTTTTGTGCGTCTTGATAAACTTTTGACATAATTTGCTCCTCAGTTGATCTTATTGGCGATCTATGACTTAAGTCTGATAAATAGATTTTTCTTTATCTACAGATCGTCCGCCGTAAACAATCATTTATACAACAAGAATTTTTTTTTTCTCCGGAAAACATTTTTTTATTTATATAAAAGTTGCATTATGTACATAGAACAGCTCGGCTCCAAAATTCAAAATCTCCTTGGGAAACGCATATGACGACGGTATTGGGCCATAGCCATGCCCTGATACAAACGTCCACTTACTGACAAGGGAGCTATTATATTCCATTTAGGAATAAAACAACTAAGAAGTCTGTAGACTTGGCATGCAAGCCTGAAATTTGGAGGCGTTGAATGATATAAAATGACGCCACGTACGATTTTCAGCTTTAACAAAATCATAGCCAATGAGAGGTTCTCCCACAGCATTGCACGGCGGTCGCAAGAGGCGTGGACATATTGCCCTGCAAACCACTTATGCTGAATTCTCTCCGCTGGGTTAGGAAAATATAAATCCTCGAAATGGCGTGCAAGTCTTCTTCGGCTTATTCGAGTTGAAGCGGAAGAGATGAGATGCTCGAAGGCAAACGCAATCATATCTTGAGATTGGGTGAGGTCGGGAATACCAGATAAATGGGAAACTTCCATCTATAAAAAACAATTTTTTTTAAATTAAAATTTCTTCATTAAAGAAGCTTACCGAATGAAAATACATTATGAAAATGCTATTTCTGAATTCTTTTTACCAATTTCAGATAAGAATTTAATTATCTTTATTAGCTTTCAATTTCGCTCTGATACCAACTGTAAGATCCCTATTCCCACCGAGCAACGGATTCGGGGTACTAGCAGCGGAAGTAGCACTTCTCGCACGGGACAGGGGTCCAACACTCGGGGCCTCGCCCACGGATATCCGGACAAGAGACTAATCCGTCGGTTTGTCCAAAACCGAAACCAGAAAAACTTCCTTTACCCGGAAAGCACGGGCGATTCCACCAGGATAACTCTTTACTCTAACGTAGTCAAGATCATTACTGATCAAACTGATCTAACTGCACCTTTAACGGTACTTGGTCAAATCAAGGAAGAACTTGCACTTGGATCATTGGGATCAACGCTTTTTTCCCCATCAAGAGGCACAGCCGTTGATTCCTATCCATAGAACAATTTCTATCCGGGATTTACTTCATCTATCGTAATAATAGAAATTAAATCTCGATTTACGGATCCATCAGTCCAGCCTAACCCCATCCGATCCCATGGGTTAGCCAACCACCCAACCACTGTAGTGATGGGATCCAATTTTGGAATTTGGTTTTTGTCCCGGGTACCAAGGAAAAGAGTTCCAAGGCCCCCTAGCCGGAAGTTCATGCAAACATAGAACTAGCCACACCACTTACACACCCAATATGAAATTGTCTTTTTCTTAGCATCAACTAACTTTAAAACAATCCTTTAATGAAACCATAGTACCACTGATCATAATCTTCCAATTTATCCGGTTGATTCATAATTTCCCATCATTCCTTCATCAGAGTATCTATGGCATCATTGGCAACTAGAACGCTCACCACCTGTCCACACAGGGGGCCTTTTCAATAGTTCCTAGCCCATAATACTCGGCAATATAATCACTTATAAAAATCAAGATGGACTCTCGTTGAAGATCAGCAAGATCAACCAACAGATCCATATAAAGAGCCATGGACTCATCCATTGAAGACCAGCAAGGTCAATCAACCAGATCCATGCCCGGTTTCACAAAACAACTCTTACTCCTTGTTCCAATATCTTCCTCGACGCACGCGTGGGTATCCTGGGCGACCCAGAGCCCGAGCACCGTATGGTCAGCACCCTCTAGGATCCTTCGCAGGTGACCTAGCGCTTCACTCATAGGCCGCTTCCTTGGTCCCTCATCCACCGTATCGGAAGCTCACCATTTAAATCGAACCGAGGCTGGTCAAGACCTCGGTCGACCTTGCTACGCGAGACGTCCTCCATTGACTCTCCGTCAGCAGTTGCAACTTTAACAATTAGGTCTTCATGACCTTAATCCACAAGATGGTCAAAATGCTTCCCCAGCATTCTTGACATAAAACAGTCATTTACAAACAGTCACAAAATACAGTTTCTAAATCAAACTCTCGTCTTTCCACATTATCCCTCCTTAGTCCACATTACTTATTCCACATTCCATTCAATGTGTACTCATTCTCATCCATTTCCTCATATCGACGACACATTAATTCACATTCACATTCATACATCCACATTTACATGGATACATCCATTTTCACATCCTCATTTATACATCCACATCCCATATCCACATTCATACATACACATCCATATCCACATCCATACATCCACATTCACATTCACATCCACATTCACATCCTCATTTATACATCCACATCCACATCCATATTCACATCCATACATCCACATCTACATGCATACCTCCATTTTCACATCCTCATTTATACATCCACATCCCTTATCTACATTCATACATACACATCCATACATCCACATCCACATCCACATTCATATTCACATCCATATATCGACATCTACATGCATACATCCATTATCACGTCCTCATTCATACATCCACATCCACATACATACATACATCCACATCCACATACATACATACATCCACATCCACATTCCCATTCACATCTATACATCCACATCTACATCCACATACATACATACATCCACATCCACATTCCCATTCACATCTATACATCCACATCTACATCCACATTCATATACATCCACATCCACATTCCCATTCACATCTATACATTCACATCTACATCCACATACATACATACATCCACATCCACATTCCCATTCACATCTATACATCCACATCTACATCCACATTCACATCTATGCATATACATCTTCATGCATACATCCATTTTCACATTCATACATCCACTTTCACATTCGTACATCCATACTCCCATCTCCACATCCACACATCCACATACATACATCCACATCCACATTCCCATTCACATCTATACATCCACATCTACATCCACATTCACATCTATTCGTATACATCTTCATGCATACATCCATTTTCACATTCATACATCCACTTTCACATTCATACATCCATACTCCCATCTCCACATCCACACATCCACATACATACATCCATTTCCACATTCCCATTCATGTAATCCCCATATGTCTTCACATCTAATCTTTTACATCACATCCATTCTCGCCCTATCACAACCCATATACATCCTATTCTATCACATACACTTCTTACCTCATCCCATACACATCTTATCACATCCTATCACTTTCCATACGCATCTTATCAATTCTTATCACATCTCATACACCTCTTATCACATCTTATCACATTTCATATCTTTTTTTTTAAAAGAGAATTCTTATATTTAATATAAGATTTCTCTACACATTTATTTATACATAAATTCCATTTAAGGAGACTAACACTTTCGAAATTAAAATCAATCTTTTATGCATCTTCTTATGCATAAATTCAGTTTGATAGGAAATTACACTTTTAGAATAAAAGAATTTGTCTTATGCATCTAAGTTAAGCATAAAATCCATTTATGAGGAAAATCACACTTTTAGTATAAAAAGAATATCTTTTATGCATACCTATATGCATGAAATCCAATATGATAAAAGTAACACTTTTGATATAAAATTTTTTCCTTTATGCATACTTCTATGCATGAAAATTAAAAATGATAAAAGTAACACTTTTGATATAAAATTTTTTCCTTTATGCATACTTCTATGCATGAAAATTAAAAATGATAAAAGTAACACTTTTGATATAAAAATTTTTCCTTTATGCATACTTCTATGCATGAAAATTAAAAATGATAAAAGTAACACTTTTGATATAAAATTTTTTCCTTTATGCATACTTCTATGCATGAAAATTAAAAATGATAAAAGTAACACTTTTGATATAAAAATTTTTCCTTTATGCATACTTCTATACATGAAAATTAAAAATGATAAAAGTAACACTTTTGATATAAAAAAAATTTCTTTTATGCATACTTCTATGCATGAAAATTAAAAATGATAAAAATAACACTTTTGATATAAAAATTTATCCATTATGCATACTTCTATGCATGAAATAAAAATGGTAAAAATAACACTTTTGATATAAAAACTTATCCTTTATGCATGATATTAAAATTCAATTTCTCCATGATTGTAATGAAATTCTTTCAATTAATCTAGGATGATAATTCCTAGAATATGGTAGGAAGTCCTCTTTTTATGCTTTGAATGAGATTATTTTATGCATAATTTTTATAAAAATTTTGCCATAGCTCCGCTGCTATGACTGATAAATCTCAATTTTTCTAAGGGATAATGCTTATCATTAAGGAATAATTAAAATAATCTCTAATTGGATTATTAATCCATAATGGATTGAATCATTAATATACATAAACTAAAAGCATAGAAAAAAACCAATAATTTGGCCTCAAGCATAGCTTAATCTTGGGTTAAGGAAAAGCTTTATGAAAAGCTTGATTTGGATTGAGAATGGGTCATGAGTATGACCATTTCTTGAGTGATAGAGGAAATTTACATAAAAATCATTAGAATTTAAACATAAATGAAAATTAACTTCAATAGCATTATGTAACTCTTCACTACTATTCAAACTTCATTAGCATTTTAAAAAAAACCATACCAATTAAACTTCTCAAGCTTGAGAGGGGTTGAGAAGAGAGAAACATTGAGAAATTATAGAAAGATCAATATTCACTAATTACCTTACAAATTGCTTGATTCTTTGTTCACGGTAGAGGCCCCCAACCAATCAATTGGTTAAGTATGTTGATGGAGCCACTAATGGGGAATGAAGAAAGAGGGAAGCTCCAAAAACTAGTGAATTATTAAATGAATTCACAGTTCTTGGCTTAGGTGGAGTAGAGTAACGATGCATAAACACTATATATTTTTCAACAAGGGGGAGGCTTCTATTTATAGGAAAAATTGAGCTCCTAACCAAACAAACTGATTCTAGAATTTTCTAAATCAGTTTGGTCAATATTTGACCATTTTTAGGTCAGTTAAGCTAACTTTTTGGAACTAGACTTAAATGAGGAGAGAGGAGAGATGAAATATCTCAATTTTTATGAGTTTAAAACTCATTCAAGCATGTGAAATATGCACCTCCTTTAAAGAACTCTCTTTCCTTACATATGTGTCATAATGGAATCATTTTAATATTGCTCATAGTTTTTTACTAATAAACCTTGTACATTTTCAACTCTTCATCTTATGTGAAATATGCACATCCTTTAAAGAACTCCCCTTCCTTACATATGTGTCATAATGGAATCATTTTAATATTGCTCATAGTTTTTTACTAATAAACCTTGTACATTTTCAACTCTTCATCTTATGTGAAATATGCACATCCTTTAAAGAACTCCCCTTCCTTACATATGTGTCATAATGGAATCATTTTAATATTGCTCATAGTTTTTTACTAATAAACCTTGTACATTTTCAACTCTTCACCTTATGTGAGCATTTACTCATTTTTGGGTATCTTCTTTTTTACAAATTGGATTTATCTACTCCCTACACATGGATTGATGCTATTGGCCCATAGGAACCTTAATTGGACCATAGTCTAAAGATTTCTGAAAATCTAGACCCTTAGACTAAGGTTCTTTATACCTATTTCCAATTAATTCCAATTGCACATTGGAAAATTCTTTTTGAATTTCTGTTTCAGGGGAACTCATCTGAATTATAAGAGATATTTTTCTATCCAAAAATATTCAAAATCTGAATATTCTCTCTCTAGAATAATTTTTCTCTCTCTAGGCTAAAATAGTTAGCAACAGGGTCTTTATATTTCTGAAGAGGGTTGATTACAGGGGAAGATACTAGACATCAAAAAGGGGCTGGGGGAGGAATCTTACATTCTATCCCACTTAAAAAACACGAGATGTCCTCATCTCGCAACTTGTGATAATTTCGCAAGATTCACGAATATGAGACTTAGAGAAAAATTTTAATCAAGATTAACCACCAAGATAAGTCTTAAAGAGAGCAAGATTCAAAATACGAACAAGATTTAAACTTTATTCATTCTCGGAACTTATACAGTAAAGATAGGAACTCTTTACACTTCCATAAGCCCGTCCATCATATGGTCACAAAAGCAGTCCTCACAAGCTGCACAAGTATAAGGTAACTCATCTATGGGAATGATTCTGTGGGTTATTGCTGCGCCTATCTCAGTGGTATGAGGTGTTCTAACAAAAGGACCTCTGAGAGGCAAGCCAAAAACGGGGTAAAGGCATATCTTCTCATGAGGAAGAAAACACGCCAGTAAGAAGACCCGCTCAGAAAACCCAGGATGCCTTGATCTCATGACGCAGTAGTATCGGGGACCTAAACCCAAAGCTTCGATAACCATGGCCAAGCGGACATTGTTACGAAAGTGCTGCTGACCCCAGGGTGTTACCCTAGTTATGTCTTGATAGGTCCGCCATTTGGTCTGCGCTACAGAAGTTCCTAGGGAGGAAAAAGTGAGCGCTCATACTGTTCTATAAAATCCTTCTTCACAGACTCACTTGCGTCTTGAAGGTGAGGAATCATTATGGATAAAACTAATTCTTGTTGCCAAGCCATGAAGGAGATTAAGAAAGAAAGGAGATCGATGGGAGTAAGATTACTGTGAACGACAAGTAAAAGTTACGACTTATATAAAGGAAGGAGCTAGCGTAACTTAGAAGCCAACGGTAACTTGCCACTGAAGTTTTACCGTCTTTCCATGATTTGGGTTTGGCATATTTTTCTATAGAAGGCATTTAGAACTTTGAGATGAGGAGATAAAAGAAGTTCGTAAGCTAAATCACCTACTTTCTTTGGTCCACAATATCTGGGAGATAACTTCTTATACTTCCCAAGAGATAAAGAACTTCTTTTGGGCCGTACTCGAATGAAGACCAAAACCTTGATATCCAAAACATCGATTCTCACTTCTGAACTCATTGTTCTGAATCTTAAAACAGGTGGGACTCTTGAGAAGTATTCAGGAAAAAGGTTCTTCCTTTTTTAAACAGAATCTTTCTTTTATTTTAGAGAGAGAATAATTATGAGATCAGAAAGGGAGATTCTTACTCCTGTATACCTCGAAGGCTGGGGGAGAATCTTACATTCTACCCCACTTGAAAAGTGCGAGATGTCCTCATCTCGCAAGGTAGAGGACAACTCTTTTTCTTAAGATCTAATTTATTCTGGGGTTCCTTATATTCTGGTCAACCCAACAGAATACGGGGATAATTATCCCTTATATAGAACTCATCATTAAATAACAATTCATTCAGATCATATCATTCATATCTTTAACACGATAATGGTCCATTAGTCTGAAAATTTTCCTTCTGAACATTCCTCCACAGGAATTTTAGTTAAGCAAGTTCTCAATTTGTCATCCCTTAACTTAATCTACCGTCTCAAGTGTTAACAGTAGCAATCTGACAGCACAATCCACTAATCTCATAGTGATTTGCTGAAATCATTATCATCATTCCGGTTATGAATATCATCACTGGGACTCGTCCCATTCATCCTCATTGTGGTTTCGCTCAGCTTATTACATTTCAACTAAATTTTGAAAATCGTCATTTTTCAATCAGAATCCAATTCAATTCATCAATTCTCAAACAGATATCAACCACATTCGAAATCATCATCTGGATAGCATTAACGCTTATAATTTCAAGTCTTAGATTTACGCGTATATACTGTCGGTAAAGAGCTGCAGTTATACCCTCGGTATATACGGATAGTCATGATACTCGAAACTATAAGGTAAATACCATCATGTCTAGGTCTCAAGCAAGTCAGGGTTCCATACAATTGCGGTACTTCAATTGAAGACCCAATTACTAATTTACGAATTTCAATTTGAATTAACAATTTGTATGAATTATATCAACAATTACAACCTTTTTGTGCGTCTTGATAAACTTTTGACATAATTTGCTCCTCAGTTGATCTTATTGGCGATCTATGACTTAAGTCTGATAAATAGATTTTTCTTTATCTACAGATCGTCCGCCGTAAACAATCATTTATACAACAAGAATTTTTTTTTTCTCCGGAAAACATTTTTTTATTTATATAAAAGTTGCATTATGTACATAGAACAACTCGGCTCCAAAATTCAAAATCTCCTTGGGAAACGCATATGACGACGGTATTGGGCCATAGCCATGCCCTGATACAAACGTCCACTTACTGACAAGGGAGCTATTATATTCCATTTAGGAATAAAACAACTAAGAAGTCTGTAGACTTGGCATGCAAGCCTGAAATTTGGAGGCGTTGAATGATATAAAATGACGCCACGTACGATTTTCAGCTTTAACAAAATCATAGCCAATGAGAGGTTCTCCCACAGCATTGCACGGCGGTCGCAAGAGGCGTGGACATATTGCCCTGCAAACCACTTATGCTGAATTCTCTCCGCTGGGTTAGGAAAATATAAATCCTCGAAATGGCGTGCAAGTCTTCTTCGGCTTATTCGAGTTGAAGCGGAAGAGATGAGATGCTCGAAGGCAAACGCAATCATATCTTGAGATTGGGTGAGGTCGGGAATACCAGATAAATGGGAAACTTCCATCTATAAAAAACAATTTTTTTTAAATTAAAATTTCTTCATTAAAGAAGCTTACCGAATGAAAATACATTATGAAAATGCTATTTCTGAATTCTTTTTACCAATTTCAGATAAGAATTTAATTATCTTTATTAGCTTTCAATTTCGCTCTGATACCAACTGTAAGATCCCTATTCCCACCGAGCAACGGATTCGGGGTACTAGCAGCGGAAGTAGCACTTCTCGCACGGGACAGGGGTCCAACACTCGGGGCCTCGCCCACGGATATCCGGACAAGAGACTAATCCGTCGGTTTGTCCAAAACCGAAACCAGAAAAACTTCCTTTACCCGGAAAGCACGGGCGATTCCACCAGGATAACTCTTTACTCTAACGTAGTCAAGATCATTACTGATCAAACTGATCTAACTGCACCTTTAACGGTACTTGGTCAAATCAAGGAAGAACTTGCACTTGGATCATTGGGATCAACGCTTTTTTCCCCATCAAGAGGCACAGCCGTTGATTCCTATCCATAGAACAATTTCTATCCGGGATTTACTTCATCTATCGTAATAATAGAAATTAAATCTCGATTTACGGATCCATCAGTCCAGCCTAACCCCATCCGATCCCATGGGTTAGCCAACCACCCAACCACTGTAGTGATGGGATCCAATTTTGGAATTTGGTTTTTGTCCCGGGTACCAAGGAAAAGAGTTCCAAGGCCCCCTAGCCGGAAGTTCATGCAAACATAGAACTAGCCACACCACTTACACACCCAATATGAAATTGTCTTTTTCTTAGCATCAACTAACTTTAAAACAATCCTTTAATGAAACCATAGTACCACTGATCATAATCTTCCAATTTATCCGGTTGATTCATAATTTCCCATCATTCCTTCATCAGAGTATCTATGGCATCATTGGCAACTAGAACGCTCACCACCTGTCCACACAGGGGGCCTTTTCAATAGTTCCTAGCCCATAATACTCGGCAATATAATCACTTATAAAAATCAAGATGGACTCTCGTTGAAGATCAGCAAGATCAACCAACAGATCCATATAAAGAGCCATGGACTCATCCATTGAAGACCAGCAAGGTCAATCAACCAGATCCATGCCCGGTTTCACAAAACAACTCTTACTCCTTGTTCCAATATCTTCCTCGACGCACGCGTGGGTATCCTGGGCGACCCAGAGCCCGAGCACCGTATGGTCAGCACCCTCTAGGATCCTTCGCAGGTGACCTAGCGCTTCACTCATAGGCCGCTTCCTTGGTCCCTCATCCACCGTATCGGAAGCTCACCATTTAAATCGAACCGAGGCTGGTCAAGACCTCGGTCGACCTTGCTACGCGAGACGTCCTCCATTGACTCTCCGTCAGCAGTTGCAACTTTAACAATTAGGTCTTCATGACCTTAATCCACAAGATGGTCAAAATGCTTCCCCAGCATTCTTGACATAAAACAGTCATTTACAAACAGTCACAAAATACAGTTTCTAAATCAAACTCTCGTCTTTCCACATTATCCCTCCTTAGTCCACATTACTTATTCCACATTCCATTCAATGTGTACTCATTCTCATCCATTTCCTCATATCGACGACACATTAATTCACATTCACATTCATACATCCACATTTACATGGATACATCCATTTTCACATCCTCATTTATACATCCACATCCCATATCCACATTCATACATACACATCCATATCCACATCCATACATCCACATTCACATTCACATCCACATTCACATCCTCATTTATACATCCACATCCACATCCATATTCACATCCATACATCCACATCTACATGCATACCTCCATTTTCACATCCTCATTTATACATCCACATCCCTTATCTACATTCATACATACACATCCATACATCCACATCCACATCCACATTCATATTCACATCCATATATCGACATCTACATGCATACATCCATTATCACGTCCTCATTCATACATCCACATCCACATACATACATACATCCACATCCACATACATACATACATCCACATCCACATTCCCATTCACATCTATACATCCACATCTACATCCACATACATACATACATCCACATCCACATTCCCATTCACATCTATACATCCACATCTACATCCACATTCATATACATCCACATCCACATTCCCATTCACATCTATACATTCACATCTACATCCACATACATACATACATCCACATCCACATTCCCATTCACATCTATACATCCACATCTACATCCACATTCACATCTATGCATATACATCTTCATGCATACATCCATTTTCACATTCATACATCCACTTTCACATTCGTACATCCATACTCCCATCTCCACATCCACACATCCACATACATACATCCACATCCACATTCCCATTCACATCTATACATCCACATCTACATCCACATTCACATCTATTCGTATACATCTTCATGCATACATCCATTTTCACATTCATACATCCACTTTCACATTCATACATCCATACTCCCATCTCCACATCCACACATCCACATACATACATCCATTTCCACATTCCCATTCATGTAATCCCCATATGTCTTCACATCTAATCTTTTACATCACATCCATTCTCGCCCTATCACAACCCATATACATCCTATTCTATCACATACACTTCTTACCTCATCCCATACACATCTTATCACATCCTATCACTTTCCATACGCATCTTATCAATTCTTATCACATCTCATACACCTCTTATCACATCTTATCACATTTCATATCTTTTTTTTTAAAAGAGAATTCTTATATTTAATATAAGATTTCTCTACACATTTATTTATACATAAATTCCATTTAAGGAGACTAACACTTTCGAAATTAAAATCAATCTTTTATGCATCTTCTTATGCATAAATTCAGTTTGATAGGAAATTACACTTTTAGAATAAAAGAATTTGTCTTATGCATCTAAGTTAAGCATAAAATCCATTTATGAGGAAAATCACACTTTTAGTATAAAAAGAATATCTTTTATGCATACCTATATGCATGAAATCCAATATGATAAAAGTAACACTTTTGATATAAAATTTTTTCCTTTATGCATACTTCTATGCATGAAAATTAAAAATGATAAAAGTAACACTTTTGATATAAAATTTTTTCCTTTATGCATACTTCTATGCATGAAAATTAAAAATGATAAAAGTAACACTTTTGATATAAAAATTTTTCCTTTATGCATACTTCTATGCATGAAAATTAAAAATGATAAAAGTAACACTTTTGATATAAAATTTTTTCCTTTATGCATACTTCTATGCATGAAAATTAAAAATGATAAAAGTAACACTTTTGATATAAAAATTTTTCCTTTATGCATACTTCTATACATGAAAATTAAAAATGATAAAAGTAACACTTTTGATATAAAAAAAATTTCTTTTATGCATACTTCTATGCATGAAAATTAAAAATGATAAAAATAACACTTTTGATATAAAAATTTATCCATTATGCATACTTCTATGCATGAAATAAAAATGGTAAAAATAACACTTTTGATATAAAAACTTATCCTTTATGCATGATATTAAAATTCAATTTCTCCATGATTGTAATGAAATTCTTTCAATTAATCTAGGATGATAATTCCTAGAATATGGTAGGAAGTCCTCTTTTTATGCTTTGAATGAGATTATTTTATGCATAATTTTTATAAAAATTTTGCCATAGCTCCGCTGCTATGACTGATAAATCTCAATTTTTCTAAGGGATAATGCTTATCATTAAGGAATAATTAAAATAATCTCTAATTGGATTATTAATCCATAATGGATTGAATCATTAATATACATAAACTAAAAGCATAGAAAAAAACCAATAATTTGGCCTCAAGCATAGCTTAATCTTGGGTTAAGGAAAAGCTTTATGAAAAGCTTGATTTGGATTGAGAATGGGTCATGAGTATGACCATTTCTTGAGTGATAGAGGAAATTTACATAAAAATCATTAGAATTTAAACATAAATGAAAATTAACTTCAATAGCATTATGTAACTCTTCACTACTATTCAAACTTCATTAGCATTTTAAAAAAAACCATACCAATTAAACTTCTCAAGCTTGAGAGGGGTTGAGAAGAGAGAAACATTGAGAAATTATAGAAAGATCAATATTCACTAATTACCTTACAAATTGCTTGATTCTTTGTTCACGGTAGAGGCCCCCAACCAATCAATTGGTTAAGTATGTTGATGGAGCCACTAATGGGGAATGAAGAAAGAGGGAAGCTCCAAAAACTAGTGAATTATTAAATGAATTCACAGTTCTTGGCTTAGGTAGAGTAGAGTAACGATGCATAAACACTATATATTTTTCAACAAGGGGGAGGCTTCTATTTATAGGAAAAATTGAGCTCCTAACCAAACAAACTGATTCTAGAATTTTCTAAATCAGTTTGGTCAATATTTGACCATTTTTAGGTCAGTTAAGCTAACTTTTTGGAACTAGACTTAAATGAGGAGAGAGGAGAGATGAAATATCTCAATTTTTATGAGTTTAAAACTCATTCAAGCATGTGAAATATGCACCTCCTTTAAAGAACTCTCTTTCCTTACATATGTGTCATAATGGAATCATTTTAATATTGCTCATAGTTTTTTACTAATAAACCTTGTACATTTTCAACTCTTCATCTTATGTGAAATATGCACATCCTTTAAAGAACTCCCCTTCCTTACATATGTGTCATAATGGAATCATTTTAATATTGCTCATAGTTTTTTACTAATAAACCTTGTACATTTTCAACTCTTCATCTTATGTGAAATATGCACATCCTTTAAAGAACTCCCCTTCCTTACATATGTGTCATAATGGAATCATTTTAATATTGCTCATAGTTTTTTACTAATAAACCTTGTACATTTTCAACTCTTCACCTTATGTGAGCATTTACTCATTTTTGGGTATCTTCTTTTTTACAAATTGGATTTATCTACTCCCTACACATGGATTGATGCTATTGGCCCATAGGAACCTTAATTGGACCATAGTCTAAAGATTTCTGAAAATCTAGACCCTTAGACTAAGGTTCTTTATACCTATTTCCAATTAATTCCAATTGCACATTGGAAAATTCTTTTTGAATTTCTGTTTCAGGGGAACTCATCTGAATTATAAGAGATATTTTTCTATCCAAAAATATTCAAAATCTGAATATTCTCTCTCTAGAATAATTTTTCTCTCTCTAGGCTAAAATAGTTAGCAACAGGGTCTTTATATTTCTGAAGAGGGTTGATTACAGGGGAAGATACTAGACATCAAAAAGGGGTTGGGGGAGGAATCTTACATTCTTGCTCAGATTTCTATCATGTGGAAATACAAGCTTTGTTTTCTTTCCAAATTGACATGCTTCACATTCTTTCTGCATACCTTCAACCTTAAACTTAGGCAGCTCTGTCATAATTTCTTTAGTCTACATAAACTTCATTCTTTGCACATTTACATGCCCAATTCTCATATGCCAAATTTTTGTATCTGCAACAACTCTTGAACCATTTGGAAACATTGTAGCACTCACTTCTGATTTTGGATTCAATGTAAACATTCTGCCCACTCTGTTGCCTCTTGCAACCAACCTGTACTTATCTTTAAAGTCTTCTACATAACAGTCATTAGGGATAAACCGAACCTGCAAACCCTACTCAATCATCTGGCCAATAGAAACCAGATTCTTTGTAATGTTCGAAACATGAAGTACATCTGTAAGGTACTTCACCTTACCATCCTACATAGACAATGGTACATCTCCAACATGGGCAATCGGATGAACAATGTCATCCTCTATTTCAACAAAACCTGGTCTTTCAAGAATCTTCATTTCCTTGAGCCACTCACTATGACTTGTCATGTGGTTCGAAGCATCTGAAATCAACATACCATACATCATCCTTTTATGCTGCTACATCATTTTCAGACACAACATTAACCACATGTTGCATAACAAACAACCTCTCAGTATCCTCATGATTTTTGCTAGAGGACGCATAGTTATTTGTTGCACTTTTCCATTTCGCATGTCACTTTGCTTCTTATAGCAATATGCCTACACATGTAGAAGGTTACCACAATAAAAACAGCCTCAAATATCATTATGCCGCCTTTGCCAATTACCACGACCTCTTTGACTCCCCCTTCCTCTAAACCGGCCTCTTCCACCTATTTGTTATTGTTGTGAATCCTAGGACTGTTGCTGCTACTGACCATAATTCTCATTACCTATTCGGCCACCACCTTGGCCACATTCACGATCTCTACCTTGTCCTCTACTTGCACTTGTGTAGAAGGCTTGTTGCTCTAAAATGTTTTTTATTTTGTGAAGATTGTTTATCTTCACCCAAGTTCTTCTCTTCAATGATCAGCATTGACACCAAATTTGTGAAATTGGGAATGTTCTCCCGAGTCTGAATAGACATCTTGAATGCCTTGTATTATGGCCCGGGATTCCACAATGCCCTTGATCTTCAAGGCATAATCATTCACATATATATTTTTCTTTTCCATAGTATGAAGCTCATTCTTCAACTGAATCTTTCGTGCCTTGGTGTTAGTTTCATACAGCTTCACCAAGGTGTCCCATGCCTCCTTAGGTGACTTGGCATCCTGTATATGCCCAATCATGGTGTCCTGTATACTAATAGAAAGCCAATTCATGACTTTCCTTGCTCCTTGATTCCAATCCATGAATTATTTTACACCTGTAGAGAAGTTGGATTAATCTACGGTATCTTTGGTGCCTCCTCATGTTTACCTTCAATGTAGTCCCAGTAACATTTTCCCATCAAGAATTTTGTCAATCTAAACCTCCAAGCATGGAGTTATTCTTGTCAAGCTTCTCTGAACAATCTGGTTTATTCTATCATTAGACATCTTGTCTACAACACAAATTTACCAAAAGCAGCACTCTTGTTTGACTTGCACAAACTGTTGTATTCTCCACATCAGCGGTACTATACTGCACCCAAACTGTCACAACCAATGACCTCAATTTGCATACATACACCCGATGGAAACTTTGAGACCTCTTTGTAGTACTACACACAATGTCTACACAACTAATCGCCCTTCCTACACTTCCAAAAATAGAGTTCTGCGTAGAGAATCAGAACTTACTTGTCGCAGTGCTTGTGAACGCCTACGAATTGAAAAACGGAGGTCCAGACACACTCAAAACGTGTTTTTGGCCCAAAATATGTAGTCCAACAGATATTATAGTTGCCCTGTAGCTCTGTTCCCATGAAAAAATCTCCTCAATCGGAGTTCGTTTGTTGCCGGTATCTCCTGGCGAAGAGCTCCCGACAAGGGTGTAGTAGCTAACACAAAGGGGAAGAGTAGATGAAGCTCTTACCCTTGTACTGCTTCCTATGCTTCTCTTGCTTTTAGCACAAACCAGGCTCTGATACCATAAAAAGATATAGGGGAGAAGAGAGATGGAGATCTTGTAAACACACACACACTCACACAAACCCTAGAAGAGAACACACACAAGGTGAGAGGCTGAAAATTCTCCTTCTTCTTCACACAACAAAAGAGGTCTACAAAGAAGATAAAGTGACTAACACACATAATAGAGTATATACAAGTGGTCCATAATGTGAACACGCTAAGTGGAGTGGGTAGGTGTGGACAAGTCGGTGTAGTCTAGCCGTAGAATCTATGGCAAAGATTTATTGGTGCCAGCTACCAAACCTACCAGTGATGTAAATGTCGAACGATCATTTGTCGAACGATCATGCAGGCACCTCGTGAGTGTCAGCTCATGTTGAGCTTGACATCTCAACACTACAATGAGACCAATGGTGGATAAAAGATATGGCCTCTCTCTCTTTCAAAATTCCACAAGTTTTTTTAACAGTCGGCGGGCCAAGGTTATACAAATTCCAAAATTCCACCTCTTACACCTCAAACAACTACTTTGACCCTTGGTAATGTGACCTAGGAGTAATTTAGAAAGTATTACATCAAAATTGAGAAAAATGTATTTAATGTCCATGGCATATCTCATCATGGAATGGAAAATAAAATAGAAACAAAACATAAACACACACACACACACACAAGGGGACTTTGGCTTTAAATAGATATACTCTCAAAAGTGGTGGAAACTAATTTCTAGTTTACAAAACAATGATTTCCAATATAAAATTATCATTCTCATGTGTGTGTGTGTGTGTGTGTGTGTGTGTGAGAGAGAGAGAGAGAGAGAGAGAGAGAGAGAGAGAGAGAGAGAGAGAGAGAGAGACTATTAACATCTACAACAAACCAGAGCCTACTATAGCAAAACTGTTATAATATGTCCATAAAGTGATTGAAATCATGAAAGAGAGATGTAATATTGTACCCCAAAAAAATGTGTTTGGGTGTGTGCACGTAAGAGAGAGAGAGAGAGAGAGAGAGAGAGAGAGAGAGAGAGAGGATGTTACATCTCACATGTGCACCTAAAATAGAGACTAAACTCTAGAGGATGTTGCAACTTACATGTGCACCTAGAAAAGAGAGGCTAGATTCCAAACTATGTTGCAACAAACATGGTCCTTTACAAAAGAGAAGGATAATGAGTCAAACATTGGGTAAAATTAAAATATAGAGCTTGAGTAAGGCAAAGCTAGAATATTAAAAAGAAAAAGCATAGGGAACTAAAAGAGTTTCATTACCACTCTATGCCAAATCACAAAATCCTTATATATATATATATATATATATATATATATATATAATTAATTAATTTCTATTTTTATTGGAAGTTTCCAATCATCACAAAATTCATCCTTTTGAAAAAGTACGCTAATTTGTTGTTTCATGCGTAACATGTTATGGTTCCTCCCACCAAAGCATTTGAAGCCATTTTGTACACTTAGACAAGAAACATACTTTAAAAGTATCAATTTAAAAACCACCTTCTTCACATTCCTTCTTAAAATACCAACATTTTTGAAATACGAGCTTCAAAAAATACCTTCTTCACATCCCCTATGTATCACCAACTATCTTCACACAACGGGAATATAAGACTTTAATGTCATTTTTTTGAGACATAATCCAAGGCACACATGTTGGTTGAGATGATGTTCATAAGTTAGGATTTGTTCGTAAACCACCCCTATAGTTTGGTTCATTCAAGTGGCATCTATCTGTACAATTTTATTTTTTCTCCCCCTTAGGCCCTTTAAAACTCTTCCCCTAAATTTTTGAAACACCCCTCCCTTGGATAAAATTTCACACATGCACACACACACACACACACACACACACACACACACACACATATACATATACTTGAGACAAAAAAAAACACACACACACACACATACGTAAAATTGAGACAATAAATAAATAAATAAATAAATATAAGTGTCATGTCATTATGTAGGCTCACATCATCATGTTATCATGTAGGCTCATGTCACCATGTTAGCATGAAGGCTCGCGTTGCCACATCATCACCAATCTCTTTCTCTCTCTAAAAAAAATATTGGGAAAAAAAGTACCACATCATCATATAGGCTCACATGCGGCACATCATCAAAGTAGGCTCACATCAGCTCATCACATCACCCAAAAAAAGTCTTATATGTACAAGTGGCATGCTTCCCTAGGTCTCCAAGAAATCCTTGGTGATTATGTTGACACCAATGCCACCATCCAAGATTGCGGAGATGGTCGTGTCCTAGAAATCTTTGGTGATTATGTTGACACCAATGCCACCATCCAAGATTGCGGAGACGATCGTGTCCCAGAAATCTTTTGTGATTATGTTGACACCAATGCCACCATCCAAGATTGCAGAGACAGTCATGTCTTTCTACCCTCTGCTTGTTCAATCTCCACTGCCAGGGCAATGTGATATAAGGCATGCTGGTAATATTTTGCTACCAAAGGTGCCTCTCAAGAACAAGCTATCCCACAAGCCTAGCAGCAGCAAGAGGTGATGCCAGATCCAACATAACTACAAGCATAACTGCAGTTAGGGAAAGCCATCCTAAAGGACACCAAAGAGCTAATGAAGGAAATATCCAAAGATACTAAGGAAGGAAAGAAGTAAGACAAACCCAAACAAATGAGAGGCAGCATTATAGAACCCTCCCAAAAGCTAGTAACCAAGCAGCAACAGGTCGAAGAGGAAGCCAGAAGACTGGAAGAAGATGTGGCCACCCACGGGCAAGTGGCCACGAGCAAAGCAGAGTATAACGCAGCCCTAGAAGAACTGGAAGTTTCCCTACAGGTGAAAACCATGATTGATGCCAAACTAGGAGCAGAAACCATCAGATTCTACTCCCAAATCCAGTAACCAAGCAATAGATTGAAGAGAAAGCCAGAAGATTGGAAGAAGACGTGGCCATGGACAAAGCAAAGTATAATGCAGCCTTGGAAGGACAGGAAGTTCCCCTGCAGTGACAACCAAGATTGATACCAAATTAGGAGTAGAAACCATTAGATTCATCGCAAGCAATTACCCTTGGGAATAGTGGAACTAAAAATAATAGGAATCTATACCCCAAAACACCCCTTCCATCCCAATGGCCTTAGTATTCAAAAACCTCTAGCATTCTGCATGATATGATACTCCCAGATATGCATCGTCCAGGGAGAGAAACCAGAAAAGGAAGAGCAACCAAAAGAGGAGGAGCAACCACAACCCCACAGGGAAATGTCATTAAGGACATCGAGGAAGCCACCTCAGCAGCTTAAGAGCCTAGCCTGGAGGAACAAGCGAAGGAAGCAGAAAGGAAAAAAAGGAAAGAAGAGAGTCCCAACCCTAGCAAAAGAAAAAGTATTAAGTTCAAAAACCTCCAAGGAGCAAGGTCATTCTTAGAGTAGCTAGACATGCCAAAAGATGCAGCAGATACATTCCTAGAAGAAAGCTTGGAAGGATTTGTTGAGAGATGTAATCGTGGTGTTGTGTGTATGTGGGAAAGCACCCTAGAGGTGCAAGATATTGTGGTGAGATAGGAATGCCACATGTAATATTGCATGGTGTGTGAGAGTTGACCAAAAGAGTGGAAAAGGAGTTGCCACATGGATGATGATGTGTAAAGTGGGATAAGGCTAGAGAGCCTATATCATTGTATGGTTCATTGTGATATGCAATACAAGGGAATAGTGTTGAGTGTGCAATCTCTCTCTCTCTCTAGTCATGGAGTTTTTAGTGTGGTTTAATCCACCTTAATCTTATGCTTAATCTATGTCCTTCACCATGATCAATCCCATTTCTAGAATCTTAACATGGTATCAGAGCCAAATGGGCTCTTGGTCATGGTGTTTATTATGTATATTAGCTTGTTTGTGTGTTTGTTTGATTAAGCATTATTTTCAACTTATTATGAAAAAAAATTATGCACACTTATATTATCATTTGGTTGCATTGAGAGAGATTTGAAGCTGCCCATAGGAGATGGAGATTTTGGAGTTGCTCATGAAGCTGAAAACCAGACATTGGAAGTGTCTTGAAGCTGTCAAAGAAGAGCTATGCAACAAGGAGGTTGCAATGAAGCTGCCATTGAAGTCTCAAGTGGAGATTTCTCATTGTGGAGACGACAAATGGTGTTGTGATCATCAAAGAAGCCGTCTACAAAGCTAAAAATACAGATTTCAGCATCATGAAGGCTATGGAGTCTTCATAAACAACAAAGAAGCTGCCAAGGAGACAATGGTCTCATGAAAGGTTAGTCTTGTGAAGTTTTGCCTCAGATTTTGGTTGATTTTGAGCATGGAAAAATGCTCAATGTATAAGGGTTGCTTGATGGGATGGAAGAATCCCAAGGTTCTTTGCTTCCAAGCAAAGAGTGGAGGAGGTGCATGCTTGTCAAGATAATGGCAAGTGAGATAGTGAACTCAATGGAGTTCACATGTGTGTGCATCAAGAAGAGGATGCACTTGTGAATGTTTGCTCAATGAAGGAGAGCAAAGAAGGGGATGGAAACCTTGGTAGTTTCCACATGTTTATGCACCTATGGTTTCATTTGAGAGACCATGTGAAGAAGCACCCTTGAAGTTTGTATGCAAGAAAAAGCATAGAGAGTGCAAGTTCATTTGGGAACTTGCAAGGCCATGTTGATGGCTATGGGAGAAACCTCAATGAGAGAGGTTAGAAGAGGCAAAGAAAAGGTAGTTGGTGTGTGATGCAAATTACATCAATGTAAGAAATCGCAGCAAAGAAGAAGACTTGTGAAGCCTTGTCCATGAAAGGACAAATGAGGATGCAACCGAGAGAAAGGTTTTTTACAAGCTCAATGATGGAGCTTGAAGAGGATGCAACTGGGTAGAGCATGCAAGTAAGAGGAGCTGGCATGGAGACAGCCCATCCATGTAAGAAGAGGAGGAGCTTCGAGAAAAGCAGAGTGCGGAAGAGGGCTGCCTTCTACTCGCACGGGGTTGAGGGCATGCTGGCCGGAGCTGAAGCCCCTGCTCTCGAAGAAGCTGAGGAGCTGGCGGGCGTCCCGGGCTGACGAAGTGGCCGTTGAAGCGGACCGAGTTGGGGTCCAGCGAGAAGCACCCAGCGATGGTGCCCAGGTCCACCTTGCCCTCGGCAGCAGCCATATTACTAGGGTGAGGCTGGAGTCGTTGGACGCTGGGTGCACGAAACGGATAACCAAGGTGCAGCCTGGTGAAGAGGTTACGGTCATTGGGGAAGAGACAGGCGGATCAGAAGCAGCGTAAAAGAACTGAAAAGTTTGCAAAAGAAAAACAGCAGCGTGACTGTAGCAAGCTGACTGACGCCCAAACAAGGCGGTGGCAGTTGCTGTGGTGACCTCAGTGACAGCAGCGGCATGAAGCTGAAGAAGTTGGAAGAAGTTTTGGCAGGCTTGTGTGGAAAGTGGCCAGCTATAGCCACCGACAAAGACAGGTAGACATGAGCAGGCGAATGAAGACTCGTACACAGAGAGGCAGTACCCGCCACCATAGCTACTGTGCAGAGGTAGCCGAGGAGAGAGAATGCGGCCAGCCACACAAAATTAGATTCTTGATAAGGCTCTTTAACCCTTAGAATTAAGGGTTGACTCACACACCCTCATTCACATGTTTTTTTTTAAAGGATAATATCCTATCCCTAAAGGATTACAAGTTCAAGTTCTTGTTCAAAAGTGAACTTGTAGATGTGTTTTGAAAACTCTCTCCATGTCCTAAAAATTGGCCAAATGTCGGCTTGTAAAACAAAGCCGTGGATGATTTTTTACAATGCGTCCATTGTCTAATTTCGGCCAAAATGATTGTATTTTCACCCATGATTATGAGAAGGGTAATCGTACCCAAGCTTGTGTGCTCAAAATGAGGATTTTTTTATGTAATCACCCATGGTATGAGGGTAACCATACCCAAGCTCATCGAGAAGCTCAAAATGGTTGTTTTGATGTGTGCAAGAGCGATGCACGTGTGAGGTGCATGCGCATGGGTTGGATCCCACCCGAACTTCCATGTTCAAATCGGACTCAGTGGTTCCGCTGTGAGCGATGAGTCGGCTCAAAATGGACTAGGTGTCTAAGATGGTAGACACGGGCACACATGTTTGGTTGATGGACACTCCAATGTATCATTGAGGGAGAGTGTTGAGAGGTAGCAATTGCGGTTGTGCAATGCTACATTGATATGGGTGATGGGTGATGGGTGAGTTGTGGAACACCTCAATTAAGAGGGGGTGTTGAGAGATGTAATCGTGGTGTTGTGTGTATGTGGGAAAGCACCCTAGAGGTGCAAGATATTGTGGTGAGATAGGAATGCCACATGTAATATTGCATGGTGTGTGAGAGTTGACCAAAAGAGTGGAAAAGGAGTTGCCACATGGATGATGATGTGTAAAGTGGGATAAGGCTAGAGAGCCTATATCATTGTATGGTTCATTATGATATGCAATACAAGGGAATAGTGTTGAGTGTGCAATCTCTCTCTCTCTCTAGTCATGGAGTTTTTAGTGTGGTTTAATCCACCTTAATCTTATGCTTAATCTATGTCCTTCACCATGATCAATCCCATTTCTAGAATCTTAACAGGATTGGACTAACTGCTCCAGCTCAGCTTCTAGAAATGGAAGGCTCCGCCTCTACCAGCACACATATATGGTCATAAGAACAACTAGTGTGGCGATGCCACCTAATGACCATGCATCTACTGCACAATAGACAAGTAGAGCTATGGAAACAAATCAGAGCCACCACCAGCCAAGTGCAAGCCCTGAAAGACTAGCTCACCCCAGGAGAATCCACACACAAGGAAGCAATTGTTAGAAGTTTAAAGACTACAAATGACCAAGAAACAAATTTGTTAGCATTGGAAGAGCATAATAAGCTGCTCAGACTCAGCACTCAAGTCGAACAAGTTAAAGAACAACTCTAGAACAAAGTGGCACACAATAAAGAGAAAGAAGAATAGCACAAACAACAATTGAATGAAGCACATGCCACCTACCAAGAGGATAAGTGAGCTCAAAGAAGAGAAAGCTACCTCTCAACAGACCTGCAATCTGAACGTGAATGCTCAACAAGGCACACATAGAAAAGATAAGGGAGCTCACTGAGGCTATTAGTGTGAAGACCAAGGAGATGGAACAAATTCTAGAGTCACAAGAAAGTTTGAGAACATGTCAACAACCAGCAGCTCACCAATAGCCAATCCTTGGCGCAGGATTGCCTCAAGCAACTAGAGGAGTCTCAAGCCCAAGCTACCACCCACAGAACTATCCAAAGAAGAAACAGACACATAAGGTACACAGCTCATGCAAGAGAGGCTATGATTTCCATGCTCCTCACAACGCCAAAGATAGAAGGATCTAGGAATTGGAGCAGCAGCTAGCCCTCAAAGAACACCCTCAAAGAAGTGAGAAAAATGACAAGTTACAACAACAACTAATCGAGTGTGCTGATGACTCCTCGGGACCCTCCTCAAACTCTTACCTTGTTTTTGTCTCTTAACGCTCTCGCTGCTTCAATATAAGATTAACTTGACAAAAGACCTCAGTTTAGGAGAGTTAACATAATACATCAGAACACAGAGAGAGATACTAACCCTACCTTAGTAATGGGCATACTTAGAGGTGATGTGATGCTTACTAACCCCACTTTTGACCTTTCTTTTTCCAACTACATCCGATAGTGCTCAATCTTCAAAGTTGGTGTTGGGTGTTGCAACAATCTGCCATCCTAGATAACAGTGTCGACAAACTCAACTTGTTCATGCCAAATGACATGCCATCCACATCAGCCAACTACGAGGTTGTCGCTCGAAGCTATCAATGGGTGATTAGCCATGGGTGGATTGAGGTCTATGATACTCATCAATACCTAAACCTTTCTGAGTCTACCTTATATCACCCTTGGGGTATCATAAAGCTATACAGAAAAATACATAAACATCTGGAGGCTACGCTAACTAATGTACTTTATGATTTTGATCGTGCCCATATAGAATATCCAAATGTAGCCCCAGAAGAAATCACAGAATTCCAAGAGTTTATGAAAATTGTTAAACCTCCCCAACCTCCACCCAATTCAGGGGAAGGGCAAGAAGAAACACTTAGGTCCTCCACCTTAGTAACATATCCTGTGTTTACTTTCCTCTCTAGTAAGATTCTAAATCCTTATCCTAGTGTATCTCCTATTAACAAAATTGAGGTAAAGTGTATATTTTCACGTTGCTCTTTACCACCTGTTGAATTTCCCACTAACACTCTAGACCCCAAGGAGTTGCCGACAACAAATGTATCTCCACACATGCAGCTCAATGAGGTGCATACTCTACACCTCGGGATGACATAACGCATGCAGCTCAATGAGGTGCATACTCTACACCTCAAGATGACATAACACCTTTTACTGATGAAGATGTACTAGAATCTTTGTGAGCTATAGAGTACAAAGGCCTAATTTGAGCAAGGAACCCACTACTAAATCCAAAATTGATGTCCAAAGTACTCATGTAGATAACACCTTTTGAGCCCACGCGCAGAATCCTATCGGAAGCCTACTCTACAATAGGGTCGAGGTGGCAACCGTATGTTCCTTACCCTCTTCGAGCCCCCCAATGCCAGACATGGAGTAATTGAGCCGATGGGCAGAGAAGAAACTTTGTGGGAGAATGTGGGGCATGACACACCAAGCTATCGAATCCACACCTAGCAAATCTGTTGGAAATTAGAATTGTTACATTTATGATAAGTTATTGTTTTCATAGGTGGTGAAAGAAAAATCCAGTGCATACAAGGGGTGGGTATTATGTAATAGAAATAGATGGTGACAACCCTAGCTTGGAGGATTTTGGCATACAACCTGACTGGTGAAAGGAGTACCTTACCTCACCAGAATACAATTGGGAGTACCAAATCTCTGCAGCACCAAACCAAAGAGTCAACACACTGTACATGGCAATGAAGTAGAGACTTACGCCATACCAATTCAATGAAGCAAAACAGAGGGACTAACATGTGTGCTACAACTTTCCACAGTTCTCGCCCTCAATGTTTTTGGATATATACAGTCAAAAGAATCAGATGCTAACATGGATTCGAGCATGGCAAAGAATCCCAGATCATCTGGACATAGTGGATGCAGCTTGATTTCTAAAGTTAATTGTGGTTCTAATTGACCAACCAAAAGAAAGATATGATGAGCATGATGCATAACAACTTTGCTTCGACATGAACAGAGGCGGCCCAGAGGAATGAGGGATGATGCTCTACTACCATCGCCTCAGGTGTCTACTAGGATACATGCATGTAACATTCAAAGATATGATAGAAACTGGGTTCTGTACATCCACTCACAGCATTCAAAAGAACCCTCAAAGAGCTTCATTCATGCCGTAACTTCTACAGGCGCATGAATTCGGCAACCAAGTCTTTCGGCCTAGGTAAGAGGTTTTGAGGGGATAGAACCTGCATAAGGTAGGGGGGAAAGTTAATCCCATTTTGGATTAACAAAGATGCTCCTCCCATTTAGGACATTAATAGGTGTAGTAACGGCACTATAAATGTTGTACATTATGAGATACTGGCCAGCCATGGCTTTAGTTAGTAGGTTTTGGGCACCCAAGTCTAAATAAGGGCCAGTTGTATATAAGGCAATTACTCATAATGGAAAGACACAATCGCCCTTTGTGCTATGAGAGCTCTTGTCTTGTCTTGTGTATGTGTGTGAGAGAGAGAGTGTGTGTACTCTAGTGCATGTGCCTCTTCTATGCTTGGGTGTGGGGGAGAGTGAGAGGATAGTTGCCTTGCCTTGTGGTGTGAGCAACTCCGCGGTGATAGAGAGGTGGAGATTGGAGGATTGGAGCTTCTACAATCGAGCTTAGAGAGCCTCAAGGGACGTGAGCTCGGAACTTGGTAAGTATCCTATGACGGTTGTTGTCTACTATTTGTTCCATTGGTGAATGTGTGGAGTTCTCTTGGGAGGTGCAGTAGGCCATAACGAAGATTGCAGAGACCGTCGTGTCTTTGGGCACTCTGCTTGTCCAATCTCCACCATTAGGCAATGTGATGAGACTCTGATCTAGGTGATTGCAATCCTCATGGCATGTGACACGTGTCTATATAGATAGCCAGGCTTTTGAATAAAGCCATCCTCTATAAGCCTCATGAAGTGACCTCGATAAAGTTGCATCTTCGTAGGAAGCTGTAATGGATCCAATCAAGTGACACAAGCCTCTAGAAGAGTCAGATAAGCTAGTTAATATCCTCCAAGCGAGTGAGAGGTAATAGTGGTAGATTCAAACTATAGTGGAACGGGGACACACAATCCATATGAAGCTCATGAGAGAGAGAGAGAGAGAGAGAAAGAGAGAGAGAGAGAGAGAGAGAGATTCTATTAACATCAACAAATACCAAAGAGTCTACTAGACCAAAAGTGTAACAACGTGTCCATGAAGTGAATCAAGGAGGGAGAGATAAAATATTCTACCAAAAAATATGTGAACGTGGGTGCGTGGGTAGGTGTGTGCACGAAAGATATATATATATATATATATATATATATATATATATATATATATATATATATATATATATATATATATATCAATCGTCTACTGAAGACCCAATAGGCCGATGAGACCAAAGTGATACAATAATGTCCATGGCATATCTCATCATGGAATGGAAAATAAAACAGAAACAAGACATAAATAGAGAGAGAGAGAGAGAGAGAGAGAGAGAGAGAGAGAGAGATGGGGACTTTGGCTCTAAAGACATATACTCCCAAAAGTGGTGGAAACTAATTTTTATTTTATTGAATAATGATTGCCAATATAAAATCGTCATTCTCATGTGTGTGACAAACACACACACACACACACATACACACACACGCGCATAAACTTGAGATTTAAAAATAAAAAAATAAATACAAGTGTCACATCATTACTTAGGCTCACATCATCATGTTATCACGTAGGCTCACATCACATGTCATCACGAAGACTCATGTTGTCACATCATCACCAATCTCTCTTTCTCTCTCGAAAATAAATCTTGGAAAAAAATACCACATCATCATGTAGGCTCACATGCACCACATCATCAACAAGTAGGCTCACATCACCACATCATCGCATTGCCACTCATCACCCAAAAAAATAGTCTTATGTCTACGAGTAGCAGGCTTCCCTAGGTCTCCCAACAATCCTTGGTGATTGTATTGACACCACTACCACCATCCAAGATTGCGGAGACCATCGTATTTGTGCTCGTATTTGTGCCCTGCTTGTCCCCAATCTCCACCACTAGGCAATGTGATGAGACTCTAATCTAGGTGATCGCAATCCTCATGGCATGTGATGTGTGTATATAAAGATAGCCAAGCTTCTGAATAAAGCCATCCTCTATAAGCCTCATAAAGTGACCCCAATAAAGTTGCATCTTTGTAGGAATCTGTAATGGATCTAGTCATGTGACACGAGTCACCACTCTAGAAGAGTCGGATAAGCCAGTTAATATCCTCTAGGCGAGTGAGAGGTAATAGTGGTACATCCAAACTGTAATGGAATGGGGGCACACAATCCATATGAAGCGAGCAAGAGAGAGATAGATAGATAGAGAGAGAGAGAGAGAGAGAGAGAGAGAGAGATTCTATTAACATCTACAAAGACCAAAGAGTCTACAAGACCAAAAGTGTTACAACGTGTCCATGAAGTGAATCAATTAGGGAGAGATGAAATATTCTACCAAACAATGTGTGAATGTGGGTGCGTGGCTGGGTGTGTACACGCAAGACACAGAGAAAAAAAGAAAGATATATTAAGTGTCAATGGGCCTATGAGACCAAAGTGATACAATAATTTCCATGGCATATCTCATCATGGAATGCAAAATAAAACAGAAACAAAACATAAACACACACACACACACACACACACACACACACACACACACACACACAGAGATAAGGGGACTTTGGCTTTAAAGGCATATACTCTCAAAAGTGGTGGAAAATAATTTCTAGTTTACTGAACAATGATTGCCAATATAAAATTATCATTCTCTTGTTTGTGTGTGTGTGTGTGTGTGTGTGTGTGTGTGTGAGAGAGAGAGAGAGAGAGAGAGAGAGAGAGAGAGAGAGAGAAAGAAACAAAGTTATATTAACGTCTACGGAAGACCCCAAGGGCCTATGAGACCAAAAGTAATACAATGGTACCATGGATATATTGAGCCATGGAAAACTAAAAGAAAAAGTAAAATGAAAACATCTGACAGTACATGTGATCAACAGATGATCCTATGTAGAGTGAGATATGTTGTGATCAGCTAAAACCGATCTGATGGTGGAGTGAATGTCAGGCCTCTGTGATGGGAGCATGACATGTTGCGGCGGAGAACCTCACGAATCCATCTCAGTGTGGTGGAGGGTCCTAATGCTCTAGGTCAACGACGTCTGGCTTGCAAAATGGATCAAGCTGTCTCACTAAGAACTCCTCTGGGGCGTGGAGCTGGAGTGTGGGTATGGGTGGTGGGCTCTAATGTCATAGTAGAGGAACTATTGTGGGCAGTAGATTCCGATGTGGATGTATGTATGTGGATGTATGTACCACAAAGAAATCTGTGATGGCTCTCTGTTTGAGGTGTCCTGTCAGAGAGCTAGGGCTGTCTCTTAGCATGCTGCCTCAACACTACATCCCTATGTCGTCTGAGCTCCATCAAGTACCTGCCCAAGCACCTCTGATCCTCAAACTATATCACCCATGTGAGTGGTAAAGAAGCAATGGAATCTCCCCCGTATCTCATAGTAAGCCAGGCAACTGAGCATATAATGGGCCTCATCCTCTATTGCTCCTGTGATGCATATTGTGCATGTCCTCGCCTCATGTGGGATATCCTCAGCTCTACCAGTCTCTACTCGGAGGCAGTGGGAGGATACCCTGAACTGGCCAATCATGATACACATGGCATGTGACATGTGTATCTATATGTATCTCGAGATCTCAAAGAATCCATCCTTGGAGAGTCTCAAGAAGTGATCTCTATAGAAGTCATACTTCCCATGTATGGTGTATGTGTAGTCTGAGTAGATCTAACCAGATGATCCGGTTGATCTGCTGACATGTGAGGGATCAAGGTATGGGGAATCCAGGCTATACTGAAACATGGGGAGACAGTCCATCTATATGCCATGTGCATGACTCCTAGATACACATACTTCTGCACAATCTCCATTGGGGCATCTCTGTATATGAAAGAAAATAGTGAGGCTACTACATAAGATGTGTTGAAGACCATAACCTTGGTTTTGCCCAAATTGATCGTAAGGTCTCTCTCCCTGCAAAATCTATCCAATGTGTTTAAGTGTTTCTGTAAACCCTTGGCTGAATCTGAGATCAAGACAATGTCATTAGCATATAGCAATATGGGCACTACTGTCTGAGCCAATGGTGAACCTCTACCTCCGAAACTATCCACAAATACTACGATCTCATCAATGTATAGGCTAAAGAGTGTAGGTGAGAGTGGGCAGCTACATATATCTCCTCTTGAGGTCCCATCGGGTGCACGTACTCGACTGAGTACTGCCTCATATAGTGCCATCACACCCCATATCATCTCATGTGAGAACTAGAGCTCCTGCAAGCGTCCTATCATATGAGATCGAGGGATAGAGTTAAAGGCTTTGCAGGAATCCACAAGGCAACAATACACATGTCTCTTTGAGGACCTCACCTCCTCTATGATAGCCCGTAAAGTAAAGATATGGTCCAGTGTGGAGAAGTTTCTCCTAAAGCCTGCCTGGCTTGATGCTCTATTTGCCATCCTCTCTGCCATAGAGCTCATCATGTCCTCTAGTAGTGCCCCATAGATTTTGGCCATTGTATGACCAATCATGATAGTCCTGTAGTTACCTGGGTCCGTGGGATCTCCTGCTTTGTGGATGGGGACAATGGTGTTGGTAGTCCAGGAGGGTGGGACGCCTACACAGAGGGCGCTGTTAAAAAGACTAGCAAGAATGGGAGCCAATACATGGTGCACAGGGCAAAATGTTTCGCGCGTAGATCCTCATGATCTTTTGCTCTCCCATTATGCAGCTTTTTAAGAGCCCTAGTGACATTGGGGGAATCAAAGAGATAAGATGATGTAGGCCTAGGGATGTGTGACATTTGGCACATCATATAGCTGTCGTGCATAGGCCTCCCAAAGGCTATGATTTGTGATAGGTGTAGGTGCTCTTTTTTCTTCCTCCAGAATGCACCAAGCTTCTGAGTTGTCCTCGCTCAAAAAGAGTTGGTATAACTCTTGTTCTTGTCTGGCGAGAAATGCCCGTTTCTTTCGGCGAGTGAATGTACAGAAGATGCATTGCATCTTATGTGCTGAAATCGGCCCATGTTCCCTCTCGCGTAAGAGGCAAAGCCTGGTGGTTTTGCACTCTTCATCATACCATCCATTCTGGGATTGGGATCCCACTGGCAAACTTGTTGTGGAGCATGTGGTGTAGGGGAAACTGCCATGGGCAGAGTCATGGATGTTGAGATATCGAGCTCTAGTGAGGCGGTGGACACTGATGACCCGCCTGGGGGATAGGCCCCGCACTTACACCACTGGCATGGTTGGTGAGATCTTGGGTGATATGCGGCCAGTGGGATGACAGGCTGTGTGACAGCCATTCTAGAGACTGGCATAGTTATAGCGCCAGCTCATTTAGTCGGGTTCACACTATAGAGAACCCGTGTATGTATTTGGTTGAGTACCTTTCATATTGTGTGTACTCTTATTCTTGTATATGGTGTGTTGAGTGTTGAGTAGAGAAGAAGAAGATTTTCAGCCTCTCACCTTGTGTGTTCTCTATTAGGGTTTTGTGAGTGTGTGTGTGTGCTTGCAAGAGCTCAAGCTCTCCTCCCCCCTGCATCTTTTCATGGTATCAGAGCCTGGTTCATGCTAAGGGCTGAGCTGCAAGCAAGAGAACCACAGGAAGCGGGACGAGGGTAAGAGCGTCAACTACTCTTCCCTATTGTGTTGGTGACTACACCCTTGTCGGGAGCTCTACGAGAGGCACCGGCAAACGATCTCCGATTGAGGAGCTTTCTTCGGACTGTAATTTCCGGGCCGAAAGCGCGTTTCAGGCACGTCTGGACCTCCGTTTTTCAAAAAGCAGGCGATTTCGAGCACTGCGGGAAAGTCATCGATTCTCTGCATAACTCTGTTTTAAGAACTGCAGGAAGACAGATTGACTGTGCAGACACTGTGGGTGCTGCAAAGAGGTCTACAGTTGCCATTGGGTGTATGTATGCACACTGAAGTCACTGGTTGTGACATTTGAGAGTACTGCAGTACCGCTGTGCAGAAAATACTGCAGGTTGTGCAGAAAAACCAGAGTGCAGGTTCTGGTGAAATTGTGTGTTTGGCAAGATGTCTAATGATGGCATAACACAGATTGTGGCTGAGAAGCTGGATAAGAATAACTTCCATGCTTGGAGGTTCAGGTTAACAAATTTCCTGATGGGAAAAGGCTATTGGGACTACATAGAAGGTGAGCATGAAGAGGCACCGGAGATACCGGATATAAATCCGACTGCTGCAGATGTGAAAGAGTTTAAAGACTGGAACCAAGGAGCCAGGAAGGTTATGTATTGGCTTTCCATTAGTATACAGGACACCATGATTGGGCACATTCAGGATGCCAAGTCCCCCAAGGAGGCGTGGGACACCTTGGTAAAGCTTTATGAAACAAACACCAAGGCACGTAAGATACAGTTGAAGAATGAACTTCACACTGTGGAGAAAAAGAGCATGTCTGTGAATGACTATGCGCTGAAGATAAAGGGTATTGTGGAATCCCTTGCATCTATTGGTGTGTCAGTAGATGATGATGACAAGGTGGAAGTCTGTCTACGTGGTCTCGGGCCACAATACAAGGCGTTCAAGACGTCTATTCAGACTCGAGAAAACATTCCCAACTTTACAGATTTGGTGTCTATGCTGATTATCGAAGAGAAGAACTTGGGTGAAGACCAACAGTCTTCACAAAGTAAAAACAGTTCAGAGCAACAGGCTTTCTACACGAGTTCAGGAAGAGGACGAGGTAGAGGAGGCCGTGGACGCGGTCAAGGAGGTGGCCGAACAGGTAATCAGAATTATGGCCAGCAAGCAGCAGCAGCAACAACAGTCCCAGAATCAACAACAACAACAACAACACGCAGTTGGAAGAGGCAGATTCAGAGGCAGGGGGAGTCAAAGAGGCCGTGGAAATTGGCAAAGGCAATATAATGATGCACGTGAATGCTATTATTGTGGTAAGCCTGGACATGTGCAGTCAGAATGTTATAAGAAGCAGGCTGACATGCAAAATGGGAAAGTGCAGCAAAACAACTATGCATCCTCAAGCAGAAATAATGCGGATAATGAAAGGTTGTTTGTTATGCAGCATGTTGTGAATGCCATGTCTGAAAATGTAGATGCAGCACAAAAAGATAATGTATGGTATGTGGATTCAGGCGCTTCGAACCACATGACGAGTCATGGGGAGTGGTTCAAGGAGATGAAGAACCCGGAAAGACCAGGTTTTGTGGAAACAGGGGATGACACTGCTCATCCAATTGCCCACGTTGGAGATGTGCCATTATCTATGCAGGATGGCAAAGTGAAGTACCTTGCAGATGTACTTCATGTACCGAACATAACAAAGAATCTGGTTTCAGTTGGCCAGATGATTGAGCAGGGTTTGCAGGTTCGGTTTAACCCTGATGGGTGTTATGTTGAAGATTTCAAAGACAAGTGCAGGTTGGTTGCAAAAGGCAACAGAGTGGGCAGAATGTTTACGTTGAATGTAGACATGCCTGAAATGAGTGCTGCGATGTTTGCAAATGGTTCAGGAGTTGTTGCAGACACAGACATATGGCATAAAAGAATTGGACATGTAAATGTGCAGAGATTGAAGTCTATGCAGACAAAAGGAATTGTGACAGGGCTGCCAAAATTTAAAGTGGAAGGTATGCAGAAAATATGTGAAGCATGCCAATTTGGGAAGCAAACAAAGCATGTGTTTCCACGTAACAGATATGTGAGCAGAAATGCACTAGATGTTGTGCATTCAGATGTATGGGGTCCTACGAAGACCGTATCTATGGGAGGCTGCAGGTACTGTCACTTTCATTGATGACCACACAAGGAAAGTGTGGGTATATTTCATGAAGGAGAAGAGTGAGGTGTTCACTCACTTTCAGAATTTCAGAGTTTTGGTTGAAAAGCAAACAGGGAAATATGTAAAGTGCCTAAGGTCAGATGGAGGGGGAGAATACTTCTCCAATGAGTTCTCTGAATTTTTGAAGAAGAATGGTATTCGGAGACAATTCACATGCAGATATACTCCGCAGCAAAATGGAGTTGCTGAGCGGAAAAACAGGCACATTGCTGAGATTGCGCGAGCATTGATGGAAGAGAAGAATATGCCGCATTGCTATTGGGCTGAGGCTGTTTCTACAGCAGTATACATCATGAACAGGACTCCAACTGCAGCCATACATGATGTAACTCCAGAGGAGAGGTTTACTGGCAGAAAACCAGATTTGTCTCATCTGAAAGTCTTTGGATGCATTGCATATGTGCATGTGCCAGATGAGCTGAGAACCAAGCTGGATCCGAAAGCTGAAAAATGTGTGTTTATTGGATATTCCCTTGAGCAAAAGGGATACAGGTGTTATAACCCTGCTACACGTGAGTTGAGAGTAAGCAGGGATGTTGTATTTGATGAGATGAGCAGCTGGTATGCTGCTGAAAAAGAAGCTGTTGGGGCTGATTTGAGTGGAAGTGTGGTTGCACAGAATGCAGGTCAGCAATCACAGTCTTTGAGTGGACCAGGAGAGTCCTCATCTAGTGGGTCTGTTGATAGACCATGGAGTGGCAGGCTGCGTCATAATACCAGCCCTGCAAATGTGATTACTACATCATGTAAAGGAAAAGAGAAAGTGGTTGAGCCCCTTGGTATGCCTGACATTTCTACAGGGCATTCTCATGTTGATGGAGAGTCTAGTGGCTCAGATATGAGCCTTGATGAGGAGCTTGGGATCCCAACTATGAGAACACCTGGTGTAAAGAAGGCTATGGAAGCCATGAATGAGAAGCTGCGAAGATCTGGGAGAGTGAGAAATCCTGTGCAGAGATTCACATATGATGGTTATGTGGCACATCACTATGCATATATGGCAAAGGTTGTGCAGGTTGTTGAGCCCACATGCATTGATGAGGCTGTTGGAAATGTGTGTTGGGAGAAAGCTATGGATGAGGAGATGGATGCACTATATGGAAATGAAACTTGGGATTTAGTGCAATTGCCTGAAGGCAAGAAAGCCATTGGATGCAAGTGGGTGTACAAAGTTAAACATAACAGTGATGGAAGCATAAATAGGTACAAGGCTAGATTAGTAGCCAAAGGATATGCGCAGACATATGGGATTGATTATGAGGAAACTTTCAGCCCAGTTGCCAAGATGGCAACAGTGAGAGTTGTGATAGCAGTGGCTGCGTCAAAGAAATGGTCTTTACATCAAATGGATGTAAAGAATGCATTCTTGCATGGGGATTTGCAAGAAGAGGTGTATATGTTGCAGCCACCTGGTTATGAGGATGTGGGTCACCCCGAGCATGTTTGCAGGTTGAAGAAAGCCTTGTATGGCTTAAAGCAAGCACCAAGAGCATGGTCTGACAAGATTTCTGACTATCTTGTCACTATTGGCTTTCATGTAGCCAATGCAGATTTCTCATTGTATGTGAGACATGGTGATAGAGGGGTTGTGCTTGTTGTCATCTATGTAGATGACTTGATCATTACGGGGGACCATGATGCAGAGATCTTTGATGTAAAGATCTTGCTTAGACAGAAGTTCGAGATGAAGGATCTGGGGGAGCTCAGATATTTCTTGGGCATTGAGGTGATTAGGTCACCACATGGCATTGGATTACTGCAGAGACAGTATGGCTTGGACATGTTGTCCAAGTATGGTATGACACGCTGTAAGCCTATTTCTGTGCCATTGGATCAGAATGGCAAGTTGAGTGCAGATTCAGGAGAGATCTTGGAGGATCCTACTATGTACAGGAGCATAGTAGGAAGTTTGATCTACATGACGATCACCAGACCAGATTTGAGCTATGCTGTTGGGTTGGTGAGTCAGTTTATGCAGGTTCCACGGAAACCGCATTTGGATGCTGTGAGACGCATACTGAGGTATGTTCTACTTTACATTGTGGACTATTCTATGAGACTGGGACAGAGATATGTGTACATGGGTACACAGATGCAGATTGGGCTGGTAGTATCTCAGACAGAAGATCTACCAGTGGATTCATGTTTTCTTTGGGGAGTGCTACTGTGACTTGGAGCAGCAAGAAGCAGCCTACGGTTGCTCTATCGAGTACGGAGGCCGAGTACAGAGGAGCTGCTATGGCAGCATGTGAGGTAGCTTGGTTGAGAAAGCTACTTGCAGATTTGGGTCTATCAGTGGATAGACAAGTTGTCATTTTCTGTGACAACATTAGCAGTATACAGTTGGCCAGGAACCCAGTCTTTCATGCTCGTACGAAGCACATAGAGGTCCACTACCACTTCGTCAGAGAGAAGGTCTTGGCAGGAGACCTTGACCTTGTTTATGTCAGCACAGAGGATCAGGTAGCTGACATCTTCACCAAAGCATTGGGTACAGAGAAGCTCCGCAGATTCAGGACTTCGCTTGGTGTACATGAGATGGAGTTGAGCTCGAGGGGGAGTGTTGAGATATCGAGCTCTAGTGAGGCGGTGGACACTGATGACCCGCCTGGGGGATAGGCCCCGCACTTACACCACTGGCATGGTTGGTGAGATCTTGGGTGATATGCGGCCAGTGGGATGACAGGCTGTGTGACAGCCATTCTAGAGACTGGCATAGTTATAGCGCCAGCTCATTTAGTCGGGTTCACACTATAGAGAACCCGTGTATGTATTTGGTTGAGTACCTTTCATATTGTGTGTACTCTTATTCTTGTATATGGTGTGTTGAGTGTTGAGTAGAGAAGAAGAAGATTTTCAGCCTCTCACCTTGTGTGTTCTCTATTAGGGTTTTGTGAGTGTGTGTGTGTGCTTGCAAGAGCTCAAGCTCTCCTCCCCCCTGCATCTTTTCAATGGATGATGGAGGAAAGTTGGGATGTGATGGTGGAGATAGGGAGGGATAAGTCAAGAGCTGAAATGTGGCGGGAGAAGTGGTCCTCATAGATGTGGTCAAGATCATGATGGAAATGAATCCAGGTGGGTGGTGAGACAGGGGGTGTGGGTGTGGGCAGTACGATGGGGCGTGAGATCGTGAAAGAAAGTAATGCGTGGCTAGCTAGTATGGGGGGAGGAGGGATAGTGAAATTTGAGATGTGTGGTATAAGAGCGGGAGATCCCATGAGGTAATCCACCGTACTAGTGCCTCTCCCATGCGGAAAAGATGTAAGGCTGTCTGACTGCAGCCATCTAGACAACCCGTTATATATAACTAGCTCATGCATAGCCCCCATCTCCAAGAAGTGTCTACCATATGATGTTGCATTCCCCATATCCTGGTTGGTGGCCCTCTGGAGGCCCATCTCAGCCAAGTCAATTTCTGACAACATAATGGCATCTCCCTGGAAGTCATATGTCTGCACTTGTTCCTCTTTTGTCCGTGCATTAAAGTATCCTAATAAGAGGGATGACCTCTCCTTGTTGTTGCTGGGAGAACTCTGCAATGTTTGCAAATAATGGCGCATAGGGAGTCTCCCCTTTCTCTGTCAACCTGCATGCATATTCTGATTTCTCTAGTGGGAAGTAGCATACTGCAATATGCATCACTCTCAAGCCAGGCCTGGCTAATCACATCCACATAAAACAAGCCTCCTCATCGTGTCTAACTATTGTGAGCATGCCTCTCAAATGAGGGCAAAACAAGCATGCCACTGCCCCCCAATGGTGCGTGTTTGTCCTCTGAAAGTTGATTCCCATGTATAGCCCTCCACTTTATATAAAGGAAAGTACTATTAAACAAACTTTCCAAAGTTTAAAGTTCAACTTTATAAGTTTTGAGACCAACTTTAAAATATAAAGATATTTTGTAAAAACATGTGAAGTTGACATCATATAGCTTTTCTTTCTTTTCCTCGGGTTGGTATAATGGTTCACGCAATCATCTTGAAAGGTAGATACATGTCTAGATGCTATGTCACACTCATTCATATGAACCATCTTAATGACATAATTGTCTATCAAACATCTCCCTATCTCTCTACATCATTCTACTCCTTGTCTAAATCATGCTTACATGTGAACATGCCTAATGTATGCATAACCATCGCTAACATCCCTCAATCTCTCTACAGATCACCTTACTTTATTTAGGTTTTAATATCATCTCCTCACTCTTCATTGTTGAGAAATGTGGTGCCAAAGATCACAAGGAAGAGGTAGGGAGTGAGAAAGAGTAGCCAAGAAAGTGCAAAGCATAGTATGTAGCCACATGAACAAAGGGATTTATCCCACATAGATGTACAAGCCCAAGGGTGTACATCCTCATATAAAAGGGGGCCATTTCAAGCAATGAAATCATATCATTTGCACACACCTCAAGCCTCTTTATGAGGTAGGGAGTGAGAAAGAGTAGCCAAGAAAGTGCAAAGCATAGCATGCAGCCACATGAGCAAAGGGATTTATCCCACATTGATGTACAAGCCCAAGGGTGTACCTCCTCATATAAAAGGGGGCCATTTCAAGAGCAATGAAATCATATCACTTGCACACATCTCAAGCCTCTTTATGAGTACAAGTCTTAATCTTGTAACCTAATTGTGCTTGAGTCTATTGCACATACTCATCATCACGAGTAAACTTAGATTACACCCACCTTAGATTAATTCACTCATCATCATGAGTAAATTTAGATTATCATCTAAGTTTACTCATCATCATGAGTAAACTTAGATTACACCCACCTTAGATTAATTCACACTAATCACATTAAATTAGTGTAAGATTAGTACTATTCACTTTGATCATGCACATGATGTCCATGATTATCAACATGGTATCAGAGCCACTCCTCTCATGAGCCACTCCTCTCATGAGCCTCTCCATGGCATTCCTTTCATCTCACTAAATATCATTATCACTAATAATTATATTTAAGTCACTAATCCTAAGCTTATCCATCCAACCCATTGGTAATGTCTTTACATAAAATATTCCTTTTGTTCTCCACGGTACCTATATGTAGAATTCAAAGTAATGTATGTAGGTAATAGCATATTATGGATTAATGTTGAAACCTAGACATTTTCAAGGTAGAGGAGCAGAGATGCCTAGGACGTGTGGTTTCCATTGAAGAAAATAGAAAGAAAAAAATGTAAAAAGAAGAAAGAAGTAACATTTATACAACAACATATGGACCAAAAATAACTCTTGAAATTTTATTATAGATGGAAAGGTTATAATCTCAAGGTGATTCCACAACCTCTAGGATATGTGGTTAGATACAAATAGAGCAGGTTTTGGAAGCTTCACTCCTACTTCCGGTTTTTCTACCATCTAAATTAAAATAGAAATCCCTCATGCATGACTACATGTCAATTGGATCTCTTATCTAAGAAAGGATAATGGCTAATGGCTTTCTAGATTGACCACTCGTGAGTCTCGACCTTGTGATTAGATTACAACATCTATGATGGAAGCGTGAGTTCCATCACGCATGTCTTGATCCAAGCTTTGCTAGATGCTTCTCCATAGTTGCTATCTTCTATACCAAAATCACATGTATAATGTTTGCCTCCCAATGAAATACTTGGTCATAAAAATAATCAATGCTAAAAATTAACTGATGTCACCCTAATAGAATTTACTACAAACACAAAAAAAAATTATGTTTTGATTTCATCTGAATGTAACATCTAGCACTGTTACTTTGCATTCAATGGCATATTCTAACAAAGGTCCTCTTTACATCCCATCTCTACTCCAAAAATTGGTTCACCCAATCATTATCAAGGAACCTCACTTGATATATTAACTTTGTTTTCTTGGCACCCTCACATGATGCAAACATCTATGCAAAGGTGCTAAATGGTATAAACCAACTCACATGGACATCCTTAGAACCTATTGTTTTCATTGTTGCATGCATATCTGTTCTTATCTTATTCTTGTATGCTACAATGATGTCTGTGCAGCAAGAACAAACCCATTCTTGGCTAGACAATGGTGGTAGTGGAATAGATGCCAGTTTACCAACATTATCATTTGCATTAGCCAAAACATATATGGAATTATAAAAGAAGATCATTGTGCTACTAAATGGTTAGGTGGGTTATCATATAGCAATGTGCCTATCTCTATATGGAAGACATTGATTCTTCCACCGATGCACCCTGCATTCTGCCAGTCCTCTGTATTCGATGGATATAAAGCTGCAAGAAAATTTTAATGCTTAGCTATAGAGAACAAACCAATTAGGTATTGAACACAAAAAACAAAGACTACTTATTGAATCTTATTGTTTATCTTAGATCTTGTACTTTCATTTGGTGATGTAGCATTATGTCCGTGTGCATATACACATGCTGCACAAAGACCTCGATTGCACCATTTGGCTACCTATAGAACTCCACTATCCTACCTTTCCAATGCTTGTTAGGATCACCAATGTCCTTTCCTTTCATTTTACCTTGAATTCTCCTCGAGTGCTGGGTCTCATCGCGTGATCCAGTCTGACTTCGTGAACTGTTGAGGGATCCAGCTGCCATCAACATCCTTCCTATTGAAAAGCTCCACACTTTTAATGCTACAGATGTGTTTTCTCCTAGAGCTCATCTACAAAGGGAAAACATAACATTATTACTCTTTCACTCAGCTCAACAATCTAAATAATGAAAATAAAACTTTAAAGAAATGTTGTAAACCTTGCACTCAGTTTTCCTTGTAGTTGAGTTGACAAATAACCATTTAGGTTTTCACAAATGACATCATCGTCAGGAAGGTTAACAAATATAACAAAAATAAATAAAATCACAAAGAAATTGTGATTAGGAAACATAGCTTAACAAAGTTTACCAGACTATTAAGATGGAAGAAAAAAGAGGCTGAGAGGAGGAGGAGGAGGAGGAGGAGGAGGAGGAGGAGAAGAAGAAGAAGAAGAAGAAGAGATGAAGCAGATATGGCAGAAATACGTGATGATGTAAGAGAGGTAGGAAACGAAGAGAACTAAGTTCAAATTGTGGTGAAAGTTTTCAATGAGTCTGTTCTCTTTTCCTGATATTCCTTTTGACATACTTTTTGGTAGGTGGTGTTCAGGCATGGCATTCTTCTATTTTTTGAGTTTTATGCCACCATTTTATTTATAATTCGAATCCAAAAGGAATTAAACTTTAGATCCAACTGATTCTGGGTTTCCTTAAAGTTTGGTCAATCCTCTCAGAATCTTGGGATAAAGATCCCCTCTATAAGAAGAAACATACAAAACTCATTATCAGAAAATAGTTCATTCATATCCTTAACACAATAATGGTCCATCAGACCAATAATTTCATTTGAACATTCCCCCATAGGAATTTCAGTTATACAAGTTCTCAATTTGTTATTTCACAATTGGGTCTGCTGGGCCAAAGGTTCAAGCTGCAAACAATCTGTCTCAACACAATCCACTAATCTCATAGTGATCTGCTAAAAGTCTTGATCGTCCTCCAAGTTACTAATATCATCACTGCGATTCTCTGCATTCATCATCATCATGACTTATTCAACTCATCAACCCGAATTCAAAAATCATTATCCTTCAATCAGAATCCAAATCAATTCATCCATTCTCCATGAGAATTCTAAAATCATATCAACCAGCATTCGAAATCATCATCTAGGATAGCATTTTTACTCATAACTTCAAGGTTTTAGATTCACTCGTATATGTTGTCAGTAAAGAGCTGCAGTAGTATACCCACGATATATGCGGGTGGTCACGGTCCTTGTAAGACAAATGTCATCATATCTAGGCCTCAATCAAGTCGGGGATTCAACACAATTGCGGTACTTCCATCTAAAAACCCAATTTCCAATTTATGAATTTCAATTCTGAACATCAATTTGTACGAGTTTTAACACACAATGACAATCCTTTACTGGCAACTCAGAAATTTTTGACATTTCTTGCTTCTTGGTTGATCAACTTCAGCCTATTCGCTTTGATACCAGTTGAGATATCCCTGCCCCCTCTGCGCATCAAACTCTGGAGTGCTGGCAAACGGAAGTAGCAACCTTGCGCAAAGGGCAGAGTTTCCCACTCGAGGCCTTGCCCACCACGAATGTCCGGACAAGAGACTAATCCGGCGGCTCTTCTGAAACTGAACCTGGAAAAAACTTCCCTCGCCCAAAAAGCATAGGCGATTCCTCTAGGAAAAATTTTCTAACGTAGTCAAACAGCCTTAACGATCCTTTGTATTCCGACCAACCCCACGGGTCACATGACCGAATCAAAGGAGGAACTTGCACTTGGTTCATAGAGACCAATACTTTTTTCCCCATCAAAAGAGGTACAGTCGTTGATTTTTTTTCCATAGAACAAGGATTATCCTAGGAATTACTTCAACTGTCGTAACTTGAACAGAATTGAATTTTATTACAGGAATCCATCAGTCCTATAGCCTCCAATCCCATGGGTTAGCCAACCACCCAACCAACGTATTGATAGGATCCATTATAAATATTTGGTTATGTTTTGTCCAGGTACCAGGGAAAAGAGTTCCCAGGCCCCCTAGCCAGCTCTTATGCAAAACTTAAATAGTCGCACCACTTATGCACCCAATACAAAATTGCCTTTTCTTAGACTCAACTATTTCCAAAACAGCATTGCAATAAAACCACAGAGTTTCCATCATAGTCCTCAGTATTCCAGTTCCACGATCCAGTTCCAGGATCCAATTTCCAGTCATTCCTTCCTCGGCGTACCTATGGCATCATTGGCAAATGAGAACACTCACCACCTAATCACTCAGGGGCCTTTTCGATAGTTCCCACCCCATAGTACCCAGGAATATAATCAAGTATTCCATTCATTCCTTCCTCAGTGTACCTATGGCATCATTAGCAACCAGAATGCTCACCACCTGCTCACTCAAGGGCATTTTCAATAGTTCCGAGCCCATAGTACCTAGGAGTTTAATCACATAAAAACCATATGGACTCTCAGTTGAATATTAGCAAGATCAACCAACAAGATCCATGTAAAAGAGCCATGAACTCATTCATTGAAGACCAACAAGGCCAATCAACCAGATCCATGCCCGTGTTCAGAAAACAACTCCAACTCATTTTTTCTTCCTCGTCACATGCATGGGTATCCTGGATGACCCAGAGCCTGAGCACTGTATGGTCAGCACCCTCTAGGTTCCTTCACAGGTGACCTAGCATTTCACTCATAGGCTGCTTCCTTGGTCCCTCATCCACCGTACATCGGAAGCTCACTATTTTTTTAATCGAACCAAGGCTGGTCAAGACCTCTACCGACCTTGCCACACGAGACGTCCTTCATTGACTCTCCATCAGTTGTTGCAACTATTTCACTTAGGCCACCACACATGACCTCACTCCACAAGATAGTCAAAATGCTTCCCCAGCATTATTGACATAAAACAATCTTTAAAAAATAGGTTTCACATACAATTACAATTCCAACAAAATTCTCATCTTTCCTCATCATTACACATTCTTTCACATCATTTCTCATTGTCCCATATCATTTCTCATCATTCCATATCACTTCTCATTATCCCACATCAATTTACATCCAATCACATCACTTCCACATCAACTCACATCTGTGTGTGTGTGTGTGTGTGTGTGTGTGTGTGTGTGTGTGTGTTTAAGAGAGAGAGAGAGAGAGAGAATTATATTAACATATGCAAAAGGCCAAAATGACCTATGAGACCAAAAGATTAGATATAGCATTTTGGTGCATCATCTAGAGTACAAAATAAAATGAAATCAAATGAATTGCGTATGGAGCTGAGCATTACATTGCAAGGCTAGAGCTAACTAGGATTTGTGATCCTTGATCTATGATCTATGAGCCGAGGCTAGAGTAGATCCAATACAGTACAAGGTTGATCTAAGTATACATATAAAATAGGGGGGCCGAATCCAAATGCAAAGTAAAGTAAAGCTGATACAAGGCTGATAGGGGGGGAGGGGGAGGGCATCCTCATCCTAGAATCTCCTGCATAGGGCGTTGTAGCATGGAAGAGAGAGAGAGAGAGAGAGAGAGAGAGAGAGAGAGAGAGAGAGAGTTGTATTAATGTCTACAAAAGGCCAAAATCATCTATGAGACAAAAAGATCACATCATGTCCATGTGTAATACATCATCATGGGTATTAAAAAAAAAACAAAGAAAGTAATAACAGTCGAAATGTTAGATCTGATCCCAAAACAAAAAGTGTCTCATATCACCCTAAAATATCCCGCATAGGACACTACAACATGGCACCCACCAATGTAGTAAAGCTAGGCCAGCGGGAGAAAGTCCTGTGGTGGTGGGAGATGATGGCTGTGATCCTCCTATAGTGACACGGGCATGGGTAGGGACCATGAGGTCGAGGGCACCAGGCTCTACATAACTCAATGGCTCTATCTAGTGTGACTCCTCTTGGTCTTTTCTTAGTCGAGCTCCTGCATCAGCTATGAGTCATCAAGTTCAGAGAATTTGGATGAGGAACTCGGTATACCCGTTTTACACACACCTAGTGCAAGGCAGGATAGATATGTGCCACCACATGCTAGAGTGACAGGTGTTCAGAGTGATCTGCATGATTGCGGAGATCCCAAAGGGTCAGATATCCAATTGACAGGTTGACATACCGTGATTTTGCTATGCATTATGCATATATGACGTCTTTGGTGAAGCATGTGGAACCTACATGCTATACAGAAGCTATTGGAAAGCATGTATGGGAGAAAGCAATGGATGTTGAGATGGACACATTGGTTCATAATGACACATGGGATTTGGTTGCATTACCACACAGGACAAAAATGTCATTGGTTGTAAATGGGTTTACAAAGTGAAGTGCAAGTCAGATGGTTCCATTGAGCGACATAAAGCAAGATTGGTAGCTAAGGGTTATGCACAAACCCAAGGCTTGGACTATGATGAAACATTTAGTCCAGTGGTAAAGATGGGAACAGTGAGAGTAGTCATTGCTATGGCTGCAGCAAATGGTTGGGAAATGCATCAAATGGATGTGAAGAATGCATTTCTAAATGGTGATCTACAAGAAGAGGTTTATATGGCACAGCCAGAAGGATATGTACACCCAAAGCATCCCACTCATGTATGCAGATTGAAAAAGGCATTATATGGTTTGAAGCAAGCACCTCGTGCTTGGAGTGATAAGATGAGCAGATATCTTATCTCCCTTGGATTTCAGGTTTCTACAGTAGTTTCTTCACTCTATGTGAAGAAAACAGATCATGGGATTGTTTTACTTGTCATCTATGTGGATGACTTGATTATCACAGGTGATCATGGTACAGATGTGATGCATGTCATTGACTGGGCAGTTTGACATGAAAGACTTGGGTGAATTGAGATACTTTCTTGGAATTGAAGTGATCAAAGACCATGCAGGTACATGGTTAGTGCAACGCCAATATGCATTGGATATGTTGGCAAAATATGGGATGACAGGGTGTAAGCCTATGAGTACACCTTTGGAGCAGAATGTGAAGTTGCGGGCTGATTTTGGTGAGGAGTTGGATGATCCATCTATGTATAGAAAGATGGTTGGTAGTCTCATTTACATGACTATCACACGCTCGGATTTGAGTTATGATGTGGGGCTAGTAAGCCAATTTATGCAGAGCCCCAGAAAACCTCATTTGGATGCAGTGAGACGCATTATGTGATATGTAAATACCACTGCACATTATGGTCTTCTTTATGAGAGCGGTAAAGGCTTGGATATACATGGCTACACAGATGATGATTGGGCAGGTAGCTCATATGACAGGAGGTCTACTAGTGGTTATGCCTTTACACTTGGAAGTGCCATGGTGAGTTGGAGTAGCAAGAAGCAACCTACAGTTGCTTTATCTAGTACAAAGGTTGAATACAGGGGTGCAGCCATTGCTACTTGTGAAGGAATATGGTTAAAGAATCTCTTGGCAGATTTGGGTGAGCCTAGCAAAGTTGTCATTCATTGTGACAACATGAGCAGTATACAATTGGCAAAGAATCTAGTGTTTCATGCACGGACCAAACACATAGAGGTCCATTATCACTTTGTCAGAGAGAAGATGCTAGATGGTACAGTGGATCTACGTATGTGAAGACTGATGAGCAGACATCTTTACAAAGCCACTTAGCAGGGAGAAGTTTGAGTACTTCCGTACTATGTTGGGAGTACGTGGGATGAGCTTGAGGGGGAGTGTTGAGAGCCTTGATATCCCAAGCTCATCTACATCTTCATCTATGGCAGTACATCATGAGCTTGAGAGGGGCTGTTGAGATTCAAGCTCGATGTCAGTGTGTGCCAGCTATGCTATGTGTTGGCATGTTAGGTAGCAGCATGTGTGAGACATAAATGACCGCGTTCAGCTGGTCATAGTGTGTGGACATTAGCTAGGGTTAGATGTGTGTGGACACAACTCATAGTGTGTCTAGTGTATTATGGATTATGGCTTTATGCATTGTGTGAGAAGGGAGATGGCTTCCCTCTATGGTTAGGGTTTGCAATATACATTAGGGTTCGCTCCTGTGTGTGTGTCTCCTCTCCCTCTAACTATTTTTCAACAACTTAAGCGTGTTTATATGCGCTGATTTTTTTTTCTAAAATACTAAGTTTGCTTCAAGATATATTTGAGGTTTTTTTTTAATCCCACTATTTCCAATCAACATCTTCAAATTTCATATTGTACTTATGTCGGAAATATAATTGCATAGTTACATATGTCAGAAATATTCTTGTACTTGTTTTCTTACTTTATAGAGTACTAGCTTTTCACATTTATGAATTTTCACTCATAGTGGTTGAAGTTACGTAGAATTTAAGAACATTGGAATAAAATAAGCATTGAATCTCTTTAAAAAATATAGAAAAAGGTGAATTTAGATTTGAAAAGAAGAGAGAGAAATCTAATATAATAATATTATTTTTATACTTTTCCTAGATTCTAAGAAGACAGAGAAAGCCCTTAAAGGGCTCATTTAGGGCCCGAATTTTTCCTAATATGATGATTAATAATATGAATTAGACTATGGCCATGAATGTTACATCCAATATTTGCCTCTAGGCATAATATTTTTCTCGTAAGCTTTTTATTATTTCTTTTTTGGAGGAAAAAGTGGAAGGATGGGAAGTTAAAGACACAATGAGGTGAGGATGGAACTTCCCAATTATGGAGACTTGGGAAGTTAAAAACACATAATGTGACCATCTTCTTGGCATGAAACAAGTGTTAATTCTCAAACTATATAAGCCATGGCAAATTATTCCTTGTTTAAGTATGCTTGTCTTCATTCTGGTTGTATTCCTTACTACTCCTCAACAGGAAGCTTGTGATAACTCCTTGGCACATTGTATCCTGATCTATTGGCTCTAGGATGCTCATTTTTTCATTTTTCAAAGGAATATTCTGTCATAAAGGCCACTACATGCACATCCAATAAAGCAACCAAGAGGGGAATTCTTAATTGAGTTTTTTAGATAAAGGTAACCATAAGTCCTTGGCTATCCACCTGTTTTGTTCCACATACTCTTTCACATGTCCTATTGGTTCATAGGCTCTATAGATAAGGCTTCTTTCAATCTATTTCTTCTATGGCTTTATTTCTCCCATGTAGCATCAAAAGGGCTAGTAAGATCAAAAGTCAAGAATTCCATCAAAAGCTTCATATAATAATTGAGGTCTAAGCCAAGGGTTTCCTTCTTTAATGACCTCAAGATAGGAAGTGTGCAACATTCCATTAAAAATATCAAACTTTTCAAATAGTTCCTTAATGCCATCAAGTGTTGGTGGTTATAGAAGGAAGAGGTTATACTTGATGGGGTATGTTTCTTCAATATGTTCTATAGAGGGGGTTCTACTGGACCTACTTCTATTAGAGTGTCATTTTCTATGCATGACTTTAGTTCTAGAAACCACTGCCTTGCATGGCATCTGCATATTCCTTGCACCTCTTGGTTGACAAGATAGCATAGTTGCTGTTTATCTTGACACACGGATAAGTTAACATACTCCTCCTAAGTTCTTAACCCTCTATATTCTCTTGTGAGAAACTCTTGATGATATTCTTGTAAAGTTCTTGAAGTTTTGGCACATATTTTGTATCCACTACAAGTATAGTTGACCAAATTTTGTATAAACATCACTCCAGGTGTTATTGTTATAGGCTACCACACTTCCAAGAGGGAACTCAATGCATTCACCTAAAAGAAGAGCAATAGAACACAAGTGTCATAGGGCACTTACCAATGCTTCAAACTTGAGTCCCTTGAGTCCCCCAAGCTCATTTGTTAAGCTCCAAACCTCTAAGCTACTCCGCCTCCATGCTATCACTGTGGAGTCGCTCACATCGTCGCATAAGGCGATCACTCTCTCTCACTCTCCCACACAAGCATGAAACATACAAGCATAGAAGAGGCACAAATGCTAGAATGCTCTCTCTCAATCTCTCTTAAGACACAAAGAAGAGCTCTCAATAGCACAAAGGGGGATTGTGTCTTACGAGACAATGCCTTATATACATTTGGCCCTTATTCACACTTAGGCACCCAAAACTTACTTAACTAAGGCCTTGGATGGCCAATATCTCATAATGTAAAACTTTTATAGTGCCTTTTCACATGACACTTATTAATGTCCTCAATTGGAGGAGAATACTTGTTAATCCAAAAAGGGATTAACATCCCCCCTACCTGATGTAGGTTTTGTCCTCAAAACCTATTACCGAGGTCGAAAGACCCAATCACCAAACTCATGACGATAGAAGTTTTGATGTGATTGAAGCTTTTTGAGGGTTCTTATGAATGCTGAGTGTGAACGCCAGAACCCTGTGTCCACCATGTCCTCGAATGTGACATGCATGTATGCAAGCAACCGCCGCAGACGATGATAATACAGCATCATACCCCTGTCAGATGGGCCTTGATTCATGTCAAATTACAGTTTTTCAGCTTTATATCCATCATATGGCTCTTTCGGTTTATCAATAAGGACCACAAGAAATTTTAAGAATCTAACACTGGCCACGATTGCTGGGTCCGAGATACGATGCCATGCCTGTATCCAAGTGAGCATCTGTTTTGTTTGCTCCCGTATGTTTGTAAAGGTTGCTGGCATGAAGATTGGGAAGTTGTAAACAGACATGCAAGTCACACTGCTTGGCCTCCTGAATCTCCAATGGAGTCCATCTTCTCTTGACCTTTAAAGGTTGGAGAAGGTAAATTCTTGAGCGTAGTAACAAGACTGCCATTAAATTTATCCAAAATCATGGAGTGAGATGCCATTATAATGATGAAGGAAGGTCTTACCCTCTATACTTTTGCATAGAAGGGTAGTGTCTAATTCTTTACAAGAGGGATTAAGTGCTTAATGACAACATTTAAGTATGATTGACATAAATCTTCCCCTTAAAAGATAGACCCAAAGCTAGTGTGTTTTGGAGGATGCAAATCATGCACCGAATAGGGATTTTGTAAAAGAGTGATATGTCATATAATAGTAACTCCCTAATATTAGAATTAAGCCCTCAATATGTTGAGGATTAATGAACTTGATTAGCACTAATGATCAAATGTTAAAAACTAAGAGAACCTTTAATTTTTAGCAACCAATGGATGAAATACTTCAAGATTTGATGTGCTAACTCTTTGTACACCCAATTGTTGATGGCTAAAAGGATTTTAACCAATTTGTAAGTAGGTGCAGATTCTATGTTTTTCTTCCTGCATTGTAATGCAAATTGTTCTACATTTTTTAATGTCATTTTTAGTAAAATTGGGCCAAGCCCTATGTGTTAGTTAAAAGTCCCAAAATGATTAGCTTATAAAGAGATTTGTGGAGTAAGCATTTAGCAAGAAACGTGAAGCATGAATTTTTTCATGCAAAGAGGAGAGAAGGGGATACTGCTAATGGAGTGAGGATTAGAGCTTAGTTATGATCATTTTGGATCATGGATCTGATACCACGTTAGATTTAGGGTTAGGAGATATTAAGGTGGAAATAAGTTATGATTAAGCATAGTGATTAAATGAATATGATTAAGAGACTAATGAATATGATTAAGCATAGTGATTAATGCTAATGAATATGATTAAGAGACTAATGAGAGTAGCATAAGAGATGTGAACACACATGAATGGAAAATTTGAGAATGCTAATAACCACAATTGTGATTTCTCTATTAGTGGTGGCTGAGCCTTTTGTAGCCACCAAAAGTACATAAAAGTGGGCACCCAAGGATATTCCTCAAGACACCCCAAAATCATAGAACCTTTGAACCTTTAAATCTTTTGTACACTCTATTTGTTGATGTATTATTATTTACTTATTTCTAACAACACCCCCCCCCTAAAAGAGCATTCCTTTCCCTAAAACCTTAGAAACTTTTGCACACTCTATTTGTTGATGGATGATTATTTGCTTATTTTTAACCACACACACACATACACTCTATTTGTTGATGGATGATTATTTGCTTATTTCTAACAACACACACATCACACATGTAGGCACACACACACACACACATGTAGGCACACACACACACACACACACACAACTCTACTCTTACTTTGCACATCAATGTTCTTTATTATCTATTACTTCTTTTCTTTACTATTTCCTTGAAATTTATTATTTTCCTTGATGTCTTAAAATTAGTGCTTCAAAATGCCTTCACATGGTACATTTCCATCCTCCTCTTTAAAGATTGAACATATAGTTAACTTTAATACCTCTGGTGAGATCTTGAAACTACTATTTTTAATACCTTTGGTGAGATCTTGAAACTACTATTTTTAGAAATATTTAACATTCCTTTGTGTAGTACATTCACATCCTACTCTTCAAAGATTGAACATATAGTAAATTTTGATACTTGTGGTGGATTTAGCTTCTCCTGTGTTGAGTGAATTCAAGCTAAAAATACCCAAGCTTGAAGAGTATCCCACCAAAAGTTAAAAAAAGCTACAAGGAACATAAGAAATACTTACAATCTAGCATCATCAAACTAGAGGAAATAAAAGTATTATGGTGAGAGATGATCACAAAGATGTCCCCTTAACCAATAGTGGTTATGCCCTACTGAGGTTACAATAATTGAAGCCTTGTGTAATTGGTGATTTTGGAGTGCTACAACAATACATAGTATACACAACTGGTAAACCTTGTTGAAACTATTGTAGAACATGAAGGAAAGCTTTGGAACTCTATATTCATGTAGTAATGTGAAAGTGTATTTTGAATTAAAAGTCTTTGTATAATTAGCCTTGGTTTCAACCTGGGTTTTAGGTTCTTTTTGCTTAAAAATCTCATGCAAAAGAGTAAAAATGTATTTTATTTTGAAATGTACGGTTATCATCCCTTGGCTTGCAAAAAAATGTGATTTTTTAAATTGATAATTGATTTTTTGGTCTCTCGACCTTGTTGTCAATAAAGTGAATTATTTAATTGCTTTTAATTTATCTTACTATGGTACTATACGGTTGAGTTTATCTTGAAAAATAGATTAATGGTCTGGATGATTTGGTTTGATTTAGTATGGTTAAATCTATTCCCACCCATGTAGGTATCCTTAATCGCTAACTTAGTTGCGATAACACTCAAATTGAGATATACTTAGAGCAACTATGATTGAGATATACTTATAGTAATTATGATTGAGATATGCTTAGAGTAATTGTGATTGAGATATAGTTAGAGTAACTATGATTAAGATATACTTAGAATAACTATGATTGAACTACTCTCATAGAATAATATACTTGAGATATACTTAGAGTAACTATGATCAAACTATGTTCATAGTATAATATAGTACCAGAAGAAGGCTGCCCTTAAAAAAGGAGGCTAGTCCAATGGGTGGTGGCCTTGGAAATCCACCCTTTTAATAAACCAAAGGGTGGATTATTATGGCTTTTTCTTGTAATAGACCAAAGGGTGGCTTCTTATGGCTTTTTTCTTGTAATAATAGACCAAAGGGTGGCTTATTATGGCTTTTTCTTATAATCTAGACCTAAGCATTGGGTTGTAAAACCTCCTCCCGTGCCTAAACTTGATATAATTCATTTTGGTGAATGTAGCTAAGTATGGCCCAACCTTTATGGGTTCTAATCTCACTTCAATTCCCATAGAACCTTCCTATTTCTGAACTATTTCTTGAAACCTTAGGTCTAAATTTTTCTATTCCTTGAAATCTTAGGTTCATATTTAGTATAAGTATAGATGTCACCAAATATAAATCTTAGGTCCATATTTAGTATCAGTATAGGTGTCACAAAATTTAAATCTAAAATACAAGATAATGAATCGTATATCGTATAAGAAATCTATTTAGACTCACAATGCTAATGATGTAAAAATACACTTTGACATTGATATGTGACTTGCATTAGTTACATATACATATGCCCTTGCAGGGGCAAGGGACAAATCTTGTAATAATACATTGCATCATCCATCTAGGGATTTAATTAATTCCCTTGATTTGGATAGGGTATGGGATTAAATATTCTTTCCACCATAATGTTGTAACATTAAAAATTTTAATTTTATCTTTTCAAAAGAGTTGGTGGTTAAAAGTTTCAACCTCTCTTATGTTATCTTTATATTAGGATCCCCTTCACAAATTAACATACACATAAATACAAAAATTATACATAGGTATAAGACTAATTATCATGTCTAATACTAGTTTCATTCTAAGAACAAGGACTTCCATTAAACATGAACATACGTATATCATGTCTAATACTAGTAAAAGGAGTTCCACCAACCATGAACATCAGTGTGGCTCTAAACTAAACTTCTTCCACCATCACTTTTACTAAATAACTTTAGCTTATAAAAGTTACCCAATTTTTATAAAAGAATTCATTAAAAATAACTATAGTGATAAAAATTAGTGTATTTTTATAAAATATATACTTGTTAATATAACATAACATAGGTGAATTTATCAGTTTTCGTTCTTATATGCAAACATATTTACTATATAATGCTATAGGTGAATTTATCAGTCTTAGCTCTTATATTCCAACATAGTGAAATATTTAAAAACATTTACAATATAATTTTTCATGATGCTTAAAATAATTTCACATTTGTAGAGTACATTATTGGTTTTAATCTTCTAGAGGTGGAAATTGAGGTGCAAAGTTTCTTGTCAAGAGTGGTTTAAATATATATTGCAATAATTGGTAGTAGCCACCACCAATTACTCTTTTTCTAAGTCTTTAGCTAAATAGCATAAGCCTTATCCACCATCAAAGTGCCTTCCTTCAGGATTTTCTTCTGAAAGGTGTTATTTTTAAGGTCATTTTGGCCAAGGTTTACAACCATAGATAATGTTATTAGCCTTTGAATATCGTGAGAACACATGGATTCTTGCCTCTTTTACTACTTAAGTCTTGGCTCTCACTATTAATGTCAAAGCCACCATTAGTGATAATAATGGTGTGGAAAGGCTGGTGATTTTGCCACCCTATTCAAATGGGTCAGTCAAGGATGCCTTCTTGAGTCCTCCACCCCCCTTGGTAATGGAATTCTTTACTTAGCCCTATTAACCATGCTATTCTAACCATAGTGAGATACAAGATTGGTCCTTGAATGATGACACACAAAATATGAGAACCCTATGTGGGACTACTTCTTTCACCTAGGATGACAAATTATGAGTATCTTATGTGGTGACTAGTTCTTTCACCTAGGATGCCACCAATGACCTTGGGACCCTTAGTAATACACTCTTAAACAATTGTATGAATCCAAACAAGGTTAAAGTTCCAAACCCATCCTCATCATTAGAAACTTTTGTTTTTATTAGAATACAAAACCATCTTCCTTTAACTAGTACTTAGTGGGACGAAGGTGGGGTTATTTACCACTTAGGGATTCCTATTGCCAATGGAAAGTTTCTAGCCAAATATTGATAATTTAGGATCCATTTTCCATTCCTAATAAAGTCATGATTATTCAATGGATATGTGTTCTCATGGTTTTAAGGTGCTCTCGTATAACTACTTCCAATCTCAACTCGCTACAAATGAAGATCAAAGCCTTCCTTGGTCACATAGAGAGTAAACATGCTTTTTTCAAACAAATGGGTGCCTTGGGATTAGAGACATTCAAACTTAAACTATAGCATTGCTCTCAACGATACCATTATTGGAGACTATTATTTATAGACATCTCAATGTAGTTAAAATCTTGCTCAAGTGTGATTATAGCAAAGACGTTTCACTCATCAATTCACTAACCTTGACCTTTTTTAGCATACTAAACAATCCCTTAATAGGCTAAGTGTACGTATGTAGTCTCCACCATCCTTCTTAGCTTGATAGCACAATGCAAAGAACATAAGCCCCTTATACAATAAGAACCCCGTTAGAGGTAACTTTGGAATAGATTCTCTTGGTTTGTATATTTTACAATTATCCTTAGTTTTTCCTTTATTGATTATATTATTTACTAAGAGATTTTGCTACTAAAGTCTTTACAATCTTCCTATTTATTCTTATGGATAGGTTGGCCCATATTTGATAATCAGGAGGAGGGGATCATTCAAAAGAAGTTGGCATTGTTATTTCTTTGAATCAGCATGTGAATTTTTTTGGGGTACTTGCCACGTGGATTTTTTTGAATCAACATTTGGATTTTTTGGGTACTTGCCACGTGGATTTTTTTGGATCAACATGTTAATTTTTTATTTTTTATTTTGTAGTTTCTGACAGTTCGCCTTGTTTTGAGCCATTTTTAACTACAAAACCACCCAAGAATTAGAAGGGGGGAAAAAGTAACTCCATAATTACATGTGCAAAAATTTAGCTTGAAATAGTATACCATGACAAGAATAAACTTTGATGGCTTTGCTAGCCTTCCAAGGGAGGTTTGTATTCTGTAGAAGCATATTATTCAATGTACACTTCAAAGGAAAGCACATTATTAGAAAAAAACACAGTATGCTTTTCTAATCTCTTGACAAATAAATGCAAGTTTTATATTAGCTCTCTTTAAATGCCTTAAAGGGTTATACAATGTTTAAAAATGTACACTTCAAAATAAAGGCACATTATTTAAAAAAAACAATACGCTCTTCTAATATCTTCACAAATAAACGGAGGTTTAATATGAGCTCTCTTTAAATGCCTTCAAATTTAAGGGTTATACAATGTTATGTTGTATTGTGCATTCACAAACATGTGTTAAATCTTAAATTCAAACAAAGGACTTCCTTTTCCCAGCAATAAGCTCAATAATCTCTAGTTAATATAATGTTACATTGTATTGTGCAGTCATAAATATGTGTTGGATCTTAAGTTCAAATAAAGGAATTCCTTTTCAAATCAATAAGCTCTAGCCAAGTCAACCCATAAACATTAATATAAAAATCCATGTTTGGCCTTTATATATACATAGATGCTTGATATAGAAAGAAAGAGACCTTGGTGGAGAAAATCTTATAAAAATGTAATGGCATTAAAAATATGTTAAGTAGGCAACTACCTTGTTTACCATCTCTACCACATTGATTACGTTATGTGTACAATGATTTTATATGCTATAGCTTTGTGCCCTAACATAATTTCACTAGGTGACCATTATGTAGCAAAATATGAATAGCTAGATAATCATAATATGGTTGGACCATGTTTAATATAAAAGTCTACATGAAGAGTAATGTGTTATTTCTTAACTAATTGACAAGATGTTCACAACAAGCCTTCGAAAGAGAATGGCTAAATAAATAGGGTTATTTTTGTGTGTATAATGTAGGTATGTGTGCTCAATTTGATGAAAGTTAAGCAAATGGTAGATTACTTAAAAAGCTTCCATTTTTTGTGGAATGAGATAAGCATGGAAAATTACTTGAAGTTGAGGGTCCAAGAGATTTTGTTAATTGAGCCCATGGCTTTCCATTCACCTAACATTAGCCACTTTTTTGCTTTGCATGTGGCTTTGACCTTTACTAATTTGATTCTCTTATGTTTTACTTGTGTTAATGTGAGATCCTTTGATAGTTAAAGATAAGATCATGCACATAATGATATTGTGCTTTGTGCAAGCATGAAACACCGGGTTCTTGTTTTGGCAATCACACCATGCAACTTTGATTGTCATACATCAACATAGTCGCTCCCTTTTGAGAAACTTTGGTTTTGTCACACATCAACACAATGTCACTCCCTTTTGAGAAACACCCATGTCTCCTAAGATCCTCCTCAACCATGTTGCTTCACATGAAGCAAAGCATATTGCCTTCTTTTACTTAGCCTCTATAGAAGAAAGTGCCATTGTAGGCTACTTCTTGCTCATCTAGGAGGATGTAATTCCAAACCTAATAAGAAAACAGTATAACTAGAAAGAGATTGTGTGCTATCACAATCTCCTACCTAATAAGCTATCACAAAAATTGCCAGATTTATAAGTAATGCCGTACCCAATGGTACCTTTGATGTATTTCAACATCTACATCCCATCCTTATAATGGTTCTCTTGAGGGGGCTGATTTGAGAATCTACTAAGGCCACCAACTGCAGAGTTGATGTCAGGTCATGTATTACACAGAAAGATTAAACTCCCCACTAACTTCTTGTACTCCTTCTTATCCATAAGTCGAGAAGCATCTTCCATAAATAGCTTCATATCAACCTCCATGGGTGTAATCATTGACTTGCACTTAGCCATGCCAAATGCCTTTAGAATTTCTCCTACATACTTTTATTGAGTAATGAAGATTTTATCTGACTCTTGCTAGACCTCAACAGCCAAATAAAAATGCATAAGGCCAAGGTCTATCATGTCATCATGTACCTCTCCTGCTTAGAGAAAATATACCAATTTACATTTGATGGGCATTTAGAAAAACTAATACTTATAAAGAAAGCATCTATCTGTGCTAGCACCATGCCAAAGGGGGCTATTTCAACCGGTACAATTCCTTCTAGAGTCTACACACACTGTTTTCTAAACTAGGTATCTCAAACTTGGGTAGCTATGCCACATAAACCTCCTTCTTGAGATGGCCATTTAGAAATATTGACTTCGTTTGCAATACTGACCACTTCCCACCATGAGCGGCCAAGGAAAGTACTATATGAATGGCTAATCTAGCTATGGGGGTGAATGTCTTTTGAAAGTAGAACCCTTCGACCTATGCAAAACCCTCTACCCATAAGCTTTGCCTTGTACTCATCCAATGTACTTGGCCTTGCAAACCCATTTGGTGCCAATAATCTTCCATTTTTGCAAGATGATCCACAAGATCCCAAGCATGGTTTTTCAAAATTAAGTTAAACTCTTACTTCGTAGCCCCCTCCAGTTTGGATTTGCTAATGCATCCTTCAAGATGGTTGGCTCTCGTGCCTTCATTATCTCAGCCATCAAGGCCATATTGAAAATGTGAGTGAGGTCCTCTTCTTCTCCTCTATTCTCTTGGTAGATGCTTGGTTTGCTAGCTCTTCTGTTATTATCGGTGGAGCTTTCCCATCTAAGAGCTACTTTACCCATTTAGGATATTGCCCCTTATGAGGTGTTGTAAGCTTCTCTTCACCATCATCTGATGAATCCACTTCTTGTGGATTTGGTATTGTCACTGGTGGTTGCGTCTACCTACTGGTGCTTTAAGATAGTGTGGATGGAACTTATCGTCCACCTGATGAGGTTGTTCCTCAAACATCACATCATGGTTGACAATTATCTTCTTTGTCTCTGGGTTGTATAGTCTCAATAACCCTTTGAATCCATACTGTATCCCAAGAAGATACACTTTTTGCTCTTAGAATCCCAGATGAGTTTGGAAAATGTAGAAAACAAGCACATCCAAATCTTGTAAAATATGCAAGTGAGGGTTTCTACCTAAATAAGCTTCTTGATGTGCCATGCCCTTCACTGCCTTTGTGTAACTCATATTAAGGATTTGCGTTTTAATGTTAAGTACCTTGGCCCAAAAATAATTCTACAATCCTTTGTCTTTGAGCCTACTCTATTCCATCTCCAAAACTGTGAGATTCTTGTGCTCGGCAACACCATTCTATTAAGGAGTATAAGAAACTATCAAATCTCCCTTGATCCCGTGCTCCTTGTAGAGTAGGCATTGAACTCACTTGATGTGAATCCTCGTCCTTACTTTATTTGAAACTTCTTTAGCCTCTTTCTTGTCTCATTCTCTACCAAGTTATGTCATATTTTTAACGTTTCAAAAGCTTCAACCTTATCTTGAAGAAAATACACCCACATCTTCATATTAAAGTCATCAACCAGTAAAACAAGAAGTAGGAAGAACCATTGAATGTAGTGGTTGGCATTTTACCATAGATATCTGCATGTGCAAGCTCTAGAGGAGCCTTTGCACGATTCTTTCTTTCTTGTGGAAATGCACATACCAATGCTGCTTGCCCATCCTACAAGGTTTACACATATCTGACATCTCTGAAAATGCTAGTAGATGTGCCACAATCCCATATCTTTGTCTCTTTTTTAAGACTAAAAAGCTTAGGTGCCCAAATCTCTCATGCCATAGCCTACACGTCGTGGCATTCGACTAGGGCAGTATGATAGCTTGCATGTCCTCATATTTGGTTCAGGCTGTATGATAGCTCATACAAGTTGTTACGCCTGATTCCTTTACCAAATCATTAGAAGTTGAGGAATGTTCAACTTTTATAAATATTTCTTTTATTTCCATAAACAGCTTTAATTTTGCTTTAGCGCTATTCTTGGACTTCTTCTTCCAAGGCTTCAAAGTACTATTCTTCTCATCCTACTTCCTTAAGTCTGCATGATTTAACCACATACACGGATGTAGGTTGCCCATAACGGCCAACCCATGACTTGGTCCAAATTGACCAACTGATCATATCCTACGACCACATCGTATGACTAGGACCATATTAAACTACAACAAAGTCCATCAACCCACAACTTGGTTCAAATTGACCAACCGACCACATCATCTGACTAGGACCATATTAGACTACAACAAAGTTTCATAAGGACTTTTCACAGCTCCCATGGCCATCTAAGACCGTTTGGACCCCCTTAAATAGGCCCTACAACCTTCGGAATAGCGTGTCCTCGATTTGTTGTCTAGCACTCACTAATGTGGTCACATAGCATGCATAACCATGCAACCTACTTGGTAGAGTTCCAAGTCTACATAAGCCATCTCCTAACCATCTGGACACATTTGGCCAAGTGCCCGATCACCACAAACGGCTACTCCTCATAAAGGGAGCCTTACAAAATCGAGCCCATCTATCACCCATAGAAACAACACGAGGGTGGAGCATTCAGCATATCACTACACGATATGCTCAATTAACTGTAAACTAATAGAGTAACCATACAAGTCCTTATAATTATAGGACCAAACCACATTTATCTAAACATAGTGGAAGGGCATGGAAGCCTTGTACACATTGTGGAAGGGCATGGAAGCCTTGTACACATTGTGGAAGGAATGGAAGCCATCCATATATAGGGTTCACTTCAGTGTGTTCATTCCAATCTATGCACTTCAATTCTAGTACAAAAGAAGTGAATAAAGTAAATTAACCATGAATATGCAGAGAATTATAGACCTTGGCATGATTTAATGTAAAAATAGTGAATAATATACACATTCATGCATTTAAAAATTTAAGTAGAAAATTGCTAATAAAATTAAATAGAGTGAGTTAGGCCCTATAAGTAAGAGAGAGACCTGGTAGGGTTAACTAGTTTCTAGCCTAATAAAAAGGGGTTAACTATTTCTAGCCCAATCAAAAGGGAAAAGAGATATGACTACACAAATTCTCATAATTTTATGTGTGTGTGTGTGTGTGTGTGGGGTCCCACCACAACCCATAATGTAGTTTCACACTAGGTGAGACAATAAGTCATCATCTAGGTGTGATGATGACCTATAGTCCATTGATGAGAACTAAGATAATGTTAATTTATCAAGCCAAAACAAGAAAGAAGTCAATAGAAAGATAATTTATAATAATACTTTTAGATCTGATTTTACAAAAGTTATATGTCAAGGAAAGCAAAATAAAATATATGAAGGATGAAGGTAAGGAAAACTTTATATTTTTTACATCAAGGTTTATTTTTATTTAAATGAATGAAGGTTTAAATGAATGAAGGTTTATATTTTTTACATCAAGGTTTAAATGAATGAAGGTTTATATTTTTTACATCAAGGTTTAAATGAATGACGCTTGTAGTCTAAAAGTCCAAACCTACATTTTTTGTAAGGATAACTTTATATTTTTTACATCTAGGTTTATTTTTATTTAAATGAATGAAGCTTGTAATCTAAAAGTCCAAACCTACCTGTTCTATACAAATTGTGAAGAAAATCAAAGGTATCATGATTATTTTAGCATGGAGGAAGATAGATGAGACCATAATTACTATTTTAGTATGGAGAAAGATAGATGAGACCCCAATGAGCTCAAATTTTCTAATATCAATGAAGTTGGTGATTGAAGAACTGTTAATAAAGCAAAGATCTTCAATTTAATTAAAAGCTCCAAAAATAAGTTTAAGTATAAGAGTTTTTCTAGGTCTTCTATTTTTAAAATTTACTTAAAAAATTGAAAATAAAGACCATACTATAAGGGGGAGCAAGAATATCCCCCATGTTTGTTTTCAAACTTTACCTCCTAATAATAGTGGAATGAAACACATTAAAAAATAGAAATAATTCCCATTATCGATAACAACAATGTTTGAGATGCTTTGTGTATAATTACAATATGGACAAAGTCAAGAAGAGAAGACAACGCATCATTTTGAATCTTGGGGCCATAAAGCCACATTTGGTACGTTTGGAAATAAGGAGACTTTTCACGAAACGTATGCCAAAAAGTAGCATATAGTGAGTTATAAAAAGGGGAGACATCAAACTTCAAAATGTAACCAAAGTAGATGAATCTTTGTGATAATTCCATAAACGCTTGTTCTCAATTGAGAGAATTGCATGAAATATGATTCAACCCCTTCCTAGTTCTTCTATAAATTAAAAAATCTCCAAGCTAGTGGTATAGATATGTAGCTTAGAGTAAAAGGCCATTAAATTCTTGTTTGAATCTATTAAATTCTATTGAAGCATAAGGTTCAATATATTCAAATTGAAGCATAAGGTTTAATATATTCAAATTGTAAGAAAGCATGTTAAGATGGAGTAAAGCCATTGAATCTTTCAAGTAGAAATGTTTTTGAGAACTGCCTCAATTTTTTTAAGGAATGCATTTATTAAAACATCTATTAATAAATGTAAGGTGAATCATGTCAACAAAGCACTTTTTTGTTTATGACTAAAAGAATATAAGCCATTTATTTTAAGAATTATTTATCGTTCCTTCATATTTTCATTAATCTTCACACAATTGGTGTCATGGGTGGTTAAACAACATCTGGAAGGAACATCCGCATCTTGAGAGTTTGCATGATGAGAGCTACTTGAAGCTAAAGAATGAGCAACTTCTTATTATTTTCCTAAGACTTAATCCACAAGGATTGGTTGAATTATAGACATAAGACTTGTTGATGTTCCAGTAGTATAAAGTGTCAACCATGTAATCTTAGTTCAAAGTCCCATAATGCCAAAAATGCATTTTCTTGTGAGTCTAACAATTATAAATAATAGGTTTCTTTAAGCTCTACTTGAGAACTTGTGGATATTTGTCTTCTCGTGGATCTACCAAGGCCTCCATAAGCGTCAAAAGTGTGGATTAGTGCCACATGGGAGGAGGGCTTTTCAAAATGTGAACCTAGTGCTATCAAGGCATGCCAAAAAAACTATTTGATATAGCGACACTTTAGGCTAAGACTACATTATTGACATATACAATAATGAGCACAAACAAGCTAAGGTTTCAAAATACTAAGTAAACTGAAGTCATGATAATAAAGAAGGTTTCTGGGTAGATGTGTGGTTTCTAAATAAGGGGTTTGTTGTGTTTTTTCTTTTAGTCAACTAGGTGCTTTTGACTTGATTTATAGTGTTAGAAAATTTCTAAAAAATGCATAGGTACATTCAATTTGGTTAGTTAACTAAATCTATCAGTTATCACGATTTGGCATTGTGTACCTTCCCATTCTCTTCACTGAGATGCCATTTGGGCTTGTGACATTTGAATCCTAATTTTCACATGCCATCCATAAAATAGCTTACCTACATCATTTAGTGGGTGGTGGCATGTAGGCGAAGTGAAAGAATGAGTGTTTCCAAAATCAACCAAAAGCTCAAACTACTTATCTTGATAGTTTACGAGTGCTCGACTGATGGAAAACTACTGATCTTGGCCTTGATGCTCAAAGGCCGCATGAGTTCTGCCTTTATTATCTTCTTCCAAGTCAGCAACAGTGACTGCTTTGGTGGTAGTAAAGCTGGTTGAGCTAGAAAACTTCTTCTCTGATTTCCCCACTTTTGGGATGGAGGTCCTTGGTAATTTTGGCTAGGAGAAGGAGGTCTCAAGCTGAGGAATGTTGCTACAAGTTTTAAGTGCAATTAAATTTACACCTCGAATCTTACATTTAATAGGGTGATAATGGATGTAAGAAGAATGTGCCAACCCACTCCTAAGTTAGTGCATTCCATAGACCCTAGCCAGCTACGACTTTGCCACAAGACTTTTGCACAAGTTTGGAAAGGCCCTCGAGCTTGTATGCATATGAAAGGAGTCATGAAGGACACTTGATCATCATGGTGGTCTACAAAATGCAAAGCAACAATTATGAGTTTAATTCTAGGTTCTCAGTCACCATAATCTTAGCATTTCGAGGATTACTTTTAATAAAATGAATCTTAAAAGCATGTTGACCTATATAAATCATTGTTCCCTTTGGTTCTTTTCAAATGGCATGTGCAAAGGAGTCACTAAGATGGTTGTTTGCACTCATAATATACGAGTCCATACTCATGAAAAGCGCAAAGGGCTCATGAAAAAATGTTCACCAGATGATCATGCATGCTCCCATTGCATAACTAAAAGACCCAAGGTAGGTTTATGCGCATTTTTCACTTGTTCCTTCTTTTTTCTTTTTCTAGGGGGAGAAAGGGTCTTCATCGCCTTATCGACTATGCTATTGCACCCACCTACTTGTTCCTTAGGAGTGATAAGTTTGTGCGAGAATTTAGCATGGAAGCTTGTTAATATTTGTGAACTCAATGCTCATGGTCTACCAGTTTACAAGGGCCTACAAAGGGCCACAAGGGCATGGAGAAGTGAGCATTTCGGTGAGCTAGCTCCCATGTGGGAAGAGGGTGAGAGTGATGGAGACAAACCTAAAAGGGACGTCCATCAAAAGGAAGGGACATTTCTCATTGAAAGTTCACCTAGTGAGTAGGTGGTGGGCACCTTTATAAGGTCTGAGTAGTATAAGACCGTTGATAACTTTGGCTACATATAAAGTGATCAATTATTGGTTAAAAGCAGTTCTGTTGGCACCCGCGAGGGGATTCGCGCACGCACGTGACGCGAAGCTTTATCAGATTCCCTCTATTATTTTTGACCGAGATTCCAGAATATTCGACGGATCCGGGCCGCACTTAATGGACTTCCGTATCCCATTTCATTTTTTCATTTTTTTTAAAAAAAATTGTGCCTCACGAGTCACCACATACATTCACGGTTCTCCATTTGCTTCCAAAGGTGGTCCAAAAGTAGTACTAGGTAGCACATTCACACACCCCCTGGGCCTCTCGGGACCATCAGACACAAGACGGGGTCCAAAAGCAGTACTAGGTTAGCACATTATTCACACACCCCATGGGCCTCTCGGACCATCAGACACAAGAGGTGGTCCAAAAGTAGCTGTACGTTAGCACATTCACACCCCCCATGGGAGTCTGGGACCATATGGCACATGGGACGAGAGAGACTTCGACACGAGCTCTGAGTGTCCACCACTGTACTTCCCATCCCCATTGACTATCCAGTGTACCCCCTGCCCCGTAACCGACCCACACCCACCCATTTAGGACATGCATGGGGGTTGGTGTGTGAACATCTTGCGACACTTGCATAACCTTGTGGAATCAAATGGACAAGCAATGGAGGTCCCAGCCATTATGTATTATTGGTATGCCGCCTTAGGGATCTCATGTTGAAATTTATCTTAAGGTCTTAGCTGATATCAAAGCCTAGATCCACCAAACTCTTATACTTAGCAAACCCATCTCTAAAAAAAAAACTACTCTTTTTTACCATTACCAAGATAAGATCACTTGGCATCATATTACAAAATATAAGTATTGAGAGATATGTACATTGTTTTGACCTATAATTTGTGTACATTGTTTTGATCTATAATTTGTTTCTTTGATTTTTTAAAGGAGTTGGGCCGCCTCATTGTAATCCCTCATACCCATCATGAATGAATGTCAAAGTACGATTGACACAAATCACAAAGTCGGAAGACAGATTTCAATGCAGTTCAAAATAATAATTTATACAAGTTGGTGTCATGCATAAAGATTCTCAATCTATTTCATTGTCCTTAGTGTCATCATGAAGACTTTGCTCCACTTTACCTTCCTATTTAAAGAGCCGAATGAAACTACCTTTCATTGGGAGTGGAAATTTAAAAAATACTAAAAATGACAAGATCCTTACCTTGGTGAAGTAGTCAATGCACCAATTATGTAAAACTTGAATAACTAATTTTAAAGTCCTACATACGCTTTCCTTGATAAATGATGTAGTTTAACTACAAGTAACCTTCAAATTTTCACCAATCATTGATGTCTTGACATTTTTTAATGATGTTAATTCCAATTATTGCTGACGACTTTTTTTATGATGTCAATTCCAATCCTTGCTGACTTGACTTTTTCTAATGATGTTAATTCCAAATAATGGGTAGCCTACACCGTGCATTGTTGCTTTGCCTTGGTTGAAGAAAAGATCCATGGCATTGCCACTTAAATTGATTGTCTTTGTAACCTATATATTTCCTTGCAATGGTCCATGAGATGAATTTCCATTGAAGTGTTTTGATAACTCTCTCCTGCTTGACCGGCAGTAATGCATTGATTTTAGAAGCTAAAGGACTACTCTAGAAGCTATGGGACTCATTCCCAACAAGGGAGAAAGACATCAAAGAAGATAGTGGTACCCAAGGGAGAGATTAAGAAGCAGAAAGGGTCAAGAAAAAGCAGTAGCCCAAGAAGAAGGTGACACCAAGAGACCATGTTGCTCAAGAATTGCTAAAGCTTAAGCATGATAAGGAAGAGGAGGGAGATGACTTTGCTAACACGAAGTCAAAAGATAAGGAAGATGTTTCCTATAACAAATCTTAGATCCCAAATTTTAACACCTTCATTCTTTTTTCAATAAGTCAGTGCTTCACCTACTACGGCACTAGAAGAATATGACTAGGTAGCCTCGACTATAAAAGAGAAAAAGGAAGAACCGAAGCAGGAAATCGATGAGATGTCAGGTTCTTTAAGGGATTACTTCAACTTAAAGAGGAAAAGAAGAAGATGAAGAGGTGGAGGTGGAAGGCCAAAATGTAAAAGAGGAGACATAACAGGGAGCCTTAAAACTCTTATTAGAAGATACAACTATCACTTGAATTTACCTTACTTAAGAACTAGGAATAGAGAGTAGGCAACACTGGAAAAATCCCCATAGCAATAAGAAGAAGAGGCCATCCACAAGGGAAAGGTGGAGAAAGACCTAACCAAAAGATTAGCCCACTAAAAGACAACTATTGTGGTGGTGGATTACCTAAACCATAATCTTTTTCCCAAACCATCCTTCAACATGGAGGAAAGTAAGAAAGACTTTAGATTCCCTTATGAGATCTATATTATCTCCCTTCAACTTTGAATCCTCAAAGCTTAGTGACTTGAGTTCTCCAATGTACTACACTATATTGGCGAAGACCATATAAGTCTACCATGCACACAATTGTTGATATGCAAGAGCAGACTATGTACGGCTACTACTGAAGCCTCAAAGGTGAGTTACTTGATTTCTTCAATGTACTACACTATATTGACAAAGACCATATAAGTCTACCATGAATGCACTTGTTGATATGCAAGGCTAGTTGTGAGACCCCTGCCCCCTCTGCGCATCGAACTATGGAGTGCTGGCAGCGGAAGTAGCAACCTTGTGTGCGGGGCAGAGCTTCCCACTCGGGGCCTCACCCCCACGAATGTCTGGACAAGAGACTAATCTGGCGGCTCTTCCAAAATCGAACCCGGAAAAACTTCCCTTTGCCCAGAAAGCATAGGCGATTCCTCCAGGAAAATCTTCTAACGCAGTCAAGGGACTGATCTATCCTTTGTATTCCGACTAAAACCCGTAGGTCATATGGCCGAATCAAGGAGGAACTTGCACTTGGTTCATAGAAATCATCACTTTTTTTCCCATAAGCGAGGCACAGCCGTTGATTCTTTTCCATAGAACAAGAATCTTCCTAGGACTTACTCTAACTATCGTAACTAGAACGTAACTGAATTTATTGTAGGAATCCACCGATCCAGCCTAACCCCAATCAGCGGCCCATGGGTTAGCCAACCAATGTATTAGTGGGATCCCTTTTTATAAAAATTAGGTTGTGTTTATCCCCGGGTACCATGAAAAAGAGTTCCCAGGCCCCCTAGCCGGCACTCATGCAAAATACAACATAGACACACCACTTACGCACCCAATATGAAATTTGCCTTTTCTCAGATTCAACTATCTTCAAAATAGAATTGGAATGAGCCCACAGTGTTTCCATCATAATTCTCAATGTTCCAGCTCCATTATTTTAAAATCAAAATGTCATCTGGACTCTCTGTTGAAGACCAGCTAGTCAACCAACAAGATCCAATTTCAATTCCAGATCACTTAGATAATTTCTCACCAATCCATCAATATCTTCCTCGACATACGCATGGGTGTCCAAGCAGGCGTAAGCCCGGGCATCGCCTGGTCAGAACCCTCTAGGATCCTCCTTAGGTGTCCTAGTACTTCACTCGCCCATCATACCAGAAGCGCACCATTTTCAACCATACCGAGGCTGGTCATCAAGACCTTGGTAGGCTTTGCCACCGTGAGAGATGTCCTTTGATGACTCCCTGCCAGCTGTTGCAACATAATTCTCCTTAGATTAAACCATAAGCCAAATGCTTCCTCCAGCATTCTGGTGTAAGACAATCACTTTTTCAAAAACAGAGTTTCTATGCAAGTAAGAATTTCTTGTTGAGTTTGATTTCACAAAACCTTTTCAAAATCCAGACTTTCTCAATGAAAATCATGAATCTCGTATCTCGGTGATCCACACATTTATTACAATGAATTTCTAACTTATTTATGGTTGATTTCGGGTCTTAGGGAAAACTTCTCTAAATCCGCCAGTTATCCATTCTTCGTACTTAAAAAATGGGAACGGTTACAAGACTTGGTTTAATTTTTGATTCAAGAGATGGGCAGGCATCTTATTGACCCACCTTTCTCTTGTAGTCATGCTCTAACCCTAAAATACTCGGATTTAACCCTAGATTTATTTTCTAAAGATTTTTCTCCTTTTTATCTGATAAAATAACTGTGATTTCCAATCTAGAATTATGAAAATTCATTCTTTCCTGGATATAATAAAATTATAAATAATTCTATTCGAGAATAATGGAATTTAACGAGGATATTTCTTTTTCTAGTGATAAAATATGCATACATATTTTATTGAATTATTCTCATATAAATATTCTAAAATATTCTTTTCTCCAATTGAACCTTGGCACTGACATGCCCTGACATGCCCTAAATTATCTATGTAGAATTATGGTGAAATTTTCTCTTTTAACACCAAAATTAATTTATGCATTTTTCTAATTAAAGGTACAATAAAAATTTCTCTTTTTGATAAATAAATAAAAATACCCATGTATATACATACCATGAATATACTTATTTTGAAATATGATAATTATACCTCTTTTGATATTTAAAATGTTTGTACATAGAATATCATGAAAAATCCTCTTTTTGCATCTAAATTTTTATGCATGCACATACTAAAAATAAATATAACCAAAATTTCTTTTTTCTCTATTTAAACATTTATACATAAATACTATAAATGTATTTTCCATAAATGTAACAAAAATCCTTCTTTTAGCATTAAAATGCTTATGCATAGAATATGATGAGCATTCCTCTTTTTTCATTATCAATTTTATGCATAGAATTAAATTCATTTTTTTTAAAATTTTACCAAAGCTTTGCTGCATTTTCTGAGAATTCTCAAAAATTATACTTCTAAATATTTATACATAATTATGAAATATGGTGAGACTTCCTCTTTTTAAACTAAAAATATATCATGCATACATAAGCATAATTAAGTATAAACCTCTTGTTTATATTTTAAAAAATATCCATTTATCATTCCTATATGAAAATGCCTACAAAAATGTTAGCATAACTCTCTTTCAACTTAAAATGAATTAATATGAATTTTCTTCATCATAAACAATCTTAAAAGAATTAATCCTCATTTTTATTAGAATAAAAATCATAAAAATGCTTAATCTCTATCTCTAGCTTGTTAAGCCTAGAGTTTTGATTAAGAAAAATGAGATTAATACTAAGATCCATCCCTCCAAGAAGGATTCATCCATAAAGATGAGTAATCTTTCTAAAAGAGACATTTACTAATCAAAAATATTATATTTAAGCATAAAAGATTAGCATTAAACCATTTAAACAATATGAATCACTAGAAGCTTGGTTTTAAGAAAAAACCATTGATTAAAATGCTTCCCAAGCATTAGAGAGGTTGGGAAGAAGATTACCATTGAAAAAGATAGAAAAACACCATTGATTTAGGCTTACCCTTGGTTTTTGGCTTGATTCTTTAGAGAGAAGTGAAGCCCACAAGAGAAAGCTTGGCCACCAAGATGAAGAGGGTAATCTCCAAGAGAGGATGAAGATTAGTGAAGCTCCAAAGCTACCCAAGAAGAGGCAAACTAGAGGGATAATAAAATTGCACTAATTTGAAGATAATATTGGCATGTAAATACACAAAGATGAAAACACAAAGGAATGAGGGTCTATTTAAAGGTGAGGGAGGCCACCAACCAAGTCCAACTAGGATCTAGAGGCTTCCAGCTTCAGTTTGATCCATTTTGGACAAGTTTTGGACCAGTTTAGCCCACTTTTTTGATCCAGTTTGAAGGAGGAGAGAGGAGAGATAAAATATCTATTTTTTTTAAATTAAAAATATGGAGTAATGATGTGAAATAGGTGCCTCCTTCACGAGCCCTCTCCCTCCTTACTGAGGTGTCAAATAGCCTACGATTAACACTTTGGCACACCCGGTGGGACGGATTGCCAATCCGTTGACTCAAACCCACAAAATTGTCATCTTCTAGACTGTTAGATGTCTTTCATTTGGGCGAGTTCTGACCAAAGTCGGTGAGGATCTTTGGTGCGGCGCTTGTAGAGGCCGTATCCTGAATACTGTGGTAGCAGGCACATCTTGGATCTAGAAGGCAGAGGATGACGAATGCCTTCCATGGGATGAACTCTGGGGATTATTTCTGGCTATCCTCGACTTCTCCCTTCGTTGTAAAAATCTTGATTGGCGGCACCAAAACATTTCCCTTCATGATGGAAACTTCTACGAGGGCCAGTCCTACCATTGTAGGTGGTGGCTTCTTTTCTAGGGTAATGGTGACTATGGGTTGTGCAGTTAGAGAGACAAAAGAAGGAACTACGGGTTGTTGGATTTTGGGGGTATGTTATGCCTTATGAGCTGTGGATGTACAGATAGGTGGTACTCCAGTTTTGGATATGGGGGTTAGGTTTTCTAAGGTTAGGAGTTTGGCTTTGGGTATGTATACGGTATTCTTCATGGTTGTACACAGAACATGTGTAAGGTGAGGAAATGTAGAAGGTGGTTGCAGGCAAAGGGTTATGGCTTGGGGCGAGAAGGGGTGCTGCATTCAAAAACAGATAGATACACCCATATTAGTTGAATTTAGGGGGGGTTTAAAAAGAGTTACCATGTAGCATTGGCACGTAGTAATTGAAAATATTTGATTAGACTACATCATGTCGGTGAGGAATTGAAGCAAATCTTTCATGATTGTTTGTTGGAGAGGGATGTCGTCATGATGTGGTGATGGACGCTCAGGTAGTGGATTGGTGGTTTTGTTGCCTTAATGAAGGGATTCAATGGCATCGGCGCGTGGTAGGGTTGTAGGCAATAGCCGTTAGACTGGCTTCTAAAAGCGTTCGTCGTTGAGTGTGCCTAGAAGGAAAGTGCCGTTGTAGACATTTTCGACGATCCAGAATGGTCTTGTCCACTGGAGCTTCAGTTTTTCGAGATGTGGACCCATGCGAGACTGAAATAGCAGGAGTGGATCTTCTTCTTTGAATATATGGAATTTGGAATGACGAACCCATTTCTTCCTTCTTTTCCGAATGACTGTGGTGACATAGAAACTCTTGAGGTGAACTTCATCAGTCCAGGGGCGATGTTAAAGGGACTCTTCCGGGCTTACCTTTTCTACAATAGCAATGCGGAGACTTGGCACTAGGAATTCCATTGGTACAACTGCTTCAGTGCCATATACTAATTTGAATGGGGTCATTCCGGTGGAGATCTTATAGGTTGTGTGGAATACCCATAAAGCTAAATAAAGCTTTTCATCCCAGTCATTGTGATTTTGATTGACCAACTTTTTGACGATCTTCTTGAGGATTTTGTTAGTTGATTTAGCTTGACCGTTGGCTTGCGAATAGTATACTATGGAGTGTTTATGAATGATGAGATGTTGGGTTACCAGTTCTTTGATGACATCATTGACAAAGTGCTTGCCTTGGTCACTAATCAACTTGATCAGGCATCCGAAATCAATGATGATCATCTTGTACAGAAGTTTGGCAGTTGATTGTGCTATGTTATCCCCCCAGAGAGCACGTGCTTCTACCCATTTGGTGCTATATTTTGTTGCTACTAAGATATACTTATGACCGATGAAACGGACTGAGGGCTTAAATGGGCCAACATTGTCGAGGCCCCATTTTTGGAATGGTTCTAGGGGAAGGATTGGGTTGTGTGGCATCCTGTCTCTATCTGTTGGCTGGCCAAGATGTTGACATACATCACATTGCTTGGCCCATTTGTAGCCATCACCAAGCACTGTCGGCCACCAGAGTCCTGCCTGGAGGATTTTCCTCCCAATGATTTCTCTAGCAAAGTGTCCTCCACTGATTCCTTGGTTTCTTTGAGGACAGCTTCCTGCTCATCATGTGGTGGGATACCCCTCCGGAGGATTTGGTCACTCCCTTTCTTGTAAAGCTGATGTGATAGTACCAGTTGTGGATAGCAATCTTCTTTTAATAATCTCTGGAAAGGTCATCCTCCACCATCAGACCTGTGACAACAAATGTTAGCATTTCATCATACCATGTCTGGGGGATGGGAGTGACTGTGTGAGTTGTAAATAGTTCAGCATCTGGTAGGTCATCTTCCCCATTGTATGATTGGCACCTAGGGTGTGCACTATTGTGAACTCAAATTCTTGGAGTATTAATATCCATCTAGCTTGCTTTCCTGCTAGACTCTGTTATCTACCAAATACAGCAAGGTGGAGTGATCTACATGAAAGGTAAATTTGTTACACAATAAGTAGTGCTGGAACTTGGTTACTGAGAATAGATCATGCCAAGGGCTTCTCTGTGTGTGTTTGAGTAGTTCTGCTCAGCTTTTTAGAGAGCCTTTGGCTGCCATAGTAGATAGGCCGGAATAATTTCTTCTTGGTCTCTTGCATGAGCACATTGCCAATTGCGACATCAGAGGCATCTACAAAGACATTAAAGGGTAGGTCCTAGTTTGGAGGTTGGACCACTGGTGCTTCTGACAACATGAGCTTAAGATGTCGGAATGCGATGTCACATTCCTCTATCCAATTGAAATTTGCCTGCCTTAATTGCTTGGTGAGAGGTTTTTTGATCTGTACCATTCTTTGATTCAAAGGGGTTGCTACATGGGCAAGGTATCTGAGCATTCTATTGTGCCATTTGACTTGTTCCAAAAATCTTCTAAGCTCTTTCTCATTTGTTGGAGGTGGGGCTTTCCGGATTACCTTGATCTTGGCTAGGTCGACTGCTATTCCTTCTTTGGAAATGATGTGGCCTAGTAACATTCCAATTTGGACAACAAAGGCATATTTGGTTGGGTTTAGACTTAATCTAGAGAGTTTGCATTTGGCCAAGCACAGTTGTAGATGCATCAAATGTTGAGATGTTTTACCAAAAACACTAGTCATCAATGAATACTCACATGAAGGAGGCCAGGAAATCGACAAAAAAATCTTGAACCATGTGCTGAAATGTGGCGGGCGCATTCTTGAGGCTAAAGGTCATGACATTTGATGTAAAAGCTCCCCATTCTGTGATGAAAACTGTTTTGTGTTGGTCTTCCAGGGCCATTTGTAGTTGATCATATCCACTCAACCCATCTAGAAATGAATACATTTCATGGCCTGCTACAACATCAAGCATGAAATATGTGAATGGCAAGGAAAAAGGATTTGTGATTGTTACTGCATCATTTAGCTTGCGGATTTCTTCCTTCTCCCTTTTGTCATAATTTGAGTTCATTCGGTATCTTTGTTTTGCTGGATAGGGATGGAATCTTCCTTTAGATTGATATGGTGTTGGTAAATTGAGCTAATTGTTAGAAACAAAAATCCAGATGACTGTAGTGCATCAAACCATACTTCCTCAAATCCACCCAACCTTTGGTTCCATCAAACAACTAGCACTCAATAAAGTGCTTCTCTATTAAGAAAGCAAGAATCCTTATGCAAGGATATTTGGGAAGAAATGAGCCAAATAAATGCAGACATGGACAGAGGAATTGTGGAACCCAAAAATCTTAGATATGGTTGAGAGGAGGAATGCACCTTTAATTCAACCTTGATGATGTGAAGGGGGAGATGCAAAGAAAAATTAAGGGAGAGATAGGAGAAAGAGAAAGACTTGAGAGGGAGAGATGGGAAGAGAGAGGAAGACTTAAGGTCTTAGACTTGGTTGAGAGAAGGAATGCACCTTTGATTCAACCTTGATGAGGAGAAAGGGAGAGATGCAAATAAAAAATAAGGGAGAGATGGGGAGAAAGAGAAAGACTTGATGTCTCAAGCTCTCAAATGTAGTGTTCTCTCAAAAAATTTCAAAGAAAGTTCCACCTTAACCCATGTAAACCCATCTAGGCAGTACGCATTTTTTTTCCCATAGCATTGCTATAAGAGTTAGTATAAGAATTGCTATATAATATAACAACACTTGTACACCAGCACCATTGAAAACAATATTTATTTTTAGTACCCTTGTTTATACGAGTCCTTTGTTAAATGTTGCAAATGGCTCATTATCTTGTAGTGATAAAGATGAACTTCAAAACAAAGTAGAGACTCAATTTATTAATATGCCAAAAAAAAACATATTGTGTTAGAGAAAGATAAGAGCATGATAAATAAAAGAGAGATCTTTACCTTTAGGTACAAGATCTAAGCTAAATCCAATCGTAATGATATCTGGTAATGACAAGTCTAATCTCATTATTCACGCCATTCCTAAGGTTTCAGGGTAACCATGGCTGCATGATCTTCTTCTCCAAACGTGGGTGATGAGAGCTCCTTGGTTCACCTCCCAACCATAGCCAAAAACTACACGACTACTATCTCTGGAGTCATCCTCTTTTAATAGATAAAAGCCCTTCACATGTGCCCAACCACTTTTACTAGTGTCCGGCCACTCTGGAGTCCGTAATCGGTCATATTGGCTCCCCTAAACCCCACCCATCAGATTGGAGATTGAGGCAGGCAGGATGAGACGGATGAGGAGAGGCAGGAGAGTCAGCAGACAGGACCGGACATGATCCATATGTGACATGGGCGAGGTTGAGACAGAGGAGCACTTCTTATATGCAGATGCCCAACGTACTATGAGATTCGGGGGAGGTTTCACTGTCTCTTTAGAGATGGCTTTGGCCCTACTTCCAAGGTCATTGACTATGAGGATCAGAGATGCCTAGCTCTATTCGTCAAAGAGGCTTTCACTTTCAGAGACAGGAGACTTAGACAGATGCAGGGCCACCAGACTCACGATGTGTGAGAGACCCAAGAGCCAGACAGCCCACCACACCACACTGAGACTCACAGGGAGGATCCACAGATTCCAGACCCGACATGGCTGTAGAGACCAATGTTGTACCCACGAGGATGCACATATGAGATGATTGAGCAGAGACACATAGAGCACCTACATAGAGGCCACTACAGGAGACTGGTCTCACGACGACAGAGGACATTACGGGCATTTTTAGTGAAATGGTCTTTTGTAGTGTTTATATGTGGTCTTATACTTCTAGTTTTGGTTAACTTAGCTTCAATTTCTATTTCTAATACTTCAAGTATGAAAGAAGTGTGAAGTAACAAATGGCTTCTATCCACACTTGCCCCAATTACATATAACATACATGTATATGGAGGGAAAGGGATCAAGCTCATGTATACAGAGAGAAAGGGATCGATCAAGAGTTCTCTCTTTTCTCCTCCTCCTCCTCTTTTTTTTTTTCCCTTTCCCCCTCTCTTTCTCTCTCAATTTAGGTAGCCCACCACCGCCGCTTACCCAAAAAGCTCGAGAAGCCCACAATTATAATCTACAGCCCATTGGAAGAAGCTTTCAAAAACAGGGGGAAGAAGAGATGGTCACCTTGACAGTGCTTGCATACAACTATGTGCTTTTGAGAAACCATAGATGGATGCAGGGGTGCTCTTCATTGGAGCTATAAGATACTGGGATTTGTGTTAGCATAGGTTGAGGGAACTCGTGGAAGGGTAGAAGGTGGGAAAAGATGAGTGAAGCTTCGAGCTCTTGTTTGTCTTCTAATGCTTCTTCTTCCTATTCTTTTGTGAGGACCAGGGTTGGGATGTATGAGCTTGGGCGTACCCTGGGCGAGGGCACCTTTGCCAAGGTCAAGCACGCCAAGCACATTCACACCGGCCAGCACTTCGCCATCAAAATCCTTGACAAGGAGAAAATCCTCAAGAACAAGATGGTCCAACTGGTGAGTGTGTGTGTGTGTGAGAGAGAGAGAGAGAGAGAGAGAGGGAGAGAGGTGTGTGTGTGTGTGAGAGAGAGCGAGAGAGCGAGAGAGAGAGAGGTGTGATGTGTGTGAGAGTGAGATCTTAATCTAGTAATTCTTTACTCAAACCTCCTAATTACTCATTTTCTCAGTAATTATCTGTTCGATACTTGTGTGTGTAGATTAAACGAGAGATTTCCACAATGAAGCTGGTAAAGCATCCAAACATTGTGCAGCTCTACGAGGTAAACTCCGGCTTCGATGGCAAAGTGCTCTCAATCTTGCTTAACTTGGACCTGTAATCTTGCTTATTTTGAAATATTTTTAATCTTCAACCCTGCATGATATGGGTCATTAATTCTGTTTAATTTGCGTCTAATCCAAGTGCTAACCAGTGCCCATGGGATGATCTTCTCTTGTGAAGGATATCACCTTAATGCAGACATTTTTGTGAGTTTAGGTAATGGCCAGCAAAACCAAGGTTTATTTTGTTCTCGAGTTTGTGACAGGGGGAGAGCTCTTTAACAAGATAGTGAGTATTGGATGGCTTTAGGTTTTCTTCAAAGAAATTTAATTGTTCCAAGTATGGAGAAAGTGGATGTGGTCTTCTCATTATTATGTTTCATGTTGATGTACTGTTCGTGCCCAGAAACGGCAAGGGAAGCTGTCAGAAGGGGAAGCCAGGAAGTACTTTCAACAACTCATCAATGCGGTGGACTATTGCCACAGCAGGGGTGTGTATCACCGAGATTTGAAGGTTACAAGCTTACTCATCCTGCGTTTATTAGTGCTTTGATTTTCCTTCTGACCATACAAATGGGCCACCCAATACTAAGAAAGTGTGTCTGTATGCAGTAATGCATGCATGTATGTATGTATATATGCGTGTGCGTGTGCTTGCTTACACACACACACACACACACACACACACACACACACACACACACGTACGCACGCACGCATGCACACAATACACACACACACACACACACACACACACACACACACACACACACATGCACGCACACGTGCATACGCGCATGTACACACTCTCACTCCACATATTGGTGATCTGGGGGTTTTCTTAGAAGTGAAGAGCCTGAGGGTTACGAGCTGAAGTGCACAGAACAAAGTAGGCTCCCCTTCCCCTGTAGCCTGTGACGCATAAACCTTTTTGTTTTGCAGCCGGAGAATCTACTGCTAGACACGAATGGTAATCTGAAAATTTCTGATTTCGGATTGAGTGCATTGCCGGAGCAATGCTGGGTAAGTCAGGAACCAATCCAGATTGGCAGTAGATAGTGTTTAGAAGCAATTTGTGCTGTGCATAATAGTTTTTTCATTGTTGTATCTGCCACAGAAGGATGGACTTCTACACACCACATGCGGAACACCAAATTATGTTGCCCCCGAGGTACTTCTATAGAGGGTTTTCATACTTAAATGAGTATATTCATTGCCTTTTTTTTCAAAGTGCCATTTGTTTTTGCCATCTGTTACAGGTTCTCTATGACAAAGGCTATGATGGAGCAAAAGCAGACCTGTGGTCGTGTGGTGTTATTCTGTTCGTCTTAATGTCGGGATCCTTACCCTTCGAAGATTGCAACCTGCTCCAGCTTTACAAAAAGGTTGGCCTGCGGTCTACTGCTTTTGTAAAAGTAAGGCTGGATACACAACCTTCTCTGCCTGTCACACAACCTTCTCTGCCTGTCAGTAAGGACCATCCAGGCTGCTCATCACAATCTTGCCCGTCCAAATTCCTGCCTGTCGCATGGGTGGGGAATGTTGTGTATCCAGCCTATTTGTTTTGAACTATAGCTGCTTTAATAGCTTAGATATCAATCTATCCTCATGGATTGTGTCATGCTTTATGTTGTCATGGTGCCAGATTTGCAAGGGTGACTACATGTGTCCACCTTGGTTCTCACTAGGAGCTCAAAACTTGATCAAAAGAATACTGACCCCAAATGTCAAGCATGTAATGCTCCACCAAAAGAATTATTACATAATTACTTCGATAAGTTTTATTTTCCTGTCAAGAGACACAAGCTATTATCCTGACTAAGAGACATGTGCATGTCATACAGCGGATCACAATAGCAAAAATTCTGGAAGATCCTTGGTTTAAGGAAGGCTATAAACCTGAGAAATTCGAGGTTGATGAGGAGATCAATCTGGATGATGTGGATGTGGTCTTCAGTGAATCAAAAGTACGCCCTTGTGTATGGGTTGATGCTTTGAGTGAAGTTCTTAGTGCTTGGTTTTACTCAAAAGCTCTTTCATGGCATCCTTGCAGGAGCATTTTGTGACGGAAAAGAAAGAGCCTAAAGTATCAAAACCCACCCTCCTCAATGCCTTTGATCTCATCTCTCTCTCTAGGGGCCTAAATCTATCTGGATTATTTGAGATGAAACAGGTGTGGAGCCTTTTTTCTTATTAAATATGTACACAAAAACACACGTGCTAATATGATTAGGGATTAATATTGCTCACAATGTTTGATTAGGGGATCAAGCGGGAGACACGATTTACGTCCAAGCACCCGGCCTCTGAGATCATTTCGAAGATGGAGGAGACTGCTAAACCTCTTGGCTTCAACGTCCAAAAACGTGATTACAAGGCAAGAACGCATGCATACACGTGCGCATGGGTGCACACATGCTAACATGCATGCCTACACACACGCCCATGCACATGTGTGCACATACAAGTATGCATGTACACACATCTTTGTGTTGAATAATTTTGAGGCTCGCTCATGCAGATGAAGCTGCAAGGTTCTGAAACGGGGAGGAAAGGGCATTTGTCCATAGCAACAGAGGTAAGCTGCGTCGAAGCTGAGGACTTGTGCTGACTCAAGGCCCAAACATTTGTGTAGGATGGAAATCACTTACAAGATTGGAGGTGTATTTTGACAGGTTTTCGAGGTAGCTCCCTCGCTTTTTGTCGTGGAAGTACGAAAGGTGGGAGGTGACACACTAGAGTACCACAAGGTACAAGCACTTTTTCTCTTTTATGGGGGAAAGAAAGAAACTGTGAAGATTTACGGTCTGTACATGACTTAGGCCAATGGTCAGCCCCATAGGGGTGACCTGGCCCCTTCTACACGAGTCCTACTGAAAGCTAGATGACCTCGCCCATGAAACAGAAGATCTCACCAGCAGCCAGTCTGTCCCTCATGGGCGGGAGATGTCCCCCGTTCAACCTCGCCTGTCCACAACAGGCAGGGGATCTGTCTGTAAAGGCCCTCAATACTTTATCATTGTATGAATTAACTTGGTTCACTTCGCTTGCCTGCAGTTCTGCCAGAACTTTTCAACAGGGTTAAAGGACATAGTGTGGAAGACAGAAGTTGACATGTCATAAAAAGTGCTTAAACTCAAAGCCAGGATCAAGAGGAGGTACATATACTGGTGCTCTATTTGGAGCAGTGAAAACAAGGCCATTTCATAATCACCTTAAGGTAGATGGCCATGTAGGCATTGAAACACCCAGCCTTTAGCCATTTTTCACATTAAAAAATCGACAGGCATCAGACTCCTGCTGTACATGAGAACCTTGAAGTCTGAAGCAGTGTGGTACATGCACTTACATCTCATGAAGTGGGGAACTTGGCTTAGCACAACCTAAATATTTTACCACTGAAGCTGCTGCAATGGCATTTTGGATTGTGGAACAAGTGTGCAGACTCTGAGGATCCCAGTGGAGTTGTTCCTTACGTTTGTGAATAGTTTCTATTCAATCACTAGAGAATGACCCAGAGTGTATGCTTTAAAGAGCTGTAACTTGCTAAGGACCTCTGAAAAGTGAGGTTTGGAATTGGTCGATGTAATGCGAGGGAGAGGTGGGAGTGTTTAGGCTTTTGAACTGAAGCTTATGAGATGCAAGGTATCAGAGCCAGGTTGCATTGTGAAATGCATGTGATCTCCATCGAGGCTCGAATGTTTCGTCATGATCCTTGTGGAGTAGTCATGATGCTCACCTTGTGTCTCTCTGTATGCTGCTCACAGCGGTCTGTCGCTGAATCTCGCAAATATTGCAGCTTCTCATGTGTGCCACTTGCTCACGACATCAATCTTTGACTTAACCTGCTCTATTGAATGTAAGCATTGAACTTAAGCATGATCCATAAGGAAATCCCAACCTTGATTCCATTACAATCAAGGCCATACAGGTCATGTTGATAAAGAAATCAGATCAAGGCCGTGGGACTGCAAACTTGCTGGACGTTTATGTAATATATTAGTACAGGCAAATTAATATGCTTACATTCAAAACCTATCGAAATACACAAAGTTTTGTTCAATGTTTGTATTTTCGCCTCTCTCTCTCTCTCTCTCTCTCTCTCTCTCTCTCTCTCCTTATGGGCATAACCTAAGGTTATTAATTAATGCAGGTAGCGTGCATTTATGAATGCATATGATTAGTGAAGCATATTACAAAGCTTGTGAGGTCAAAGATCCAAATTGAAGCAGATCTTCCTTTGTTCAGAAGGTGGAACAAATGGCACGTAAAAGGGGTGATTGATTATCCACATGCACTATCCCTCTCTCTCTCTCTCTCTCTCTCTCTCTCTCACGATCACAACACACACACACATCAATTACTCGACTCACCCACACACACACACACACACACACACATTTATGAAGAGGTGATGTGGCTTGGGGGGGATGCTTGAGTGGTGCCATGAGGTGCAAGTGAGCACCCTGTGTGTGTGTGTGTGTGTGTGTGTGAGAGAGAGAGAGAGAGAGAGAGAGAGAGCACAATAAGGGGTGTGCTACATTCACAACCTTTCATACAAATTTGGCATAATGGCTCCATTGTTATGGGGTGGCTTGGGGGCTTCACAATCATGAAAGAGATCTTGACAGTATGAGAGGATCAATATAAAGGTGATATTGCAAGACTTAGGGAGGAGCTAGTCTTCTTTGATATGGGTTGGTTTCACCATCATGATGGAGGTCATGATAGGATGAGAAGACCATTATGAGAGTAAGATTGCAAGACTTGGGGATGAGCTAGTTTTCTTCAAAGAAGACTAGCACAAAAAAGAAAGGAGAAGACCATTATGAGAGAGTTTGCAAGACTTGGGGATGAGCTAGTTTTCTTCAAAGAAGGCTAGCACAAAAAAGAGAGGAGTCCATAAGGGAAGACTTGAAGTTGGAGTTAGAACAACTTAGGGAGGAGAATGCAAGGCTTCGCCAATAAGTGTAGGACACAAAGATGGAGATGAAGGAAGAGAATAGAGGGTTGTGAAAGGATATAAAGGATACAAAGGAGAAAGTAGGTGTATTTTTCAAGTGAGTGGAAGTTGTGAAGAAGTAAAGATATGATGGCTATGCTTGAGCTCTCTACATGAGCGTAATTGGCCTCCTTGCATTGAGGTCCTCAAAGGAGGATATTGAGAATCGATGTAAATTATGGGGGTCTCCTTCATTGACGTTGGTAGACATGGAAGGATGTGACCAAGGAGAGCCTCCTTCTCTCTAAGTTTAAGGATGCCTTGTCATGCCAAGGGTCACTTGAAGAAGGATGCCTCGTCATGCCAAGGGTTCTTGAAGAAGGATGCCAAGGGTTCTCAAGTTTAAGGATGCCTTGTCATGCAAGAATATTTTCGTACCTTGTCATACAGGCACGAAAATATTCATGCGGGATGACTTGAGGTCCTTACATGTGGATCAAAAGAAACTTAGTATGGTGAAGGTGCTTGAGGCACACAAGGTAATGACGTGGGACCTTTATTGCGATGGTGATCATGTGATTGTCACATAGCATTAGACCATATTTGAGCTATGTGTAGCCATTTGGAATTAAAATGGTACACGATTGTGGTATGGTCCAAGAGGATTTGTAGAGACATTTAGAGGGAAGGACATCGTTCTCTACTTGGAGGCACATCAGAGCTTTGAGGACAGATTGCCACATGACTTGGGCCATATGTGGGTGTTAGTATATAGGGGAGAGAATATAGTCTATGGAGGAGTTTAGGGATTCGAGGGGTTACAACCCTATTCAGGCCACAACTTCACACCATTCTTATAGTGGTCTAGATAGTTGGAGATGCAACTATTCTCGTGAGGGGCAAATCGGTACACAAAATAGTATGTTACTTCCCACCATAGACATCCACACATGCACAAATCTCCATGTCAATGATTAGCCACCATACTTGTATTTATACACTGAGATCACAAAGTTTTCCACATTAGGGGACATCCTCTTATTGGGGGAGACTTCTATGGTGAGAACACGGAGCCACCGGGTGCAACCCTTTTGACTTTGAGAATCCAATTATGTTGCACCTAAAGGACATGGGGATACATAGAACATCATAGCCACATCACTTTATTTAATAGATACATTTAGGAGATGGAAGCCACACACATGGGTGCATTATCTTTAGCAGTATGACTAGATGGCCTTCTTCTAGAGGCATCACTTGTTTCCCACATAGGGAAGCTCTAGCACAATGGATTATGTGATGGGACTCGTGGCCTTTTTCACCATATCCATGATGTTACCACCACCTCTCTCCTCCCCATTTGACCACTTTCCCCCACAATTTCTTGATAGGCCCCCCTGTCACTAAACATAGGTCCACTTTCATCACAACATCGATAAGGTTAATCCGAATCACCTTTATCACTTCCTTTCTACACTTGACACCTCTGCTCCATTGCCCCCTTATTATCATCTCAGCTCACTATTATAATGCTCCAATTTCTAGCCTTGAAAACTTTTCTTTTTGGAAAAATATTTATAAAAAAAGACTGTGTATGAGAGTTATTTTTACTATCTTGTGGGATTTTTTTGAGCATTTTAGACTCATAATTAGAAGATTGTTTGTATGAAAAAGTTGTAGATAATTCAGAGTAGAAAACATTTTTTGAAGAGACCTTGGGCTGATTAGTCTATCTTTATGCCCAAATCTGCCCTCCAAACTAGTACACATGTCATTTACAGCTCAATATTTGCATGGCTTGTGTGCAGTAGTGCGGGTAAGTTTTGGGGTTTAAGATGAAGGATTTTACCATGAAGCCCTCGAACATTAATGTGTAGATTTCAAAAGGCTAAGATGCTGTCTTGGGAGAATTTTCCCAATTCCTTAAAGGTTCCTAAAATAGGGCCATTTTTCAGTGGAAAAAAAACATGCAAATTTTATGTAACCTCTCCAAAGCTGCGATCTTGCATGGGCACGTGGCTATTATTTATTGGCAGTACGCATGTGTGATCCAAAAGATGGAAATTATGTAAATTTTGGCTTTCTTCATGCAAATTGTTATGATTAGGGTTTGGAATCTCTTAATTAAACTTAATTATAAATTAAGGATGCAATCAATAGATTTCAAAGATTTGTGCTATTTTGTAAATCAATCAAACCTCTACGGAGGGGCGGTTCATGTGAGTGAGAATGGGGGTGTAGTGTAGTTTCCTCTACAAAATCGTGTAATTATGTAATTTTAAAGTTTTTTTTGCGTAATTTTGGTTGAGTGAATTTTCAATTGTGTGGATGATAATGATGAGAGTGAAGATAAAAATGTATTTCAATTTCTATAACTTTTGTGCAATTGTGATCCTGGGTGCCTTCTATCTTACATAATTAGCTAAGACCTCCTTCCCTTGCACACATTTCTTTACCACCAAACCCCTATGTGGATCCATGCCTTCAAACAATTGGTGTGATGATGAGTGCAAAGCCACTTGCCTACACCTCTTAAACGAGCAATCAATGAGACAAATCATGAAGTGTCTGATTTTTCAACATCTTACTCGCCATAAGAAGAGGATGTTTTTGGCTACGTGTGAGAATGAATTCTACTAGATGTTCTTGAGTGCAAATAATGGTAAAGCATGGCATAGTTCCTTAGACACTGGCCACATTGTTGGCCCATTTTGGAACTAACGGATGTCGCCCCATTAATATTCTATACCAAAGAGCAAAGACAAACATACCAAAAGGATGTAGGTTCAAGCATTGGTGTCCAAATCTACAACTTGGATGGGTGTCCACAATGGTCACAAAGCGATTCTTGCTTCAAGAGCATGTGGTATAGCAAGCTAGGATGAATCCCATGTAAATGTATTTCATGCATGCATTATAAGATAAGCATTATCGTGGAGTGACTTACTCTCTTTGATGTCCAATCCAAACAATTAAATTTTAAGACTAATTTTAGAGTTATTTTGTTTGGCACCAAATAGGCGCTCTAGTTCATTCCATGCTCCTTTAGAATTTTCTTTTGATGTAGTATGATGGATGAAACTATCTCCTAGTTCTAATGCAATGGCTAGGGCTCCTTTAGAATTTTCTTTTGATGTAGTATGATGGATGAAACTATCTCCTAGTCCTAATGTAATAACTAGGGCTCTCTCATCTCTTCCAAGCCAAAATATTTTTTCTTCTCCTTCTAATCCAAGAAACTTCTCCCTTCCACTTATTATCCCCCAAAGCCCATCTGTCATGAGTACAAACTTAAGTGTTTTACTTGCCATGTATGGAAACCATCACCATTAAAGTTATCAACTATGAGTGGAGTTGTCATGATTTCCTTATGGGGATGGGAAGGTATTTGCAATGGAGTGACCCAATGCCAATTTCTAGTCCCTTACAAAGGTAGACAGATACATATTATATGATTAACTCTTCTTAATTTCAAGAATTATACTAGAATACCATGTTTTTGGAGAGAAAATTAGAGTACCAAACCAAGGCTCAAAAATTAGAGTACCAAACCAAGGCTCAAAAAACTCATTGTAATTAGTTTTAATTACCTTATAATAGAGGCATTTTTTTGTTAGATTTGAGAATTAAAGCTGAAATGATTATTATTTATGCTAAATACATAGATATATACACTCTCCACATGCTGTGATGAACCCATGACTTAACATCTAGCAAGATTTGATGAGAAAATACATATTTTTACCCTCTGTTGTGTTTTTCATCATCGCATGTTGGAGCCTTTTTGATGATTTGATTCGATCACACTTGCCTTCCTTTGATGTCTTTTATCTTGAAGTAGATACTCCAAATAGTGCCTTCTTGTAGTAGATAAACCAAGAACTCTTGATTCTTGATGATTTTGAAGCTTGGGAAAAGATGGAAAAAATAGCTTAGTAGCTAATTAGTGTAGCTAATGATTTTTCTAATCATTAGCTTATTAGTGAAGCTAATCATTTTGCTAACTAGTTTATCCTAGGATGCATAATAATTAAGGGATGATGGGTGGCTCTAATACCAACATAAATTTCATGTCTAGAAAGGATTAGGGTGTGTAGAAATGGATTAGAATCAACATCTTGACATAGTCGAAATGCAAGAATGAGATTAATTCTAATGATAAAGCTAATGACAAAAATAGAGCATAATGACAAGGCAAGAGGTTTAGCAAAAAGCTCATATGATAATCCATTAGATAGAGGGCCTTTTTATAGGCTTGAGTATATCTCCATTAGATAGAGGGCCCTTTTATAAGCTTGAGTACATCTCCATTAGCCACTAATTATGGCCCATAAGCTTGATTTGCCCCTAATCTTTCCTTGATTTGAGCACCATCTCCTTTGAAGTGAGCACCCACTTGGCCTCTAGCTCACCTTCTTCTAGGCACCTACTTTTGGCCTCCACATGGGATAGGAATTCCACATATTCCTTCATATTTGGACTCCCTTTGAGCCTTTGAACCATAGTTTGACTAACACAACTTATACAACCATTTGAGGGTCACATAACACTCCCCCTTACTCCTAACATTTACCTAACATCACTTGCTATTTCAATAGGTTGGAAAGGTGTGTGAGGAAGAAGAGGAGAAAACTATATTTCTTTGTTTTTTCCCTTATTTTGCTTAGATCTATTGTGAATCTCACTATTTAGTTGTTTTTTATTCTTAGAGTATGCTAGGAACTAGCCAAGTGCATTTAGAATGCATAGTTTCATACATTAGTTGCAAATCTAAGAGATTTTTGCATTTCTATAGAAAACATTTTGCAAAAAACATTTTGGAGAAGTCTAGAGCCTAGATCTACTTTTTCACTTTATTTGTATGGTTTTTCTTGCAATACAGTAGATAGGTAGGCTTACAAGGCATTAGGAAAGACTAATCAAGTAAAATATCATTAAAAATGATAAGAAACTCTTGTTTTTTTTTGCTAATTTTCACTAATCAGGAGAACCAAACTAGAAGTTTAGGACTTGAAATATTATCAAAACACCAAAAAGATTAAATTCGTAAATTGACTAGTTTTTTACATCGGCTAGTTTTTCAAACCAGGGAGACTTTCAAGCTGTGAAAATCCTCCCTATATTGCCACTATGATTGTCGGGATTACATGGCCAAAGATAGGGCCACCAAATAAGCTTATCCAAAAGTCAAAGTTTTTCATACCGTTAAAAACCAGAGTTTATGTCATAAAAAAGAGTTTTTCATGGTATGACCATTTCACGGTGTACAGATTTTTCATGGTATGGCTAATTACAATGTACGAGTTTTTAATGGTCATTAAAAAGAGTCTTCATGACTGTAAATAATTTTTTTTCACATGAGACTTTTTCATGGCATAGCCATTTCATGGTGCATGAGTTTTTTCACAGTATGACAAGTCATAGTGTATGAGTTTTTCACGTCAAATTATTTTACGGTATAGCTAGTATGAGTTTTTTCATGTCAGAGTACAATCATTTTTTAGTGTACAAGTTTTTCATGGCGTGAAAATCCACAATTTTTAGTGTACAAGGTGAAGGAGAAGTGGGGAGAAGCCTTGGAGAAGTTGGAAAGTACTCTCCACAAGCGTAGAAGATGTCGAGAGGACTCAAAACACCCCCTCAAAGTGGACTTGTGGAGACAAAGGGGTATTTTTCTCTCAAAAGGGTGGAGGGGGTTGTCTTTAAAGAAAACATCTCAAAGTCCTACACAAAGTATTCATAAGACAACCTTCACATTTTGGGGTTAGTTAATTTTTAAAAACTCCAAGGTTAGGTGTGCATGTTTAAGAGCATAACCAGGAGCTTTTTTCTCTACATAGTTTTAAACATTTTAGCTATACACATAGTTGGAGTTGTTCAGAGAGGTAAGCTTGGATACTTGGCCATCCTTAGGCATAACTTAGGGACTCTATAATGCTTGCACCCCACGATCCCTCTTTGAGTGCATACATTCATAGAAACAAAGAGAGACAAAGTGTCTCAAATTTAGAATGTGTGTATGCATAAGCACTTGTGCCTACTTTTAGGCATCTTTGAGCCCTAAATTGGATTGGCTAAGAATTTTTGCATCATTTAAGAGGCTATTTGAACACAAATTAGTCTCTTTTTTCCTACTAAGCCAATACAAAGCACCAAAAACATCTAGAACCTCAAAAAATCCAAACAAATTACAAAACCAAAAAACACCAAACAAATTATTAAATTCTAACAATTCAAACAAATAAAAAAAATTAAACCCAAAATTAGTATTCAACACAATGCAAGCCATGGGCCAACACATGCCCATTGAATCCCGGAGGTGAAATCTACGAGTCCTTGAGGTCCATTAACTCATTAAGGAGCATTCAACACAATGCAAACCATGGGCCAACACATGCCCATTGAATTGAGGAGGTGAGATCTACTGGCCCTTGAGGTCCATCAACTCATCAAGGAGAATTCACAACACAATGCAAGCCATGGGCCAACATATGCCCATTGAATCTAGGAGGTGAAATCTACCAGCCCTTGAGCTCCATACCTCGAGTAGAACTCCCAATCATATCTACCATGAATTGGACCTGTCGTTTGTCTCTAATTGTGGGTTCACGGACTTGGTGACTCCTTTTCCCTAGGACTAGTCCTTTGCCAACCATAACGAGTCTCAATCTTTTGCAGATGCTTGGATTTAACACTCAACAATCCTTGCAACCCCTAGATGCCCAAAATTACAATAATACTAAATAATATAGGAAGGGGGGGTTGCATAAGGTGGTCTAAACTCAAGAGGAGCTACTGTACATGGCCCAAGCAACCACTTGCAAAGGCCCCCACCCTATTTTAGGTACTCCCATAAATCACTTACTTCCCCATTCCTTCTAATGGAATAATGACCATTGAGCATTCACTTAGTATCAAGATAGCACTAGAAAGCTTCTTCCCACCACAACGAAATCTTCTACTTAATCAGACGAGGATGCGATCGACATCAAGAAGGGGAAATGTTAACCCATTTTGGGATTAACCAATGCTACCACTAATATTCTACATCAAAGAGCAAAGAGAGCTATAAAGAAATGGTGCCCAAATATACAACTTGAATGGGTGCCCATAATGGTTTGATGGAATACTTAACACACATAACTCATACCACCCCTTCATAGATGTGCACAAAAACTATTCCTTATACCTAAGTAACCACCTCTTGATCCTCTGCATACTCCACCTCTTGATCCACTTGATCCTCTGCATGCTCCTCTTTTGATCTACCTCATCCACTCTCTTCACATCTCTATTGTTACTAAGGCTATACACAAACTTCAAAATGGCAAGGATAAGGACCAAAAGGGATTAATGGTTGATAATATTTCTTATGTATGTTATGGCCCCATTTTTGGGTGACATGTTTGACATGGCTTTTTGCCAAAGCTTCCTTCCTTCATTATCTCTATAATTTCCTTGATCCATAAGGCTAGGAACCTGTGGATCCCAATAATTATAGGAATATCACCTTTCAACTAATCTATATAGGTCGATGATGGAGTATGAGCTTAGCTCACATGAATATAAAGCAAGAGAGGGTCCACACAATCACATTTTCCCATTGAATGTTATCATTGAGGAGGCTAGGCCACGAAAGTGTTTATTGCTATTTTGTGGACTTTCACAAAGATTTTGATATTGTTATTTGAGCTTGCTTTTTTAGATGCCTTCAAGAGCTAGAGCTCCTATCAAAGATGATAAGGGCTGTGATTAAACTATATGAGTTAGTCACACAATGGATCAGAGCACCAAGAGGCATGTTGGCTACACTAGCACAATTAGGGTGAAAGTGGGATGTCCTCTCTATTTGGCCTCTACATAGAAAGGATATTTGACTTCATTGACAAAATGGTTGGCATGGGCACACATGCACATTACTAAGAGAGGAATGAGACCTTATAGTGAATCTTGGAAAGACCAAGATCATGATTTTTTTTTGGGAAATATATAGGAGTACATATTAAATAAAAGATAAGGACACATTACATAAAAGCATATTCTACCATCCAACATATTACATAGCTACATATCATTCCTAGCTCACTTTTTCTTTCTAATACATCACATTTGATGGTATATCCAAGCATCAAAGAAAAACCAAGGTCATGAAATTTAATACATCACATTCGGAAGTATATGCATCAAAGAAAAGCCAAGGTCATGAAATTTAATACATCACATTTGCTGGTATATCGAAGAATTATTTCATGATATTTTATCAAGATTTCCACATCCTACGTATACATGTGGTTTACTTTTACTGGCCTAATCTTCCCCATCATGCACCTAGTATACATGGGGTTTCTTTTATTGGTTTGATCCTCGCCATGTGCTTAACACCTCGGGCTAAGTAGGCAAGGGGATATGCCATTCTAGTTCTCCTTGAGACAATATTTGCAGGTAGCCTTAAAGGAACTAGGGTGGGGGGGTGGTTTATTGATACTTTGGTGACTCTTGCAATGACATATTGGGTTCCCTTTTGGGGGAACAGATCTTGGAGAGGATGAATGGAGGAGGTGCAGGTGATAATATTCTTTGACATGATTTGGAGTGAGTTCTATGTACCACACTACATTAAAAGGCAAAGTTTGCACTAGAAACCTTGGTAGATGAAACACTTTTCCAAATAGTGTGATTTATATACTGCATCTATACCTTGTATAGACATAGATCCCCTAGGTTAACATCATTTGACTCCTATAGAGAAGGTGCAAGAGAGGGTGTGGTATACTAGGGTCACTTGATTCTTCCTTTAATACAAACTTTATATGGATGTCTTGCCACCAATCCATTGTATTACCTATGAAGCACATGCAAGAGAGGGTGTGGTACACTAGGGTCACTTGATTCTTCCTTTAAATACAAACTTTATATGGATTTCTTGCCACCGTCGATCCATTGTATTACCCCACTACCCCACTTAATCATCATTAGGTTAATAAATTTATTCATTCTAATCTCTTATCCTCACTATGCACATTCATACTAAATGGCTGGCACCATCATAACTATCTATAAAAGTGAAATGTTATTGGGATCATTTTCTATAGGTCACAAAGGATGCCTTCATTAGAAATGTGGCTGTTGTTGAAATTTGAGCATAATGATGAGCTATGGTGGATCATGCACTAGAATCAACATCATTAACAAAGTGATTAGCAAATGATTAAGATGTAATTAGTAAATAATTAGCACATAGATTAATGTAGGCATGGATACTCAAAAACCAGCAAATTCTCATTAGGGCTATGCCTCAATTTATAGAGTTTACATCAAGCATCAAATCCCATTGATTTCTCCATGATTCACTCCTAGAATATCTCCACACTCCTAAATTCCCTCATGCTACCCATTATTCTCTCCCAGTAGATTCTTCTAACCTTTTCACAGGTTCTTTCACAATTACATCTCCTCTTTTACAGCCTCTATCCAAGAGCTTGTTCCCACACACACCCTATTCACTTGTATATTTCAACACCTCCCCTCAAGTGAATAATCCTAGCACACCTGGACCCTGTATCAAGTTTCCCTCTTACTTGATAGCCCGCGAGACCAGTGCCTCAAGTCCCTAAACTCCATAGTCCTTGACACTCTCTCTCTCTATGTGTCCAAGGCTACTATAAGTGCCCGCGACCTTGACTAAAGTGCTCACACATACATCTACCACGTGGCCTACATCATCGGTGGCTCAGAGGTGGTTTTACTTTATTGGGGCAGGTTACATTGGGTTGTGGGTCTCTCTCTCTCTCTCTCTCTCTCTCTCTCTCTCTCTCTCTCTCTCTCTCTCAGAAAAGATGATCCGACTCCACTTCCCTTGGAGCCTCCATGAAGTTTGCCGATGTCGTTCCTTCTTCACTGGGTTTGCTGTAGCAGTCTCTCGCCATGTGTCCTGGCTTTCCACATTTGTGGCAAGTGAAGGTCCTCCCTCCTACTATGCCTCTTCCTCGTCCTCGTCCTCGAGAGAATCCTCCTCGGGTGAAGAATGCTTTTTCCTCTCCTGCTGTTGAGTCGAGCCCTTTCTTCTCTTTGCCTCTGCTCTCTTGCTCCAGTAGAGCTGCTTCTATCTCATGTATCTTCAATTCAGGTACATTCTTTAGTATTGCTACAATGTTTTCATAATCTCCTTTGTCCACACTCTTCAAAAGTACAGCTAATGCTTCATCATCTTCTACCTTTTTGCCAATAGCTGCCAGCTGTTGCTTAATGCTTTTATATTTGTTCAAGTGTGTGATTAAGGGTTCACTTTCCTTCATGTCCAATTTGTACCAAATAATTTATTGAGTTCATCCCATGCATCTTTTGCCCACTGTATCCCTGTGATGTGATGAATGATTTCATCATTTAAACTGAGTGCAATAAGTCCCAATGCTTTTTCATTCCTACTCTTCCACTCATTTTCTCCTCTCTCTGGGCATTCATCTCTCCCTTCAACTAATCCCCATAGATTTTTCCTCATCAGCAAATACATGGTTTTTGTCTGCCATGTATAAAACTGTTCCCCATTAAATTTGGCTATTTCCTGTGCCTGAACTCATGGTGATGTGAAGGGGGTCTTACCTCTTGATCCAAATTCAAGATTCAAGGGTAGTGTCTACCCTTTTACAACTCAATCTGGTGTTTAATAGATGATTACAACAATTTTATCAGCATAAAATCACCAGAAATTACATTAAATTGAGGGTAACCAATTTGTACGGGATGGTTGGAGTATCAAACCAACTCCGATTTGAAATCTGAAGTTATAGGGATCTGTATCAGATACCTAATGGTTAATTTGAACCCTCAATTGCACCAAAGTACAGTGATTAGCACTGATTAATCATTGATTAGCAAATTAATGCTCTGTTTTGTGTACAGAAAACAGAGTATGCGGGGAGTCCAGATCTGGTGCCTTCCACTTCAAATGAGCTCAAATGCTTTCAAAGGCATCAATAGCAATAAGTCTAGTAGAGGATTAAGCCAAGAAACACAAGATTTGACCAAATAATTAAAGCTTAATCTCTGTTTTACCAAAGTCACCTGCAGATTTGATGAAGAGCTTGGATCTCACTGTAGACTTGATGAAACTGAATTCTGTCTTCACCAGCTTGTAGAGCATGCTTGAAAACCCCCGGGGCTAAGAGGAATTAGCTCAATTTGATTTTATGAGCTCAAGATCTGCAGATTACTCCCAGAAACAAGCGCCTGCGAAAATGACGATTTCTCCCTCGTTTCTACGCGGTTGATGCGTCGTCTTGCTGAGCATGAAGCTAAGAGTGTTAGCTAGCTTGTGTTAAAAGCTCAAGACCTAATGTTGACTGTGCAAGAAGAATGGAGTTCTCCACTGGCTGGGGGTGAAGGGGAGAAGTGAAAGCTCACTAAAAAAATTTTGATTTTTTGCTAATCTTCTACTAATCCTAATTAATTAACTAATGGGCTCATAAATCTGATAGATTCTAGGTATGGCTTTGATACCATGTTGAAATTTGAGCATAATGATGAGCTATGGTGGATCATGCACTAGAATCAACATCATTAACAAAGTGATTAGCAAATGATTAAGACTGAATAATTAGCACATAGATTAATGTAGGCATGGATACTCAAAAACCAGCAAATTCTCATTAGGGCTATGCCTCAATTTATAGAGTTTACATCAAGCATCAAATCCCATTGATTTCTCCATGATTCACTCCCATAATATCTCCACCTTTTGCCTGATTCTCTCCACCTCTTCTCTTTTCCCTGAATATCTCCCAGAATATCTCCACACTCCTAAATTCCCTCATGCTACCCATTATTCTCTCCCAGTAGATTCTTCTAACCTTTTCACAGGTTCTTTCACAATTACATCTCCTCTTTTACAGCCTCTATCCAAGAGCTTGTTCCCACACACACCCTATTCACTTGTATATTTCAACAGCTGTGTCCATAGACACCATTAACATGGGTCACAAAGGATGGCTAGGTCATAAAGGAGGGCTTCATTAGAAATGTGGCTATGTCCACAAACACCGTAACACGACCTTTGTATGCATGAACATGCTTTAACCACATTGGTTAACATGACATTTGTACAAGTGGACATGCTTTTATATCTCTTATCATTTTGTAACCATGCTAAGCACTATCATTGTTTACTTTTGGGATCTAGCTAAGCTTATGAGCTTATGTGTAATGCCCGGATAATGAGAAAATTTTATGCACATTAGCCTAGGATATGCCTTTCTAGCTTTGTCCCCCTAGACATTCCATAGCAATCATTGTAAATATGAGTCCTAGTACATTAGATATTTTATGTATTGAGAAATAAGTAATCCCATTATCGTAAATTGAGTTTGTGGAGCTCTTATGGTGTTAGCTTGCATGTTTGCTCTTATTCTTTGTGAATGCATGTAAGTGGATTTATGTGTGCATGATTGCTTGATGTTGTTTGCTTGCTCGCTCCCTCTCTCACTCGTTGTAGTTGTGAGCTACATAAGGCATTGAGATTGAGATTGAGCATCTCCATAGCTCTTTCACTTCTTTCTCTTAACCCATTCTCTTCTTGCAAGGTTTCCATAGTGTGACAACATGGAAGCTACAATGGAGTGGTATAGATTCCCAAAAGAGGGGGTTGTTCTATTAAGACAGCTAGGTTGCAAAGTCCCCCAACAATGACCCTTTAGTTTTCATTTCTTCCCCTTATGTAAGGAAAATAGCATGTTCCTTGTAGGTGAACATTTTTTATAGTTTTTTTGGAGAATAGTGCACTACCTTAGATTCTCTTACTTGTTTAGTGGTGTTAAATATTTCTTGGTTGGAGTGCAAATCCACTGATTTTTTAGTCTAATCTTGTTGTTTTTTGCTATTTTTATTAAGAGACTAAGGTTGAGTAGAAGGGTGAGAGAAGGGTGTGAGTGTGAATGGACTTGAGGTCCACTTGTTCACCTATTTAAAGGTGAGGCCATGAGGCATTTTGCATGAGAGCAAAGCCTAGTTGTATGCATAAGCAACTTAATAAGCAAGAGTTCTTTCTTGTATTTTGTGAGTCCCTCTCCTCCACACACTTGATCTATCATGAGCACCACGTTTTTTCATCATGGTATCAGAGATTAGGTGAGTTCAAACTTTGTGGTGTAGAGAATAGGTCAAATTTATCCATTTTTTCCTCATCTTCCTTGTGTGGAGCTCAACCCTCTCATGGTTGAGGAGCTACAGCAGCTTGTAGAGTGGATATTTCTCTGAGAAATCAACTAAGGAGTTGTAGAGCATGACGAGGCGCATCATTTCGTACAGCTAATGAGCTCTATACTTCTCTTTCCGACGCGGCATTGCCCACGAACCAAAACGGTGCCAAAACGCTGCTGCAGCCCTGGCCGTACAGCCATACGGCGCGTGTGAGCTATCATTTGTGATGGAGTCTTAGGGCTATTGTAGCCCAACATGTGGAGATGCCACAGCTGCAAGCTTAGCCCAAATAGTCGACTGTAGCGCTGGCGGGAATTGAAAAACCAGACGGAGGTCTCTTTGTTTTCTCAAGCTCTCCATTAAAGCTTGCATTTATGGGTTTTGCCCAATCATCACTCCCTTCCTCTAATCACTCAAGTATGAGTGTGAATGGATATTGCTGGTCTTTCTCTTCATTTTGAAGTGGCTTTCATCCACTTGAGGTAGTGCATAAACCTCATGCCCATCAAGCTTCAACACCGACATCAAGTTTTAAGCTTTCAAAGTGATTAAAGTGTGCTTCTAAGCACTAATTGTGTTGTTTAATACTAATCACTCTGTTAATCCAGCAAAGGGAGGTTATCTTAAAGTGTTTTTAAACACTCATAGTGTTATTAAACACTAATGGTGAGTTAATCACCAAAATAAGTGTTATTTTACACTAAAAATGTGCTTTTTAGCACTAATTGTGTTTTATACACACAAATGGTGATATTAATCATCAACTAAAGTGTTGCTAAACACTAAGGTGGTCTTAATCATCAAAGGAGGAGGTCATCTACATTACGGAGGCTCTTCTTCATCAACATGGAGGCCGGGCACACACCATAAGTGCTACATCATCAACAACCACTTCTTTCAAAGAGGAATGGTGCAACCATGAATCAATTGCCTTCACCTCATAAGCTAAAGAGGTTGAAGAATTCTGGTTTTTTCATCATAAAACTCAGATTTTTGAGTGTTCTTAAAAGTTGGGCACATGTACATTAAGTGCTCATCTTCAATGTTTATGTGTGTTACCCTTGAGGCCCTTGTTTGTAAGAGGCATAGGCATGCCATAAGCCATATGTTCTCGTTTCCCAAGCCCAAGGCACTTCATTCCGCTGCATACTCTGTTTTTTCATCATATAAGATGAGTTGTAACATTGAGCATAGAATCCCTAAATGCTCTATCTTATTGGTTGTCATGATTTTAAGCATTTTTTGGCATTACTTTTGTAAGAGGCATTGGCAACATTATGAGCTGAAAAGATGCAGGGGGGAAGAGAGCTTGAGCTCTTGCAAGCACATACACACACTCACAAACCCTAATAGAGAACACACAAGGTGAGAGGCTGAAAATCTTCTTCTTCTCTACTCAACACTCAACACACCATATACAAGAATAAGAGTACACACAATATGAAAGGTACTCAACCAATACATACACGGGTTCTCTATAATGTGAACCCGTCTAAATGAGCTGGCGCTATAACTATGCCAGTCTCTAGAGTGGCTGTCACACAGCCTGTCATCCCACTGGCCGCATATCACCCAAGATCTCACCAACCATGCCAGTGGTGTAAGTGCGGGGCCTATCCCCCAGGCGGGTCATCAGTGTCCACCGCCTCACTAGAGCTCGATATCTCAACACTCCCCCTCGAGCTCAACTCCATCTCATGTACACCAAGCGAAGCCCTGAATCTGCGGAGCTTCTCTGTACCCAATGCTTTGGTGAAGAAGTCAGCTACCTGATCCTCTGTGCTGACATAAACAAGGTCAAGGTCTCCTGCCAAGACCTTCTCTCTGACGAAGTGGTAGTGGACCTCTATGTGCTTCGTACGAGCATGAAAGACTGGGTTCCTGGCCAACTGTATACTGCTAATGTTGTCACAGAAAATGACAACTTGGCTATCCAGTGATAGACCCAAATCTGCAAGTAGCTTTCTCAACCAAGCTACCTCACATGCTGCCATAGCAGCTCCTCTGTACTCGGCCTCTGTACTCGATAGAGCAACCGTAGGCTGCTTCTTGCTGCTCCAAGTCACAGCAGCACTCCCCAAAGAAAACATGAAGCCACTGGTAGATCTTCTGTCTGAGATACTACCAGCCCAATCAGCATCTGTGTACCCATGTACACATATCTCTGTCCCAGTCTCATAGAATAGTCCACAATGCAAAGTAGACCTCACATACCTCAGTATGCGTCTCACTGCATCCAAATGCGGTTTCCGTGGAACCTGCATAAACTGACTCACCAACCCAACAGCATAGCTCAAATCTGGTCTGGTGATCGTCATGTAGATCAAACTTCCTACTATGCTCCTGTACATAGTAGGATCCTCCAAGATCTCTCCTGAATCTGCACTCAACTTGCCATTCTGATCCAATGGCACAGAAATAGGCTTACAGCCTGTCATACCATACTTGGACAACATGTCCAAGCCATACTGTCTCTGCAGTAATCCAATACCATGTGGTGACCTAATCACCTCAATGCCCAAGAAATATCTGAGCTCCCCCAGATCCTTCATCTCGAACTTCTGTCTAAGCAAGATCTTTACATCAAAGATCTCTGCATCATGGTCCCCCGTAATGATCAAGTCATCTACATAGATGACAACAAGCACAACTCCTCTATCACCATGTCTCACATACAATGAGAAATCTGCATTGGCTACATGAAAGCCAATAGTGACAAGATATTCAGAAATCTTGTCAGACCATGCTCTTGGTGCTTGCTTTAAGCCATACAAGGCTTTCTTCAACCTGCAAACATGCTCGGGGTGACCCACATCCTCATAACCAGGTGGCTGCAACATATACACCTCTTCTTGCAAATCCCCATGCAAGAATGCATTCTTTACATCCATCTGATGTAAAGACCATTTCTTTGACGCAGCCACTGCTATCACAACTCTCACCGTTGCCATCTTGGCAACTGGGCTGAAAGTTTCCTCATAATCAATCCCATATGTCTGCGCATATCCTTTGGCTACCAATCTAGCCTTGTACCTGTTTATGCTTCCATCACTGTTATGTTTAACTTTGTACACCCACTTGCATCCAATGGCTTTCTTGCCTTCAGGCAATTGCACTAAATCCCAAGTTTCATTTCCATATAGTGCATCCATCTCCTCATCCATAGCTTTCTCCCAATTCACATTTCCAACAGCCTCATCAATGCATGTGGGCTCAACAACCTGCACAACCTTTGCCATATATGCATAGTGATGTGCCACATAACCATCATATGTAAATCTCTGCACAGGGTTCTTCACTCTCCCTGATCTTCGCAGCTTTTCATTCATGGCTTCCATAGCCTTCTTTACACCAGGTGTTCTCATAGCTGGGATCCCAAGCTCCTCATCAAGGCTCATATCCGAGCCACTAGACTCTCCATCAACATGAGACTGCCCTGCAGAAATGTCAGGCATACCAAGGGGCTCAACCACTTTCTCTTTTCCTTTACGTGATGTACTAGTCACATTTGCAGGACTGGTATTATGACGCAACCTGCCACTCCATGGTCTATCAACAGACCCACTAGATGAGGACTCTCCTGGTCCACTCAAAGACTGTGATTGCTGACCTGCATTCTGTGCAACCACACTTCCACTCACATCAGCCCCAATAGCTTCTTTTTCAGCAGCATACCAGCTGCTCATCTCATCAAAGACAACATCCCTGCTTACCCTCAACTCACGTGTAGCAGGGTTATAACACCTGTATCCCTTTTGCTCAAGGGAGTATCCAATAAACACACATTTTTCAGCTTTCGGATCCAGCTTAGTTCTCAGCTCATCTGGCACATGCACATATGCAATGCATCCAAAAACTTTCAGATGAGACAAATCTGGTTTTCTGCCAGTAAACCTCTCCTCTGGAGTTACATCATGTATGGCTGCAGTTGGAGTCCTGTTCATGATGTATACTGCTGTAGAAACAACCTCAGCCCAATAGCAATGCGGCATATTCTTCTCTTCCATCAATGCTCGCGCAATCTCAGCAATGTGCCTGTTTTTCCGCTCAGCAACTCCATTTTGCTGCGGAGTGTATCTGCATGTATACTGTCTCCGAATACCATTCTTCTTCAAATATTCAGAGAACTCATTGGAGAAGTACTCTCCCCCTCCATCTGACCTTAGGCACTTTACATATTTTCCTGTTTGCTTTTCAACCAAAAACCTGAAGTTCTGAAAGTGAGTGAACACCTCACTCTTCTCCTTCATGAAATATACCCACACTTTCCTCGTGTGGTCATCAATGAAAGTCACATAATACCTGCAGCCTCCCATAGATATGGTCTTCGTAGGACCCCATACATCTGAATGCACAACATCTAGTGCATTTCTGCTCACATATCTGTTACGTGGAAGCACATGCTTTGTTTGCTTCCCAAATTGGCATGCTTCACAGATTTTATGCATACCTTCCACTTTAAATTTTGGCAGCCCTGTCACAATTCCTTTTGTCTGCATAGACTTCAATCTCTGCACATTCACATGTCCAATTCTTTTATGCCATATGTCTGTGTCTGCAACAATTCCTGAACCATTTGCAAACATCGCAGCACTCATTTCAGGCATGTCTACATCCAACGTAAACATTCTGCCCACTCTGTTGCCTTTTGCAACCAACCTGCACTTGTCTTTAAAATCTTCAACATAACACCCATCAGGGTTAAACCGAACCTGCAAACCCTGCTCAATCATCTGGCCAACTGAAACCAGATTCTTTGTTATGTTCGGTACATGAAGTACATCTGCAAGGTACTTCACTTTGCCATCCTGCATAGATAATGGCACATCTCCAACGTGGGCAATTGGATGAGCAGTGTCATCCCCTGTTTCAACAAAACCTGGTCTTTCCGGGTTCTTCATCTCCTTGAACCACTCCCCATGACTCGTCATGTGGTTCGAAGCGCCTGAATCCACATACCATACATTATCTTTTTGTGCTGCATCAGCATTTTCAGACATGGCATTCACAACATGCTGCATAACAAACAACCTTTCATTGTCCTCATTATTTCTGCTTGAGGATGCATAGTTGTTTTGCTGCACTTTCCCATTTTGCATGTCAGCCTGCTTCTTATAACATTCTGACTGCACATGTCCTGGCTTACCACAATAGTAGCATTCACGTGCATCATTATATTGCCTTTGCCAATTTCCACGGCCTCTTTGACTCCCCCTGCCTCTGAATTTTCCTCTTCCACCTGCGTGTTGTTGTTGTTGTTGATTCTGGGACTGTTGTTGTTGCTGCTGCTGCTGGCCGTAATTCTGATTACCTGTTCGGCCACCTCCTTGACCGCGTCCACGGCCTCCTCTACCTCGTCCTCTTCCTGAACTCGTGTAGAAGGCCTGTTGCTCTGAACTGTTTTTACTTTGTGAAGACTGTTGGTCTTCACCCAAGTTCTTCTCTTCGATAATCGGCATAGACACCAAGTCTGTAAAGTTGGGAATGTTTTCCCGAGTCTGAATAGACGTCTTGAACGCCTTGTATTGTGGCCCGAGACCACGTAAACAGACTTCCACCTTGTCATCATCATCTACTGACACACCAATAGATGCAAGGGATTCCACAATACCCTTTATCTTCAGCGCATAGTCATTCACAGACATGCTCTTTTTCTCCACAGTATGAAGTTCATTCTTCAACTGTATCTTACGTGCCTTGGTGTTTGTTTCATAAAGCTTTACCAAGGTGTCCCACGCCTCCTTGGGGGACTTGGCATCCTGAATGTGCCCAATCATGGTGTCCTGTATACTAATGGAAAGCCAATACATAACCTTCCTGGCTCCTTGGTTCCAGTCTTTAAACTCTTTCACATCTGCAGCAGTCCGATTTATATCCGGTATCTCCGGTGCCTCTTCATGCTCACCTTCTATGTAGTCCCAATAGCCTTTTCCCATCAGGAAATTCGTTAACCTGAACCTCCAAGCATGGAAGTTATTCTTATCCAGCTTCTCAGCCACAATCTGTGTTATGCCATCATTAGACATCTTGCCAAACACACAATTTTACCAGAACCTGCACTCTGGTTTTTCTGCACAAATGCTGTATTTTCTGCACAGCGGTACTGCAGTCCACTCAAATGTCACAACCAGTGACTTCAATGTGCATACATACACCCAATGGCAACTGTAGACCTCTTTGCAGCACCCACAGTGTCTGCACAGTCAATCTGTCTTCCTGCAGTTCTTAAAACAGAGTTCTGCAGAGAATCGATGACTTACCCGCAGTGCTCGAAATCGCCTGCTTTCTGAAAAACGGAGGTCTAGACGCGCCCGAAACGCGTTTTCGGCCCGATAATAACAGTCCGTAGGACTATATAGTTGCCCTGTAGCTTCACTCCCGCGAAGAAAGCTCCTCAATCGGAGATCGTTTGCCGGTGCCTCCCGTAGAGCTCCCGACAAGGGTGTAGTCACCAACACAATAGGGAAGAGTAGTTGAAGCTCTTACCCTCGTACTGCTTCCTGTGGTTCTCTTGCTTGCAGCTCAGCCCTTAGCACGAACCAGGCTCTGATACCATGAAAAGATGCAGGGGGGAAGAGAGCTTGAGCTCTTGCAAGCACATACACACACTCACAAACCCTAATAGAGAACACACAAGGTGAGAGGCTGAAAATCTTCTTCTTCTCTACTCAACACTCAACACACCATATACAAGAATAAGAGTACACACAATATGAAAGGTACTCAACCAATACATACACGGGTTCTCTATAATGTGAACCCGTCTAAATGAGCTGGCGCTATAACTATGCCAGTCTCTAGAGTGGCTGTCACACAGCCTGTCATCCCACTGGCCGCATATCACCCAAGATCTCACCAACCATGCCAGTGGTGTAAGTGCGGGGCCTATCCCCCAGGCGGGTCATCAGTGTCCACCGCCTCACTAGAGCTCGATATCTCAACATGAGCCATGTCCTCTCCTTGAGCCAAAGATGATAATCCTTATTTGTTTGAGTATTTACCTCAACCAATTACTCATTAAGCTTGTAACTTCAAACCCTAAAGGGTATCTTGTAACTAACATGCATAAAAGCTATTGTAATTGTGGAGTAGACACTGCCCTTGACCAATGCATAAGGCAAGTGGTAAGACCCTCCCTTTCCCTTCCCCATTTAAATCTACCTCACTACCCATGGAGGAGATATGGTATTCAAGGAAGCATCGAGCATGTTGGAGGACCATCTAAAAGCAAACCACTTAAGCAATGGTGGCAGCCTTGTCATGATCATTGTGTGAGAATGGTCAAGGTGGAAAGCATATGGTGGAAGCAATGGCATGTATCTCTCAAGCATGTCATCTACAAGAAGCCAAGCAAACACAAAGAGTGGGGTGCACCGTCATCGAGGTGTACATCGTCATCGACAACAAATTAAAGACTTAGATGGCATCAATGTAATAGCCTCTAAGGCTCTAGGAACACTTTTGTAAATCCTAGATTACCACACTTATATTCCAAGCCTTGTACGCCTAATGTTATAAAGGCATCTTATGTCCAATACCACCTATTCCATCCTTCCATAGTTGGTATTGAGGGGGGGTATTAAGAGACTAAGGTTGAGTAGAAGGGTGAGAGAAGGGTGTGAGTGTGAATGGACTTGAGGTCCACTTGTTCACCTATTTAAAGGTGAGGCCATGAGGCATTTTGCATGAGAGCGAAGCCTAGTTGTATGCATAAGCAACTTAATAAGCAAGAGTTCTTTCTTGTATTTTGTGAGTCCCTCTCCTCCACACACTTGATCTATCATGAGCACCACGTTTTATCAACTATTTTTGGAGCATTGGGGTGGAGCACTGGAGTCTTAAAGCACACCATTGGAGATTCAAGTTATGGGAACACAAGTAAGTAATACTTTAAATTTATTTGATTTTAAATTCATTTTGCACATTTATTTTTGGGGTATTTTTGCATTAAGCCATTTTGAAACCCCACTTTAGAAGTATCCGCCTCTTATATAGTGTAACTTGATTAAACTTGACTAAGCCTTAGCCATTAGATGTAGGCTATGTACATGGATATATAATGCCATTGTAAAGTTGAAAATATAAACCCAAGTCACCTTTTGATCTTTTAAACAAGTGTCTAATCTAGTATGAACACACGGTCATGTATATAAGTGACTTGTCGAATCATTTTTGCTTGGAATTTTCACACATACTGCAAAAGAGCTCTTAGAAAACTCATGTGAAAGAGAGAGGGAGCATGTGCTTTGAGAGAGTTCCTTCATGTGTGTTTTCATAATGTTACGCAATCCATTGAAATAGTATGTGTTGATGCTAATGGTATGTTCCTTATGGTTTATCATAAAATTTAGTGGTACACATGATAATATTTTTAAATAGTACATCGTATAATTCCACACATATAAGAGTTGCTTCAATGGAAACTCTCACAAGCCCAAGAGAAACCTCTACCATGGAAACCTCTCTTCCATATGGAAAATCACACAAGCCTAACGGAAACCTCTTTGTTGGGGGTCATCTAATTGTCGGTCGAGGCGCCCAGCCTTGCTGCTCTGCCAGTTTTGCCGCCTTGTATATCCATTGAGTAACAACTTTCTTGTAACAACCTTGTAACTGAATCTTGCCAATGGGTAGTACTCGTCGAAAGATGTAAAAGGGAAAAGGGGAACTATCCAGGATATGGGAGAAGAGGGAGTAGGGAGTGTTAACTATGGGCTTTTTGCATTGTACTTTGGGCTAAGCCTTCACTCTAATATACAATGATTATTGGAGTGATTCTCCATTCTCTATACTGTACAAGTCTATTTAATTCCTAGTTTGCATTAGTGCTTTCTATCTGGATATGTCTTCTCGCTGGAACCTGGGTTCAATGTCATTCCAGTCCAGACATGACTCCTATCTGGAAACAAAATTAGGAGCCATGTTAGGAATCTCATTAGATGTAGGAACTAACCTTTGCACTGTTGCGACTAACTCCCTTAGCATAAGTAGATCGATGGTAACCTATTGAAGTTCACTGGTTATGTGCATAGCATACACCAGAATAACACGATGTTAAATCAAACAACAAAGACAGCTTACAGGTTACTCGAACAATTACTCGACTCCCTATTCACTTAACAGCGCAAGAACACAATACTACAAAGCTAATTTCAATGGAGTTAATAACCGGACATAGACATCAAGACTCAGAAACATAACATGACGACTCAGAAACATAACATGACGACTCATGTACAATGAAGCTAAAACCCAAAAAGGCAACAATCTTGCCAATATATATATATATATATATATGATAAGAAGAGAAATGATACAAAAATGGTAGCCAGCCTCTGCAAGGCTCATGAATCATCCTTTTATACTACTTGCTTACTACATCTGTCTCAATACTAAGATTTCTTCTGGATGGTAAGATGCACCACGGCGAGGTGTGCAGGAGAGGTGCCGTTGAGTAATAATGACCTTTTAGCTACCATATGACTGTCACTGGTAGTGCTGACTTGCAGTTGTGGCGGCAGGGTGGCTATTCGGCTATTGCTGCGGTCATTATCCTGCGCCCACCTTTAGCCTATGGCTAACACTTGTTGGCACGCCTGCTGGGTTAGATTCCCAATCCGACAACTCGAACCCAAAACTGTTGACAGTTTTCGAAATGTTAACTACCTCTTATGTTATGGGGGAGTTTTGTTCATGGTCTTGGCAACTACACCTTAGACTTCGAGATCTGGAAGGCGGAATTTGAAGGATGCCTTCCATGAGATGAATTTCGAGGATTGATTCCTGGAAGCGGACATGGGGAAGAAACATCCCGGGGTAGTACTGACTTCTTCCCATGTTGCTTGATTGGTGGTTGTCACTTTGTTGGTCATTGGAGGACATCATGATGGTGAATAACCGATCTTGCAGTTGGTCATAGTGCTTCTAGAGAGCCATGGAATATTCTTCTAGTGCTTTCAAGCTGCAGCCTTCTTATGTTGGTCGGTGAGGATGGCTTTGCCTCTTCTAGTGATATACCCACCGTCGCTACATCTAGTAGGAGTACCGAAATGGGCGGCAAAGGTGTTGCCCATGATCCTTGAATATGTGCCTTCTTGTGTTGTTGTCCTTCGGAGATTGTGGTGCTGTTGGTACCTTCAAAACCATACTGTCTTCTTTGAACTGTTCAGCTGGTGGTGTCATTGGTAATGCATCTTCCTCGTGCAGGTTGATGGTTTCTTTGCCCTTTCCTTTCATGGTAACTATCTTTGTCCCTCGAACTTTGACTGTCAGGGTATCTAGGGGTGAGTTTTTGTACTTCATGCCTTGATCTCCAGTGCAGTGAGAAAAATGGTTTTCTCTTTGGTTGCTGGTGGCTTGTCCCTTTGTTGTAAGGATACTGGCTGGCATCCCTTGATTGGTTGTCCTTCATCGATGAAACTACTTTGAGATTGAGGATGGGTTCTGTAAGTTGTGGGCTTCTTTTTGGGGTGATGGTAACTGTGGTCTGGGAGAAGAATAGAAGGAGCTATGGGGTCTAGGCGATGGGAAGTGTGGGGTTCTTTAGGGGGGGTGGGTGTACATTCAAGTGGTACTTTAGTTGTAGGTTTGGAGATGGGATTTTCTAGAGTGGTAAGGTTGCTCTTGGGGATATAGATGGTATTCTTCATGACTGTGTGATCGAAGGGAATAGGATGGTTGGAGGCGAAGGCCTAATTAGAGCTTGCAGTGGAAGGGGTTACTGTATGCAAACAAAAAAAGATAGTTGTATTAGTTGTATCTTGTGGGGGTTTAAAAAGAGTTACCATGTAGGATTGGCACGGAGTGAATGTCGATTCTTGATGGCACTACATTATGTTGATGAGCGCTTGAGGTGGCCCAACCTGCTTAACTCGTGCTTTGGCGGAGCCACGGCCGAGCAACATTAGATAGGCACCTTTGATATCTTCCATCCGGAGACCTCTAGTGTGAGCTCACGGATTAATCCGAATGGCTGCACCTACCGTTGATCCACCATTTTGATAGCAAATGGTCTAGGTTCCCATCTGCTCAACTCGAGCATGTGGCATGTTGTATCTGATAGGATATTGACTCCAGAACTGCCATTTTGTAGAACTTCTACTATATCCACTCCGGCCAACTTGACCTGAATCATTGGAATGGATTCGTCATATATAATGGGTTTTGATGTAGTTTCTGCTTGCTCTAGATTGAAATCCTGTGGTGGCTGCAGGGGTAGCATCTCCTCTTTCTGAGGTTTAAGGCTACCGATCAGCTGTTCCCTAAAACTTGGAACAAGTGTGAGTAACTGTTCCAGTATTGGCTGCCGCTTCAGATCTTCCCATAGATCATATGGCTTTTGGGTGGATTCTGTTATCCTTTTTTGTGCAGTTTTCCTACTTTTGTGCTTCCGCACCTTCTTTTGGCCATGGTGTCTCTGTACTTGGCATTTGCTGATGCATCTTTACTGGCAAGGGCAATTACCCTTCTTCTTCCGGGTTCATTTTTGAAACATTGATTTAGTGTAAGATTCCTCCTCAGCCTGAATAATAAATAAGCCTTTACCTCAATGCCCTGTAATCATTCCGACCCTATTTCTGAATACAAGAAAATATTATTTTTCCTTGTTTTGCCTAGTGAGATAAAAATTTCTAGAGAGTGGTAAATCAATATTGAAATATTTTTGGATATATAAATTCTACAAATATCAAAAATATGTTTTCCTGAAATAGAAAATCAAAAAAAAAATCCAAGGTGTAATTGGAATTAATTAAAAATGATTTAGAAGACCTTAGCCTAAGGGTCAAGATTTTTCTGAAAATTTAGGATTATGGTCCAATTAAGGTTCCTATGGACCAATAAGATTAATCCAAGTGTTGGGATGAGATAAATCTAATGAATAAAAGAAAATACCCAAAAATGAGTAAATGCCCACATAAGATGAAGAGTTGACTGAGTACAAGATTTATTAGTTCAAAATTATGAAATATTACTAAAAAAATGAGATATTTTGGAGTAATAATTCATTTTTGACACCTTGGTAAGGAAAAGGGGGGCCTTCAAGGAGGAACCTATTTCACATGTGTGGAGGAGTTTTAAACTCAAATATAATATGATATTTTTATCTCTCCTAGATCAAACCAAATCAAAAAGAGAGCCAAATTGGTCCAAATCTTATCCAAATTCAGCCAAACTGAAGCTGGAAAATTCTAGAACTTAGTTGGACTCAGTTAGTGGCCTCCCTCTCCTATAAATAGACCCTCATTCTTTTGTATTCTCATCTGTGAACTAAACCCTGCCGGTATTACTCTAAGTTAAGCTTATTTTCTATTATTCTCTAAAAATCCTCTACAAATTGAAGAGATTGGAGCTTCTCTCTCTCTTCAATCTTCCTTGGAGTCTTCATCAACATATCAAACCAATTGATTGGTTGGGGGCCTCTCCATTAACTAAAGAATCAAGCAAATTAAGAGGTAAAGTGTGGTTTATGGTCTTTTTTCTTAATCTCAAAATGTTTCTCACTTCTCAACCCCTCTCAAAATGGAGTTAACAACCAGAGACACAACCATCAAGACTTAGAAACATAACATGATGACTCATGTACAATGTGTATAATGAAGCTAAAACCCAAAAAGGCAACAGTCTTGCCTATATATATATATATATATATATATATATATATATATATATATATATATATATATATATATATATATATATATATATATATATGCTAAGAAGAGCAATGATACAAAAATGGCTACCAGCCTTTGCAAGGCTCAGGACTCATCCTTTTATACTACTTGCTTACTGCATCTGTCAATACTAAGATTTCTTCTAGATGGTAAGATGCACCGACGAGGCATGCAGGAGGCATCGCTGAGTAATAATGACTTTTTAGCTATCATCCGTTCACTGGTGGTGCTGACTTGCAGTTGTGGCAAGGTGGCTATCCGGCTCATTAGGAAAAAAGGGAGCTCATTTTGGGGCCTTTTATGGTTTGGAAAAATAAGCTCTCAACCAATCAACAGAGGGCCAACGTAACGTTGGAAATTCACAAAAATAAGAGAAAATAGATAAAAGAAACAATATTTTATGTAGGTACAAGCGTGCTACATTAATGTGGAGATTGGTTTTTTATTCTCACAAGATCTTTGGACATGAAGATAGAATCTAGTCTGACATTTTCTCTGACAAGGGCCTTCCCGCTTCCACCTTCCTTTGAACTTTGAAATGTTGTGCTGACTTTCCTTCGAAAGGTCTACCATTCTACACCACTGCCTCATTGTGCAGCAGCCTCTTCTTTTCCAAAACTGCTCCCTTGATCCTGTTTGGCTTAGAGTAAGATGTTTCTTGTCAACTGTCTATCTGCCCACTTTCTCTTTCTTGAAACTTCACTTTGTTATCTTGTTTACATTACTTTGCTATGGTTACAGATTCACAAGGTCTCCATGGTGAATAAAAACTATGGCCGTTCTTGTGGAAGACGCTTTGTGGATGATAATGCTATGAAGGCAGAATTATACCACACATCCTTACCCCGTCGACCTGCTTCTTCTATTTCTTCGGTAGAGAATTCAAGTACAGACAAAACGAAAGGAACTTGGGAAAGGTTTAGTGTTTTGAAAGGAGCATGGGTGCTCATGCAACCTAGCAAAAGAAAGAGACCCCAGACAAAAAACATTTTCTTGGCATCATGGAAGGGAAGATGGAAGGGAAGAGTACGAGATTTTAAAATCACCAGAGGGAAGATATCGGTGAAAGAAGTTTTGATTCAGCATGTGTACATGCATAAAGAACTTGTCTTGCGAGACTATCCAAATGATCTTCCGCAACACAGGCCTAATTGTATATTTTTCTATTGTGCTTTTGTTCTTTATGAGGTGTATGGATTTTTAAGATAAAGCTTTCTTTCTTTGCTTATTGACATTCTTGTGTTATTTTATTTCAGATTTATACCCTTCATCGTATGAGACATGGCAAAACATCGATTGTATTCTAGGATTTATAGATGTTTTGCATGGATCGATAGGAGAACAACATTGATGTGCAACAGAGCTAGCTCAATCCTGTATATTTTTTACTGATCATTTTTATCAGTTGTTGCTGGACAATGCAAACACACATGGTGTGTTAAGAAAACAAGACCTTCCGACATGGAATTCAGTGGATTGGCCTCTCCCACATTTTAGTGTTACAGAGGCATATAGGGCCAAGCTTTTCAAAGAAGTACAGAAAGCTCTGAGGCCCAATATTGCCACAAGGATAATAAAAATTTCTTTATGCATGCCTCTCACAGTTTTTGTAGACTTGTTTAATACCTTTCCAGTGAAGGTTTCAAAAACAATGTTCACAGTTAAAGCAACAAGTCTGGCATGCATGCCACAATTTTTGGATAAAGGTTGGGATAAGAAGACATGTAGTTCAGTGTTTTGAGAGGTTGTCCAACCTTCTATGCAACTGAAGTACATGGTTGCATCACAAAATTTTATTTTTTCTTTTTATTATAAGCGCAGTCGAATGCTAGGTACAAAACTAGTCCCAATGGATCAAGATGAAGATTCTTTTGGTGCAGAAAATAAACTTCTTGATATTGATGTTGTTGAGAATGGTGATGTAACAATAAGAAGGTATACCATCTGACTTATCCTAGTCTCATTAAGCACTGCTATTAGTTTACTTTACCCTATTGTTTCATATTGCTTTTTTGCAGGTGCTCAAAAGAAGAGAGAGTTCAATAAAATGTAAAGACATTGAAAATTTGAAAATTGAGATAACACAGACTCCATAAACAAAGGTATTATATTCAATAAAGTAAAATTTTGTACAGAAGTGTTTAATTATATATGTAGAACATATTCTTGACAACAATTTTCTATTTATCTACAGGCTGATCTAGAGGCTGCTCTACATGGTCCAAGCTCACCGTATCATCTTTATTTGGAGAATCTATTTTCTGCTGCTCCATCCTGTCATGTACAGTCTCTTGGTGCTGCTCCATTGTCTCCTCTACTGCCCCTGGAGCATCTATTTGCTGCTGCTCCAACTGCTGCTCCATTATCTCCTCAATAACATCAGCACAGCAGGTCCTTGTTCTTGTGGCTTCTCCTCATCAGCACTAGGTCCTTGTTCCTGTGGCACCACATCAACATCATCTATGTCATCAAGGTGTATGACACCTTCTCGGACTTTAGAGCTCTCACCCAACTCGACAGTAGCTCGTACAATAGGTTTGGGGGAGGCATACTTCAAAAACTTCCAAATTGTATCAGCTCTGAAACTATATACATAGTTCGAGCTGAAGCTATCTTCTCTCATCTGCAATGAGATATGATGATTTAGAACACTTTGTACCAATATCAAATTTTTTGAAGCTAAATGAAAATTATTTTTTCTTACAAGCTCTGGCTGTCCTATCTCAAAATAGCTTGAAAGTATATATTTGGCACTAATCAGCACTCTTCAGCCACCGCAGCCACTTGAATCATCCTGTTGTGGTGTCTGGATAGTTGGAAAGATATGTTAGAACTGTTAATATCTGAACAAAACAAAATTATTCAATAAGTTCAAAGGCATAGCATGAAATAGACATCAGTAGAGGGAACGACTTTCTACCTCTAAATCTATTGGCTCTATTGAATCCAAAAGATTGACATTAGGAGGACAGTGATCCAATGCATCTAATACAACTGCAATACATATAATTCAGTTAGTGTGCATTAAATCAAAATAATGAAGTTTAAAGTTAAAAATAGCACACAAACCACTTACAATTTCAGCTCTCTGTGTGTGTTTCTAAGAGAGTTGAATAAAAAGCATTGCTTCTGCTGGATGTCAATAGAAGCAAAGCTCCAGTGGTCACTGCATAAGGAAAAAAGCATTAAGAAATCAAAGGCTACAAGAGTTCTCAATCTTGAAGAAAAATCCCAAAAGAAGTAGTCACCCACATACTTGTTATGGTATGGAAGTAGCAAAATATCGACAACATCAAAATCACAGTGTCTGAACCAATTGGAAATATCCATGGGAGATTCCTTTAGATCTCTTAACTTGAAGGAAATGGCAGGATCAATAATATGAACTGTATGCTGTACAGCATGGTTTAGCCAGCTTCTCATCATGCTACATTGGACCAAACAATAATTAGGGTAGGGTGTAAAGGAGGAGGTACAATAAGGATTGTTTTGCAAACAAATGTAAAATAAAAGACACTTACTAGAGCATTGCAAGAATGATAGTATCTGAGCAATACTCATTCTTATGAGCCAATGCTGCCAAGCATGGTCTTGTCAAGTCAAAATTATTCTCTGAAGTTTCATCTTCAATATGGACAACTATGTTAGGGCCCAGCTCCTGCAACCTTCTCTGTATCTGCAGCTCCATCTGTACAGTCTCCACATCTATAGCAGATTTGGATTCTTTTATTTGCTGCTTCAGTGACTCCTCATAAGCAGCTTTTCCTCTGGTGCTCTTTGAGTGGGTTACTTCAACAACCTTCACCTTATCTACCTTCAATTTTCTTGTAGGTGGAATTAATAATATGTCTCTCATTTTTATGTCCTGCCATTCCACATGATGGACCAGCTTGTCATACCTCCATCTCACTCTGGACAAAGTGTTGAAGTCTTTGGCCATTAGAGTTACCCTGTGAGCATGGGCTGCTACCAGCATTGCATCTTCAAAGTATTTCTCCAAGTAATCCTCTTCCATTTCCTGTAAGGAAAGAATGGTAGTCCTGTTCCACCTGAAACCAAGGTGCCAACTATCACATATTTCTCTCACTAGTCTCTGAAAAGGTGCCTTGGGGATTGTAAAGCCTATAGCTTTCTGTTGCTTCCTGATCTCCTTTAGCACACCTGCAGAATGTTTCAATCTCTTGGACTTTTGCTGGAGCAGGCTCATTGGCTTCCCCTTCCTACCATGTGCAACTCTTCCCTTTGGGTGGAGGCACACTAGATTCCTTGATACCTGCCCCAGCTGCTGCTATGCTGCAAGCCCTGGCCCCTTGCCAGCCCTCCTTGCAGTTGACTTGGTTCTTGCCATCACTCTGAAAAGCTGCATACAAAGCAATGGAAAAAGATTACAACCATGGAGAACATGGAATGACACATTTGATTAGAGATGGATATGGATAGGACTTAGAAGTTTGCAACAAAATGCGAGGAGAGTGCTTTACATTTTCCAAATGGCCTAAATCGCATTTTCCTACAAATTCTTATATTAGTTTTAGTTTTCATTTCTTCCTCTTTGTTTTGCTCTCTTTGGCCCTAGAAAATTCCTCCTAGTATCATTTACTGTCGAGAACACTGTAAGATGTTCCTAGCATTTGATTGGAGATGGATGTCAATAGAAATGGAGAATTTGCAACAAAATGCGAGGAGAGTACTTGACATTTTCCAAATGGCCCTGCATTGCGTTTTCTTGCAAATTCCTGTGTCCCTTTTGGTTTTCACTTCTTCCTCATTGTTTTGCTTTCTATGGCCCTGGGGATTTCTTCCTTGATGATGAGAAAAGTTTTTGCTTTGGAACAGTTGATTCTCAGGCCCCTCCTTTCAAGAGGAAGCTGGACTTTTCTGCTGCTATACTTAGACCACAGCAATCACCAGGTGATTCATGTGTGCTCATGAAGAGAGTTGTTTGGTGATATCCTATACATTCCCTGATTGCATATGTCAGCATATAGAATTCATGATATATAAATTTTTGTTCAGGCAAAAGCAAGAGACTGGAGCAGAAAGGTGAGTCTTCCCTTTCAAAACAAAGGAAACCAGAAGAGGACAAATCTCCAGATTTGCTTCTATTTGACTTTCTTCATAAGTGCAAGGCTCAGAGGAACTTCCACATATACCACAGTATTTTCAACAAGGAGTTCACTATGAGCTCTGTACTAGAGCATCACAGAGATTTTCTTTCAGACCATTGGGATACCTTCAAACAACTGACAGAGGCAGGAAGAATTGTGGAAGGTGAAAAGGTTTTTGTGCATATAAATCATATTGTCTCCATTGACAATCTGAGGTACCATGTGAATAGAAGATTTGACAGCCTGCCTGAGGAATATAAATTCAGCTGTAACTTGCACACCAGAAAGTGTAGAGTGCTTGAGGAAACCATGGCATTCCTTATGTACATTGTCTTTCATCAGTAATCTCTAGAAGAGCAAGGGCAGGAGGCTGAAGAAGAAGATACATCTGTAGCAGAGGAAAAAGAGGATATTCCTGTGGCAACAGATATGGCAGAGCAGGAAGAAGATATCAACCTCGAGGATGAGGGGCTGCAAGTGGCTGCTCTTGACCTTGTTCAACTGAGGAGGACTGAAACTCTTAGGGCAGCACAGCCAGTTGAAGATTTTGATGTTCAGAGCAGCAACTATGCAGTGCCCATGCTTCCAGGTGTCTTGATTGGTGGTAAAGATTATGTTTTCCTCCATGATATAGAGTGTATGTTCAATTTGAGGGAGGACTATGCCATTTCCCTTATTGCCCATGCTTCAAGGCTTGACAAGGAGGTTGGCATAGAGGATGACCATTCACTATTGGCTTTGGAAACAACTTTTGATCCTGCAGAGACCCTTACTATTTGTTTCAAAGAGGCTGAAAATTTCCAAGAGCCAGATGAAGCTGCCTTCCAGCTCACACAGGAAAAAAAGCGTTGATCCCGTTGATCCAAGCGTTGATCCAAGTGCAAGTTTCTTCCTTGATCTGACCAAGTATCTTTATAGATGCAGTCGGATCTGTTTGATCAGTAAGGGTTTGACTACGTTAGAGTAAAAGTTTTTCCTGGTGGAATCACCTGTGCTTTCCGGTAAAGGAAGTTTTCCCGGGTTCGGTTTTGGAACAACCGACGGATTAGTCTCTTATCCGGATATCCGTGGGTGAGGCCCCGAATGTGGGACCCCTGCCCCGCGCAAGAAGTACTACTTCCGCTGCCAGTATCCTGAATCCGTTGCTTGGTGGGAACAGGGATCTTACAACCACAAGAGCCCTCTCCCAAAAATGGAGAAGCCATAAGAACCTCCTTCTTGCACTCCAATCAATAAAGGCAAGCAACAAGTAACCTCGCCCCACTACATGAACACTACCATTTAAAGTTCCACCACAACAGAGTCATTTGAGTGCATGATGAATCTGATCAAAATGTTCATCAACTTGCCTTTGGAGTCAACACCATAGTTTGTAGAAGCTTTGCAGTAGACATAAGAAGCTACTCTCTCAAAAATGAGGAAAGACATAAGAACCTATTACTTGCAAGGAGGTAAAAGTAAAAACAAGAGAGCCACATGAGCCATATGCCTTTAAAAAAAGATAGAATGCCATAAGAATCTCCTACACATAGGAGTTGTTCAAATCCTTATTAATAATAAGAACCATTGATAGCTAGCCAGGGTGAGCTATATGTCTTACCACTTTAAGTAATTAATTACTTCATGAGTGGGCACAAGTATCTATTCACCCACTTGTAAAATGTCAATGCAAAGTTCGTATGCACCATACTCTCGCCATCGATATCCTTCCAGGTACATATTTGGATGGGGGCCCAAGGTGGGTGAAAGCATGGTTCATGGTAATGATCCATCTTGGGATTCCCTTTGAAAGGTGAAAACATAATAGGTTATCCTCACACTACATAACATATCCCAATTCTGAAGTAACTCTTCCTTCTCACCCTTTATCCATTTAAGAGCTCTTCCCTCCAAAAAGTAAGGCAACATCTTTGTCCATTCCTTAGGATTTCTTTCACCCATTACTAATTCATGCCCTCTTAAACTCTCTAAGCGACATGCTTCTGGGTCTTCCCTATGATTACCATAAAACACAAGAACCTTTTCCCTTATGAATTGAAGGATATGCATAGATGACAAGGAAAAGAAAAAAGATAAGGCAAGCAAACCCCAATATTCACAATCTATTACCTCCTCCAAGACACATGGCAAGGACACAAACATTACACCCCTCACTTGGAAGTCATATTGGAACATAGGGAAAATGATGATATGTCAAACCCAAGGCTCACACCCACATGGAATAATCCTGACTCCTCTCAAGTAAATGGTTTACTATGCATTTTGGGCATAAGACGTAATTAATGCATAGTGGAAGAATCCTCACTCCTCTCAAGAAAATGGTTAACCCCATGAATATTGGGCATAAGAGGTAATTAATGAATAGTGGACAACAACATAGTGGAAGAATCCCCACTCCTCTCAAAAGCAAATGGTTACCATATTGGGCATAAGAGGTAAATGCACAGTGCACAACAATATAGTGGAAGAATCCTCACTCCTCTCAAGCAAATGGTTACCACATGAATTTTGGGCAGAAGAGGTAATAAATGCACAATGGAAAACAACACAGCAGAAGAATCCTCTCAAGCAAATGGTTACCATGCATATTGGACATAAGAGATAATTAATGCACAGTGGACAACAACACATATCTTCCTCTCTTTTTGGGATAAAGGCTCCATGTTATTTCATATTCAAGTATGGGGAGAATAAGGGGTTGACGTGATTACAAGATTTCCCTTAATCTCTCGGCACCAAAAAGCATTATAGTGCATCTTTGAAAAATAATAATTTATGATCCACTTCTTATAAAAAATGTGAGATGGCTGGAAAGGTCGATTAGGTTGGATAGGGAGATGGTAAGAAAGGTTGATTAGGTTAGATAGGAAGATTTGTGTGATACATGGAGAAATAAACAAGTTATCACCTTCCTCTTATATGTAATGATTCTCTCCAAGACTTTAATATCATTATAGAACTTCATAAGTGTAGGTTGAACCCTTCAATAAGATCTACCATCAGCTAAAATATATCTATAAAATAGCCTTTTTGTACAAAGAATACCAAGTAAACCAACTGCACTAGCTTTCACACTACAATGACCACCCTTATATACAGTTTGACTCAGAACAGAATATATTTCACCTTGAGCTCCAAAAATAGTACCCAATAGAATACCAAGCAAACTAATTGCACTAACTTTAACACTGTAGTGTCCACCCTCAGTTTGATCTCCCTTATATATAGTTTGACTTAGAAAAATTATAGCTCACCTATGAGCTCCCAAAAATAGTGCCCAATAGCTCATTGGAAACATGTCAAACTTTTCTACAACTTTGTCTTTTAGAGTACTCACAAATTCCTTCATTTGCAAAAGTTATAGCCAGAACAATAACCTGTGTAATGTGTATTTAAAAACATAAAGGTTTTCACCTCAATTTTGGCAACAAAATTCTCCATACCTTATGGTTCAAAACAATATCTTTCAATTGTATTCTTCAATTTGAGAAGAATCTCCTTTGATATGTCTAGTAAAATGGCCAAAATTTTTGAGCTATTTTTGCCCTCCTTCTTCATAAAGAGTGAGGTTTTCAGCAACGGAACCAAAAGATGTGCAATCTCATCTCAATATCTATATGCTAGGGTTCCTCAATTATTTTAACTTTTTTGGGTGTGTATGAATGTTGCATTGCAGGAAGAAATGAGGGAAAATACTCAATTAAACACACCATAGATGGGGTTGTGTGAAAGAAACATTACAATGAAAGAGGGGATAGCATCATAAGCCCTAGTCATATAAAGGGAGCTAATTTAGGCTCCCATGATAATTAGTGTTCCCCATTATGATTGGCTTGAGATGCTTATAGTCATAACTACAAAAAGACAAGCATATCAAATGAAAAAGAGAGACGAGTTTTTCCCTTCATAGTTAGTGACCACATCTCCTAGTTGGATAGGTTATATGGAGAAGGCATACCCTATAGTGTGTTGTTATTAAGTTTAATAATGTTAATTGCGTTAAAGATGTTAACTCTATTAACAAAGCTTTTACATGTTTCAAGGCATTTTTTAGATGTGTTTTGGGGCTCATTTGCATGTCATTAGGTTTTCACTGACATCCCTAGGGGGTGTTAATTCGAATGGTCTTTGTTCGATTTTGGGTTGTTTGCATTGTCTAGCATTTGGGGTGTAGACAACTATCGTCATCTTTGATATCACATCTTTGGGGTCATCATCAACAGCCTCAACAATATCTTCATCGTTATCATTAATTTTTGCATTCCTACTAGTATCATTTCTACACTCTACATTCTACCATTTTTTATACACTCTGTACGACGTTTGCTTTGTCATCGGTGAACCATCTTGGTTGTATTCAGTGGGGGAATTGACAATACCTATAGGTAGTTAGGATATTTACATTTTGTGTCAGAGATTCATTTGTAGGCTGAAATGGCAAAAAGTAGTGATATGTCTGGGATGCTTTCCACTGAAGAGATAAGCTTGACGAAACCAAATTCTACCCCTTATGGTCCTATATGATACATTATGTATTGGTTACCAAAGGTTTTGAATGATGTTAATGGCATTGATGCACACCCTATCTCACCAGCACATGATAGTACATGTACTTTGGATGGTGACATTAGTTCAATGTAACTATGGCATCTGCCTTCACATCTCCCACACAACAATGAAACAAGCCAGGTGGGATGATAGGGATGTACAAGCACATGAATTTATGGCATTTTCTGTGAAAAAGAGCATTATTCCTCATATTCATTTATGTAAAACTACCAAGCAGGCTTGGGATATGCTTTGCTACGCTTTAGCAAGTGCGTAATGACGCATGAGTGGCCTTACTTCCATAAGAAGTTAGATTCTGAGCATATGAATGAGGGAGATTTAATGGATAAGTTTCTCATATCAAATATCTCAAGGAGAACCTTGCATGTATTGAGATAAGGCCTATCCAAACAATTCGTTTTGGTGTCTACTATTCTCACAACTTTAGTGGATTCATACTAGGTTTCGCATCCATACTTCAGCTCATGATGAAGAATAACCCTTATGCTTGATAAGTTGGTTACAACAATGATCTTGTAAGAAGATCAATCTCGACAAAACAGAACTAGTATGCATGTGGGCATTTACTGCAGCCAGTCAAGTAAAGATAAAGCCTTTTCCTAGGGCAAAATCAAACCAATGTTTTAGCAAGGATGCTAAGAAGGGAGGTGATAAGCCTAAGAAGAAATATAAATATGCAACTATTATTGGAAGCTAGGACATTATATCAATGAATATACAAAAAGGCTAGAGAAGGAGAAGGAGAAGGAGAAGGAGAAAGAGTGGCTTATTGATGTATTAAAACCAAGTGTTGAAAAGAAGGAGTTAGCAAACATGTACATGATGATTGGGCATTCATTTTTCATTGTAGTTAATTATGTCCCTTCTGTCCATGATGTATGCATATCAGTGAGACAGAGCATGTCTGGTATTTTAATAGTGATGCTAGCAAGCACATTACTTCTCAGTGTGATTTATTTTCCTCCCTTGAGTCTTCTCCTCAAGGAGGCAAAGTCACATGTGTAAACAACTCCTCATATCTAGTGAAAGGAGTTGGTAATAGTGCCACGTAGCCATATGTGGAGCAAATTAATAATGCTCAATAAGGTGTTATAAATCAGATCATATGTAGAGCAAATAACTCTCAACAAGGTTGGATGCCAATCGCACATGTCTTACTTGGCTTCTTTTGACATGTGACCCTTTGATTTAGTCAAGAAATTATTAACTTGTGAGAAAAGACCTATCCCCACCTTGAGTCCACATAAAGACGCTCATGTACACATGTTGAAAGTCTCCCTAGTCTACCTAGGACTTCCAAAAGGATTCTTCTATATTATGTATCCTTCCAACTCCTCCACATGCTCTCCACATAATGCTATCCACACAAGCCTTCACAAGCTTTAGTAAGTGTTTAATGTTGGATATTTTGGAGTCTAGTAAGTTTCCACCAGTGGGGTGTGAACACCCTCTTACGAAGAGAACATAGAATAGGGCCTTGTTGCCTATGTAAAGTATTGTACATGGTGGAAATATTATCATAATACAATCATTATTATGCTATGCAACAAATCTCTCTCTCTCTCTCTCTCTCTCTCTCTCTCTCTCTCTCTCTCTCTCTCTCTCTCTCTCTCTCTCCCACCCACCCGTGTCTATGCACCAAGTCACCATGGATTGATCTCTCCATCTCTCCTTCCAATCACACTCTCTCACGAGCTAGAAACATGTTCAATTATATGGTATGAGAGCATGAGTGAACCAACATCACACCTGCATTTTTTCCCACCATTTACCTTTCATTTTTCTCTACAGCCCACCACTATCATTCACTTCTCATTCAATGTTGCATGTTTTCATCCTGCCATCCATTTTGCTACGCCGCCTGCACACATGATTCGCTTTTCTAATGCACATAGGATGCTCTGTGTTTTTTGCTGCTCCCTTCATTGCTACATTTTTTTAATTCTCCCTTCATTATTACATTTATTTAATGCACACATGATTAAGCCTTGTATTTTCTCCTAGTTGTCCATACACAACTAAGCGCTCCTCTTTGTTGGCTCTTCATTATAATGGGTTGTCCCCTAAACTAGCCATACATGCCGCCTCCATTCATGGGTTGTCCTTGACTATCTTTGGTAAACATTTTAAGTATATAAACACTTCCCTAATAGGATCATCTCTTCATCAAAAAGCTTCCAACCATAGAATGTGTGTTCTTCCTAAATCATCTATATCATGACTTGATAGTAGCTTCCTGCAACAATATGGAGGCACACATAGGCAACATGTCCATTGAAAAGTTTACTCGAAAAAGATTTCCAACATGGTAGACTAAGATCTTAATGTGAGAAGAAGTATGAAACATCATCAAAGGAATGTAGAAGAAGCCCGAAGCACATGCCCAAAATGTCCTAATATAGGAGGACACGATTGACAATGTAAGATTCCTCCCCCCCAACTTTTGAGGTATACAAGAGTACGAACCTCCCTTTCTGATCTTCTAATAATTCCCCTCTCTGAAATAAAAGAAAGATTCTATTTTACCCTGTTTTAACCTAGAGAGAGAAAATGTCTAGAGGGAGGTAGTCCAAAATTGAGATATTTTTTGATATAAAAATACTCCTAGTGTCTAAAATGGGTTCCCCTGAAACAAAAATTCAAAAAGAACTTTCCAATGTGCAATTGGAATTAATTGGAAATAGGTATAAAGGACCTTAGCCTAAGGGTCTAGATTTTCAGAAATTTTTGGATTATGGTCCAATTAAGGTTCCTATGGGCCAATAGGATCAATCCATGTGTGGGGAGGAGATAAATCCAATTTGTAAAAGAAAGATACCCAAAAATGAGTAAATCCCCACATAAGATGAAGAGTTAACTATGTACAATGTTTATTAGTAAAAAACTATGAGTATAATTAACTATGTACAATGTTTATTAGTAAAAAACTATGAGTAAATCCCCACATAAGATTAAGAGTTAACTATGTACAATGTTTATTAGTAAAAAACTATGAAGAGTTAACTATGTACAGTGTTTATTAGTAAAAAACTATGAGTATTACTAAAAAAATGAGATATTTTGGGTATAATGATTCATTTTTGTCACATGTATAAGAAAAAGGGGTCCCTTCAATAAGGTGCCTAATTCACATGTGTGGTGGAGTTTTAAACTAAAAAATATTGTGATATTTTTATCTCTCCTCTCTCTTGGATCAAACCAAATCAAAAGGGTACCAAACTAGGTCCAAATCTTGTCCAAATTCAACCAAACTGAACCTGGAAAATTTTAGAAATTAGTTGGACTTGTTGGTTAGAGGCCTCCCTCACCTATAAATAGATCCTTAGCCTTTGTAAAAAAATATGAGAAATATACTATGCCAGTATTATGCTGAAATAATGATAATTTTTACTATCCTCTAAAAATCCTCTCCAAATTGAAGAAATTGGAGCTTCCCTCTCTCTTCAATCTTCCTTGGTGACTCCATCAACATACCAAACCAATTGATTGGTTGGGGGCCTCTACGTGATCAAAGAATCAAGCAATTTGGAAGGTAAAGAGCGGATTATGATCTTTTTTCCATAATTTCTAAATGTTTCTCTCTTCTCAACCCCTCTCAAGCTTGAGAAGCTTAATTTGAATGGCTTTTGAATACTATTGAAGTTATTTGATGTATTGTAATAAAGAAACACATAAATTTTCATTTATGCTTAATTTTAATGGTTTTTAAGCATTTCTCTCTCTCCCCCAAAGAAAGGTCATTCCTATGACCTATTCTCAATCGAAATGAAGCTTCTCATGAAGCATTTCTCTAATCCAAAAGTAATTTCTATGCTTGTCTAATTGGAGGCCAAAATAATGGCTTTTTAATGCTTTTTTGATATTTATTTTATAGAGAAATTATGAATCAATCCATAATTGGATAATGATCCAATTAGTGGTCATTCTAATCATACTAATAATATTAAACTTCATTCTCTCAATTAAATTGAGAATTATCAGTAATAGCAGCGGAGCTATGGTAAAATTTCTGTAAAATAAACACATAAAACATTTTCATTCATAATATGAAAAGAGGACTTCTTTTTTCTAAGTATGATCTACACATATGTCCTATATGCATATTAATGTTGTGGAAGTGTTGTAGCATGTGTGTATGGAAATATATTCTAAAATGTTCATTGCAACTATATGCATTGTTGCTTCTTAATTCAATAGTCCTATAATATTGTCTTTTGTGATCTTTGGCCACATGGTCAAAAATATACTTTTATGAAGTATCTTGTGGTCATGTAGCTAGACACTTCATTAAAAAACTTTAGAATTTTACCTTCCGCAAAAATGATGTGACAAGGCAACAATACATTCATGTCTCTAACTTATACCTTGGTGTTTATAAGTTCTTTCAACATTGGAGACTAGCTCAAGGTTTTTGGGTTGTGATTTCATAGAAGAGTTAATTGTTTCCAAGATCATCGTGGAAGGGTGATATTCTAACTATATTTTGATGGAGAGAACGGGCTTTGATGAAAAAATATACCAACTGTGCTTTGATATTAAATGACTGCAGAGTATGAATGCAAAGTATAATAGATATATTAAATCTCAAATTAGTCTCATTATTGTTGTTTTGATTTTTATTTTCAAGGGTAACATAGATATCCTTTTTCCAACTTAGAAACATTCAGCACAAATATAGACAAAAAGAATATAGTGTGCTTTGATCTCAAATAATTCTAAGTAATATTTTTTAGGATTTTCTTTTCGAGACTATTAACCACACATACATATTCTTTCCAACTTACTAGAAAGAGCTAACCAGAATTATAACCATACTATTATATTGTATGGCAACTATGGATATGTAGTCAAGGTCAAGGGTTGGAGAGAGAGAGAGAGAGAGAGAGAGAGAGAGAGAGAGAGAGAGAGAGAATGCATTGATGTCCAAGCATCATGTATTAATATAAAGTGAAGTAAAGAAGAAATTCCTTAGGAAAACACACATACTCTATAGTTTTCTAGTTATTTTTTCAACATTTAATTTGCTTTATTCTCATAGATAAGGTAAACTTTTAGGTTTGGCTATAAAAATACAAATATTTCTATACAAAATGCACAAAAAATAGGTCTATTTCTCAAAGTGGGACTTAGGAAATTCCCAAATTCCCCAATATAATGTTTTAGGCATGTGGGCGGTAGAGGAGCAAGTGACAAGGAAAAATAAATTCCTAATGTAATTGTCTGTCAAAGGTTCTTGGGCAATGCCTTGGTGGACATGCATGTCAAATGAATGATGCTTGCAACAACAACACAAGTGCTCAATGGGCTACAAATTAAGGCCTGCCCCGCCATGTCCGGAAGTGAATTAGGGGAGATGGACATTTACCTTTTCACAAACATTAATACAAATCTTGAGCCCAAGCTCTTGGCTATGGTGGTACTCCCATTGAGTGTATGACTACACTTGAGTGCATCTCTTTCCTTAACCCTAATCTCTTTCTTATATTGGTATCAAAGACTAGCTTTTGATCCATCTTTATCTTCTTCCTTTCATCCATCTTCTTCTTCCTTTCATCCACTTCTTACAAAAAAATTCAAAAAAAATGTTTGGTTCTTCATATTCTTGATATTTCTTCAAAATTTTCTTGGAAATCTTGATTCCAACATGGAAATACTTCAAGTTGGGATGCTATGGCGATTAGAAGTGCTGATTTAGGTCTCATTAGGGGCTATGGAGACCTTGAATTCAAACCGAACATCAATTGAGATGATTTTGAATTATTTTGGGTCAAATTTCATCAAATGGGTGCCTCAGACTTGAAGAAGCCCTATGTGGAGTCATTTTGGACCCAAAAAAATTTGTGAAAACAATTCAAAAAATGGGAGACGTGTGGATATGGCTGCTCGCTGCCTACGCCTACGTTTTCTAGGTTTTGAAGCCTCTTGTATGTGCCTTGCTTCCCTTGTGATGTAATGGCAACCATGCTATGCCATTGAGTAGTGAGAGAAGAAGAAAATTGCACGAAAACGGCCCCTATAGAGCAGAAAAAGGGAAAGCTCACACTTGACGGCAGTGACCTCTCTCCCACCTATGGAGCGCCACCTCAAGGATCCATGGAAGGCACGATTCTTGCCAATGATTAGGTTTCTTTGCTCTTCCATACTCAATTTTCTTCACATGATGTTAATGCCATAATTTCTTGCATAATGAAAGCATCTTTTTCAATTTCTCTTGAGAACCTTGATTAATGGGGATTAAGTGGTGAGATTGATAGCTTTGCACACACTGGGATTCTTCGTGAGATTATGGGTGATATGTTGCCAGTGGTTTATAGGCTGTGTGACAAAAGGCCATAATTTCTTTGGAAGTTTGACTATTCTACTTGCACATTTTTTTTAATACTTGCACATGTATATACATAGTCAAATTGTAAAGCTTTGAATATAAGAAAACACTTTTTTTAACTTTTGTGTTTTTTTATACTTAGATTTGAAAATTTATACTTAATTTTGATTTTTAAGTCTTGTACTTGATTTTATTTTTAAATCTTATACTTAAATTTAATTTTAATAAATTATTTAATTTAATTTCAATATTTAGTGAATATACATGTGGACAAAAGAAGAGACATTTGAATGCACCATACTAAAAAATCCCTTCGATTACAAAATAAATTACATCAACTTCCATAAAAATACATGGGTGCATCAAGACCCAAAAGCAAACATTAATACCTAGATAGGGAGCCTAAACCCTAGGCCTCTTGCTACTTGTTGGCTCAACTAGTGTGGATATGGATGACACCACACCATGATGATAGCTCCGCACACTAGGACGCTTGGTGAGATTATGGGTGATATGTCGCCAGTGGTTTATAGGCCGTGTGACAAAAAGGCCATAATTTCTTTGGAAGTTTGATGATTCTACTTGCACATTTTTTTAATACCTGCACATTTATATGTGTAGCCAAATTGTAAAGCTTTGAATATAAGAAAAAAAACTCTTTTTTATTTTTGTATTTTTTTATACTTAGATTTGAACAATTGTACTTAAATTTAATTTTAAGTCTTGTACTTGATTTTATTTTTGAAACTTATACTTAAATTTAATTTTAGAACTTGTTTAATTTGATTTCAATTTTTATTGAATATACATGTGGAGACGAAAGAAGAGACACTTGAATTTACCATACTAAAAAAACCCTTCGATTATAAAATAAATTACATCAACTTTCACAAAAATACAAAGTGCATCAAGACCCAAAAGCAAACATCAATACCTAGATACGAAACCTAAACCCTAGGCCTCTCACTACTTGGGTTGTCGGCTCAACTAGTGTGGATATGAATGACACCACACCACAATGATAGCTTTGCACACTAGGATGCTTGGTGAGATTATGGGTGATATGTCACCAGTGGTTTATGGGCCGTGTGACAAAAGGCCACAGTTTCTTTAGAAGTTTGATGATTCTACTTGCACATTTTTTAATTCTTGCACATGTATATGTGTAGACAAATTGTAAAGCTTTGAATATAATTAAAAAATCTCTTTTTTATTTTTGTATTTTGTTACTTAGATTTGAAAAATTGTACTTAATTTTAATTTTAAGTCTTGTACTTGATTTTATTTTTGAAACTTATACTTAAATTTAATTTTAGAACTTGATATTATTGAATATACATGTGGACGAAAGAAGAGACATTTGAATTTACCATACTAAAAAATCCCTTCGATTATAAAATAAATTACATCAACTTCCACAAAATTACATGGGTGCATCAAGACCCAAAAGCAAACATTAATACCTAGATAGGGAACCTAAACCCTAGGCCTCTTGCTACTTGTCTCATGATGGCTGGAATAACATATTTTCCTTCAAGCTCGAGTTGTATCGTGTATGGATCATCGATCCCAACAATGACTAGACGAAGAGCCACTCATAATGAAACTGGAGGCCGATTGGAGAAGAAGAGGTCAACCAATTTAGAGCATCACACAAGCTTGATGTGACGAGGATGGTTTTGAAGGCAACTCTCTTTGTCAGTGCCTTGATCTTCTTTAGGAAGGAGTCAAAGCCTTCACGATAACATGCCTTGTGGAAGACAATGATGTCGTTTAAACATCCTACCTATGTACTCCCCTTGAATGTAGAGTTTTGCATTCTTTCATGGCCTCTTTGATCTGATATCGTTAGCCCTCGATGCAAACTTATCAACAATACAAGATGTCCTTCAAAAAAACAAATCCAACTCTCGTGTACATATACATTCTTTCATGGCCTCTTTGATCTGATATCGTTAGCCCTCGATGCAAACTTATCAACAATACAAGATGTCCTTCAAAAAAACAAATCCAACTCTCGTGTACATATACATCGAGTGGAAAACAAAAAATTATGATAAATCTAATGTGGAGGGTCCCTAGCCCCTGTAGAGTCCCCACGTGGAGTGGGGGGCATTTGGGCTCTACAAGGCCATCAACCAAAGGCTAGCAAGGATGGCTCTACTACTTCAACTCCCACGTGGAATGGGTCCCCCCACTCTCCACGTGGGGCCTCTACAAGGGGGGCTAGGGATCCCATATATGAATTTTCATGGGCATTTAAAAAAACACTTCTCCACTTCAATGTTTTCTTTCTGCGTTAAAAAAAATTTGTGATAAAATTAATGTAGAGGGTCCCTAGCACTTATAGAGGCCCCAAGTGGAGTGGGGAGGCCATCTGGGCCCTGCAAGGCTATTAGCAACCAAAGGCTAGTGAGAATGGACCTAATTTTTTCATGTGGGGCCTCCATAGGGGCTAAGGACCCAGTATATAAATTTTCATGGGAAAAAAAACCATCTCCACTTTATTATTTACTTTCTCGGTTGGTGCATCGAGGTCAAACGCCCTAGCAAAACTGACTTCGCATCATCTGGAAGCTCGTCTGGTTGGTAGAGGTTCAAAGAGCTCTTCTTACAACCTCTCAAAATCCGCATTCGAGGTCTCATACTCAAGGGCAACATCAACCAACAACCTTCTGAGCTTGGATGATTGCAGATACATCATCAATACTGGTGCCGTCACATCGGCTGATCTAAGGTGGAACATCTTTGACATCAAATTCAAACAAGTCATTGTTGGCATCTCAGATTGAGCACATAGTAGAGCTCCTCCTCCTCATGTCCAAGACCTCAAGCACATATTGCATAAGTAGATACTGCACACCATCTATGGTGATGGTACTCAATGATGCATCACATGGGTCATGACTACGGGGCTGCTAGATGATCGTCAAGTCGAGGTGAGAGCTCTCTCTCTCTCTCTCTCTCCTCAATCTCGAGGAATGGCCCCGAGTCTCCAAGAGAAACTCGAGGCCCTCGAGATGGCAATGAAGGCACTAATCAAGGAGAGTAAGAAGACATCCGATTCCAACCTCAATGAGGTGGAGAACAAACTACACCGGCACATCATGGCCCTCGAAGCACGGGTCACGGACCTTGAACAAGAGAACACAGCACTCAAGGAGGAGGTGAGTGCATTGAAAGTGGAACTGGTAGCCGTCAAGAACACCAAGAAGGAAGAAGGGGAGATCAATGAGAACACTCTCACGGCCATCAAAGAAGAGATCTCCAAGGAGATCACAAAGGACATGGAGGGAAAACTCGAAGCCAAGCAGTCAGAATGGGTTGAGGTGGTGAAGAAGAACATCTGCAAAAAAGTGAGGGAGGAGACTCAAAGGGAAGAACATCAAATCATTCACACCACCATTGAGGAGGAGAAGATGAGGCATGCCCGCCGCCTCAACATTCGAGTCACAGGTATAGCCGAGACACCCAACTCCACTCTTGAGAAAGATGGACAGCTTCTATGCATGAAGCTAGGCTACAGGGAAGAGGACCCTCTCCCCTTCACCAAAGCATGGAGAGCCTGGAAAGACTCAACACACAAGCGATCCCTCATCCTACAGTTTGCAGGAGAGACGGAGAGGGTCACCTTCATGAGGAAGAGGGTCATACTACGAGGCTTAGAGGGAGCTCCTATTTTCTTGGATGATGATCTCACGAGGATACAGCTAGAGCATAGGAGAGCTTACATGCCACAAGTCTTACACGCGAGGAGAGAAGGCAAGAAGGCCTTCTATCGAGATGGTCGGGTCATCATTGATGGTTGGCCCATGGATTGCCCATGGATTAGCGGTTTGGGGCCTATGGGACACAGACCAGGCCACACTGACAGAGATACACATGGCAGTATGGAACTGTAATGGTTCACTATGGGTGCAGCTCGGATGACTGGAGCATGTTATGGTGGGGAGAGACATCATACTTCTGACAGCGACACATCAGAGCCCAGAGAGAGGGCTACTTCGAGTAGAGGGATTCTAGTGGGAGTCAGCATACAGTAGGACCACACGCCAGGGTACCTCGAGAGGGTCGGGGGGGAGTAGCAGTTCTATTCAGATGGGAGCTACAGGGGAGACTGAGAGTGGTAGCATAGGATCCAGAGGCCAGATACATGTGGATTAGCTTACAGCTCTCACAAGACATGGTTATATACATAGCCCTATGTTACTTTCCTCCATCAGGATGATCCTCCTATGTCATTACAGAGGACATGCCACCAAAGGAGGAGGAGACAGGAGCCTCGCCATACACTTGTCTGTCAGAGGAGATTATGCATTATTCTACACTAGGGGAAGTATTTCTTACGGGTGACTTCAATGCCCACACACAGAGTAGATAATGTGAGGTGTATGACTATGATGACATGGAGATCCTCCACCCTGTGGATCCAAAGGAGATAGGGGCTAGTCGGGCATCAGAGGACACTGGACCAGACAGAGGACATTATGGGGACCACTTACTAGAGTTGGGAGCCAGGCATCGTCTCGTTATTTATAACAAGATGCTACAGTGGTGGCCAGGATCAGGAGGGCTGACATGCTTCCCACATGGGGGTCATACACGGACCGGAGGCATGGTGGTGGACTACATTATGGGGTCTTTGGAGGCATCACAGGCTGTCACCTCATTCTCCATCCCACCTCATCCTATTGGGGCAGATCATACATACTTGGCATTTTCACGAGCCGGATCACTAGTATCACCAGCCCCCCACATACCGACGCCACACTACCATCTACTTCACACACATGACATGGTAGACATATACACTGGCAGAGTAGAGGATGGGCTCCTACTCATGGATCCCCTGGCACCTATGGATACCATTACAGCAGCCCAGCTGGCATCACTCCTACACACGGCTGCATTACAGAGCTTCCCACATCGTGTCCACTCAGGAGAGCCTGCGAGATCTGGGACTATGCCCTAGAATAGATGGTATGATGACGAGTGCAGAGCCCTATACTCATGGCTCTGCATACAGAGAGCCTTGGGAGCCATCACAGAGCAGGAGTCGAGGAGAGAGATGAGGAGACTTACTCGCCGCAAAAGGCGGGCCTTCGCAGAGATACAGGAGCTAGAGATCTTCCATTTCTTCATGAGTAGAGATAGCCCTATCTCATGGCAGCACTTCAGAGAGCCCCGGACACCGACACCCATTGCAGACCCACAGACATGGCACACATATGCAGAGGGCCTATACCACGCCCCACAGCAGCCACCTATACCTTAGCCCACATGAGCCTCGACCTACCACAGCTAGCTTCTTTACCCACTTGATGGTAAAAGAAGCTATCCACCGCCTACAGCATGGACGGGCCACCGACCATACGGGCCTACAGGGTGAGCATCTCATATATGCAGTAGATTCTTTGGCTCCTTTTCTTGCACACCTGTTTAACAGGGCACTAGCAAGGGGCTTGCCTGCGGAGTGGACGATGCACACCATTGTGCCGATCCACAAAACAGGGGATATGCTCGATCCGGAGAGCAACTACAGGACGGTTATGGTTGGCCACGTGTTGGCCAAACTCTATGGTGCAGTGTTGGAGCAAGAGCTGAGCTTATATGCTGAGCGAGCAGGTTTACGCTCATCAGGGCAGGCAGGCTTCAGGAGAGCTTTCTCTACCACTGACCATGTATTCACTTTGAGATGTATGATTGATCAGGCCAGAGTGAGGAAGAGAAAGCTCTATTGCTCCTTTGTGGATTTCCGCAAGGCATTTGACACAGTACCACGAGAGAGGCTCTTTCAGCGCCTGCAGTCTCCTGGCATACCAGCAGATATGACATGGGGCATCTATGCATTATATGAGCAGGTTTTTGGGCGAGTCAGATGCCCACCAGGAGGTATGTCCAAGACTATTGCTAGCACCATTGATGCCCACTTTCCCCCACGCTATTTGGGTTATACATTGATGAGGTGGCTGACTTCATTACACGGGGAGGCGGAGATGGAGTTGATCTAGCAGGTACCTCAGTACATATTATGCTTTATGCTGATGATATTGTATTAGTGTCTGAGTCTCCAAGAGGTCTACAGCAGCATCTACATGCACTCGATGATTTCTACACACAGAGGGGTCTTACTGTGACCCTTGGGAAAACCAAGGTTATGGTCTTTCATACATCGAGACAAGACAGGAGTCAGCTGCTGACATTCACTCTCGCAGGACGCCAGGTGGAGGTGGTGACATCATACGTGTACCTAGGGGTTATCTTCTCTGCACAGCAGCCACCACGCGCTTCACCATGGGTTCAGTAGAGCAGCGAGAGCCAGATTGACACGGGGATATGCAGCATTGGCTATGCTAGAGAGTCAGTGCCACCAAGTGCATTTTCAAAAGCCCCGGACGAAGGGGTGGCTATTTGACACATTAGTCACACCGGCACTGATGTATGGAGCAGTGGTATGGGCTCCAGGACTTGCTACCCATTGGTGGACACAGATAGAGAGACCACAGGCCCTCATGGTGGCACGCATGATACGCAGCAAACTGTCAGTACCTCATGACATTATCCGAGCAGAGTTTTCTGCGCCTCATATGATGGTAGAGGCCATATTCTAGACTATATGCCTGCTAGACCGATTCAGAGAGATGCCACAGGACAGATTGTCATACAGAGCTTTTGAGGCATCTAGACAGCTGGCTGAGGCAGGAGACAGAGGATCATGGTATGCACAGGTCACACATTGGTTCTCACAGCATGGCCTAGACATGGATCATCTACCACCATTCCAATATGACAGGGATGCACCACATATCCGTCTCTCTCATAGTGAGAGGAACAGAGTATTGAGACGACCAGGACCTATGGTAGCTCTATACACGAGAGACATGGATATCACCTACACAGCCTCTTCCAGCAAAGATGCTATACTAACAGAGATCACTTCATGAGTATCACTAATGATGGATTTATAGAGAGGCCTAGATACATGGAGGGCTTTTACCACACGGCTCTCGAGTAGCTATTGGTCAGCTTAGAGTCTCATCACATCGATTGGAGATCGAGACTGGTAGAGCAGCACGGATCCCCCGACGAGAGGAGAGGGTATGCAAATTGTGCAGAGAGGAGGTGGAGAGTGAGGAGCATTATGTATGTAGATGCAGAGCATATACAGCCATCAGAGAGAGATATCCCATTTTATTCAGAGAGCCACATTCCCTACGCCAGATCTTTGAGGCAGCAGACCAGCGCATACTGGGGAGATTCATTCTAGACATACAGCATCACAAAGAGACATCATTACAGGCTCAGACAGCTCCAGAGGGGGGACGACAGACACAGATTACTATATTTTTTCAGAGATCCACCCCACTCCCAACCCCTACACAGCAGGGAATTACTCTCCAGAGAGCAGAGACACTCAGAGCAGCCCGCAGGAGACAGAGGACACCTGGCTTTCGGACACCACGCCTATACCAGAGAGAGATGACAGAGATCAGTGCTCAGTTTCACAGAGAGGGGTGCAGAGCGACTGGCTCGCTTCAGAGTAGACCCAGGCATGTTCTCTTTAGGGAGCTGTGGACACCCCCTTCATTGATGTATACCATTCTATACCCCCAGTATGGTACAAGATGGAGCTAGCTAGGTTGCATATCATGATTGTATACTCCATGCATATAGCTTTGCATTCTCCTAGTAGTAGAGCTCCATCACCTCCCCCACTCATTGTACTTATTGCACACCCAGACTCAGCTTTTTAGTTCAGTACTTTTTCATTTTGTTGGGATGACAAAGGATACCCCACACGCTTTTTAGTTCAGTACTTTTTCATTTTGTTGGGATGACAGGTACACTGATTTGTCTCATAGGACGAGTTCGATCTTTTGGACGACATTAATAAAATCTTTCTCTCTCTCTCTCTCTCTCTCTCTCTCTCTCTCTCTCTCTCTCTCTCTCTCTCTCTCTCTCTCTCTCTCTCTCTCTCTCTCTCTCTCTCTCTCTCTATGTCATACGATGCTCATAATCTCAAGGCTCATCCTCAAAATCGAAGCACAAAATGTAAATAGCAAAATCAATATCCCATTCAATTAAATCAATTGAGATAGGCTCTTCATCATAGGAGGTAGGGGTGGAGGTTGTGCGAAGATGTGGAGAGTCATGCACTAGCGCTCTCTTGGCTAGATTCTTTTGACTATCTCCACTCTTCATGGAGAAGAGGAAGTCCAAAGGTATCCAACAAAAGGCAGAGTCGGGGATGGAGAATGTGATATTATCACATCCAATGTAAAACAAACTCTAGAGAAATAAAACAGGCTCTCTACCTCGATGCTCTTATAAAACCTTAGGTAGATGTGGTCCCCAAGGTGAGCATATCGAGAGCTAGAGATCCACTTGGCAAAATTATCTTGAGATGAGCCATCAAGAGGGAGTGCTAGGAAAGCTAGGCAAGATGGTAGAGAGTAAGAGAATGAGCCCTAGTTACTAATATCTATACTTACACTAAACTTATCTTTATACTTATAGTTAAACTTATCTTTACACTTATTATTTATATACATAGTTATAGTTTTCTATATATTTATATTCGTAGTAGTTAAAAATATCGTTGTACTTATACTAATACGTATGCCCTCATAGTTGTAGTTTTTTAATATTAAAATTAATATTTATAGTTAAAAATATTTATACTAATACTTATTCATTAATTCTTATATATCTTATATTAAGATATTTATATAAGACTAAACTTCAACATTACAAAAATAACCATAACACAAATCGAAAATACTTAGAGAATACTAGACATAATAGAGTTCATTTTATTAATAAAAAATAGCAAGATGCTCATTTACAAGAATTCCACAATCTGAAGATTATGGGAAGCAATACATTGTGCATAGAGCATGGAGTTCTTGCATCTATTCATCACCTTCCTACCATCTAACTTGAAATGGAATTTTGTACGTGGATCGCTCATCAACAGTAAAGGAATTTCATGCCTAAGAAATATAAGAGGCCAATTTATCTCCACACTAATTGTATTTGTGTCATGTCTTGCCCAACCGACCTTGACATCTACCATTGCAGAATGCGCTCGAGACATCGAGTGTCTTGATCATATCTCATCCAATCACCTCTGACACAAGCCTCCATCTTCTGTCATGGCATCCACCATTGCAGAATGCTCGGAACACCGAATGTCTTGAACTAAGCTCATCCAATCACATATGACAAGCCTCCATCTTCTGTACCTGAATCGCATGCATAATGTTTGTCAAGAAACAAAGTAACTACCATAAAAATAAATGAGGTGAGTACAATTGCTTATAGAACATACATAACTCTACATTGGGATAAGTTATTACCTAAAGTAACATCAGATTTGGTCACTCAATGTTCAACTATATCTTCACGATTGGTTCTCTTTGTATCCCATTCATTGCCTATCAAGTGGACCAGCCAATCCTCACTTGGGGCCTTGCATGCAAATGTGATTTTGATTTTCTTCAAACCCCTTCACAAGCTACAAAACAAGTATGCAAAACAACTAAATGGAATAACCCACTTAAGTGGACATCTTTGGAGCCAGTACTGGTTTCATAGAATCTTGCACCTCATTTGCAAGCTTCACCCTACAAGGTTCTATTACGTCCATGCTAGCTTTTGGCCATTGTAAAGAAGATAAGGTTAGAAGCGAAATGGATTCTAACAAGCGATATATATCATTACGAGATGGCTTAACATACACAATAATCAAAAAAGAAGATCCATTAGGCCGCCAAAGAGCTTATTCTCAAATAGCAACTCCCCAATTTCATAATTAGGCACTTCATTGATTGCTATTCTTCAATTCTTGATGGATACAAAGCTAGGAAAAGCGTACCATCATAAAGATATTAGAAATGACACCAAAATTTTTTAAAAAGATACTAGATTTAACTATATTATAGATCAACATCAAATCACATACTTCCCATTTCACATGTGCTCCATTGAGGCACTCCGTTGACTGTTATTTTTCCACTAAGACACTCCATTGATTGCTATTCTTCAATTCTTAATGGATTCAAAGCTAGGAAAAACGTACCATGATAAAGATATTAGAAATGACACAAAAATTTTAAAAAAGACACGTGATTTAATTATATTGTAGATCAACATCTAATCACATACTCACCATTTGGCATGTGCTTAGAGATCTTGATGGAAAGACGCACACAGATATCTTTGTGCACATGTGCATGTTGAATAAGCACCTTTTTCCATTAGGATGCTGCCTAAAATCCATTATTTTTCGCTTCCACCAATGATTTTTCCAATCTTCTCTGAAAATCAAGCATTTGTAAGCATTACAACTCATGGATGCCATGACAAATCACAACAAGAACTCATTAGAGTTTTATCTAAATGAGATGAAAATCTAAAGAAGATCAAGATAGTAGAGAGAAAGCTACCTTGTAAGATTTCCCTTAGAAAGCCTAACAGAAAGAGTTACTACATGGATGAAATCTAAATTTGGTCATAATTCACACAGGTGTTATCACAAGATATGGTAGAGATGATGCTACCTTTAAATTTTGGTGGAGAAAGAAGAAATATACGGAGTAAACCGCCCAAGAAAAAGGGGGAGAAATGCAAAAAGTGGGAAAGTGAAAAGTTGAGCATTTAAAAATGGATATGAAATGAAACTAGTCATGTGAATTTTTGTGAGAACCACAAGGTACATCTGACATCTCTTTGATGTGGGACTCCAATATCATATTCCACTTATATAAAAGATGTGTTAATACTAATAATAAAGATGCTGACCGACGTGACGACATTAGCAAGGAAGGTCGCACTCGTCGTGGAAAGTGACGAGTCTAGGACCTAACCAACCCTAACTCAGGTCCTCCGATATCACTAGCCTGAGGGTGAACTTGCTTGCTTGTGAGAGGCCTTCTGGTGGCAATGCTCCCTAGCTCTGTCAATCCCATAGTCTAAGCGACATACTAATCTACATTTGGATGGGCCAAATGAGTGCGATGCTTCCCTTTTCCAGCTTACATGATGTTTGAAAAGTTCTTGTAAGAACCTTGCATGAGCACATTGTACAAAATATAACATACTTGCATTGTTGTTTGATTTTTCTTACTTCTTGTATGAGATCAAATGAATGGAATCAATGTTATTTATGTTTTCTATTTAAATTTTTGAAATGGTCTCCATGTTGATTCTTAAGCTATGTGTTAAACGGAATTCCGGGATCCAAGCGGAGGCAACCCACACATGCCAAGTGGTCGAGGACCCAACAGCAAATAGTGTTGGTCACATTGGCTCACCCTCCCATAGAATGAAGTCAAAGATACATATATGGGCATTATTATCAGTAGAGCCAAACATTGCCTCTCATTTGATTCTCACTTGTAGGGGACACTATAATGATTATGGATCATGATTGGTACAATTCCACATGGGGAGTTCATTTCTTGTCAAGATCATGAATGATTCAAGTGTTGAATCTACGTACAAGAAATCCAAGGACATTCCTCCACAAAGCACTGTATAGATGTATACCCGAACCAGGTTAGGACGACACAATACTCCATCCCCAATGGAGGGTCTACACAAATGCACAAATACATACGCAATGTTTGTGCATGTCAAGCTTACATCACCTTCTCAAAATTGAGCAAATTATTAAGATCCTACCAACAAACCATGTTACAAGCATGAAATAGGTAGTTGCGAGTGAAAAGACAAAGTAAGGCAAGTACATTCTTGCAAAAGACAACATACTATGCATCAAAGACTTCATTTTTAGAAGGATATTCTTGTAATAGGGCAACATAGTATGCATCAGAGACTTTCACTTCCAAGCACCTGGTGGGTCCAGTCCAAAAAAACAGCACAAAATCCAGTGGCTATTTCCAAAGGCAACATCAATGTTTTATAGATAGCTAAAATAGGCAACATAGTATGTATGCATCAGAGACTTTCACTTCCAAGCACCTGTTGGGTCCAATCGAAAAAAAAAACACAGAAATCCATTGGCTATTTCCAAAGGAACTAGCCCAACATCAATGTTTTTATAGATAGCTAAAATAAAAAAGGATGATGTTTGACCTAAGCTTAAGGTTGGAAAAGGAATTGCTTGAAGTACATTGCTTGCTTGAGCTCAAGATTTGCAATGTGTGTTGTATTTATTAGATCCATAAAGTTGCATCAATACTAATCTTGGTAGACCTTAGGTCAAGCAAACAAACATGAAATGAGTACAATCATACTTTGTGAATACATTTCAAAGCTTTGAACAGAAAACATAATCCCATGCACAAAGAGCACATTATAGATCCCGCAATTCCATAGGAGGGTCTTCAAATAAAACTTCACATACAGGTAAAACGGTTATCTTACAGCAGAAATACATCTTGCCCCATGTTCAGCCACACAACGAGCGTGTTGTATTTGCAAGGAAGGAAGAAGGAACGCCACTACATACACAGGAATTTTTCTCAGAGATTATCGCTTGTGTAGAAAGTTTTAATAGTCCCCACCACCACATATATAATCCACCTCTACATAGCTGAACCGTGCCAAGCTTCACGTTTTTTGTCCATCACCCACAGCAAAAAATCTTTGCAAAATCCACACACTCCTGAGTCCAAATACATAAGCCTTTGTAAAACCAAGCAAACCAAAGACAGGTTGGAATGTCTCATCCACAAGACTTTCCTAAACTTCATGTCAGCACCACTGCTTGAAAGGTGCCATTCAAAGTTTCAGCAGACTCAAAACCTGCCGCGTCGCTTCTTCTCCCTTTGTCTCAGTATCCTGCTCTTCAAGTTCAGATAGGCGTGGTGGAGCTGAGCAGACAGGGACTGTTTGACGCACGCGTACTCGTGGAGCCAAGGAAGTTGCAGGTTTGAAAGTAATAGTAGTAGGATGAACCCTAGGTTGGGATACCCACTGGTTCCCAGTTGTCAACGGCATAGGATTATATGGCGTCTGCACTAAAGGAGCGCCTTCTTCTAGAGAATTAAAGTCACTACTATTAGTTCTTATTATGATTGTCGAAGTTCCACCTTGGAACCAATCTTTTTCATCCTGCTGAAGTTGATTGATTGGGAGGAAAGTTGTATGGGGATCTACTCCACGATTTATGGACACTGTGTGGACTTGTGCAGGCATCGGCTGGACAATATTGCCAGCCCCAAGTGTAGTAATTCTGGTTGCTGTAGTTGACTTCCCAGGTAGCCCTGAGTTATGAGGATCAATAGAAGAATCATACAATTTGTTTATATGGAGATCGCCCCACTGAACGAGGACCTGCTTTTGTCCAGACATAGGCTCAGCCTTTGCATCCATTGATGTCCAGGAGGAAGAAGAAATGTATGGGGCTTGCATATCTGTCGCTCCCTGATCAGAAAATTCTGAGAAGGGGATTACCCTAACACGTTGGGGGGTTGCAACTGACCTGGCCATTTCTGATGGAGGCTGAGAGTTAGAAGGTTGATACACCCGTTGTGGTGCCTGTGTTCTGGGACTAGTATCATCCTTCGGTGCATTCATCAAAGCACGAGCAATAATTATCTGCAACTGCTCATCTGAGTCTGATGGTGATTGAGATGAGGTGCCACCTTGAGTCACAACTGCAAGACACAGACACAAACTGAGGCGACCTTTGTGCTTCATCACTAAAAAGAGGCTTATTTATAAAACAGCACATGCACACTGATATGTCATCACCTCTTGTTTACAGAACTCAAAACAAACATGATAACATCAATCTTACTACATAGCATATAAAAATTTCAGGTTAACTCCCAAACTTAAGTAGGAAAAACTGTGCACCTGCAACTTCATATAAATGTACTCCCAGCTTCATACCCTCAACTTTATCATGTATTGAGTGCACCAAGTGTCCCATTCTTCAGTCCCTACTATGCATGTGTCATACTGGGGGCTATGGTTCAAGTTTAGCAGAGGTCACCCACGTCGTCATCAGCGCAACATCTGACTTGCAAGTTTGAACCTCCTATCCCTACTCTCAATGACGTTTTAAAAAGACAGACCATTGTAATATCCGTCATAAAGGGATTTGCAAGGGTTACTGTAACAAATTGTCACATGAACGTCAAATTCTGCATAATTACATCTATTGCGACAGTCTGTGAGGTCTATTTTCTCCTCTAAATGGACTGAAACGATGTTGGTTATATTAATTGTTGTGTTGTTGTGGACTTCGCAGATGACATCTCCACCATGGCCGCATGAAGGGACCAAGGCATGGCTTTGTGAGAGAATTTTATGTCCATGTAAACAATTCAAGCATGCATTCAGAGAGAGTGGCAGATAGCCAGCACACGAGCACACATTTCAGCTTTCTCTAAACCAACTGTTGGTGCATGGATCGGTATGTGTTTTTTATGTTAAGATTTTGATAAACTATTTTGCAATTGATAATTCGCATAAATAGTTTAGTAAAAATTTTCTAATGATGTCTCTATAGGATGAGGACTCTTCACATCGTGGAGAGGTAAGATATCAACCTTACTGCCAATGAGGTGACAGCTTCAATGGTAGAGATGTTTGTCTAGGACCAGGAGGTCCTGAGTTCAAAACCCCACATGGCGCTTCCTCAGCGGCATCGCCTACGGGCGGATAAAAAGCGCCTACGGACCGTAGAAAATGGTAACTACAGGAGGATCTTGGTCCTAAGGCGAGTCGGAAAAAAAAAGATATCAACCTTACTACTCTGTTCAATTAGCACGGTTTAGGTGAGGCATGGGCCAAGCACTAGAAGGGAGGACAACACCTTTGGAAGGACAAGGCAAAGGCACCTCAGAACCTCGGAGTGATGGTATACAAAACCCTGATCCACTACATTGCAATATAGCAAGAGGCGACATGGATGATATGATGGAAGCGTTCTTTGATATGGAGGTGATTTCACACACCATCGGTGAGAAGGCAGTGTGATTTTCCCAATGCTCTATACTTGAGAAAATTCTCGACTCTCGTCAAGACAAACATTGGTATGGAATTGTCAATATAAGCATCGGTGTAAGTGTATGCCTACATGCATACGGGATGAATGCTATGCACAAATGCACACACGTCCTGATGCAAACTCTAAGGCTTCTATGACATCTATATGCATGAATGATTCTCTCCAAGTGGGTTAGGGACTTTAACTGACTGACTAACTCACTATGGCTGAGGAATGACCTACGTAGCTCGTGCCTGACATATCCTGGACTGAGGATTACAATGGGATCACGGCGTACGACAAATATTATCCTAAAAGGGTTCTAATACTGTACAATGTTGCATTGATGATGATGAGCCATCTTGTCACCATGCACTACAGTGCAGAGTGCATGTGACACTTCCTTCCCGTTACTGGCACTGTGTTTGCCCCCTCCATCCTCGCTTGTTTGCACGCCACCGCTCAACTCAGCCGCTCCTAGCGGTACTAGCGCAGGGAGAACCGCCTCTGTCCCTTTCCACTAGCTGAGTGGGCAGCACTATTGCGTGGCGAGCCATCGCCACCCAGCCAGTGGGTGGTGCTCAGCCCATTTTGTGCCTTTTGAGGCAAGGGCACCTTTTTTCTACGCCGTCCAGTTCGTCAGCGCCCCACTCGTCGCCCACACCGTCATGGCCCGACGCCCTGCACTATGTTGGTCCAGGTTGCTCTGCCTTTCTTCATCTGCTTGCGCCTCTAGTGATCTTTTCCAGCCCTGCCTTAGTGCTATTCGACCATAGATGATGCTTTTGGTGGCTCCCTGTTCCGGCACCAGCTCACCGCTTCTCAACATACTTAACTATGCGGCATCCCGTACCTCAATGCCATCACCTCTACCTGCCCAGCCCTCCTTGCCTCCTCACGAAGCTCTCTGCACCTTTGCTGCCCGCATTCGGCACTTCACTGTGTCATCAGCACGATCAACGGTCAATACAGAGGTCCCTTGGCATGGTGCCTCGTCCATTATGTGTTCCTGGCATAGAACCTTATCATAGCTTGTAATAGAGATGGTGAGCTCAAGTCAGCTGGTGATCTTGCAGGTTCTTGTCCTCTGGCTGAAGCACAACAATGAAGCAACCTGGCTCTTGTCTCCAAGCCAATGGAGCATAGCAATATTGTCCATCTATCTGGTTCTATTGCAGTCTCGTCAACCTGCTGCAATCTCCTGGCATTTTGAGGTAATGGGAACCAACCAGTCTTGATTTGATGCTCCAGTTCTTGTTTTAATCTAGATTCCGAGGCAGGATGGTGACCGTTTGGAGATTCGACAGTCGCACCCCATCACCCTCTTAGGAAACGCTTGCAAAATCCTCCCTAAAGCCATCAGCCGTCACTTGCAGCCTCTTCTTCCTGACCTGATCCATGGAACAGACACCGATTTCATCTAGGATAGGAGCATCTTGGATAACATCTTCACCTTTTGGGAGGTCACTTCTGCATCCAGACTTCGCAGGGAGGACATGGTTGTTCTTCTTCTAGATTTTGAGAAGGCCTATAACAGGGTAAATTGGGCTGTTTTGGAGGGCACCATGCTCAGGATAGGATTCCCGACTGGATGGAATAGAGCCGTCTCCGCCCTATACTCCTCGGCAGCTCACAATCAGGGGCAGCACAGAGCAACTTGGAAGGATTTCGTGAGCAGGAGAGGAGCATTCCGAGGGGTCTTGCTTCTCTCCACCGTCTTCAAGAGAGTTCCCCCGATAGCCCGTGGATTGAGAGTCAGCTTGCTGCCGCCCGTACAGAGATCAGATCCATCGAGGAGAAGAGGGTGGAGTACAGATACCATGCTAGAGCTTCCTTCTAGACCCAAGCGGGAGATAGTCACTGGGGACTTCTTTGAGATTGCAGGCCCTCACAGGCGAAGAGATGGTATTCGCAGATTGCATGGCCAAGATGGAGCTATCATCTCTGACCCCCCCCCCCCCCCCATGTGAAAGCCATTGCCACGGATTTTTTTAGATCTCTCCTCACGGGTGCCCCATTATCTTCACAGGTGGTGGATGCCCGGGAGAGGGTCTGGCAACACCCCCCCGCTCTCCGGACCTTCTTATTGACTCCCTTTACAACAGAGGAGCTGGCAGAGGCCTTGACGGCTCTCCCTAGGGGCAAATGCCCAGGGCGGACGGGCTTCCACATTCCTTCTTTCTTCGCCACAAGGATCTCATGGAAGACGGCTTTCAAGCAGCCTTCAATGAGATTATGACTACAGGTGCCATGCCAGAGAGGCTCTCAGAGGGTTTGATTCACTTGATTCCTAAGGAGGGTGGTGACAGATTGGAGATCTGGAAGTGGAGACCCATCACCCTCCTTGGGACCGCCTACAAGATTTTGGCCAAGGCCATCAGCGGGAGACTTCAGCCTTTCCTCCCCGACTTGATCCATGACTTTCAGACAAGTTTTGTTCAGGATCGGAGCATTCTTGACAACATCTTCACACTTTCTGGGAGGCCACAGCTTCGGTGTCACATGCCGAAGCTTCAAGGTAGATCGGTAACTTCAATGCTCAGAAATCAGCAATCGTTCACGATGTGAATAATGCACAAAACTGAAAATAGATGTGCAGAAAATAGAGAGAGAGAGAGAGAGAGAGAGAGAGAGAGAGAGGGAGAAGAGGACCCAGTATTGGGTCCCGAATACCCTCTGTAGGGCCCCCACCACGGATGGTGTATTTCCTTCTGTTAGAATGATGCAAACCAGAAAATAAAAGACTGAACCTGGACCTTCTTGACTGAGGTAAACCTGCCCTTGACCTTCAGCCTTCACCCTTGCGTTAGCTTCTCCTTGGCTTGTCTGGCCCCCTTGAGTAGCTTCAGCACCTTGTGAAGATTCAGATGCCTGAAATGCAGCCCATGGCTGGGTATTTATACCCTTTGTAACCTTCAATCAGCCAGCTTAACATAGGCGGCCAGCAGTTTTTTTTCCCACGACCAGGTCCAATAGCTTTTAATGCTAGCAAACTCAAGTGTTTTCACACCTACCTGTCCTGTCCATCATGCGCATTTATGCTGGGCTGCTGGGCTGCTGGGCAGCCCTGCGCATGGACAAAGGCTGTTGGGCAGCCAGTGTGGAGTGTCCCACACCTGGCCGGCAGCCAAACTAGGCTTGGGGCCCAGTCAGCTGGCTGTCCAGGCCCCTAGGGCTGGCTGACAGCCCCTTCCAGCCCACAACATGGCTGGTGGGCACAGCCGGGGCCCTCCTGGCCCCTTGGGGGTGGTTCTACACCTACCCCATGCCCACTCTATGAATGCACACCTAAGCCTTGGGGTAGCCCTATGGGCTGGCCCCATTTCTAACTGCAAACCTACATGCTCTACACAGATGTCTAGCATCTGGTCGCAGACCAAACACACAGAGCAACTGACATCATTCCAAAGGGAGACTCACAGCGCGGACTGGCACAGCTTCATGTGCAAGACAATGCACACCTGACCTCGGACGCATGGAGTGAAGGCACAGGAACGGAACGGAATGGAAATGAAATGACAATACAAGTGCAAAACAATGATAACCAAGAGTACTCACATGTAGACCAAGAGAGCTTGATGTTGATTGATTGTCTAAGACTAGAAAGTACAATGCCTTTATAGGATAGGCACACACACTCTAAGTGTCACATGTATATGGGATAAATCCCAATATGCCACATGGCACTTACACAAAGACTAGACATAAAACTCACTTTAGACACACTAGAACACTCACTTTGACTTCATGTTCTAACACCCCCCGATGAAGGCAAGGTGAGAGACTACTGGAATGAGCCAAGAACAGAACATGGCAATGACGGACTACCAACCTCCAAGTTAGAACTAGACATAGTTCCCACACAATCTCAGAGGCAAGTGAGCATGGCTCAGAGGCTAGTGAGCATGGTACAAATGACTCAGAGGCTCATCAAGCATGGCTCAGAGGCTCATCATGCATGGATGCATGAACAACTCAGAGGTCTAGACAACTGGAGCAACCTGAGATCCTATCAAAGCCAATACATGACTCCACAATACATCCCCCTCCTGACTCCATAACAGAATGGTGGGGAGTCAGACACGAAAAAACAGGAAAGATTACAACATTTTAGGAGGACAATCCAAGGCTGTGAACCTTTATTGACTCAACACACATGATTTATTTGCATTCATTTTAGGGGGACTCCCAAGGCAGAGTACCTTCAACACACTCAAAAAACAAAGTCAAGATCATCCGGTGCATAGACCTCTTCATCAAGAGAGAGATCTTGGATGTGAGCAGTGAGAGCATGATTTGGAGTAGAGGTGTCTGCATCGTCTTCGTCTTCGTTGGATATAGTCCCAACCAAGTTGGCATGGTCTTTAGATTGTTGTTTGGCCAGCTTCTGGAAGCAACAATCTTCGGTGTGACCAAGCTTTCCACAGTAAGTGCACTTGAAAGGTTTGAAGTTACCTTTCCCTTTAGGAAACCTCCCTTTAGAAAATAGTGCATTGGCGTCAGGAGTATCAATATGCCTTCTTTCATGATCAAGAAGCATAGCAACCATGTCATGGTAGCTCATGCTTGCCACTCTTAATGCTGGTATAATCTCCCGATACTTAGGAATTTCTTCAATGCTCGTGAGGAGCACTGCGACTTGGTCTTCATCCCCAACTGGGGCCTTCAACGCAGCAAGTTGAGTGATGAGAGACTCCATATGATTCAGATGAGCGAGAAGAGAGTCCTCATGCTTCATCTGGAGTTTGAAGAATTCTTGACGGAGGAAGACCTTAGAATTGATTACCTTATTGCCAAAGAGACCTTCAAACTTCTCCCATAATTCTTGAGCAGTGGAATCAAAGTCAAGATGATGAATAACTTCATCACCCAAACCCAAACCAATGAGAGAAAGGGCTTTGTCGTTTAAATTCTCCCAGTGTAGAATTTTCTTCTCATCCGATTGTGGCTTTTTATCCTTGCCACAAACAACATTCCACACCCCGTCTTTCATAAGGATAAGACGCAACTTTGTTTGCCATGTCGGAAAGTTCTTACCAGTGAACTTTTCAATGAAGGCACTTGTTTTCGAGGACTCCATGGCAATCACGGGTAGTTGGAGTAGATGAAGCAGGGCAGCGGCCTGTTGAAGATAAAGCAGGGCAGCGGCTTCATAAATTCGTGGGCAGCTCCATCATCACGAACAGATCAGCATCAATTCAGGACAGCAATGTGGGGCAGCTCCTGCATTGTCTCGAACAGAAAATTACGGGCAGCAGCTGGGCAGAGTGGCGGCCTGAACAGGAGCGGCAGCAGGACAGCAGAGTGCGGCGGCCTGAACAGGAGCGGCAGCAACAAACGGCTTGTTGCAGAAATTCGTGGACAGCAGCAACGGCCTGTTGGAGAAGACGCGCAGGAATGTGGCGGCCTGGATTCAGGGCAGAATCGGGGCAGAATATGGCGGGCAAATCTGCAGCAATAGAGGCGGCCTGATGGAGCAAAACGTGGACAGCAGCAGCGGCCTGTAGAAGAGACAGGAGCGGCTTGCAGGGCAGCAACGTTGGGGCAGATGGTGGGCAGCAATTGGAGCAAACGTGGAGCAGAAATCGAGGCAGCCACTTGGAGAAGACGGGCAGCAGGTAGTAGAGGTCTTCAAGATGGAGGAGAGCATACTCTCTTGCACTTAGAGAAAGAGAGAGAGGGCATGGCTTCTCTTTTTGGCCTCCCTCTCCTCAATCTCTAGGAGCAAAGGAGCAGTGGCTCTGATACCACATGAAGGCACAGGAACGGAACGGAATGGAAATGAAATGACAATACAAGTGCAAAACAATGATAACCAAGAGTACTCACATGTAGACCAAGAGAGCTTGATGTTGATTGATTGTCTAAGACTAGAAAGTACAATGCCTTTATAGGATAGGCACACACACTCTAAGTGTCACATGTATATGGGATAAATCCCAATATGCCACATGGCACTTACACAAAGACTAGACATAAAACTCACTTTAGACACACTAGAACACTCACTTTGACTTCATGTTCTAACATGGAGTGGAACCCTTGTTGACTCATCCTGGACTAGGCTCGCATGGGACCAGTTTTCCACTCCCCGTCCTGCACCTTCTTGCTCAAATATGTCTACGTGGCATCCAAGCGCGGGATGCACGTGACATTCGGCCAAGATACGGCAACATGACTTCATTGTGCTCCTGCTAGATTTTAAGAAAGCTTATGATAGAGTTGCCTGGAGCTTTTTGGAGGACACGATGTACCGGATGGGGCACCCAGTGGAGTGGATCCGCGGTGTTTCAGGCCTCTACTCAACCTCTCATAGTCAGATTCTCATTCAAGGAACCCGATGTGACAGATTTCCCCTTTCTCACTCGGTCCGGCAAGGCTGACCACTGGCACCATACCTCTTCCTATTAGTCGCCAAGGCCATGAGTAGTTTTCTCTCAGCTCAGGAGACGGGGCTCCAAGGATTGCGTCTCCCCATCCGTACTCAGGAGGAGCTGCTGGACTCAGAGTTTGCAGATGACACAGTAGCATACTTATCCGGAGATGTGGGGAATCTCCAGAGATTCGCAAAGGCGATTGAGATCCTTTGTCGCGCATCAAGAGCGTAGATCAACTGGCACAAGTTGTGTGGTTTTTAGGCAGGCTCCACACCCGCCCCAACTTGACGTCCAATTGAGCCTTTTCAGTGGATCCCGAGGGGCACTCCAGTCTGCTATCTTGGATGTCAGGTGGGCATCGATATCTCCCCAAAGCAACAACTCGCCCCTCTTCTTATGAGCATTTGGAAGAAGCTTTTGTACTGGAGTTCTGCAAGGCTATCCCTAGACAGCCGAGTGGTGGTGGCGAACCAGGTCCTTGCCACCATGTGGTACATTACTTCTTGTTGGGCCTTCTCCCGAGCATGCATTGGTCAAGTACAGCGGTTGATCCAGAACTTCTTGTGGGCTGAAGTGATGGGAGGCCTGCCCGGGCCAAGGTGGCTTGGAGAGTGATCATTCAGCGGGGCCTAGGCATCACTGACCCCGCGATTCAAAGCCGCGCCCTACTAGGTAAGTTGATTGTTAGAGGACTTCTTCCAAGTGGCCTGATCCGTTTACCCAATGGCCACATGTTGGGGGCCCAACCTCATGTATCATGGGGAGCATTGTGCATAGGACCTACCAGGTCCCTTGGAGAATGGATTGCACTCAGATAGCTTCCGCGGAGGCTCAGGAGACGGGACTAGCTCGGATCTGGGGTAGAGACAGACTCAGACTCAACCTCGACAACGACTCTACTATTCCCCAAGAGTGGCTGACCCCTATCCCAGACCCGACCCCCCCGTAGTGGCTGGGCGTGTTTACTAGGCATGATATTCTCTTGGCAATCCATGGCGTGGATGAGAGCTGTGCTTTGTTCACTTTTTCTATTGGACCCCATGGCAGATTAGAGAGATCAAAGCCCCCTCTAGATGACTTCAGTGGCTGCACCTTACAAAGGGTGAGGGTGATCGGACTTCAGGGACACGAGTGGCACATTGACCACCCGCCAGTCAAGGTGGCTAGAAGGAGACTCTCGCAATTATGGATTTGGGAGAGCCGGCCCCTCACACGCCTCCAGTGGGATCCGTGGGAGTGGACTTGGCATGATCCTGCTGACCGGGAGAAGACACTGGGTACCCCGTTCTTCGCATACACCGTGCGGCTAGGCCGCAGGATTCAGATGCCCGATTTCGAGGGCACCCCGAGAGCAGCTGCACACTAGCAGTCACAAGGCCTCTCAGAGTGTTTTCTCTCAGGTTTTTGGAAAAGGCTCTAGGACAGTTTTTGGCCTCGAAAGATCACCCTCTTTCTTTGGCTACTAGCACACAGGAGTTTGGCGGTCAGCACGTGGTTGGCCATAGGCAGTCGACCAGCTGCTTGTCCAAGGTGCGGCCACCCTCAAGAGTCTTTGGGGTTGCCCAAAGGCCCAGCAGATTTCGCAGTGATTTCTCCACATTTTCACGATGGAGAGGATCGACTGTGAGTGGAAAAGGCCAGACCCAGCTGGGTTGCCACCCAGCTGGGGGCAACCTCAAGCCAGGCTTCCGGAGCCTCGTGCTCTAAGCCAGCCACGAACATACCCGAGTCTACCTTGGACCAAAAAGCCCAAGCAAGTTTTACAGGTGAACAATTGGACCTGACCAAAAAGGCCCAATATCAACGCGCGGGTCGTTGTTTTGGTGCCACACTTCATTGCATATGACTAAGATTTGCGCCAAGATACTCCTAGCCTCAACCATTAATAACATGCGATTTCATAGTTGATTTTGGGTGGAAGACATATAGAATGTAATGATAATTTTCTGTGGAGGATCACAAAGACGCTACCAAAGTCAGTAATCATCGAACGCAAGCAAAACAATGTTCTGAAGTCTATTGTCTCTAGTGTACAAGCCCGTAGTCCAAACATTGAGGTTCTCACTATTGATGATGTTGTTAGGTCTAACAATGTGAATGAGTTTTCTCAAGATCATGTACAGGCTGTACCACATAAGAGACGCAAAGCTAGACGAAAGAAGAAGAAGACCAATGGTCGGAAGCGCCTTGGGGACATCACGACACCTGATAGCCCCAAACAATTTCATCACTCACCTCATCAGGACAAAAGCCACCATCTGTTGGATACCAAAAAATTTAACTGCAGTACCTTCCAACATTCCAGATGGGTACTATATGGCCACATGGATGTTCGATGCACAAGACCCTCAAGAAGCTGACGCAAGATTCTATCATAAAGACCCTGCATTGTTTGAAGGTTTCTCCGGCAACATTGCCGACCTTGTCGTCAAGCTACGCAGGAGGGGATGTCATGTGCATCCTGCACTTGGATGCCGTGGACATGACTGTACAGGAAAATGCAAGCCCTTGTGGTCAGGTACAGTTCACTAAACAGCAACCAGCAGATACATCATCAACAGTACAGACAGGTACTATTGCTGTACAGACCGGTTCAGGCTGTACGGAAAACTGTACACCTGCAGAGCACAGCACTGTACGGAAGTCCATAAAGGTGGCGATCTCTGGTGCACATGAGATAAAAGCTGCGATTCTAGTAAACTGAAGCCTTTTATAACCTTATGCTAATGTTTGGTAAGACAATAACAGGTATGGCCACATAAAAGAGCAAGTTGACACGTGCATTCTTGCCCAAATGAAAATCCACAGCTCCTTTCTTGCTAAATCATGTCCTGGGTGACCAAGATTAAAGAACCAACCTATTATATGTGAAACCCATTGCCCAATTAATAACTTCTCCAGCCTCTGTTCTAAATGATGTGAACACCTCAAAGCTTGAATTCGCATGTGTGTCCTTCCCAAAACACACGGACTAACGAAGCTACTTCCCACGCAAACAAAGCTCTGAATAACCATTCTACTTGTCCAATGTCCTGTTCTGTGCCCTAAAACCGTGTTCCAGATGGCATAACCGTGCTCCAGGCATGCCATGGTTCTTGTGCTAGATAATCCCCTATTCCCAAAACTTGTACACTCATAAAATTCTGGGCATCCTGGAGTCCACCAGAGCCCTTTCACATATGAAAACACTGGCAAATATTCAGACTGGTGATAGACCCCTCCTACCAATCTCTCTGGATGAATCCCCTCGAGCACAGACCCAACCATTCACTAACTCGTACAGCACCACGACTCCCCAAATCATATGTAGTGGAAGATGAAGCTCGTCTACAGAATCGTGCCCTGGTAACCAAGTGAGGCCTTTCGGAAATGCAGCAAACAGCAGTAGACTGACTGTTTGCATGATAATGATGGCTCCGAGGGTGAAAATATGGTCCAGTGTCAAGTAAGGCCTCTGGAAACCCGCCATCTCTTTGCGTTCCATGAATGTTATCTTGGTTTTCAGATCATGCTTATAAACTATTCATCTGCACATATGTAAATGTATGCATATAGTATGGACATGTAAAAGCCCATGTATAAAAATAAGCACACTCTAAATTATGAATTCAGGCCCAACAAAACTGAGTTTAAAAGTGGAGGCTAAAATGGCTCTTTGTTCTTCCCTATCTACCACCATCCTAACCTATTTAATGAAGTTCATAGAAGAAAAGAAGTATAACAGCCATGATAGAGGAGTGAAAAGACAAATGTAGTTGGTTCTTTTGCACTTGGTCTAATCATAGGGCTAAGAGCTTTTGCAGAAAGCTCTCTAGTCTTCACATGCCATCAACATTTTATCCTCAGCAAAAAGCACCAACTCTAGTCTAGAATTGGGTTTGAGCTTTGTGTATCTGGTGTTGCATGACTGAGTAACAGAGCAGAGTCCCAATTGACAACGATTTTGCGAAAGGCTAAAATACGAGATTCTGCCTGTGGGGCAGGGGAAACAGGACTGGGGTGTGATTTAAGCACATGAAGGAATGGTGGTGCCCCCTTGTAATCCTTGTGTGAGTAAACGTATCTTACTCCAAAAGTAATACTTGTGCAGGGTGTCTCCCCAACCACTGGACAATTCATATGTGACACTCAGCCCATGGAATGCTTTCTGCTGAGCTGCTTTTTCTTGCAAATAATTCAAACAGTGGAATGGCTTTTTTTATGGATTATTTATTACTGGGTGTCCAGGTTCAAACCCATGCCCACTTCTGCACAGGGTGGTGTGAAAGCCACTCCGGCAAGGGCCCGCCAACAGAGAGTGTAACGCCTTTTGAAAATGTGAGTGCATGACAATCATTTTGTAAAATACCCCACAAAACACAAAACATCTGAATAGCGCAGAACACCGTACAAAACTTTCCACTCACTTTGTTTTAGAGAAGCCCATGCTGCCATAGCTGCATTCTTCTCTGCTTGCTTCTTGGTTTTGGCCGATTCCCCTGTGAAGCTCATGCCTGCTAAGTCCACCGTGGATACAAACACCGGCATATGTCCTGGACCTGACCTCACGACAGAGTAGAGAGGTAGTTTGACACCTGCCCTTTGTGCTGTCTCCTGCAGCAAATTCTTGCAAACCCCAGTCTCATCCTGTAGGATCCCGAGGAAAAACAATATGATGACATAATTACTTTATGCTAGAGGAAAAATTAGGGATAATTTTGATGTAAAAATGCCATTAGACTTCAGTTGGATGCATCAATAAGAAAGAGCGGTAGTAAACATGAATGACAACAATGTACCAGAATTCGGGCTGCAAGCGACTGTGTTGGGCCCCTCTTAGATAGGGTGTTGAGGGCAACTTCAGCTGCAGCATGCTCGGCCTGCCGCAGCGTATTGCAGAAAATTGGGCTCTCAAAGGACTCCCCATTGAAGGTCACTGTGGCTTTAAATCTTGGGGCATGGTCAGGCCCTTCTCTAATGCATGAATATGAGGGCAAGTTGAAGCAGCTGCGCTGTGCTAGCTCTTGAAGCTGATTCTTATGCATAGCGAGGTCTCTCTGCAACATAACACACACATACAATTCACACATTTCGAGGGCAACAATGCCCCACACCCAACAAAGGTCTTTAGAACAGAAAAGATACAAATCTAAATACCTGTTTGCATTAATTCCTCCAATTGAAGGCCTCGAAGCAGATCAAATCAAGCTCGGTAATGAATGAGGCAATTTAGCCTAGCTATGGAAGGACCCCAAAGCGGTGGAGAGCGCCACAGATGGCGCGATAGACTAGGAAAAGCTTAAAAAGCAGCTGTAAACGATGAGATCCAGCGCCAAAAATGGCTGTGAGAAGAGCACAAGCAGTGCCAAGGGACAAACAAAACCCAAAAACATAAAATATATCCGAAGGTGTTGAGATGCATACATTTTGCAAGGACTTTTAACCAAGGTGAAAACGATGGGGGTAGGCATAGGGGAATGAGAAGATCATGCAAGTGTGTGCATGCGTGCATGTGTGCGTGTGTGCACGTGCGAAAGATAGACTTTTAACCAGTGAACTTCGTGAAAATGATCGAGGTAGGCATAGGTGGGGGTATTTTGTGATTGAGGGAGGGGAATCCGTAGGGCAAGGTGAGTTTTGTTATCTAAACATTGTATGCTCATGTCTTAGCAACCTAGTAGGTCATGCAAGTGTGTGCTCAAATGCACGTGTGCATGAGTGCATGTGTGTGTGTGCGCGCATGTGTGCATGCATGAGAGAGAGAAAGTGAGTGAGTGAGTGACATATAGAGAACACTTTAGTGAGTGTATGTAGAAGTGTGTAAAGTGAAGACGAAGAAGAAGAAGAAGAGCAAATTCCTTCTCAACAATTGCCAAGTGTGAACAAATATCCTAGCTGCAAATTGCCTCATATATTAATGCCCCAATGTGAACATAGCCATCATCCAATCTTGATCAACATAGAAGAAGCTGCATCCATGTACACTTATGTCCATAATTTGACCATGTCTACCAATGGTAATGGTCATCAAAGGATTGTCATGTCCAAACTATCCTAGAAATAAACCTAAATTCGAACTCCCACCTATAAACATCTTACAAGACCTTACCAAGGTTTTTGGGTTTATACAATATTTAGGTGATGGTCTTGGTATCATGCCATTGGCTTTTGGTTGAATTTAAAGCCCATATTTTATGGAGCTTGGACAATGTGATGAGATGGATTTTACCATCTTTATCGTGCTATTTTTGTGCGATAAGAATTGTTAGGGAATGGGTTGGTTGCACCAATTCAAGAACCTTGATGGCCTAAAAGAGCATTATGTTGGTGTTGGATTGCCCAAAGTCGTTGACATTATTAGCCTTTCCACATATTTCTTCAATCGCTCCAAATCAACTTTGGCACTATTGCTAAACTCCTCCTCAGTGGGCTTCAAAGCACCATTCCTCTCCCTTGCTTGCCTCTTTCTACATTTCTTTTGAATATGACTAAATTTGTCAAATCGCCTTCCTCTTATCTATTATCTTGTAAAGAAGAGAGGTTACCAGAGAATTTATCCCTACCTTTCTTTATGCTAAAAGAGGGTTACCAGAGCATTATCCACGCTCCTCACCCTCTCACCCCATCGACCACCATCCCTCTCCTCTCCCCCTTCCCTCTTGCGACCCCACCACCTCCTCTTCCTCACCGACCACCCCCTCACACTCTCACCCCACCGACCACCATCCCTACCTTTCTTTTTGTTGTGGCAGAGAAAGATGCACCCATACCATCTTGCGTAATCTTTTGATGCAAGATGGGGTTGCCAAAGATCCCTACCTTTACTTTTGTTGTATGGAGAACGATGCACCCATACCATCTTGCCTAGTCTTTTGATGCATCTCCTCCTCCAGAAACATCACTAGAATTTAAAAAAAGTAAGGGATGGGTCCTTGTTTACTGACCTAAGTATTTTAGTAAAATGATAAGACCATCTTACCTAAGGAGCTGGGCTACATTGAAAGTGTTGTTTCTAGGTTACCTCACCATTGTGAAGGATTTGGCTGCATGTTTGGTGATGTGGTCTCATTGGTCATTCTTACCTTTGAACTTTTGACCTAGCCATTAGTGTTTATTGTTTTAGAGCCCATAGTTTGATTGTAAGCTGGTCGCCTTGGTGAGAGAGAGAGAGAGAGAAAAGAAGAAGAAGAAAGGGGATTTTTTTGTGAGCATTTTATAGTGAGCGCTTTTTTGGAATCGAGCGAGTGGATTCCAAAAAAAATCCCTCCCTCTATCAAGAGAGAGAGAGAGAAGGAGGGAGAGAGTGGGAGAGTGAGGGAGTGAGAAAGAGAAAAACATGTCAAAATTACATCCTCTAAATTGAGGTTATTTCTTCCAAGTAAAAATAAAACCAAGTTCATTCACATACAACTCTTCAATCAGAACTGTTGTACACAATCTTGTTTGCTTCCATGGGCTTCGCTTGTCCTTTGGGGGGTGAACGCACAAAGTAAGCAAACAGCGTTCGTTCCCTTCCACACTTCCTCAAGCAAGGGATGCTCGAACACATCATCAATAAAACCATGGGCTCGCCATATCGCAATTAAGCCTACCACTTTGGTCTTCACTTGAGAAATATCATCATCACTACCAGGAAGTGGTAAGGATGTGAGACCTTTCCATGCTTGTGCACCATCTTACAGTCTTTTGCTTGACCTCCACATTGGTGGCCTCCCTTGCGATACGCCTAGCAACAACTTCAATGTTAACATTTGATGAGGCCATCACAAGCAATATGTAGGAGGATTGTGGGTGGTGTATTCTACTAACAAGGCTTAGCTAAATGGTAATTTGCAAAGTGTTATGGAGCTTATCTCTATATTTATAGGAGTGGGAGAGGTGGATAAAGAGATATTCCTTGCAATTTTGAAATAAACAAAAAAGACACCTTTCCTCTTTATTAATGACAACAATGAAGGCATCTTTCCTTATTTTCTAGATCACAATACTAAAGGCATTTCGTAATTTTTTGGGAAAGAGCGAGTATGTATCTTTTCTTTTTATACATGCAATTTTAGAAAAGCTTGGTCATTTCCCTAAGATTTCTAACCATTTAATTCTAGTAATGTGATTACCATTCGTCAATAGAAGACCACATTCTGTAATACAATACCTACTTGAAAATGCAATGGACTATGTTAATATTCAAAAAAACCTCAACTTTAGTCTCATATGCAATATGAGAAGCTTAACAAACTTTGTTTGGAAGCACGATCACATAGTTCATAAACATTACCTCCATTGAGAGAGAGAGGGAGAGGGGGGTACCTCTGATGTGACAAGTGCATAATAATTCATGAGATTCTTTCAAGCCCTATTTTTCTCCTCTATGCTTCTGGATTTGCGATTATCTTGAGATGCATCCTTGATGCTCAAAAAATTTAATCCATCTATAAGACTTAGAAAATGGCTATGGGTCTTTGTCTTCAAAATCCATATTCATAGGAAATGGTACAAGATACCCTTCATCGAAATGCAAGGAAGCCCATGTTGTAAGTTCTATTACTTTGGTGACTTCCTTGTTGCATGATAAAGAATACATGATAAAGAAGAGGAAAATTCCTCCTTCATGTAGTAGACCGTTTTTAGTGTAGCAGGGTAGTTTGCTCCCTCGGATGGGTGACTTGTAATTGAGAAAGGAGAGAGAAGATGTGTGTGTGAGAGTTATCCCATATGCACATGGGTGCGATGGTGCCTTAAAGTTGTATAAAAAGGCATGTATTGGAGTTTGAAAAGTATTCTTGTGTGGGAACACCCCTTGGTGTAGTTGAGGTTTGAGTCATCATCACTAACGTCATCAAAGGTTCTAATTTTTGTATAAAGGAACAGTCCCTCCTGTTGGCAATTAACAAGAAGTTCACTATCTCTCTTCGTGTCTTTTCAATCCTGCTACATTTAGAATGCCACATTTTGGCCTTTTCTTGAGGATCATAGAGTTTATATTAATTTGGCTCCATGCTATGGAGATGTATCTTTAGCTTTCAGCATCTAATTTGATCATGCCAGCATCTGGAATATGTACATTATATTCACACCCAAAAACTCTTAGGTGTCACTCTTAAGTGTAGACTTTATCCTACACTGCTTCAACTTACTTCTATTAGTTTCAACCCTAATGCTAGGCACTCCTTAAGTTTTCAAAAATCTTGAGACTGTTCCTCAAAAAAATACACCCAATTCTTATATTGTAGTCATTAAACATCCAAGTGTAGTTGTACGCATCTTTCAACTAAGATTAGTGTGTGAGCTATAGAGGATACTTGTCCCTAAAACAAGACTCTTGCAAAAAGGGTTTTTGATGCTACTTACACATCATGCAAGCTTTAGATACATGCAGACTATGAGAAGATGGTGACAAAATGCTTAACTAGCTTATCTTTTTGCATCTTTGAAGGAGTAAATCTATTGTGGTATCCATATCACTCATTCTATAGTTTGTTGCTAAATCAGTCTGAATTACAAAGACCAAGAGCTCGTACAAGTTATTTCCCTTTGTAAAAAATGATCTTATCATCTCCATCAATCCTCATAGCACTGTTCTTATCAAAGAAAACAAACCTGCAAGTCATGATCCATGATAATCGGGATAAAAGGAGGTCCTCTTATACCTAAGTCATGATCCATGATAATCGGGATAAAAGGAGGTCCTCTTATACCTAAGTCTACAAGACATTTAAAAGTCTTCGCGTAGAATCTTCTTTAGACATGAATGAGATAATGCTTATACGAGTCACTTTATATTATTTACCCACTACCACCATGATGTCATCTCCAAAGGCTTAAGGAAGAAATACCAATCCTTGCAAACAACCAATGTGCAAACAACCAAGGCCCCATTTTCAATGATCCAAGAATCATCTTATGTTGTTACATTTAGTTGTTTCACTACACAATGATGGTGGTCGCAATGCAGCATGGATTCTTTAAGAGTGTCATTCATGTCATTAGCCTTCTATTTCCTTCGTTCTTCGGCTATGTTCCCTTTCTGTTGTTATAATAAACCCATTTCTTATCATTTGAAGGGTTAAAATTCTTACCCTTCTTTTTTACGTTTGCGTAAAAATCTTAGCTATCACCATTTTGACTCTGCATTCCAACTCCTCATCCTAAAGTAATGAACTGCACTCCCATAGCACTCCTCAAGTAATGAACTGAACTCCTCAAATATGAGAGGTTTCAGCATGACAACGTATAGTATCATAGTTAGGAAATAATGCCTTACACATAGTGACAAATTCTTATTACCTGTCCAATCTTGAAGATCTTTCATACTTGTGTAGAACACCTCCACTGTTTCACCTTTATTTAGCTTCTCTTATTGAAGCTTAATTTTGAGATTTTGAATCCTTGAGGGATTTTAGGTATTGTACTAGCTCTACAAAACAAGCATAATCTATGCTTCCACAATTATGGAGACATGCTGACCCATGGTCGACACATTATTTTCCATGCTATTGTGATGATGGCACAAAGGGCATCTACATCCCTACGTCTCCAAGATTGGACAAGATCGGTAGTAGCAGGTGTGGTAGGTATAGAGTTACCTTATCCAACCCTCTTTGGTGGCGGGTGAACATCAACACCAATGAGACAATGTCCCAGGAGCTCATAGGAGGATAAGATAGCCTTTACCTTAGACTTTGAGAGAGGATAATTGGTACTATTAAGATTTTCAAAACATCAAATGGTGGTGGGGGTGATATCTTGTAGAAGATGCCATTTCTTCTAAATCATTGTTTGATATATTTTGAATAAATCATACTTTGATTTTTTTTAAATGTAGCATAAGTGCTTATGTTAAAAGGAATTAAGCCAAATAATTTGTTATTGACAACAAATTAGTACTAAAAAATAGAGTTAAAAAAATTAGTTATACATTGAAAAGAGAGCAAAGGGAGACTTTATATGTGTGTGTGTGTGTGTGTGTGTGTGTGTGTGTGTGTGTGTGTGTGTGTGTGTGTGTGTGTGTGTGTGTGTGTGTGTGTATATGTATATATATATAATGCCAAAATTTTTAATTTAATAAGGTATAATTCTATAAAATATTAAGAACCCTTCATACATTTATCGATGTATAATGGTACATACACCATATTAGAGTGAAGTTGGTCCTTAAGGGATTTTCAAACAAAATCTGGGTTTATCCCAAGTAGACCACAACCAACAAGTAGCCCACCAATCGCAATTATGACAATTGGGCATGCCTTCTTTGTTGTACCATTAGGGACAAGTGTTCCTCAAAACACACAACAACAAATGCACATAGTGTAAGTAGGAGTCCTACTTTTCACAGGAGCTCATTATGGAAGTTTTTTCACCACAAAACCAAGTTCGAATTCTTCTTTATTTAGACAAGGAGAAACATGGAACATAGGGAAGGGTAAAGAATCAATGTATGGGACTACCTCAAACCAAAGAGCATTCAAATAATGTCACAGCGAGCCTGCAACCTTAAGGCTGGAATGGCAAAGAACAAGTGTATTGGAAATGACACAAACTAACCCCATGGGGAAAGAAATCAAAAACCCTAAAACAGAGGGTTTTACGCAACCACTCCCTTGCCATGTGAATATGCATAAGACATGCTTAGGATGGCGTTTAAAATGGGAAGGAGGGTTGCCACAAATATAGCGCCTAGAGGCTTAGAATTGGGTGAAACCAAGCTAATCCACATCTCGAGGATGATGACCAAATTTGATGGAACTAGGGATCCCATTTCATATCAAGAGAAGTTTGATTAAATTTGTGAGGCCGTTGGAAGCATTGATGATCCCACCAAGATCTCTTCATTTGGACTTTGCCTTAAAGGAAAAGTAGGCACCAGTGGTTTAGGTCTCTAAACGCACATAAAACAACCATCTCGACAAGGTCTTAAGACACATTCATTATGGGATTCTTGGCAAATGGATCCAGATGGAGCCCATCACACAAATCTATAACCCCACATGAGATGCAACCCCCGTGAGAGATTAGATGACTTATCTCTTATCGATCAATTTATCAGTCTCAAGAGAAAAAGGCTTCACAACCATCTCTATAGATCTAGACACTACATCTTTGATTGAGTGTTGTCATACGAGGCAATAGACCTAGTAGACAATCTACAAGACAAGGATGTAGAAGACATCCACCCAAACTAAGACATCTTTGATTGAGTGTTGTCATCCGAGGAATAGACCTAGTAGACAATCTACAAGACAAGGATGTAGAAGACATCCACCCAAACTAAGAGATAAAAGACACATCATCGAAACCCTCAATGGCTAAGGGTGCCCAACCAGCACCTCTGCTAGGGTCCTAGTCAAGGACATAAGCATGGACGAGTTAGCAAAAATTTTGTTCAACTCTTTAGGCCACATTGGCAAGGCCAGGCACCCTAAGGGAAACCCCAAGACCAGCCCTAGCTCAAGCAAGACATCCACATTTCTTTCCATGAAGAGGTATGGTTTGGCATGTAGCTTGTTAAGCACAGAGTGTTCATTGCTAACTCCTAGACAACAACAGTATTGTGCTCTCACTACCAGCACCATAGGAAACCACAATATAGCCCATTGTTGTTATACCAAGGAAACTCAACACTGAATCTATGCTCCTGACGTGCCAAAGAAACCTCTAGCCCTACTCTCCATACCAAATGTACAGAGTGCCACCAGTGCCATACCCACCTCCGATATTACTATCCTAACCAGTTCCTTCTAAAACCACACCTGTACATTAGTGCTCAATGATATTACTAGCAAACTCTAAGAGTCCAAAAAATAAGAGGAGAGTTATAAGTCATATGGCAATACAATTCACATGGATATCCAAAGTAACCCCTAACCATTGACTATGCCTCCTTGTTCAAAGTTATGGTGCGACAAAGAGCAAGAGGCCTCAATAGCATGTCGCATAGGCCACCTCTTCAATGTTTCCATTATATAGACCCACTGAGTGTCCTCATAGAGTTGTTTTGCACCAAGTGCCCCCTAACTCCATCTTTGAATCTTAATGCCAAACCCCAATGTTATTCCATATGGAGACAAATGCTACAAGTGTAGATTTGCTCATGCTTTCAAGGATAATCATCCCAATATAGTGACAATCACTCGAGTGGCAGAGCATCAACCACTTTGACGAGCCTGAAATTGTTAAGTGTACAAGGTAGACTTATTCATACAGTCCCCTTTAATGCCATCACAAGGCTCTAGACCAAAACGAGGGTAGTTACCAAGGAAACATCCAAGGCAGCTAAGAAGTAGAAAGCTCAAGCTTCAACCTCAAAGCCAGCCACCATAGAGCCTAAGGCACAAGCCAAACGCTATAGTAGCCCGTGAAAATGCTAAAGGACCAAAACTAAAGGTCCAAAAAAAGGAAACCTCAAAGAGCATACGAATGCAATGCATGATCAGTTGTCAAGGGCAATGACATCGTGACCATTGAGACGATAGCTCCAAAGTTACCTCCCTCGTGCGGGTAGAGATAATGGGTGATCTCCCACTCAAACCAACTCTTCCCAAAGAAAAGAAACCCATTGACTACACAAACCTTCTAAAGAAACTCAAAGAGTACCCCGAACGCATGTTAGAGAAGGAGCGAATGAAACAAGCCCAAGTGCTTATAAGAAAGGTGAAGGCTAAGAACTAGAGCTACTACTAAAGCAAGTGGTTGATTACAAACCACCCTGCTTGAGCATATCCCTGACCCTCCTCAAGAGTCAATCATAGAACCAGTAAGGGAACCTGAGAGCATGCCAAAGGCCATATAGTTTAACCCTTGACCACCATTCTCAAGAAGCCATAAAAATAACTAATTCTAGAGCCTCTGCTTCTATAACCAATCCAACCAATTTCGCATTACTAGTAGATACAATGAAGGAGGACTTAGTGAGAGGTGAAAGTTGGCCTTCCATAGGTCATCATCATCCAAGTACAACTCCGAGTGTGAGCATGAGCTAAGTGAGCACGAATATTGCACAAGGAAATGAATGATGTGTTACCTGTCTTGTTTATAAAGGCATGATCGTCTTTGGAATCTTGGGGATGGTGGCACCGGTGTCAGCATAATCACCGAGGATTGATGGGAGACTTAGGGAAGCCCACGCCACTCATAAGCACAAGCCTCATGGTCAAGCTTGTCGATGGGAACACAGCTAAACCTTTGGGCATCCTTCAAGATGTAAATATTAAGACCTTTGGGCTTAGCTTCCACCACACATTTGTGGTGATGGATTCTCAGAGAAGAGGGTTATATACCATAATCCTTGGAAGGCCTTACATGAGAGAAGCAAGATATTGGTTCACAATTGGGAAACTAATCACATATACATATGCAAGGGTAACCAGTCCTTTGGGCTAAGCTTCCACCACACATTCGTGGTGGTGATGGATTCTGAGAGAAGAGGGTTATATACCATGATCCTTGGAAGGCCTTACATGAGAGATGCAAGATACTAGATCACGATTTGGAAATTAATCACATATCCACACACAAGGGTAACCAGTCCCTTGAAATAAACTTGAAAACATGGAAACTCATCCATGGGTCCAAGCATTCTCGCCAATGAGTCTAACATAATTACTTGAACTGCATCAATTCATATCTGTAAAGATTATAACAAGATGTGGGATGGTGAAGGTGAGGACCAAACCCTCCTAGAGCCTACCAACTCTAAGGATTGGATTCATGTTTGGTTCACCAATAACCTTGATCTTGTTATATGTTTTTGCATCAACTTGCTTCCCATCAACATTTGAGAAGCAACACCACTTGAAGTCTTGCCCATAGTCGAAGTACCAAAATTAACCGTAAACCCATGCCTTGCTCCACTTCCAACTTTACCCCATAGATCTCTGCAAAAGAGGCATGGCCTCCTTAATGGTTTAGGGTCTTTGAGCATCCGTGTCAATCTTAATGTTATTTTGTAGCCCTTTCATGAACTCCTCAATTTGTACTCCTCACTCAAGCCTTTCACATGAAATGACATCTTCATGAAATTGTGTACATAATCCTTGACATTTTCCATTTTAGTGAGATCATCCCATTTCTCCACCATCCTTGATCTATTAAGAGCTGAAACAAAGGTTCTCCTCATCTCATTCTTGAAGTCCACCCGTCATGATCAAATAGCCATGAGCATTCAAGTGTTGCCACGCATGGGCATAGTCTTCTAGATGCAAAGTAGCAAACAACACCTTGGCCTTATCATTACATGGGCTAAGCTTAAAGTAAAGCTCCATTTTATTAATCCATTAACTCCTCATTGGTTGAGCCTTCACCTTTGAACTTAGTGAATGTTATCTTGTCCTTTACTCCCTTAAACTACCACCTCAATGACGATCATGTGGTCTATGCTCATATGATCTAACATGATTGCCCCCAAACTCATTGAAATGGTGTGGCCTACCATGACTAGATTCGATCCCATTGGAATGATGACCCATCCCATTGAAGTGATGATCTCCCATCTCATTGAAGTGAGGACCTCCCATCTCATTGAAGTGAGAACTACTCATGTGTGAAGGATTACAATTTACATCCACCCTTGGTTCTTCCAAAACTATGCATATGCCTTTATCCAAACTTCTCCCTTGCATTGAAGAGACACCATGCATAGGACCATGCAGCATAGGCATTCCCGGCATACTTGTTCCACCTTGATGCATCAATGACGGAGGAAATTTCTCCTTTCCAAGGATAGATCCATGACTTCTATCACCACCGTGCATACTAGCTTGAGGATTATGCGATGCATTTGCATGTGAAGCTCCCACAAAAAGGACCATAAGCTTGTGGCCCCATTGGTTAAAAGGTGTTTGGTACATATGGATGTAGCATAGGTCCACTGTAAGCTTCTTTGCCTTTATCCGCATCTTGCCTCAAACTTGTGAGTCCATCATGCAACTCCTTGCTCATAGAATCAAACTTGTCCATGAAGAACTGAAATCTTTGGTTCATCCTATCAAGCATGCTTTGCATGAAATACATCATGGCTTCATGTCCCCCGCCATCCTTAGGCATTTGTGGAAATTTTGCCTCTTGATGCATCCCTTCATCGACACATTGCCATTTATTTCTTCTTGCATAGCACCTTGGGCATTTTGCCTTACTTCTTGCCTTGCATGTGATTTTCTTGCTTCATGCTCAAGGGCTTCCTTGTAGTTTTCTTTGATGGGTTGGGCCTTCGGTATCATCTTAAATGTCAAATGACTTTTGGAAAAACTCCTGAACTCCAATTTGAATGTTATTTAGCTCTATAGAGAGGTAACGGAGTCTACTACCCATGTATAAGATCACTTTTGACTTGGTCAAAGTTGTAGTACCCTCTGTTTTTACTTTTTTGATTTATAATTGAAAATAGGAAAATGATCGTAAACCCCCAACAAGTGATGCAAATGTAGTGACCTATAGTTTGATGGGAAGCTCTTGAGGAGTACTAACAACCATATGAATTGGTTGACTTCAGTCAAAGGATAGGATAAGTACTCTATTTTGAGTTTTATAAAAAAAGTCAACTATGTCCATTGACCACCCAAATAATAATGGAACAGGGAGTTCAATGGCTCTTCTCGAAGCTCCAAGGGAGTACTCTCTGAATATGTGAACACTTGAGCTAGATTCAAAATAGGCTATGACTAAATTAGGGTTTCTATTTGTGGTTAACCAAGCCAGTTGGGATAGTAAATGCTACCGAAATTGGGAGCTTGACGGCTCTTGACGTAGCCCTTAAGAGGCTATTCAATCACCCACAAAATAGCCCCACCATATTTTGATTGAACCAGGGTTTTGTGGTCCTGCATAACCTAGTCAAAACTGTGAGAAACCCCAATTCAATGCACTCCAGGTATCCATGTCCAACTTCTCTTGATCAAGAATGCATCAATCCACTACTCAATAATGCATTAAACCTTGCCCATTAAGTATAGCCATTGAACTTTGAGAAAATTTTTCCATAGTATCCTTCGTATTTACATCAAAATCTCAATATGGAAACGATGAGAAAACCATTGCATTTCTTTGCCAATTCATTGCAAATTTTAAACCGTGCCAATACCAATGATGGATGTCGAGACTCTCTCTCTCTCTCTCTCTCTCTCTCTCTCTCTCTCTCTCTCTCTCTCTCTTTGTCTCTCTCTCTCTCTCTCTCTCTCTCTCAACAAAAAAAAAACTTGTTTCAAAAACAAACAAAAAACTTGGCAATAATTATTTTTTTTAACTTCAAAAAAGAGAGAGAAAGAGAGAAAGAGCGAAATGAAGAGCGAAAAAGTGAGAGAAAGATAGAAAGAGAAAAGAAGAGAAGCAGCGAGAAAGAGCGAGAGAAAGAGAAAGAGAAAGAGAAAGAGGGCGTGAGAGGGTGAATGAAAACCTCCCCCAAGAAGAGAATCGGAAAGAGAACCTAAACGAGGAGAAGAGCCGACAATGCAATCAAAGCATAATAAAGCCCAAGATCACTCAACTGAGCTTCACCTCTTTCTCTAAGGCGCAAAACATTTTCGTAACCATGCTAATCAAATGAGGTAGAGATGCCCAGGTCACTACAAAGCCGCATCCCATGGTCGGCATTGTCCGACAAGCCATCCAATGTACATGTCATACTCGGTGTCCTGAATTCTTTCATTCTCATGGACAACCCCACCTCATTCACAATTGCCTTATCGGCCAACCTCACTACACATTAACACTAAATTCCCTATCGCAAACCATGTATAAGAGTCAAAGAAAGTATACAAATAAGTGTTAAAAAAAGTAGTAAGAAGCTTCTACACGGGCCCACCTTACCAATGCCTATGCACACCACCTACAATATGTACACAGGCTTTGTATATAATAGACACATAGGCACCACTATTTCCTGAACAACTTGGATTAAACCTTATCACTGATAGTCGTCCCTAGGTACATCTCTAGATGGGGGGACCACGGTGACCTAGCCCATGGTATGATCCATCGCCTGGACCTTCCTTAAATCATTAGAAACCATCCGTGGCCTTTTCTTCAGGCCCACCACCCATTGATTGATATTATATCTATCCCTAGTACTCGTTGAAGCCAAATCCCTCAAGCCACCAGAGGTCATCCAGCTCCATTGCAGCTCCACCAGAGGTCATCCAGCTCCATTGCAGCTATAGGCAAAGCCAGCTGCCATGCAATATCATTAATAATCCAATGATCTTGACTCCCCAAGAAAAGTGATGTCGAGAAAACGTTAAAGAAAGCAGCAAAGAGAGTTGAAGAAAGCAATTGATGAGTTGATGAAATCTTCCAATTGCAGGAGTACACACACAGGGACACATACCACTTCCCCTCTTCACACAATGTATCCTGGACTATCCATACCTTTCTACCTTAGCAACCACTTCACCGTTGACTTGGGTGATGTGAGGATGCAGCCACCATTAGGAAGGGGGGTATGTTAATCACTCCATAGGTTAGCATGGTTTGACTTACCCGACCTACCGTAAGGCTTTGCCATTTTACCTACTCAAATGGGCACTTACCTATTGTGTAAGATGACATTGGAACATATAAAGTGGCCATACCTTGTGCTTATGTTCAAATAGAAAAACTCTAAAGACTTTGTGTACATACTTGCTTAAGACGAGTAATAGAGGTTGGACCATTTTTAAGTTTGACCGACCTAGTATGAAAACTAGTCACTTGTATATAAGTTACTTTTGTTGATAGTAAGCAATACACAACTATTCCCTTGTAATAGAATACTTGTGAGCTTTTCTCTTCCCTCTTCTTGCTTGCATGTATGCTACTTGCTTTCTTGATGGTCGATACATGCTAGATAGGATTGTTTGTAGGTTTTCCTCTTGCACTCTTTCCCTGTCTTTTGTGAGAGAGAACCATTGCGAAGGAACATCTCTATTCACCTTCATCTAGGCGAAGAGAGCTCTCTCTTCACCCTATTGGCAAGGAGCATTTTGGTGTGTGACAACGAAGTGAGGATGTGACGGGACGAGCTAGCATACCCATATCAAGAAGTTGCATTTGCGGTCGATGGCAAGGCCCACAACGACACATTCTTCGGCCAAGCTAAGCTATACTCTTGACTTGAACAAACAACAAGTACAAAGTGACATGAAATGTTAGCAAAAAAAATGTAGCCATCACATTTACATAACCATAACATATAGCCTAGGATGGAATAGGGTTATATGAATTAATTTGCCTAGGAAAACACTTTTTGCTCATGAGTTTGAGAATAGACTAAAGGACAAGTTGTTTTGATGCTATGCGAAGTGTCCTTAAATTATCCTATCTTGTCTTTAACTAAATTTCTCTACATTCTAGTGGACTTTGATGGACTTTTGCATGCTTAATCTTACTTTTGCATGCTTAATCTTACTTTGAGAGTTCACTTTCCCTCTTGTTCTTGATTGTTGTCGCTATGTGTTGTAATGTGCTCTCATTATTTTGACAATGCTAGGGAGTTTAGAAGTCTTGAAGTGATGCAAACATGACATTTGACTTGTTTATATATTTATGCAATGGGGACCATTAGTTTTTTGTGTGGGACCCCAATTTAGCCATCCTTCTCCTTAGCGTATCTTGCAGAAACTTGCCTTTGAACCTACTCTCTTCTTTGAGTACCCTCAGGGTTACTAGATGGTCAATAGGTGAATGTGGAAGATGCAAACTCACTTATCCCAATACATGTTTGTTGTTTTTGTTAGCCCACCACTAAGTTTGCATTTCATAACCATCCCAAGAAACTTGGCCATAATGGAACTAATTATGATAGTTTGATGGTTGCCTACTTTAACCCTTCTTAGTGAAGGGGTTTTATCCACTTCATGGTCCATTCATGTGGCATCCCATGCTATTTTACCAAACTAAACATATCCCCAATCCATCTATTAAACATGAAAAGTCAACTACCTTATCAAAGTTTTAGAAGCACATCCCAACTTGAATAGTCTACTACCTTATCAAAGTTTTCGAAGCCCGTCCCAACGCCTTCAATGGGAGAGTTTCTATGAGCCCCTCATACTTGGGTATTTATCTTGCATCCACTTCAGAGTTCAGTGTTTTGAAATGCTCATACATGTCATCCTCTCCAAAGATTGATGGTGTTTTTCCCCTTGGTGTTTTGCCTACATTTACTTATTCTTTGGCCTTCAGTGATGTCTATTAGATTCATGGTTGGACTTCATGCAACCTACATTTCCTTGTTAGTGTGGAGCAAGGCCTTGAAAGTCTGTTTTGGACATATGTGCATTAATTTATTCATATCATTTGATCCACCATGAAAATACTTGTAACAAATTCCAATATCATTGGTCTAAGAAACTAATACACGTATATGTTGGTCCCCATTAAAGTACTCCTCTCACGTATAAGGACGCCCATATTATTTCCATGGCAAAATAGATGCACCTTTTCTCAATTGCTTATCTAAATTCTAAATTATTTCCCTCAAACCTTAACTCTGCAATGTCTATGTCAGAGAAACATGAATCAAGTCCGTTAGAGAAACACGAATCACTACCACAATACCTGGTGACCACAAAAGGATATTATTAAGTTGATATCTTGTAATAGTACACCATTAGTTCCACCATTTTGTGATTCCAAAAGCACGTGCAGGAAAATAAGAATCATATTGAAGAATTGAACAAACAGAATGTAGTTAATCTAAATAAATTTGAAGCAATTGCTGGTCATTTGCATTGAGTATGAGATGGCACAAATGATGTATGGCAACCTAATTGGTGAGTCAAGGTGCTACTACACTCTGCTTTTAGTAAATTTTGAAGGGAATGATATGTTACTTGCAACCATCCTCAAAAGAAAAAACATGTTTTAGTTCGCGAAATCCATTTTGGGTAGGGAGATATGTAGCCTCCCCACTTATTATAGGTCTCAATAAAACCAACTTCAGATTAAAAAAATAATATGATTAAGATTTCTATACAAAGAATGAAAACTCAAAGTAAAAGAGAGCTTGTGAACCATGTTCCCATCACAGAGGTTTTTGGTGGCCGCTTGAGCATGAGAGCACTGTAGTCGGTTCTTGCAAATTTGCATTAGGAAATCTTTTAAACGAGAGCTTACACGTTAATAGATTATTGCCAACTATAATGCAGATTAATCTATGGCCATTTCATGAAGATAAACAAAGAAACCAGAGCAGCAAAACAACTAATCGGATGCATTTCGGAAATTTCTTATAGCATATTAAGTTACATCAAGCTTAGAACAATGTATAAATCATGGTTAAATCAACTGCAAATCCATGCTTCTGAGACCACAAAACCAAGTATCAAATACAGGAAACTAGAGGTACCTGAGATTCCATGGCTTTCTTATACTGCAATCGGTTCAAGCAAAAAGCAAATTTAGCTAATACTGAATTAAGCCAGATACACATTAAAAATGATTAAATATGGAAGCCAGATTCTCAAAACCCACGATCAGAAACATGCTGCAGACAACTTTTCAGTAGGAAGTCGTATTTAGTTTTAATTTGACCAATAACATTGAGAGTCTGATCTTAAATGTAGACTGAGCTTAGTTACATAAACATAAATAGACAAACAAAAACAAAAGAAACATACTAAAACAAAATAGAAAAGGACCTGAGAACCCATGTCTTCTCTAAGTTGATGAGATTCCAGAGGAATTGAACGATGAAATACGCTTTAATAGATGTATTTGCTTACAGTATTTTGAAAAGTTCAATCAATCTGACAAGTTCACAAGACAAGAAAGCCTCCATAGTATACTAGTGTCACTTAAAGGTACAATATTTCTTTCTATCAACATTTCACAAGGAGCAAGTATGTGGATTTACAAGGTTACAATTAGCGTTAACAAAAGAAAAAAGACTTAACATAGGGCATGTGTGTGCACACGCACTTGAAAAACTGTACACTGAAAAAGTTTTATATACCTAGATGAATCCAAGAACATTCCCAAATTCACCTTTTAGCATGTTATATACTCATGGTAGTCAACCCACAAGACTATATAACTATCAACTCCATTATGCATAGTATGGACTAGATACTACATCCCCACTAACTTCATTAGTGCCCAATAGTGGGTGTAGAACTCTGTATCAAGATATGCTCACACACACACACACACACATAAGAGCATATATTCACACAAAGCCCTTCGTACTAAGTTTCTGTCAAACCTCTAGAGATGCAAGGCAGACTCAGCCATAATGAAGCCTACCACTAAGGGAAGGAGCAAATAGAAAGAATTAGTACAGCAAATAAGTTTTGTATACTAGCTTAAACACACTAAATTCCCTTGTTCAGTCACAATGAACATACATCAAATTGGTAATAACATAAAGAAAATGATCAATCTTTAATCTTATACAGACATCCATCAAGCTTACACAAGGTCTTGGCAGACCCTTGCTCAAGTTCAAACCTCAAAAATGTGAAATAACTCACATGAAACAAAAAAAATTCTAAACAGCAGTAGCAAAGCAATGTACACAAAAACATTTGATAAGTAGAGAGCAGTTGCACACACACGAGACTGACAAGCACCTTGTACACTTTGCTAGCATTTGCACCTTTTCATATCCACTTCACTTTGTGTTATACAAGTTAAAGAATGCGACATCATATCAAAATGCAAGCACACATTCTTACACAGACTTGCTTTAGCAACATAACATCACTATCAAAAGCTACTAAAATTCAGAGAAGCATCTATAATACCTCAGCAATTTCCAACAGTTGAAAAACACAAAACTTAGTCACGATCTTCATATGAGCTGCGATGGCCACGACCATCATTCCTTGCAGAGCCGCCACCATATTTACCGCCAGATTCACGATCATAAGGGCCTGAACGATCTCGGAAGCCTCCACTATCACTCCGAGAAGGCCCACCACTATTGTAGCGATCACGTGCACCATTCTCTCGATTTGAGCTAGAGCGTCCACCACCATATCGATCACCATTTCGGTCACTGCCATATCGACTTCCACCACCACTTCCATAGCGGTCACCTCTGCCATCACGATCTCCACGTCCACTGCTGTAGCTGTCACGACGACCGCCACCCCCACCGCTAGGACAATCCCTTGCCCAATGGCCTGCCTGTCCACATTTGAAACAACCATCATTGCTTCCACCACCTCCAGAGCCTCTACCACCGCCACCGCCACCGCCACCGCCCTGAGCCTTTCCCTGAGCCTTGTCAACAGTAATGGGTCTGCCATCCAGTTTCATGCCATGCATCTGATCAATCGCCTCCTGCAACTCCCGCTCTTCGCGAAATGTCACAAAGCCAAAGCCTTTCGAACGCCCAGTATCTCTATTGATCACTACCTGCAAGGGCATGCCATAAAGGCAATTGAATAAAATTGCCTGCAAGGCTACAAAGAGTGGTAACCTAAGCTAGCAAACCAGATGATGGAGTCAGCCAACAACTCAATACAAAACTGGCAAATCCTGCCTTCATGGTACCCACATGCAGACTAATAACAGCTTGCAACTCCAAAAAGATAACAAAAACAAACTTAGCAGAAGCATCATTTCCATAACAAAAATCCTTTTTTTAAAAATCACCAGTCCCTGTACGAAGACTCCAGAACAGCCAGCTACTAAGAAGGAAGCTACCTTTTCCAAAAAAGACCGCTAATCAGAGAAGCACATATCCAAAAAGAACCATCACGACGACTGTCAAGAACCTTTGCTTCGAGAATGTTGCCATATGGTTGAAATGCCTCTTCCAGATCTCTGTCAGTAGTTTCCCAGGAAAGACCTCCAATAAAACAGCGATACTCGGCTTCAGCAGACATGGCGATGGACTGCATCATGTGGACGAAAAGAAGGATAAGTTCAAGACAATAATCTAGTGTACAACAGCCATGCTTCTGCTACCAAAACTGACACTCACCTCTGTACTTGTGCCCAACAAAATCCTAGCAAGACACAGCTGCTCCCTCCAAAGCAAACACAATCCTGCAGAACTGATCACAGTGAGTGAAGGGAAACCCTTAAAACAGTCAGGACCTCTACAACAATAAAGGAAACCCGAAAGGATAGTATTGCAGAGGGCAGGACCTCGATAACAAACTACAAAACCATATACACAGCAAGAAGATCACTCGTGTACACAGCAAGAGAAAGCATATACAAAGCACCTTCAATCCTAAACTAGGGCTTCATCATGAGCGCAGGGTTTCCCTTGAGTGTTACAAAGGGTTCGTCTTAAAAAAACCGTAAGGAGAAGGTCCTGAAAACCCTTAAAAAGCAATGACCACAGTGAGGGGTAACCCTCGAACCAGCACTTAAAGGAGCGCGTCGGGGAAACCTTAGAAGACATAAAACACGGCAAGGAAGGGGAAACCCTAAACAGCGAAATCGGTAAACACAGGGAGATAGAGACTCCTGGATGCACATCAACGGATAGACTGAAACCCTTAAAGACAATAGAGAACCTAAAAGCAGGAATTGAATGCAGGAACGCAGAGAAAGAAACCCTAAAGCAAGCTAGAAACGCAGAGAGAAAACCCTAATTGCAAGCAAAAGGAAACCATAAACGAAAAAAAACATCAGAAAACCCTAAATGGGCATCATTAGAGAGGGAAAAGGCAAACCCCAGAGGCGGACACAAAGATCCTACCTTTGGCAAACACAGGAAGAGAGACAGACGAAGAGCCGAAACGCTCGCAGCCACTCACCGGGAGAGAAGGAGTCACAACTCGCCAAGAATGATAGGGTTACATGAACTCATGCAGACAAATTACTAATAACATAACCTTACTAATTGGTATGAATAAACATATATATACGTTTTTTATTTATTTACTCATACCCAATCAATATATATTGAGTCTTGCCATTAATGTTACCCTTTTCTTTTGCACAAACAAATTGCATCACTTGATTTGTTTCAATTTTACTTGTTTTTCATTTTTTGCTCGTTTTATATTTTTTCTAGGAAAATTGCTAAGCAGCAAAAGCATTGCAGAGCAAAACTCAGGATGGAAGCGGGTGTCCTCTCCCTCCCAATAGTTTGCAAGAGAGCTTACAACAACAATCATCTGCTGTCGTGGGGTGGGGTGGTGAGGGGGGAGGGAAGGGAAGGGGGGCAATTCCTATGCAGACCTCCAGGCAGACCCTATGTGTTATGACGCTGATTCGATGCTTGTGGCATGTCATACATACAAGCCTTATCATTGGGCAAGTGTTACATCAATGGAGCCCATGGCCATACATAATGTGAAATGCTCTTGGCCTGGAGGCGAGGATTTCTTAATGTAAGAAAAGTGTGAACTACCCCCCACCTAGTCTTGCTTCCATCCTCGAAAGCTGTGAGGAACAATCTTCGTCGCGGCAATGGCATCTTCGGCTTTCATCTTCGTGAGACGACCTCTACATGTGGAAGTGTTGCACTGACTTTAAGCACTGGAGTGGCTTTCCATTATTGTAGGTGAACACACAGTTATATTTGGAGAGGATGAACTTAGAGGAGAACATCTCTTCAAAAGCTTGCATCCTATGGCTTACATGAATTGGATGCGTGTGAACAGCCCATAATATATCTATCATAGAGTGGACCCAATGTTGATGTCAAAGGAAAGGCTTTGCACGTGGGATTCATTATATTTGTGCCACTACATTCGGACCTTCTCCTCTTTGAAGTCTCGGAGGCAAATTTTGATGGTGTCCAAGAACTTAATGGATGCTTGGATTGCAATGTCAAGGACCTCTTGATAGGAAGTAATGAACTATGTAATTTGCTCGCACGTCCAATCCTCTCAGTCGGGATCATGCCGAATGATGGTGATTCGAATGCATGCTTGATAGCTTGAGTGAGTGAGTGATTGAGCTAGAGCAGAGTGGAGAGTGGTTCAAGCTTCCTAGCTTAAATCATTGCCATTGGATTGATGGTGATTCGAATGTATGCTTGATAGCTTGAGTGAGTGAATGATTGAGCTAGAGTAGAGTAGAAGAGAGTGGTTCAAGCTTCCTAGCTTAAATCATTGCCATTGGAAGGGTTACCACACCTCAATTGGCAAGGGACCCCCTTCCAAGAACTTTCAACCCGCTAAACCTCTTCTTTGAAGCAGAAGGAAGGCTACCTCTCTCGCACCTACTAGCTATCTGCCATGATTATGGTGATACCATTTATAGGCTAGCAAAGTCCATTCCCTATAGAGAACCCATCCATACTATACACAGACTCGAGGTCTCGCTGATACGATTGTACCTGGAGAGACCTTTCAAGGAATGGCTATAGAAGACCCCAAAAGAAGAAAGAGGTGGATATAGGAGGCCGGCCAATGTCAAGGCTTTTAATAGTGTTGAAATGAAGAACCAACTAAGATGGTGGCTCTGCTACCAGGCTGTTGGGCCATGATTACGATGCACCAGCAAATCAAACAATCAATCCCATGTACATGCCAGGCTTCTCGTGGCTATGGTGACTCATCAAATGCCTCGTTGTTGAGGTCGAGGAAGTTTGCATCCTAGGGCCCCTCTACTTGTTCCTTATTAGCTCCTTAGGATGTCTTAGCATCTCTTAGGGTTCTTCAGTAAACCATTTCCAGAGGGTGGCTCCAAAACCCTCAAAATTCTTCTCCAAATCCCTTCAAACCTATTTACAAAGGCTATAATCTCTTCTTCCTCCCCTTAACACAATCTACTAAGCTCCCTCCAAAGGTCTTCTGGATTATCAGCCTTCGCATACCTCCTTCTCAAAGCATTTCTCAAATGCTCCCAATTACCCTTGTCCACTTCTGCTAAAACACGTCCTCATACCACTCCCCAACTGCTCCTTCCAGAAGTAACCTTACTATATTCTAACTTTGTATGCATCATCATCCCTATTGTTTTGCTGAGGCTACCAATTGTATCCTTCTTAGAAATCTATCCACATTCTCCTCTTTTTCTCCTTTGAACAACTTATACCCTGAACAACCAGCCAATAGGTCTTGAGTTGACCCACAAGTGGATTTAGACTTGTTGTGATCAAAGATCTAGCACAAAGCTTCTTTTTCCTCAATGGGGGCACCAAAACATGTGTGACTTAGCCTTTGAACCAAAATGCCTCTATAACTGACCAAGTTGCATAGTAAATCTCAAATGAAATCACACTAAGCAACTATCAACACACACCAGCACAAGTCCTCTCTCCTTAGTCTGAAAAACTTTCTTTGACATTCAGAGATTGCATGCTAGAGGTGAAAACGGCAACAACCATTAGCATGTGGAGAGCCTTTGCATCATTGAAGAGGCAAAAGAGAATCCTCTTTGAGGAGAAGTTACCACCTCCATTGCAAATTTAGGGTAGTTAGAGTATTCCAAGATGATAGCTGAGATCCCACATGCTTTCATGTATTGTTGCTTGTGTTCAACATCTCATAGGTGTTTGTCATAATATGCTATAGTCTTGTAATTTTGCTTTGGAATATAATGGAAGTTTCATGTTTCTATGGTGTCTTTTTAAAAAATTAGCAACGATATTATAGTACATTGAGGGAAGATATATCACAAGGTCTTAAATGCTTTCTTGTATTATTTCTTGTGCCCAACATCTCGTAGGTGGTGGTCATAATATGCAAAAGTATTGGAATATATTGGAAGTTTCATCTTTGTATGGTGTCTTTTCAAAAAAACATGCTATGAAATTGGAGTAAATTGAGAGAAGGGAGGAAGAGAGAGAGAGAAACCGCTCGTCTTAAAACCAAAAAGTGCTCGTCAAAAAAATACATCCAAAGAAGAAGAAACAAAGGAAATTCAAAATCAAATGAAGTGCCACATGTAATGCCCAAGCTTAGCTGTTCGCGTGGTGCACCACATCTATATGTGTGTATATTTATATATATATATATATATGTGTGTGTGTGTGTGTACTTATATGTGCACACACACACACACACACACACATACATATTATTTTATTGACTAATTCAAAAACTTCTTTTTCAAATATCTCATTTTTTTAGTAATACTCATAGTTTTTTACTAATAAACATTGTACATAGTTAACTCTTCATCTTATGTGGGGATTTACTCATTTTTGGGTATCTTTCTTTTACAAATTGGATTTATCTCCTCCCCACACATGGATTGATCCTATTGGCCCATAGGAACCTTAATTGGACCATAATCCAAAAATTTTTGAAAATCTAGACCCTTAGGCTAAGGTCTTTTATACCTATTTCCAATTAATTCCAATTGCACATTGGAAAGTTCTTTTTGAAATTTTGTTTCAGGGGAACCCATTTTAGACACTAGGAGGATTTTTATATCAAAAAATATCTCAATTTTGGACTACCTCCCTCTAGACATTTTCTCTCTCTAGGTTAAAACAGGGTAAAATAGAATCTTTCTTTTATTTCAGAGAGGGGAATTATTAGAAGATCAGAAAGGGAGGTTCGTACTCCTGTATACCTCAAAAGTTGGGGGGGAGGAATCTTACATTGTCAATCGTGTCCTCCTATATTAGGACATTTTGGGCATGTGCTTCGGGCTTCTTCTACATTCCTTTGATGATGTTTCATACTTCTTCTCACATTAAGATCTTAGTCTACCATGTTGGAAATCTTTTTCGAGTAAACTTTTCAATGGACATGTTGCCTATGTGTGCCTCCATATTGTTGCAGGAAGCTACTATCAAGTCATGATATAGATGATTTAGGAAGAACACACATTCTATGGTTGGAAGCTTTTTGATGAAGAGATGATCCTATTAGGGAAGTGTTTATATACTTAAAATGTTTACCAAAGATAGTCGAGGACAACCCATGAATGGAGGCGGCATGTATGGCTAGTTTAGGGGACAACCCATTATAATGAAGAGCCAACAAAGAGGAGCGCTTAGTTGTGTATGGACAACTAGGAGAAAATACAAGGCTTAATCATGTGTGCATTAAATAAATGTAATAATGAAGGGAGAATTAAAAAAATGTAGCAATGAAGGGAGCAGCAAAAAACACAGAGCATCCTATGTGCATTAGAAAAGTGAATCATGTGTGCAGGTGGCATAGCAAAATGGATGGCAGGATGAAAACATTGAATGAGAAGTGAATGATAGTGGTGGGCTGTAGAGAAAAATGAAAGGTAAATGGTGGGAAAAAATGCAGGTGTGATGTTGGTTCACTCATGCTCTCATACCATATAATTGAACATGTTTCTAGCTCGTGAGAGAGTGTGATTGGAAGGAGAGATGGAGAGATCAATCCATGGTGACTTGGTGCATAGACACGGGTGGGTGGAAGAGAGAGAGAGAGAGAGAGAGAGAGAGAGAGAGAGAGATTTGTTGCATAGCATAATAATGATTGTATTATGATAATATTTCCACCATGTACAATACTTTATATAGGCAACAAGGCCCTATTCTATGTTCTCTTCGTAAGAGGGTGTTCACACCCCACTGGTGGAAACTTACTAGACTCCAAAATATCCAACATTAAACACTTACTAAAGCTTGTGAAGGCTTGTGTGGATAGCATTATGTGGAGAGCATGTGGAGGAGTTGGAAGGATACATAATATAGAAGAATCCTTTTGGAAGTCCTAGGTAGACTAGGGAGACTTTCAACATGTGTACATGAGCGTCTTTATGTGGACTCAAGGTGGGGATAGGTCTTTTCTCACAAGTTAATAATTTCTTGACTAAATAAATCAAAGGGTCACATGTCAAAAGAAGCCAAGTAAGACATGTGCGATTGGCATCCAACCTTGTTGAGAGTTATTTGCTCTACATATGATCTGATTTATAACACCTTATTGAGCATTATTAATTTGCTCCACATATGGCTACGTGGCACTATTACCAACTCCTTTCACTAGATATGAGGAGTTGTTTACACATGTGACTTTGCCTCCTTGAGGAGAAGACTCAAGGGAGGAAAATAAATCACACTGAGAAGTAATGTGCTTGCTAGCATCACTATTAAAATACCAGACATGCTCTGTCTCACTGATATGCATACATCATGGACAGAAGGGACATAATTAACTACAATGAAAAATGAATGCCCAATCATCATGTACATGTTTGCTAACTCCTTCTTTTCAACACTTGGTTTTAATACATCAATAAGCCACTCTTTCTCCTTCTCCTTCTCCTTCTCCTTCTCTAGCCTTTTTGTATATTCATTGATATAATGTCCTAGCTTCCAATAATAGTTGCATATTTATATTTCTTCTTAGGCTTATCACCTCCCTTCTTAGCATCCTTGCTAAAACATTGGGTTGATTTTGCCCTAGGAAAAGGCTTTATCTTTACTTGACTGGCTGCAGTAAATGCCCACATGCATACTAGTTCTGTTTTGTCGAGATTGATCTTCTTACAAGATCATTGTTGTAACCAACTTATCAAGCATAAGGGTTATTCTTCATCATGAGCTGAAGTATGGATGCGAAACCTAGTATGAATCCACTAAAGTTGTGAGAATAGTAGACACCAAAACGAATTGTTTGGATAGGCCTTATCTCAATACATGCAAGGTTCTCCTTGAGATATTTGATATGAGAAACTTATCCATTAAATCTCCCCTCATTCATATGCTCAGAATCTAACTTCTTATGGAAGTAAGGCCACTCATGCGTCATTACGCACTTGCTAAAGCGTAGCAAAGCATATCCCAAGCCTGCTTGGTAGTTTTACATAAATGAATATGAGGAATAATGCTCTTTTTCACAGAAAATGCCATAAATTCATGTGCTTGTACATCCCTATCATCCCACCTGGCTTGTTTCATTGTTGTGTGGGAGATGTGAAGGCAGATGCCATAGTTACATTGAACTAATGTCACCATCCAAAGTACATGTACTATCATGTGCTGGTGAGATAGGGTGTGCCTCAATGCCATTAACATCATTCAAAACCTTTGGTAACCAATACATAATGTATCATATAGGACCATAAGGGGTAGAATTTGGTTTCGTCAAGCTTATCTCTTCAGTGGAAAGCATCCCAGACATATCACTACTTTTTGCCATTTCAGCCTACAAATGAATCTCTGACACAAAATGTAAATATCCTAACTACCTATAGGTATTGTCAATTCCCCCACTGAATACAACCAAGATGGTTCACCGATGACAAAGCAAACGTCGTGCAGAGTGTATAAAAAATGGAAGAATGTAGAGTGTAGAAATGATACTAGTAGGAATGCAAAATTTAATGATAATGATGAAGATATTGTTGAGGCTGTTGATGATGACCCCAAAGATGTGATATCAAAGATGACGATAGTTGTCTACACCCCAAATGCTAGACAGTGCAAACAACCCAAAATCAAACAAAGACCATTCGAATTAACACCCCCTAGGGATGTCAGTGAAAACCTAACGACATGCAAATGAGCCCCAAAACACATCTAAAAATGCCTTAAAACATGTAAAAGCTTTGTTAATAGAGTTAACATCTTTAACGCAGTTAACATTATTAAATTTAATAACAACACACTATAGGGTATGCCTTCTCCATATAACCTATCCAACTAGGAGATGTGGTCACTAACTATGAAGGGAAAAACTCATCTCTCTTTTTCATTTGATATGCTTGTCTTTTTGTAGTTATGACTACAAGCACCTCAAGCCAATCATAATGGGGAACACTAATTATCATGGGAGCCTAAATTAGCTCCCTTGATATGACTAGGGCTTATGATGTTATCCCCTCTTTCATCGTAATGTTTCTTTCACACAACCCCATCTATGGTGTGTTTAATTGAGTATTTTCCCTCATTTCTTCCTGCAATGCAACATTCATACACCCAAAAAAGTTAAAATAATTGAGGAACCCTAGCATATAGATATTGAGATGAGATTGCACATCTTTTGGTTCCGTTGCTGAAAACCTCACTCTTTATGAAGAAGGAGGGCAAAATAGCTCAAAATTTTTGGCCATTTTACTAGACATATCAAAGGAGATTCTTCTCAAATTGAAGAATACAATTGAAAGATATTGTTTTGAACCATAAGGTATGGAGAATTTTGTTGCCAAAATTGAGGTGAAAACCTTTATGTTTTTAAATACACATTACACAGGTTTATTGTTCTGGCTATAACTTTTGCAAATGAAGGAATTTGTGAGTACTTTAAAAGACAAAGTTGTAGAAAAGTTTGACATGTTTCCAATGAGCTATTGGGCACTATTTTTGGGAGCTCATAGGTGAGCTATAATTTTTCTAAGTCAAACTATATATAAGGGAGATCAAACTGAGGGTGGACACTACAGTGTTAAAGTTAGTGCAATTAGTTTGCTTGGTATTCTATTGGGTACTATTTTTGGAGCTCAAGGTGAAATATATTTTGTTTTGAGTCAAACTGTATATAAGGGTGGTCATTGTAGTGTGAAAGCTAGTGCAGTTGGTTTACTTGGTATTCTTTGTACAAAAAGGCTATTTTATAGTATATTTTAGCTGATGGTAGATCTTATTGAAGGGTTCAACCTACACTTATGAAGTTCTATAATGATATTAAAGTCTTGGAGAGAATCATTACATATAAGAGGAAGGTGATAACTTGTTTATTTCTCCATGTATCACACAAATCTTCCTATCTAACCTAATCAACCTTTCTAACCATCTCCCTATCCAACCTAATCGACCTTTCCAGCCATCTCACATTTTTTATAAGAAGTGGATCATAAATTATTATTTTTCAAAGATGCACTGTAATGCTTTTTGGTGCCGAGAGATTAAGGGAAATCTTGTAATCACGTCAACCCCTTATTCTCCCCATACTTGAATATGAAATAACATGGAGCCTTTATCCCAAAAAGAGAGGAAGATATGTGTTGTTGTCCACTGTGCATTAATTATCTCTTATGTCCAATATGCATGGTAACCATTTGCTTGAGAGGATTCTTCCGCTGTGTTGTTTTCCATTGTGCATTAATTACCTCTTCTGCCCAAAATTCATGTGGTAACCATTTGCTGGAGAGGAGTGAGGATTCTTCCACTATATTGTTGTGCACTGTGCATTTACCTCTTATGCCCAATATGGTAACCATTTGCTTTTGAGAGGAGTGGGGATTCTTCCACTATGTTGTTGTCCACTATTCATTAATTACCTCTTATGCCCAATATTCATGGGGTTAACCATTTTCTTGAGAGGAGTGAGGATTCTTCCACTATGCATTAATTACCTCTTATGCCCAAAATGCATAGGAAACCATTTACTTGAGAGGAGTGAGGATTATTCCATGTGGGTGTGAGCCTTGGGTTTGACATATCATCATTTTCCCTATGTTCCAATATGACTTCCAAGTGAGGGGTGTAATGTTTGTGTCCTTGCCATGTGTCTTGGAGGAGGTAATAGATTGTGAATATTGGGGTTTGCTTGCCTTATCTTTTTTCTTTTCATTGTCATCTATGCATATCCTTCAATTCATCGATATGCTCACCTTGGGGACCACATCTACCTAAGGTTTTATAAGAGCATCAAGGTAGAGAGCCTGTTTTATTTCTCTAGAGTTTGTTTTACATTGGATGTGATAATATCACATTCTCCATCCCCGACTCTGCCTTTTGTTGGATACCTTTGGACTTCCTCTTCTCCATGAAGAGTGGAGATAGTCAAAAGAATCTAGCCAAGAGAGCGCTAGTGCATGACTCTCCACATCTTCGCACAACCTCCACCCCTACCTCCTATGATGAAGAGCCTATCTCAATTGATTTAATTGAATGGGATATTGATTTTGCTATTTACATTTTGTGCTTCGATTTTGAGGATGAGCCTTGAGATTATGAGCATCGTATGACATAGAGAGAGAGAGAGAGAGAGAGAGAGAGAGAGAGAGAGAGAGAGAGAGAGAGAGAGAGAGAGAGAGAAAAAGAAAGATTTTATTAACGTCTTCCAAAAGACCGAACTCGTCCTATGAGACAAATCAGTGTACCTGTCATCCCAACAAAATGAAAAAAGTACTGAACTAAAAAGCGTGGGGTATCCTTTGTCATCCCAACAAAATGAAAAAGTACTGAACTAAAAAGCTGAGTCTGGGTGTGCAATAAGTACAATGAGTGGGGGAGGTGATGGAGCTCTACTACTAGGAGAATGCAAAGCTATATGCATGGAGTATACAATCATGATATGCAACCTAGCTAGCTCCATCCTGTACCATACTGGGGCTATAGAATGGTATACATCAATGAAGGGGGTGTCCACAGCTCCCTGAAGAGAACATGCCTGGGTCTACTCTGAAGCGAGCCAGTCGCTCCGCACCCTCTCTGTGAAACTGAGCACTGATCTCTGTCATCTCTCTCTGGTATAGGCGTGGTGTCCGAAAGCCAGGTGTCCTCTGTCTCCTCTGCGGGCTGCTCTGAGTGTCTCTGCTCTCTGGAGAGTAATTCCCTGCTGTGTAGGGGCGCAGGCATATAGTCTGGAATATGGCCTCTACCATCATATGAGGCGTAGAAAACTCTGCTTGGATAATGTCATGAGGTACTGACGATTTGCTGCGTATCATGCGTGCCATCATGAGGGCCTGTGGTCTCTCTATCTGTGTCCACCCAATGGGTAGCAAGTCCTGGAGCCCATACCGCTGCTCCATACATCAGTGCCGGTGTGACTAATGTGTCAAATAGCCACCCCTTCGTCCGGGGCTTCTGAAAATGCACCTGGTGGCACTGACTCTCTATGCCAATGCTGCATATCCCCGTGTCAATCTGGCTCTCGCTGCTGCTGAACCCATGGTGAAGCGCGTGGTGGCTGCTGTGCAGAGAAGATAACCCCTAGGTACACGTATGATGTCACCACCTCCACCTGGCATCCTGCGAGAGTGAATGTCAGCTGACTCCTGTCTTGTCTCGATGTATGAAAGACCATAACCTTGGTTTTCCCAAGGGTCACAGTAAGACCCCTTTGTGTGTAGAAATCATCGAGTGCATGTAGATGCTGCTGTGGACCTCTTGGAGACTCAGACACTAATACAATATCATCAGCATAAAGCATAATATGTACTGAGGTACCTGCTAGATCAACCCCATCTCCGCCTCCCCGTGTAATGAAGTCAGCCACCTCATCAATGTATAACCCAAATAGCGTGGGGGAAAGTGGGCATCAATGGTGCTAGCAATAGTCTTGGACATACCTCCTAGGCATCTGACTTGCCCAAAAACCTGCTCATATAATGCATAGATGCCCCATGTCATATCTGCTGGTATGCCAGGAGACTGCAGGCGCTGAAAGAGCCTCTCTCGTGGTACTGTGTCAAATGCCTTGCGGAAATCCACAAAGGAGCAATAGAGCTTTCTCTTCCTCACTCTGGCCTGATCAATCATACATCTCAAAGTGAATACATGGTCAGTGGTAGAGAAAGCTCTCCTGAAGCCTGCCTGCCCTGATGAGCGTAAACCTGCTCGCTCAGCATATAAGCTCAGCTCTTGCTCCAACAGTGCACCATAGAGTTTGGCCAACACGTGGCCAACCATAACCGTCCTGTAGTTGCTCTCCGGATCGAGCATATCCCCTGTTTTGTGGATCGGCACAATGGTGTGCATCGTCCACTCCGCAGGCAAGCCCCTTGCACGTGTGCAAGAAAAGGAGCCAAAGAATCTACTGCATATATGAGATGCTCACCCTGTAGGCCCGTATGGTCGGTGGCCCGTCCATGTTGTAGGCGGTGGATAGCTTCTTTTACCATCAAGTGGGTAAAGAAGCTAGCTGTGGTAGGTCGAGGCTCTTGTGGGCTAAGGTATAGGTGGCTGCTGTGGGGCGTGGTATAGGCCCTCTGCATATGTGTGCCATGTCTATGGGTCTGCAATGGGTGTCGGTGTCCGGGGCTCTCTGAAGTGCTGCCATGAGATAGGGCTATCTCTACTCATGAAGAAATGGAAGATCTCTAGCTCCTGTATCTCTGCGAAGGCCCGCTTTTTGCGGCGAGTAGGTCTCCTCATCTCTCTCCTCGACTCCTGCTCTGTGATGGCTCCCAAGGCTCTCTGTATGCAGAGCCATGAGTATAGGGCTCTGCACTCGTCATCATACCATCTATTCTAGGGCATAGTCCCAGATCTCGCAGGCTCTCCTGAGTGGACACGATGTGGGAAGCTCTGTAATGCAGCCGTGTGTAGGAGTGGTGCCAGCTAGGCTGCTGTAATGGTATCCATAGGTGCCAAGGGATCCATAAGTAGGAGCCCATCCTCTACTCTGCCAGTGTATATGTCTACCATGTCATGTGTGTGAAGTAGATGGTAGTGTGGCATTGGTATGTGGGGGGCTGGTGATACTGGTGATCCGGCTCGTGAAAATGCCAAGTATGTATAATCTGCCCCAATAGGATGAGGTGGGATGGAGAATGAGGTGACAAGCTGTGATGCCTAAGACCCCATAATGTAGTCCACCACCATGCCTCCGGTCCGTGTATGACCCCCATGTGGGAAGCATGTCAGCCCTCCTGATCCCGGCCACCACTGTAGCATCCCGTTATAAATAATGAGACGATGCCTGGCTCCCAACTCTAGTAAGTGGTCCCCATAATGTCCTCTGTCTGGTCCAGTGTCCTCTGATGCCTGACTAGCCCCTATCTCCTTTGGATCCACAGGGTGGAGGATCTCCATGTCATCATAGTCATACACCTCACATTATCTACTCTGTGTGTGGGCATTGAAGTCACCCGTAAGAAATACTTCCCCTAGTGTAGAATAAAGCATAATCTCCTCTGACAGACAAGTGTATGGCGAGGCTCCTGTCTCCTCCTCCTTTGGTGGCATGTCCTCTGTAATGACATAGGAGGATCATCCTGATGGAGGAAAGTAACATAGGGCTATGTATATAACCATGTCTTGTGAGAGCTGTAAGCTAATCCACATGTATCTGGCCTCTGAATCCTATGCTACCACTCTCAGTCTCCCCTGTAGCTCCCGTTTGAATAGAACTGCTACTCCCCCCCGACCCTCTCGAGGTACCCTGGCGTGTGGTCCTACTGTATGCTGACTCCCACTAGAATCCCTCTACTTGAAGTAGCCCTCTCTCTGGGCTTTGATGTGTTGCTGTCAGAAGTATGATGTCTCTCCCCACCATAACATGCTCCAGTCATCCGAGCTGCACCCATAGTGAACCATTACAGTTCCATACTGCCATGTGTATCTCTGTCAGTGGCCTGGTCTATGTCCCATAGGCCCCAAACCGCTAATCCATGGGCAATCCATGGGCCAACCATCAATGATGACCCGACCATCTCGATAGAAGGCCTTCTTGCCTTCTCTCCTCGCGTGTAAGACTTGTGGCATGTAAGCTCTCCTATGTGTATCTCTGTCAGTGGCCTGGTCTGTGTCCCATAGGCCCCAAACCGCTAATCCATGGGCAATCCATGGGCCAACCATCAATGATGACTTGACCATCTCGATAGAAGGCCTTCTTGCCTTCTCTCCTCGCGTGTAAGACTTGTGGCATGTAAGCTCTCCTATGCTCTAGCTGTATCCTCGTGAGACCATCATCCAAGAAAATAGGAGCTCCCTCTAAGCCTCATAGTATGACCCTCTTCCTCATGAAGGTGACCCTCTCTGTCTCTCCTGCAAACTGTAGGATGAGGGATCGCTTGCGTGTTGAGTCTTTCCAGGCTCTCCATGCTTTGGTGAAGGGGAGAGGGTCCTCTTCCTTGTAGCCTAGCTTCATGCATAGAAGCTGTCCATCTTTCTCAGGAGTGGAGTTGGGTGTCTCGGCTATACCTGTGACTCGAATGTTGAGGCGGCGGGCATGCCTCATCTTCTCCTCCTCAATGGTGGTGTGAATGATTTGATGTTCTTCCCTTTGAGTCTCCTCCCTCACTTTTTTGCACATGTTCTTCTTCACCACCTCAACCCATTCTGACTGCTTGGCTTCGAGTTTTCCCTCCATGTCCTTTGTGATCTCCTTGGAGATCTCTTCTTTGATGGCCGTGAGAGTGTTCTCATTGATCTCCCCTTCTTCCTTCTTGGTGTTCTTGATGGCTACCAGTTCCACTTTCAATGCACTCACCTCCTCCTTGAGTGCTGTGTTCTCTTGTTCAAGGTCCGTGACCCATGCTTTGAGGGCCATGATGTGCCGGTGTAGTTTGTTCTCCACCTCATTGAGGTTGGAATCGGATGTCATCTTACTCTCCTTGATTAGTGCCTTCATTGCCATCTCGAGGGCCTCAAGTTTCTCTTGGAGACTCGGGGCCATTCCTCGAGATTGAGGAGAGAGAGAGAGAGAGAGAGAGCTCTCACCTCGACTTGACGATCATCTAGCAGCCCCGTAGTCATGACCCATGTGATGCATCATTGAGTACCATCACCATAGATGGTGTGCAGTATCTACTTATGCAATATGTGCTTGAGGTCTTGGACATGAGGAGGAGGAGCTCTACTATGTGCTCAATCTGAGATGCCAACAATGACTTGTTTGAATTTGATGTCAAAGATGTTCCACCTTAGATCAGCCGATGTGACGGCACCAGTATTGATGATGTATCTGCAATCATCCAAGCTCAGAAGGTTGTTGGTTGATGTTGCCCTTGAGTATGAGACCTCGAATGCGGAGTTTGAGAGGTTGTAAGAAGAGCTCTTTGAACCTCTACCAACCAGACGAGCTTCCAGATGATGCGAAGTCAGTTTTGCTAGGGCGTTTGACCTCGATGCACCAACCGAGAAAGTAAATAATAAAGTGGAGATGGTTTTTTTTCCCATGAAAATTTATATACTGGGTCCCTAGCCCTATGGAGGCCCCACATGAAAAAATTAGGTCCATTCTCACTAGCCTTTGGCTGCTAATAGCCTTGCAGGGCCCAGATGGCCTCCCCACTCCACTTGGGGCCTCTATAAGTGCTAGGGACCCTCTACATTAATTTTATCACAATTTTTTTTTAACGCAGAAAGAAAACATTGAAGTGGAGAAGTGTTTTTTTTAAATGCCCATGAAAATTCATATATGGGATCCCTAGCCCCCCTTGTAGAGGCCCCACGTGGAGAGTGGGGGGACCCATTCCACGTGGGAGTTGAAGTAGTAGAGCCATCCTTGCTAGCCTTTGGTTGATGGCCTTGTAGAGCCCAAATGCCCCCCCACTCCACGTGGGGACTCTACAGGGGCTAGGGACCCTCCACATTAGATTTATCATAATTTTTTGTTTTCCACTCGATGTATATGTACACGAGAGTTGGATTTGTTTTTTTGAAGGACATCTTGTATTGTTGATAAGTTTGCATCCAGGGCTAACGATATCAGATCAAAGAGGCCATGAAAGAATGCAAAACTCTACATTCAAGGGGAGTACATAGGTAGGATGTTTAAATGACATCATTGTCTTCCACAAGGCATGTTATCGTGAAGGCTTTGACTCCTTCCTAAAGAAGATCAAGGCACTGACAAAGAGAGTTGCCTTCAAAACCATCCTCGTCACATCAAGCTTGGAGAAGGTCATGCTTGTGTGATGCTCTAAATTGGTTGACCTCTTCTTCTCCAATCGGCCTCCAGTTTCATTATGAGTGGCTCTTCGTCTAGTCATTGTTGGGATCGATGATCCATACACGATACAACTCGAGCTTGAAGGAAAATATGTTATTCCAGCCATCATGAGACAAGTAGCAAGAGGCCTAGGGTTTAGGTTCCCTATCTAGGTATTAATGTTTGCTTTTGGGTCTTGATGCACCCATGTAATTTTGTGGAAGTTGATGTAATTTATTTTATAATTGAAGGGATTTTTTAGTATGGTAAATTCAAATATCTCTTCTTTCGTCCACATGTATATTCAATAATATCAAGTTCTAAAATTAAATTTAAGTATAAGTTTCAAAAATAAAATCAAGTACAAGACTTAAAATTAAAATTAAGTACAAATTTTCAAATCTAAGTAACAAAATACAAAAATAAAAAAGAGATTTTTTAATTATATTCAAAGCTTTACAATTTGTCTACACATATACATGTGCAAGAATTAAAAAATGTGCAAGTAGAATCATCAAACTTCTAAAGAAACTGTGGCCTTTTGTCACACGGCCCATAAACCACTGGTGACATATCACCCATAATCTCACCAAGCATCCTAGTGTGCAGAGCTATCATTGTGGTGTGGTGTCATTCATATCCACACTAGTTGAGCCGACAACCCAAGTAGTGAGAGGCCTAGGGTTTAGGTTTCGTATCTAGGTATTGATGTTTGCTTTTGGGTCTTGATGCACTATGTATTTTTGTGAAAGTTGATGTAATTTATTTTATAATCGAAGGGTTTTTTTAGTATGGTAAATTCAAGTGTCTCTTCTTTCATCTCCACATGTATATTCAATAAAAATTGAAATCAAATTAAACAAGTTCTAAAATTAAATTTAAGTATAAGTTTCAAAAATAAAATCAAATACAAGACTTAAAATTAAATTTAAGTACAATTGTTCAAATCTAAGTATAAAAAAATACAAAAATAAAAAAGAGTTTTTTTTTCTTATATTCAAAGCTTTACAATTTGGCTACACATATAAATGTGCAGGTATTAAAAAAATGTGCAAGTAGAATCATCAAACTTCCAAAGAAATTATGGCCTTTTTGTCACACGGCCTATAAACCACTGGCGACATATCACCCATAATCTCACCAAGCATCCTAGTGTGCAGAGCTATCATCGTGGTGTGGTGTCATCCATATCCACACTAGTTGAGCCAACAAGTAGCAAGAGGCCTAGGGTTTAGGCTCCTTATCTAGGTATTAATGTTTGCTTTTGGGTCTTGATGCACCCATGTATTTTTATGGAAGTTGATGTAATTTATTTTGTAATCGAAGGGATTTTTTAGTATGGTGCATTCAAATGTCTCTTCTTTTGTCCACATGTATATTCACTAAATATTGAAATTAAATTAAATAAGTTATTAAAATTAAATTTAAGTATAAGATTTAAAAATAAAATCAAGTACAAGACTTAAAATCAAAATTAAGTATAAATTTTCAAATCTAAGTATAAAAAAACACAAAAGTTAAAAAAAGTGTTTTCTTATATTCAAAGCTTTACAATTTGACTATGTATATACATGTGCAAGTATTAAAAAAAATGTGCAAGTAGAACAGTCAAACTTCCAAAGAAATTATAGCCTTTTGTCACACAGCCTATAAACCACTGGCAACATATCACCCATAATCTCATGAAGAATCCCAGTGTGTGCAAAGCTATCAATCTCACTACTTAATCCCCATTAATCAAGGTTCTCAAGAGAAATTGAAAAAGATGCTTTCATTATGCAAGAAATTATGGCATTAACATCATGTGAAGAAAATTGAGTATGGAAGAGCAAAGAAACCTAATCATTGGCAAGAATCGTGCCTTCCATGGATCCTTGAGGTGGCGCTCCATAGGTGGGAGAGAGGTCACTGCCGTCAAGTGTGAGCTTTCCCTTTTTCTGCTCTATAGGGGCTGTTTTCGTGCAATTTTCTTCTTCTCTCACTACTTAATGGCATAGCATGGTTGCCATTACATCACAAGGGAAGCAAGGCACATACAAGAGGCTTCAAAACCTAGAAAATGTAGGCGTAGGCAGCGAGCAGCCATATCCACATGTCTCCCATTTTTTGAATTGTTTTCACAAATTTTTTTGGGTCCAAAATGACTCCACATAGGGCTTCTTCAAGTCTGAGGCACCCATTTGATGAAATTTGACCCAAAATAATTCAAAATCATCTCAATTGATGTTCAGTTTGAATTCAAGGTCTCCATAGCCCCTAATGAGACCTAAATCAGCACTTCTAATCGCCATAGCATCCCAACTTGAAGTATTTCCATGTTGGAATCAAGATTTCCAAGAAAATTTTGAAGAAATATCAAGAATATGAAGAACCAAACATTTTTTTTGAATTTTTTTGTAAGAAGTGGATGAAAGGAAGAAGAAGATGGATGAAAGGAAGAAGATAAAGATGGATCAAAAGCTAGTCTTTGATACCAATATAAGAAAGAGATTAGGGTTAAGGAAAGAGATGCACTCAAGTGTAGTCATACAAGTGTAAGAAGTGGATGAAAGGAAGAAGAAGATGGATGAAAGGAAGAAGATAAAGATGGATCAAAAGCTAGTCTTTGATACCAATATAAGAAAGAGATTAGGGTTAAGGAAAGAGATGCACTCAAGTGTAGTCATACACTCAATGGGAGTACCACCATAGCCAAGAGCTTGGGCTCAAGATTTGTATTAATGTTTGTGAAAAGGTAAATGTCCATCTCCCCTAATTCACTTCCGGACATGGCGGGGCAGGCCTTAATTTGTAGCCCATTGAGCACTTGTGTTGTTGTTGCAAGCATCATTCATTTGACATGCATGTCCACCAAGGCATTGCCCAAGAACCTTTGACAGACAATTACATTAGGAATTTATTTTTCCTTGTCACTTGCTCCTCTACCGCCCACATGCCTAAAACATTATATTGGGGAATTTGGGAATTTCCTAAGTCCCACTTTGAGAAATAGACCTATTTTTTGTGCATTTTGTATAGAAATATTTGTATTTTTATAGCCAAACCTAAAAGTTTACCTTATCTATGAGAATAAAGCAAATTAAATGTTGAAAAAATAACTAGAAAACTATAGAGTATGTGTGTTTTCCTAAGGAATTTCTTCTTTACTTCACTTTATATTAATACATGATGCTTGGACATCAATGCATTCTCTCTCTCTCTCTCTCTCTCTCTCTCTCTCTCTCTCTCTCTCTCTCTCTCCAACCCTTGACCTTGACTACATATGCATAGTTGCCATACAATATAATAGTATGGTTATAATTCTGGTTAGCTCTTTCTAGTAAGTTGGAAAGAATATGTATGTGTGGTTAATAGTCTCGAAAAGAAAATCCCAAAAAATATTACTTAGAATTATTTGAGATCAAAGCACACTATATTCTTTTTGTCTATATTTGTGCTGAATGTTTCTAAGTTGGAAAAAGGATATCTACGTTACCCTTGAAAATAAAAATCAAAACAACAATAATGAGACTAATTTGAGATTTAATATATCTAGTATACTTTGCATTCATACTCTGCAGTCATTTAATATCAAAGCACAGTTGGTATATTTTTTCATCAAAGCCCGTTCTCTCCATCAAAATATAGTTAGAATATCACTCTTCCACGATGATCTTGTTTACAAAACAATCAACTCTTCTATGAAATCACAACCCAAAAACCTTGAGCTAGTCTCCAATGTTGAAAGAATTTATAAACACCAAGGTATAAGTTAGAGACATGAATGTATTGTTGCCTTGTCACATCATTTTTGCGGAAGGTAAAATTCTAAAGTTTTTTAATGAAGTGTCTAGCTACATGACCACAAGATACTTCATAAAAGTATATTTTTGACCATGTGGCCAAAGATCACAAAAGACAATATTATAGGACTATTGAATTAAGAAGCAACAATGCATATAGTTGCAATGAACATTTTAGAATATATTTCCATACACACATGCTACAACATTTCCACAACATTAATATGCATATAGGACATATGTGTAGATCATACTTAGAAAAACATATTTTAAGAGGAAAAATATTCGACCATGTGGCCAAATATCAACAGACACCAACTTGACACCTTTGATAATATGAGTCATACCAATATTTCAATCAAAGCAGTGCAATTGGCAAAAGCATTGTAGCTATATGATACAAAAAAAATTCTTCCTATATATTTGACCATGTGGTAAAACATCAAAAGATCCGACACTTTAGACAAATATTTGGATCAAAGTAATGCAATTGGAATTGATTCAAGCATTCTAGCTACCATACAAGAAATTGCTTCTTTCAATATAACTTCAACAATATACTTGAAAATAAAATTCAAAACAACAATATTGAGACTAATTTGAGATTTAAACTTTTCTAGTATATTTTGCATTCATGCACGCATTCATTTAATATCAAAGCACAATTAGTATACCTTTTCATAAAAACACATTTTCTCCATCAAATTACATTTAGAATATCATTCTTCATTGAGGAGCTTGTATATATTACAATGAATTCTTCCATGAAATCACAATCCAGAAATCTTGAGCTAGTCTCTCTGATGTTGAACGCATTTATAAACACCAAGGTACAAGTTGTAGAAAAGAGTGTATTATTTTTGTGTCACATCATTTTCGTGGAAAGTATAAATTTTGAAGGTTTTTTATGAAGTGTCTAGCTACACGACCATTTATGTAGTCTTCCTTATATCCTAGCTGATGAGCAAGTTGCATTGCTTCCATATCCTTTAGAGTAGAAACCAAAGGAATCCGCTTTAACCTTGATACTTGTGAGACACCCAATGGATGGGTTGGATGAATTGAGACTCTTGATGATGATCCTTGTACAATTGATGATCTCTTCAAGCAAGAAGTGATTGAAGATTGTTGCATATATATTCCATCTCCACGATTGATGCTGTTGGGTTTTACTGATGATGAAGATGACATAGCATTATCATCTCCTTTAAGCCATGTGTCAATCGCAACCTTGAATTGTGTGTACAACTCATGTCCATATTGAACTGGCTCATGTCCATATCGGTCAAATTTTATGACTTCAGGTGCATCATGGGATCCACTTAAGCGAGTCAAGTAGGGTAGAAGTTCCTCAATCAAGATTGAGTCTCCTTGGTTAACATCAAATGTCTGTGGATAGATGCAGTTCTCAAGAGGGTTAGGACACCCCTTGTAGGGACTATCATCTATCAAAATAGTCTTGCTATGTTCACAAACATTGCCATATTCATTCCACACATACTGAAGGAGCTTGAACATTGCTTCCACCCCCATCTTGTCTGGCCGATAGATGATTTTGAGTGGATGCGTATGGCATTTCTCCTATCCCCAAATCATGAAAAAAGGATATCTCCTTTTTGCATAGCTCTCTGTGCGCTTTTGCCGCACAGGTCGTAGCTGGGGACTTGCCGGACACCGTATGCGAGCCACGAATGGCTGCAAGCATACAACCAGGGAAGGAAGCTCAAAACAGAATGCAAAAGGTGTGTCACTCACCGCTTAACTGCCGCCTTGAAGGATTCCCGCGTCGCAGTCGTGAAGGAGGAGCCGCCGTCGCCGCTCTACCGCCTCTCCGCCGCCATGCCGCTACACAGTGCTCGATCGCTCTCTCTCTCTCTCTCTCTCACACACACACACACGCAGGAGAAGGAAACCAAAGAGATAAGGCAAGAGCACTCTTGTATTCACAACACATGAGAATGAGGATTTTAGGGTTACATTTGACTCATATAGGTGACTTGGCCGTTTACACTTGGGCACCCATACATGGCAAACCGACCCTAACCCTTATCCTACTGATATCCAAGGTACGCCTCTCATCGGCGATCACCCAATCCCTTCATCCTTAACATATGGTGCCGACAAGCCCGGCCCATGACTCAGAATATTTAAATTAATGACGTAAAATATAGTACGTCGCCATGTCCGCCATGGGTTAACATGCCCCCCTTCCTGATGTAGATTCCGTCCTCGGAAGCTATGGTATGGTAAGCTCGATAGGGTTGTTGTGGTTGACCGTCTGCAAAACAGGGAAAAGAGTGAAAGTATGCTGGAATTCAAAAGATATAAAGTGTATAAATTCAAGCATGTTAGACCACAATGGATGTTGCTATGAGAACTTAGTTTAAGGGTCACATGAATGAGCTAGTGTAGCAAAGTAACAGGAGTTTAAAATTATTGAAAGTAAATCAAGAGTTAGCAAGGTGTCAAAGGTTAATCAAGGTTTATAACTGGCTTAAGTCAAGGAAATAACCAAGCTTAATAAATAAACAAATGACCATACTGTGTCTACTCTAAGAACAAGTAGTTACCACGAGCCTAGGGACACAAGAAACATCAGAGTTACAGGAGCCTTTTGCCTTTATTTTTTTTGCACATGACAATTTTTATACACAATGGCGACCTTCCTAAGGCAAAACTAACATCGATCCTGGTACCATGTTTAACACAAGGCATTATCCAGGAATCTATTAGCTCACTTTAGGCAAGGCTACCCCCTACCAACCAAGGCATCGGTCTGGAGTAGAATACTCCTCGCCTACCAAGTATCAATAAGGCGATAGGCCAACATTAAAGCACATCATAGACTTGTATTGCCATTTATTATAGGCTTTTTTTTTCAAAGTTTCTTTTGATCTTCGCTCTTGAACTAAAATGTGTTCTTACATCCTTTCGACAAGGGGTAAAAGCTATGTCCTAGAGGTCAACACACACACAGCCAGGTGTTCAAACATTAAGATGGTTTGACCCTAGACCTAAGACAATCGTCTTCCAAGGTTAACTAAAGACGTCATGCTACCTAGGAATATTTCCAATAAAGTTAAGCTCATTATGATTTACACTAGCATGCAAGCAACTTCAAAAACTAAGTAGTACATTGACAATTTCCATGTGGTCATGCCTTATAGTTTATGAAATTAATTGAACAGTAAAAACGGAAGAGAGTGGGTATGGAAGAATTACACCTGTAATTGGAGATGTCCTTGATTTGACGAGACAGCTTGCAATTTGATGTAGATATATTTTGATGAACGTTGCGGCAGTCTCTGGACTTGGAAGCGAACCCACCTCAAACTTTTTAACCTGTACAATCAACTAACAAGCACTATACCTCGAGAGGCACATCAGTGTGAAAATTTCAAGACTTGTTTAAGGAATCTGAACTAGAAAAAACTTGAAAACGCTAACCTACCTACCAGTCACCACACTACTACTGAGGATACGGTAAGAGGATGTTGTAGAGTCCTGGCTCTAGCCCTAAGGCTAAGCCTCTGTCCGCATCATCCAAACAAATAAAGTCAACCTCAGTAGTGCCATGAGTTTCATCCGTCCATTCATCATTGTCAGATATTTCCTTTTCATTTTCCCATCCACATAAACTCATCAAAAATGTAACCATGCGAGGATAGTCATCTTGTGGAAAAGGAAAGCATTGGGCTATCGGGGATATGTCCTCTACGGAGTAGGGGTCAGTCATGGTCAATAGGCGAATTAGCCATTCTAATTCCTCAACATTTTCTTCTCTGGCTAGTACATCTATATGATCCCATTCAGTTTCAATTACAGGATAGCACATGTGGAATATCTGAGAAAGGTATAGATGATACCTCTCACCAAAGGTAGGAGTGGGTGAAGTGTATGATGATCGGGCATCTGCCATATCTGCAACACAGATATAGCATCAGTAGGTTTATGACAGGTCAATCTAGTTCTTGATTGTATACGGATATTTCGCTTGTTTTTGTGCTCTTGCTCTTTTTACTATTTTTTGTTTTTCTTTTCTTTGTTTTTTTTAAAAATAAAATAAAATAAAATGTATGAAGCTATATATATACATCCCCTTGAATTTGGCAATTACATGGTCAGGGGAGAAGGTTAAGGAGGAAGCATTAGAATGTCGAGCGTGAGTACATGCTCCCCCTTTCCTTGGGTAGATCATATTATTTGCAATGATGTTGTAGCCTCTTGGAACCAATTTGTCCAGCGGGTCATAGGTTGTGATGTGGGCAGATAGCTTTTTATGACCCTTGTGGCCACATCCAATTGCAGAGATGGTAGTGTACGCTCCCATTGACGAATGGAGGAAATGGTTTCCGATGATACTATTACAAGGGGAGACGTAGACTCATCGGTTTTTTGTTGGGTGTTGGCAAGAGTAGGTGTAGAGCATGTAGAAACTTCTATATCAGCGTGTGCCTGGCATGAGGAGCTAGAAGCTTCATGTGGCTCCCCCCTTCCTGAGCTAGGTGGTAATGATCGATATCGTTTGGGAATCCAAACTAACTCTGGAAGAAGTGGTGTGGAGCACTCTGTTACCTTTCCCTTACCACGATCTTGAATTATCGTTGGGGTGGCAACAATTGGTTTGCAAGGTTTTACAAGTGATGTAGAGGGATTCAGCTTATGTTTAGGGACCCAAATCTGGTCATTTCCCTCGTAGTACCCTTGGGCTACTAATAATTTTTTTGGGATCCATCGTGATGTTACATTGCCCTTTTTCGGGTGGGTAGCTGCTTTCCTTTTACGAGGCTTCTTGGTGGCTGAAGGAGATTGAGCAGGGGAAGTAGCTGTTAGCGAAGCTTTGGGGACCCATTTGTATGTACTCTTTGGCATAGTAAGCAAAGCTTTAGGGACCACCTTGCCTGTTTCCACTCTTGGCGTTGAAGCATTAGAGGGGTGGCCAACAATCGAGGATGGTTTTGCCACTGGACTTTGTGATTTTTCATTATCTAATATTTGAGTGGATGACTTAGATGCGGGATTTTGAGCGGTCAGACCTAGTGTTGGTTCTTGCGTTGTGACTTGTCTGGTTGCCCAATCGATATTGCACTTGGTGGCCATCATCCATTTGCGCCCTAAGATTACAGTCCCTTCCATGGTGCCAGCAGGCATAACCAAAAAGCTTTGAATTATGGTTCCCTTGTCATAAGCAACCGGAGTGTGCAGAATTCCTGAGACAGGGGTTTTCTTCTTGTTGATTCCTTGGACTTGGATAGAACTCTTGGTTAAAGGTGGTTTTCCCAGTTGACACCACACGCCATATGATAGCAAATTGTGTTGAGCTCCTGTATCCAATAATGCATTATACAGTACCTCCCCGTAAGGACTCTGTAACTCAATTGGGTATCTTAGAGGTGGGTCAGATTCCAGTGCATCCTCTTCTGCTTCCTCGAAAAATACTTGCGTAATTCCCAAGTTGGCTTCTCGTTGTCTCTTAGCATGCTGTTGACGTTCTTTGGCTTCGACTCTTGCTTGTATCTTTTTAAGCTCAGCCTGTTCTTTAGCTGCCTTCTTTTGATGGATTGCATGTAACTCCTCTTGGCTCAGGGGGTCATAGTACCTTTTGAATTTACTCCCATTAAGGAATCCAATGGTTTCAACTCCGTCGAGAGTCTCCACTCTAATGGTACCTTGCGGGGTAATTTCACATACTCTATATGGTCCCTTACCAGCATATTTGAGCTTCTTTTTTTCGTTTCGCACTCCATACATCAGGACTTTATCCCCAACCTTGATGTCCTTGTCCTTTAGATGGCGATCAAACCATTTTTTCCTTCTATCCTTCTCCACAAGGGCATTGTACACAGCCAATTGTCTTTCTTCGTTTAGCCGCTCAAGGATATACAGACGCTCTGCTAAGGGATTACCATCCCAACCCTCTTGAGTAGCAACACGAAGACTAGGAATGACAAATTCCCACGGCATGACTGCTTCTTGGCCATATACCATTTTGAATGGTGTGCAATTAATAGCCACTTTGTACGCAGTACGATAGGCCCATAAAGCTGTCGTGAGCTTTAGATCCCAATCCGTGCGATGAGCTTCAACTGTCTTTGTCAAAACAGAGATTAATGTCTTGTTTGTACTCTCGGCTTGGCCATTCGCTTGCGGATAATAAGGAGTAGATTTATGATGGGATATCATGAAATTTGTTGTGAGCTCCTTAATCACTTCATTTATAAAATGCGTACCATTGTCGCTCACAAGTTCAAAAGGACAACCAAAGCGTGTGATTATATTTTCAAAGAGGAACTTGGCTGTTGTCCTCGCATCTGCCTTACGTGTCGCTTTCGCTTCAGCCCATTTGGTCATATAGTCAGTGGCCACAATAATATAGCGAGATTGTGTGTTTCGGGCCGCTGGGCTACAAAGTCTAAACCTCACTTTTCAAATGGTTGGTTTACTTTGATTGGATGTAGGGGCATCTGATCTTTCCGTTGGGGTTTCTTGTATCGTTGGCATTCATCGCAACCCTTCACAAAGAGTGATGCATCTTGGAACATAGTGGGCCACCAATACCCTGATTGTAAGATCTTTCGCGCAGTTAAGTCTCCTGAGAAGTGACCACCGGCTACGCCCATATGTGCCTCTTGCAAGATGTATAGATACTCATCCTCTCGGGCACAACGCCTAAGAACGTCATCCTTTCCTCTTTTATAAAGAGTCCCGGCCATCAGGCAGTAGGGTTCGCATTCCTTGATCAGCTTTCGAGCTAGATCTTTACGAAGCTCCTTGGGTGGGAAGCCATTAACCAAAAAGTTAACAATCTTCTCACTCCATTCAGGCATTGTCTCCACCATGAACAGGGAAGTGTCAGGTAAGTCATCATCAACCCCCGTAGGAGCTTCACCATTAGGTATGCGAGACAAATGATCAGCCATAACATGTTTTTTGCCAGGTCTCACAACAACCGTGAAATCAAACTCAAGGAGAATCAATAGCCATCGTGTGATTCTTCCTGTGGAGCATGGTTTGTTTACCAGATACAATAATGCTTGATGATCCACATAGAAAACAAACTTGGTGGCAAGGAGGTAATAACGAAATTTCCTTACTGCATATATCATTGCCAACCCTTCTCGCTCCGTAGTGGTGTAGTTCATCTCAGCATCGTTCAACTGGCGACTGGCAAAGCTAATGGGGTAGTCTAGCTTATGTTCTCCAGGTTGAGTTAACACACACCCAATAGCAAAGTTTGATGCATCAATATGCACATGAAAGAGTAAATCCCAGTTAGGCATTCTCAAGATTGGAGCACTCGCCAAGGCCTTCTTTAATAGCTCATAGGCACGGTCACATTCTTCGGTCCAAATAAACTCGATGAGAAGCTTATACAATGGTTGAGCTATCTCGGCGAAGAATAGAATAAACCTTCGATAATAACCAACGTGACCCATAAAGCGTTGGACTCCCTTGTAGTTGGTGGGTGGGGGTAATTCCAGAATGACCTTGATTTTACTCTCGTCCGTGGAAATCCCATTTTTGGACACTATATGCCCTAAGATAACTCCGTGTTTAACCCAGAATTGGCATTTGAAAGGATTCAAGGAGATGCGATATAATCTACACCTTTCAAATATTTTTCGTAAACACATCAAGTGCTCGTCCCAAGAGGAATGAACACAAAGATCGTCTAAGAAAGCTTCACAGAAGTCCCTTAGATATTCCTTAAAGGCCGTGTTTATCAATCGTTGGAATGTTGCAGGTGCATTGGTCAAGCCAAAAGCCATGACGCGAAAGGCAAACACTCCAAACTCCATGATAAATGTTGTTTTAGCTTGGTCCTCGACTGCAATTGTGATCTGATTGTAACCCGAGTACCCATCTAAAAAGCTATATGCCTCCTTGCCTGCTACTCTTTCAAGCACATGTTCAGAATATGGCAAGGGGTAATGATCCCTTCTGGTGGCTGCATTAACCTTTTTGAGATCAACGCACACTCTAAGTTTCCCATTCTTCTTTGGTACGATGACTATCGGAGACACCCATTCTGAGTGCTCAATAGGGTATATGAATCCACATTTTACAAGCTTTTCAATTTCCTCTTGTACAATCTTTGCGTACTTAGGATTCATTGGGTAGGGACGTTGCTGGACTGGTTTAGCAGTGCTAATCATTGGAATCGTGTGTTGCACCACCGAGGGTGGAACACCCTTCATATCATGATATGTCCAAGCAAATATGTCCTTGAATTCTTTAAGAAGCTTCGTAAGTGCAGCTTCTTCCGCCTTGGTGAGGTCTTGAGCAATAAAAACTGGTTTAGACTCCTCACCCGGATCTGCTAAGTCTATCTCCTTAACTACCGCAGGGCCATTGTAGACACCGCTACTCCCATTGGTAGGCGTTCGTTGGGCTTTTGTGTAGACTACTTTACGTTCCCCTGTGGTGAATGATTTGAAATGCTCGGGGGCGGGGTGTAAGTCTACTGGTTCTTGTTGTGCGAGTCTTTTTTCTTTCAATTCCGCTTCCTTTTGTTGCTGAGCCAACTCTTGGTTTTGTCGCCTTCTTGCAGTACGACTTAGTTTTGGCTTCTCTTCGATTTCTAATTGGGCAACGTCATGAGGTTGCGGAATACACCACATGACACTTTGGAGGTATTGTCCCCAATTATCCGCTATCTTCCGATGAGCATCAATGGCTCCTACATAACTAAGCCATTCTGCAGTGGATCGCTCCTTGTTTATTGCAGTTCGTACATTAGCTCGATAGCGTTGGCGCTTATGTCTCGTTTTCTTCTTACCAAGTTTTTGATTTTTGTTTCTATCAGATTCGAACTCACTTGGTCGATCTTCACTTTCGGATGAACTGCAGGAGGTCATTGTCCTAGGCCTTGAGCACCTTGCTTCCACATTTGGGTGAATATTTGATTCATTTTCCCCATCAGGCTTAGGGTCAGTTTCTTCTTGAGATTCATACTCAGAGTTGCATTGGTCAGAGTCTTCGCTACTTTCAGTGTCGGTGGAGTTTGCCACGTTCTCGCCATCAGGAGTCAAGTGCATAACACCTATCATGTTTATTGGCACTAACGGTGGCATATCTTGCCCCTCAGGTGTTACCCAACTTGTGCCTCTATTTCCCCATGTGTCTATGGTTGCCGCTAGGTGTACCCAATCCACGTTATCCGACTCAGTCATACCCGGTAGGACATCCATATAAGGAGAATCTTTCCCATCATCAGTCTCTTTTTTGCATGTATAGCAATACCTTAATGGGGTGGAGTGAATAGTGGTATCTGATCGATTATCAATGATAACCTTGCTTCCTAAAGGATGTGCACGACCATTCTCAAGATCAACTCGAATGACAGAGTCCTGGAATTGTAGGTAGACATGGTTTTTCGACCAGTCATGTACCATTTGTGCTTCCCTCATGAAAGGACGTCCTAAGATCATTTGATATGACATAGGATGCTTGGAGAAATCCATTACAATGAAGGTATGTTTTACCTTGTATCCCAGGACCTTGATCTTGAGGTCCCTTAACATTCCAATAGGTTTAGCTATGGTTCCGTTTGCCATCTTAACCACTATGTTTGTGACTTCGAGGTGAGGTCTTTCCATGGATTCCCAACAGTTTTTAGTCACAATGCTCACTCCAGCACCACCATCAAGGATTCCCTTTAGAGTTAATCCCTTGGTAGTAATGGGGAGGGTGGCATTAGATTCGTCCCCTTCAAAGTACTGTCCCAACTTGTTAACAGGTATTTCAACGACCGAATCTTCATCTAAGTTGGGTTGTAGATCCCAATGTTCCCCTTCATCTTGAAGCGTGTCAGGTCTATCCATATTTGCAAATTGTGGTAACCCCGCCTTTAGTTCTCCATTGAGAAATGCCCGAAGAGCTAAGAATAGCTCAGGATCTCCGTATAATTTGGATATGATCGTGGTTCTGATCTCGGAGGACATGAAATCCATTAGCTTGGACACATTCAATGGTACTTTTCGAGATATCGCTCCTTGACTAGGAACTGGTGAAGATGGAATCACTTCCTCTTCAATGGGGTCAGGCATTCCCTCACTAAACATTCTTTCCAGCAAGAAGGGTGTTTGCCTACTTCCGGATGTCCTATCCTCACTTTCTTCCCGAATGATACTAGGTATAGCTAACGGTTTATGGTTCCTGTGAGGTTGAACTTGCGTAGGAAACACTGTGTCTGGAATTTTGATTTTTCTCGGGTTTGGCTCCAGTTCTCTTTGTGTTTCTTCCACCAAACCCCTTAAGTGTTGCACTTGTTCAATCTCCTCAACTGGATTTGGGTAAGTTCCAATCTTTTTCTTGTGGGTTTTTGGCCCACGTGGCTTGTCTTGGGGAGTCTCAGTCAGTTTGGGAGGTCGAGAGGGCATTAACTGACTTGGTTGTGGGGCCGAGGAAGTTTCCTTCTGTTTCCCCTTATTTATGTACTCGCTTGATTCTCCTTCGTTGAGCTCCCGAGTGGGTTCCTCCCTTAAGGTAGTGGCTTTGGTCCCCATGGTTTCTATTGAATCAGAATCATCTTCAGGATCATTCATATACACGGGGTCGTCTCCTGTCCCTATGTTAGTCTTTGAACTGGGCTTGGAGCTCATGGCATTAAGCGATCTCTTTCGTCGTGTTTTCTTTTTCTTTGCCTGAGTGATTGATGCAGTATCCCTCTCTTCAAGAATGTAGTTTTGATTTTGAAGCATTGACCGTGTAACTACATTCGCGGGTACAACGGGTGTGGTTCTTCGTGCTTGGTTGGTGACCTCAACCAAATTCAATGGTGTAATCTTGGGTGCATTAGGATTATGTGGACATTGAGCAATCAAATGATCTATGCCACAACGATTACATGTAAGTACCGGCATTCCTGATGTGCTCCCTTGATTTGGTTGCATCTGAGTAGCGATCTTTTGTAACCTATTAGGGCACTCCGCTACACGATGCGGTCCACCACACTCATAGCATTGAAGAGGTGGTCTCCTTGCCAAGGTATTAAGGTTTTGCCCTCTTGTGGCGAGAGCAGCCGCTTGATATACAGGCTTGACTTGCCCGAAATGATCCTCCATGTAGTACTGGGGAATCATTTCAAACGTATCAATCCCGTATGGAGCAGTAGGGTCTATCTCCTCTTCATAATCCCCACATGCACTATGTGACTCACAACCCATCTGGTTTATTGGGGTAATCCTTGGATGTGGAGGTTGTGGTCCTAGCACTGGCGGTGGTAACGGCACAGACTGGACTACATTCGGATTCCTTGGAACTATGTGCTGTGACGGTTGCTCGATAGGTTGTGCAGGCATTACGCGGGTACTTGAGGTGTGTTTGACCAAGCTAGTGGTGCCTGGTTTGCCAACATTCGCTTAAGTGTTAGGCAATCTTTAGATTGATGGCCATACTTACTACATGCATTGCAATTCCCATTGAATTTGACTCTGAATGTGGGACATTCACTCGTGCTATGTGGTCCTAAGCACACCGAACACCATTGTTGCTCTCTCCTTGGGTACATATGGCTATTCTGAGGAGCTCGATTACCCCTAAAGTATTCTTGGAGAGCCTTAGTAAGGTCGGTCACAGACATTTCAGATATCTTGGGCTCCTTGGCAATAGGTTTTACCGTCATTGGCTCGTGCCCAGATACTTGCGAACTAACGGATTTTGTTTCTGAAGACATCTTTTACCTGCAATCATCAAGTTGTCTTCTAACTGGATTGCATTGGCAGTGACTGCTTCCCACGTTGTAAGACCTCTAATGACTAGGCCATTGTAAATGTCCTCGTGGCGCAATCCTCGGATGAATCTATCGAGGAGTTGGTTGTTATTGAAGCGTTCATCGGGAGTGCAGCGAGAATTTAGATGCTTCAATCGACTTATAAAGTCTCTCACTGACTCCCCTTCCTCGCGTTCAGCTTTTTGGAGTTGAGATGCTACCTCCCAAAGCACACCCTCACGTATGTATTCTTTCAAGAACAATCTCTTGAGAGTGGGGTAGTGAGTGCGCTCTTCAACCCTTAAGGTTCGATACCAATCTCCGGCCTTCCCACTTAAGGTTAAGCCTAAGGCTTTACACTTATGCAACTCATTGTGCTCTTCCAAGGAATCACACACGTGTTCAAAGACTTCAATGTGCTTCCTAACATCCTCGTTACCACTGAAGTTTTGAGTGAGCTTAGCCACTTGTACTGCCTTGCTTCTAGGTTCTCTCTCAGGAATACCCCGCATGTTTTCTGCAATGGATCGTCCGATCGTCTGAGCAAATGCTGCGAGATCACCTAAGTGAGCAGGCATAGTTGGTGAAGGCACTTCTGGGATAGCCTGGCTGATAGGAGTTGGCGTTGGTCTGAGTAGGTTGGCAAATGACGTAGGATATGATATGTGACTAGGCCTAGCTCCCCTTGGATAATGGTTATGATAAGGCAGTCTTGGAGCATACGCCATTAGCCTACTAAGAGGCGTAGGAGCTACATGAGCATGAGTAGCAATAGGTACATAAGGCCGATAGGCACTACCATGCACTGTTGTAGGTACTGTTCCACTAGGTAGTGGTGTTGTACTAACTACAGCGGTAACAGGTGCACTTTCAGCTATGCTCATCATTGGGGTAGGCATTGCGGATTCCCTAATGGAAAGTTGAGCCAAGGTTGGAAAGCTAAAGTTACTACTTGTGGGCTCAACCTGCATTGAGACTCCAGGCGAAACAACATATGAAGGGTCTATGGGACTCACCGAGGGAGTCTCCAATTGTGATAGGGTTGGTTGTTTGGCCTTGCCCGTATCCAAAAACCTCATAGGGCCAGTGGAAACTAGGTCCACTCCCCTATTTTGCCTCTCAATTTGGATAATTCTATGAATAACATCACATATCATTTGCTGTTGCTCCTCTAGATTAGTGGCGCTAGATGTGGATCGTAGGACTTCTAACCAACCTACATGGTATGTGTAACCCGTGTATAGGTCCGTTAGAGTCTCTGTGTGTAGATCATATTCCCAATTTTCATTGAGAAATATCCCATCTAGACTTGGTGTGCCAAACGGTTCTCTTGAAGTGGACGTAATGTCACTTCTTATGGATTGGCTTCTAGGGACCTCTACTTTAGGAAGAGTATCGGAAGGTGGTAGCTCAGTAGGGCCCTCATTAAACGAAGTGGGTAGAATATCCACATGGACACTCTTTGGGAGGGTAGGGTCTACATAAGATGTGAATGGCGAATCCACTACCCCTCCTTCTTCATTTACTTCGCTTGTCGCATGTTCAGAGCGTGTAGCTCTACTAAAAGTCTCGATTAGACGACTAAACATGCTAGATCCAGGTTGTGGGGCCCACACTGGCATGTTTTGGCTTGTCTCCTCATGATTCTTGGTAGGGTGCCCTTCCATGGCTTCTGAGTCAGAGGATGAGTCACTATCCACTATTCGTGGATCTTGGGTTGCACTCCCTTGGGTTCCAGCCGAAGGCCAAGATGCCAATGTGGAGGGATGGTGTGAGCCTGCGTAGACTGAAACGCTTTCTAGTAGTTCAGGCTCTAGCACCCGACCAGAACGTAGATGCATGTGACGTGGGTACCCTACGTGCGTTGGTAACTACCCTTGAAGCCCACACAAGTGGTTTCTTGGGTATTTTGCACCTCGTTTTTACTTGTTTTTAGATTGTTTTTACTCGTGTTTGACCCCCTTACTTACGGTCGAACTTGGACTAGGGCGTGTGATAGCTCGAAACGAGCGTATCGTTTAAAGGGTCCTAGTGTGCTTTACAGCACCGTGTTCGCCTATCTAGAGCTCCTGTAATCCTCAAAATAGTCCGTTTCCTTTGGGGGAAAGGGCAAAAGCCTATTTGCTTGTGGAGGAAAGGGTGAGGGCTTTATCCCACATGCTCACTTTACTCCTTGGGGAGTGGGCTACATATAGGGCACGACTTTCCATAAGCTCTCACTTGAGAGAAAGCTATGGAGGCTCACTCTCCTATATATATATATCAAAAGACCGAGGCCGGGGCCGTGGGTCGTGGGTCAATTGGGGTTCTTTCTTTTCAAATTTTTTTTCTCTGATTAGAAAATCTTTCCTCTCCACACGTTTGGTTCTTTCTTTCAAAATAAAATTTAATTTTTAATTTTTTAGAATTTTTATTTTTTGTTTTTTTGGATAAGTTTTCTAGGGTTTCTAGCCTTGGCCGCAGCGCAGTTCGTGCACACAGCACAGATCTGGGGATTCAGAAACCCCCTCACACGCAGAAAACCAGATAATCGATCGTGCGCCCACACGCGGAGCGGAAAAATAACAAAAGAAACAGAAATGCAGAAGACAAATTGCAGAAACAGAGATTGCAAAACACGAAAACACCTCAACAACAAACACACAGTCGCTTTCCTACAGTGCAGATTAAACTTCACGCAGCAGCTGAGCTGCAAACTAGAGCTTGGTGCAGGGCAACTCCCCGGCAGCGGCGCCAAAAATGTGCGCTTTTGCCGCACAGGTCGTAGCTGGGGACTTGCCGGACACCGTATGCGAGCCACGAATGGCTGCAAGCATACAACCAGGGAAGGAAGCTCAAAATAGAATGCAAAAGGTGTGTCACTCACCGCTTAACTGCCGCCTTGAAGGATTCCCGCGTCGCAGTCGTGAAGAAGGAGCCGCCGTCGCCGCTCTACCGCCTCTCCGTCCCCGCCGTGCCGCTACACAGTGCTCGATCGCTCTCTCACTCTCTCTCTCTCTCTCTCTCTCTCACACACACGCAGGAGAAGGAAACCAAAGAGATAAGGCAAGAGCACTCTTGTATTCACAACACATGAGAATGAGGATTTTAGGGTTACATTTGACTCATATAGGTGACTTGGCCGTTCACACTTGGGCGCCCATACATGGCCGGCCGACCCTAACCCTTATCCTACTGATATCCAAGGTGCGCCTCTCATCGGCGATCACCCAATCCCTTCATCCTTAACATATGGTGCCGACAAGCCCGGCCCATGACTTAGAATATTTAAATTAATGACATAAAATATAGTACGTCGCCATGTCCGCCATGGGTTAACACTCTCCAAGCAATTGATTATTGCGATGACATTTTTGTGTGAAGCTGTAGACCAAACTCCCACTTGGAATCTTGCAAATGTAGCTTCAAGAAACTCAATGCATCCTGGTTGAAGAACAACCCATTGATTGCCCACTCGAAAACTTTGGAACCTCTTTTATTTGGAAAAACAACGTTGTAAAAGAAGACCATTGAGATCAAGTATCACACATAGTTTGGTAGCACTATTCGCCAAGGCCACATCACTTACTTTGTTTGCTCTGATCAAATCTGCCAAATATGCAAATAGACTATTCTTAGTCAAATCTGAATCATTCTATCATACAACACAAAGGTTAAGAACAAAATAGACATCTATTCTCTTACAAGATTTTTTTTTCATTTTAGAGCTAGTAAGCTAAGATAAAAACATTATATATAGTTCAATAGGGCTAAGTTCAATAGGGCTAAGTTTATTGTACTATTCCATATGTATATTGTATAAGACATTAAATTTAATATGCAAATAGTATGCATGGATGGTAGATACTTCATCAAAATATATTTTTGACCATGTGGCAAAAAAATCTCAAAAAGTAATATTATATGACTATTGAATTAAGATACAACAATGTATATAGTTGCAATGAACATTTTAGAATATTTTTCCATACACACATGCTACAATATTCCACATTGATGTGCATGTAGGACATGCATGTTGAGCATACTTAGAAAAACATATTTTAAGAAAAAATATTTGATCATGTGGCCTAATATCAATAGACACCACATTGACACCTTTGATAATACAAGTCATACCAATGTTTCAATCAAAGCACTGCAATTGAAATTGAAAAACTCAATGTAGTTGTATGACACAAAACATTTTCTTCTAATATATTTGACCACATGGCAAAATATTGAAGGACACAAAACTTTAGAGAAAACCAATACCAACATTTGGATCAAAGTAATGTAATAGCAATTGATTGAAGCATTCTAGCTATACCATACAAGAAAATATTTCTTCCAACATTATCATGTACTTCATACTTGTATTTTAATACAAAAGCACAAACTTTTTGCAACCAATTTTAGGTACAATATGATGAAAATATTTTTAGAAATAAGGACTCTTAAACAATAAACACAAAACTGAGAGAAATAGGCTTGTAAGGCTTGCTTTAGATAGCACCACAAAATGAGAAAATATGTAGGAAATGTTATGTCATGAAATCGTCCTCCAAAACACAAGTTCAACCTTAAACCATAGTGTTCTCATTGACAAAAGTTAGAGATAGAGAGGTTCAAACACCTGAAGTAGCCTTCAACCTCTCTTTCATAATAATATTTGCTATGTCTTGGCTTGATTCATCCACACCCTCCGGCGGTAGGTCAAGAGCTAGAGCACCAATGGGAGGAACCTCTTGAGCACTTGTAGGTGGGTTGGCGCTCTCATGGGCTTTCCAACATGCCGCTTCAATCTCTTTTTGCTCTTGACTATTGCACACCACTGCAATAGTCTTCATGCGATGTTCCAATGCGAACTTTGATGCAACACCACATGAGAATATATCACATACAACCTCATGTGCATCATTGAATGCCTTGATTGTAGCCTTGATGACCTTCTTTTTCTTTCTAAATATGGCCTTTGCAATAGTTTGTTCTTCTTCAAGCTCTCCATCCTTTCCTTCCTTGTCAATGGCTTCAATGGATTCATTATCCAAAATGCATGGCTTGTTGGAATTTCCAACATATCGATCTAGATTGATGAAGCTTTTCTCCATGGTCACAAGTGTCAACACAACAAATGAATCCATGGCCCCAAAAGCAAGACTCTTGGCCATTGGTAGGGAGTCAACACTTCCAACTTGCATATGGTACTTGCATGAAAGATTCTCAAGGGCCTCCTCCATAGCTGCCATTTGTTTGCGGTTGAGAAATGACAACAAAATGAATTGTTTAAGCTCACATGTCATTTTTAACAATGTGAAGACCACCTTTCCAAACATGATAGAATCCCATGTCATGCCCCCAACTCCATGTGCCGCTTCTAGGACAACCACACCAATGGTAATAGGATCTTTATACACATTGTATATAACATCGAATGCCTCAAGGTTGCACCCCACAATATATACTTGCCAAGGTAAGCTAGTAGAAGAATGAAGAGGATCTTGCTTCTTCACAATAAGAAAGTTCACAATGTCTTTTGCACCATTTGGCAATGGTCCTGCATCAGCCCCACGTGTGAGCTTTTTTGACACCCAATCACTGCAAACACCTAAAATCTTTGTGTATACATCGTTGGTGATGTCGTATTCAGCAACAAGATCTTCCCAACTCTTCATCATACTATTGCTAGCATGAGTTGAGGCATTGAAGAGAGAAACTAGCTCCTCATGGAGCACCCTATCTTTCTTGATTTGCTTTGCCCTTGTCTCCATGTCAACAACATCCTCTTTGTCCCATTTGTTTCTAAGAAAGACGATGTGTCCATCATTAACTTGCTTTTGTAATGTGAGGATGTCCCCATCCTTTAGACCCATAAGGCAACGAAAAGTTGTGGGAGAAGGCTGCCTTCCCTTCTTTGTGGTGGTATCCTCTTGAGATGAAAGCTCCCCCTTTGAGTATCTCTTCATGATGGCAATCCAACCATCAAATATCTCTTGTGTGCTCACTATCATATGACAATCACGTGATGCACACTTTTCTCCAATGTATTCTATAAATCTCTATCAAAAATAAAAATATGAAATGAGAAAGAAAACACCAAATGCATCTTGAATAAGACAAGCTAAGGTTGTACATCATTACCTCCCATGGTACTCTTTGAGGACTACCCTTTGGAAGCCCTTGTTGAGGTTTTGGTGGAGACCCAAATGCTATCCATTGATCCCTTACTTGTTGAAGTTGCTCAAGATAAGGACCATTCTTCATAACATTGTGGGATTCCATATTTGTCATCCTAGAAAGCTCAATGCACATTTCAGCAGGATAGTCCACCAAGATTCTTGCATTCCTTGTGGCATATAGATGTTTGGTTGCTAGGCATCGATGAGTGCTACTTAGGATATAGATCTTTGCCGCATGGATTGAGTGAAGACCTGATATGATCCAATAGAAGTAAGAATGTAGCTTATCCACTTCCACCTCATCACGATGCATGGGTCACTTCACATCACTCTCCTCCAAGAAGGGCATGAGGTATGCTGCTGTTGCCGGATTCATGGGATTCTTTACAAAAGGTGCTATTAACTTTTGCACATAATCCCAACAAAGTGTTCTATAGGCATATAAAGGTGGTGCCTCATAGCATCTACCAACATCAATAGGAAACTGTGTGGTTGAGCCAAATGGAAAGTATTTTTCAAACATGTGAAATCCTGAACCATCCTTTTTACCCTTCTTCTTAACCATGTCTGGAAAGTCAAAGGTTCTTTCAACACCCTTGACTTCAAGTGACACCAAAGGTGTTGCTTGGATTACTTGTGCCTTTGAAGATTGGTTTGTGTTGTCCAGAGGAGTGTTAGGAGGTACACTCCCAACAAGAGCCTGTGAGTTTGAAGCTATTGATTGTGCTTGTGCATCTTGAATCTTTGTCCTCTTCTTTGGTCGATCACCATGTTTTGTAGGAAAAAGAAGTTCACTATGCTTGACAGACTCAAATGTAGCTATTATGTCCTGTGTGCCTGATATCTCCTCTGGGAGGCTCCAACCCATTGCTCTCAAAGAGTATACTTCATCCTCTTTTATATGTGTAGATTGAAAAGATAAGGGATCCATGTTGTATTTAATGTTCTTTCCCTTGATCTTTACTACAATACATGGGATCCCTTCCTTCCCAGCACATCCATCCATTAGCCCCTCAATGATCCCAACTTGATCATATGTTGAATCCTCAAGCTTTGAAGCATATAAAAGGACATTGTTTGCCCTTTTTCCTTCTTTGTCATAAACATCCATAAACCAAGGGCACACAAAATCCCCACTAACTCCATCAATGATTTGATTCTCCTTCCTTGCCGAAGTAGATTTCTTTGCCATTGAATAAACCTACATAAGTACAAAAAATAAGATATATTTGAAATAAATATCAAGTTTTGATCACATGGCCAAAGCTTTACTCAATAGTGTTATGATTATCATATGCATGCATAGGATTTGACCAATGTATGTCCAAATATCATCATAGAAAGGGTTTAAGTTAGAATTTAACCATATGGCAAGATATTACGTAGAAATATTAGGTTTTGACCACATGGCCAAAACTTTATTCAATAGTGTTATGATTATAATATGCATGCATAGGATTTGACCAATGTATTTCCAAATATTATCATAGAAGGGTTTAACTTGTAAGTTAGAATTTGACCATATGGCAAGATATTTTCACAATGGAGAGAAACATCAAATTTGGCTTTTCCAATTGACGAAGATGCATGCCACCATATTCTATTCCTAGAAAATTGGACATAAAAACATAGGCTTATAGATTTGTCTATTTGGTGAAATATTATCTAAAAAAGGACCAAGTTAGAGTGTTATGGCTTATACAAAATGTAGTTTGGATGAAATACTTATCACAAGAAGGAGGGTATATACATGTTTATTAGTATCATGAATTTTCAAAGTCTTTACTAAAGTTTTTTTAGTACTAGAGGACCTTGATATATCACGCCATGTTTTAGTATGCATGTTGATAATATTTTCACATCTCAAATAGAAAGTGTTGAATACAATATGCATTTTGATGAGATATAGAATTTGACCATATGTCCAAATCTCATCCTACAAAGGGTTAAGCTAGTATGTCCCTATTTGTAAGGTATAATTTGGCGATAATAATGCCAAAACTTATAACTATTGAGAAATATTACATTTGATCTTTCTAAATAAGGAAGATGCATGCCACCATAGTCTATATCTAGAAAATTGGCCAAACCAATAGAGCCTTATAGAGTATATTATTTTTGTTGCAATGGCAATACAATGGACAATGAGTGGTGATAAGTTCACCATAGAAAATTGTTTTGTCCATATGGTCTAAACTTATGTAAAAGGGGACTGTGTTAGATTCATATGGCTAGCGAAAATGTACCACAGGTGAAGTATGATTTCAAGAAGAAAACAATGTAACATGTCCTTGGCACAAACATGGCATTTAGTCAATTGCATAACTTCAAAGGCAAAACACGAAGAGGGTCTAGTGTCCATATCAACATGGTCTTCTAGAGTATGAAGGTTTTTTTGTAATGTCAAAAATCTTGTGTACGAGTGGTGATCATTTCACCATAGATCTATTATAATGGAATTGGCCACTTGAGCATTCATATGCTATGTATGGCTTAGATTTTAACCATATGGTCAAATATAGTTCCAAGAAATGAGATGGCTATATGAAGGTTTATTGAATGAAATATAATTGCAAGAAGGACAATACCTTGTAGTTTGGATCATGGGTTTTTCTATGAAATGTGTTCTATTTAATTTGACCATATGGCAAAAACTTTTCTCTATCTAGTTTTACTCTGAGAAGGAATCTCTACCTAGCCTTGAGACTTTTCCATATACAAGTGATCTTGATCCATATACAATTTCAGAACACAAAAAGAACCATCTTTGTAAGCTAGGTGCTCATAGATTTTAGCTATAATTTCATGCAACAATCAAACACAGGTGAGCATGGATTTTATCCATACTCTCATGCCACAATGAAAGGTTTATTTGTAATGCCAATTTTCATGTAGACATGGTCATAGGTTCATCATGGACCTATTATAGTGGAAGTGGCCAATTGATAATTCCTATTCATGGGCTTTTGAAGAGATGTCTTCTATAGAATTTGACCATGTGGAAAAAACTTTGCTTTGTTTAGTTTTACTCTTAGAAGACACCTCTACTTGGCCAACTTCCTTGAGGCCTTTCAGTATACAAGTGATCTTGTAATTAAGATGTTTGAAAAAGAATTTTAGAACAGAAAAAGAACCATCTTAGTAACCTAGGTGTCCATGGATTTTAACCATAATTCCATGCAACAATCAAACATAGGTGCTCGTGGATTTTAGCCATACTATTATGCAACATTGAAAGAATACATGATTTTCTTACTTTTTTCCCATAATTTCAAATTTAGTTTGACATGAAATAGAGAGCCAATGTGTTACATGTAACAATTGAGATACAAAGATTTGACCAAAAGCCTATGTGTCCAAAATGTTGAATGTAATAATTATAAGGTAGAATTTGACCATATGAACAAATCTTGTGACAATGGAGAGCACTAATGTTAGAGATCACTAATGGATATACAGAAGTGAGCATGTATTTTATCCATACTCTCATGCCACAATGAAAGGTTTTTTTGTAATACCAAATTTCATGTAGACATCGTCATAGATTCATCGTGGACATATTGTCATGAAAGTGGGCAGTTGATAATTTATATTCTATGTGTAGCATGGGTTTTTGAAGGAGATGTCTTCTATAGAATTTGACCATATGTCTTCTATAGAATTTGACCATATGGTAAAAACTTTGCTATGTTTGGTTTTACTCTTAGAAGACAGCTCTCCTTGGCCAACTTCCTTAAATCCTTTCAATGTACAAGTGATCTTGGATATAAGATGATTAAAAAAAATTAGAACACAAAAAGAACCATCTTAATAACCTAGGTGTCCATGGCTTTTAACCATAATTCCATGTAACAATCAAACATAGGTGCCCATGGATTTTAGCCATATTATTATGTGACATTGAAAGTATGCATGATTTTCTTACTTTCATCCGATTTTAGTTTGATATGCAATAGAGACATAACATGTTACGTGTAATAGTTGAGGTACAAAGATTTGACCACAAGGCAATATCCTATGGCTATTTCAAAAAGAAGCTTTCATATTGACCATGGCTTTTGGCCACACAGTCACTTTTGTTTGAAGCATCGTATAACGAGAAGTATATTTTTGCTACCTCTTTTGTAAGCACAAGTATATGTGTGTCTTGAAAAAGTCATTTCATGTGAAATGCATACATATACAGAGAATTATTCTACAATGTCCAATTAGTTTCTATTGTGCTACATGGATAGATCACTATTTTCTGCATAGCGAGTGATTACACATATGTGCAAGTAGTATATACAAGTACGCTTATACAAGCAAGGTCAACGCAGCATACAAGAAGAATCAGCAAGACAGAAGCATTCTCAAGGGACAAGGTCGCATCTTTGCCATAACAAGAGTGTTGAAAAACTGATCAAGGTTAGTTTCATACTTGTTTTCTTATTTCTGCATTGTTTGTTTTTTCAAGTAGGCTCTTAGTCAAGAAACATTCTCGATTTTTCAAGTAGGCTCTTAGGCTCTTAGTCAAGAAACATTCTCGATTTTAAGAAAACTGGGTGTGAAGTTAACCATATTTTTATTTTTATGTCATGAATGTACTATATGATCTTATTTATCTTACTAGCTAAGTATGATTAAGAAAGATTAATTATATAATTAAGTACAAAGAACCAAAAAATCAAGAAAACAAAGAACATGCATGAGGCAAAGAGCCTACCTTTAAATGGCTATGGTTACGATGCTTGCTGGCAAAGTTCTGATTAGCGTCAATATTGTGAATGGCTGTTGTTGTTGTTGTTGTTGTGAAGCTTGCTGGCAAAGTCGCTTCTGATTAGCGTCTGATTAGCGTCAATATTTAAGAAGAACTTTAAATTTCCATAGCCAAAAACTACAAAAAACCAGGAATGACGTGTGAAGACAGAAACAAGAAGATGAAAAGAAGTAGTTCAGCAGATGAAGCATACATGAAGGGTCAAAATCTTGCTTACGCATAACTAAATCTTTTGATTAGAGAGATTAGGTGAGTCGTAATGCAGAGAAAACATCACAGAGAGAGCAAGAACAAAAACCAGGGTCGAAAGTGCGAGCAAGAAGAAAAGTACGTTTTTTGGAGAAGAGGAAAATCCTAGAGAGAGAAGATAGAAAGAGAGGACCAAATTCAAATTCTTAGAAACGGTTCACATCATTAAAGGATATCTTCTTTAATGAAGCATATATTCTCAAGAATATGTCACATTTAATGAAGAACGTTTATAAAAAATGGACGTTTGACAATAAATGGAATTATCTTAAAAAAATCACTTTTATCAAAGTTCGTAATGAGAATTAAGCAATCGATTTTTTTTTCATGGGCCAAATTCAAATTCTTAGAAACGGTTCACATCACTAAAGGATATCTTCTTTAATGAAGCATATATTCTCAAGAATATATCATATTTAATGAAGAACGTTTATAAAAAATGGACGTTTGACAATAAATGGAATTATCTTATAAAAATATTTTTTTTATCAAAGTTCGTAATAAGAATTAAGCGATCGATTTTTTTTCATATCACATAGGTCTTACTACCCGGACCTCGCCGCCGCTGGGGGCGTTGCCCCTCGGGGGGCGCTGCCCCCCGGACCCTCGGCTGGGGGCGTTGCCCCTAGACCCCCCACTGGTGGGGGCGTTGCCCCCAGGCCCCCACCGGGGGGCGCTGCCCCCCGAACCCCCGGCTGGGGGCGTTGCCCCCAGGGGGTGTTGCCCTCCGGACCCCCGGCTGGGGATGTTGCCCCCAGACCCCCATTAGGGAGCATTGCCCATAGAAACTAGTGCCCCCAGACCCCCATTAGGGAGCATTGCCCATAGAAGCTAGTGCCTCAAATGTCGTTTAGAGTTTCCAAGAAATCCACCACTATAGTGAACCGTATTACAATATTATTACATTCCAAAATATACTATTATAATATACTATTATTTTATATTATGATAATAAGTTATATTATTAAATATTATATTAAATAATAAATATTAAAATATTATGTTATTAAATATAATATTAATTTATTGATATTTTTTTTATAAGACAACATAGAAAGCAATAAGTTAGTTACATAGGATTACTCATTTTGCATCATTTATTGCTTTGCTAAAAGAGTTCCTATGTCTACATAGATATTTCAAGGTGTTGAGGCTATTCTAATATTAATGCCATATAAATAAGATTCATATCTTGCTATTCTATTTTCACGACCTTTACTTTTCATTATATGGATAAATCTACTCTTTTCAAATCTACTTTTTAATTTGACACAACTCATATTAGTTACTTCTTGATGTATATTACTGACAATGTGCACTACATTTAGGCCATAATTAATACCAACTATTGGTATATGATTATTCAATTTTGCATCCAAAATTATTGCTTGTGCATACACTAACATTTGTGCTTCCCAATATATTAATAACTATTCTACTTACCACGTGGACATAAACTTTGCACCAACCAAATCTTATTCATACTATGCCTGCAATACATTAAACCTTGAGAGGATTTGACCATGCGGCTAAAACATTCTCTACACTAGCACACAATAATTTGTCTTCCTTGGAAAAGTTACATATGGCCTGTAAATATTTTAAGAACGATAAGCCTTGAGAGGATTCGACCATGTGGCTAAAACATTCTCTAAACTTGAACACCATAAATTGTCTTCCCATGGAAAAGTCACATATGATCTAAGTATATTTTAAGAGTGATAATCCTTGAGAGGATTCAACCATGTGGCTAAAACATTCTCTACACTAGTACACAATAAATTGTCTTCCATGAAAAAGTAACATATGATCTATAGATATTATAAGAATGATAAGCCTTGAGAGGATCGGACCATGTAACTAAAACATTCTCTACACTAGCACATAATAAAGTGTCCTCCGCAAAAAAGTAACATATGATCTACATATGTTTTAAGAATGATAATCCTTGAGAGGATTCAACCATGTGGCTAAAACATTCTTTACACTAGCACACAATAATATACTGTCTTCCATGGAAAAGTAACATATGATTTGTACATATTATAAGAACAATAAGCTTTGATAGGATTTGATCATGTGGCTAAAACATTCTCTACACTAGCACACAATAAATTGTCTTCCCATGGAAAAGTAACAGATGATCTACCCATGTCTTAAGAATGATAAGCCGTGCGAGAATTTATCCATGTGGCTAAAACATTATGAAGACCATCACACACACCATGAATACTCTTAATACTAAAGTAAGATATGATGTGCATATATACTAAAGTAAGATATGATGTGCATATATTATAGTCTAATGAAGTTTTGGCCATATGGTCAAAGCATCCATTTCAACTAAGCAATGATGACTACATAGACCTTTTTTATCTAGTAACTCAAGTAATCTAGATCAAGGATATACTACCATGTTTATTATTGAGAAAACAAGTTTTGGCCATGTGGTCAAATTTATTCTATATCTTATGATGTTGGAAAATGGAATACTGCACTAATTTTGCAATGTATACTTCAGCTTGTCATCTATTAATGCATGTTTTCATTATCAATGCTATGTGATTACTTGATGAATATAAGATCACTCAATCTCTTATGATTAAATGTCTTATGATGAATATAAGATCACTCAATCTCTTATGATTAAATGTCTTATGATGAATATAAGATCACTCAATCGCTTATGATTAAATCTCAAATTTTTTCACTTACTCAGGCAACATGGACCAAGACTTTCATTGTGGGGATCATGTCAATTTGATGATGAATCGAGATGTTGTTGCACTTGGAACAATATGTGCAATACTTCCAACTGACACATGCCATGGGCAAGTCCTTGGAGATGGATTTTTGTCAGTTTCTATCGACAACTGCCTAATTGATGCAGCTTGCTTGCCATTTCCAAACAACAATGCAACAAAGGTCATTCAGGCAGTGGGTAGTTTTGTAAAGTGGGAAAAGAAAGATGTGGTGGTTGTTACATGTGCCTTGATGATTGTTGATGATGATCATGCGGTGCCACCTTCTAATGATTTTAATGCTGTTGGAGATGAGGACACTCCAAACCGTGAAAGTTGGAAAGAGCGTAAAGTGCTGCTCTGGACAGAAGGCAATGAGAAGTACGTTGGAACAGGGATTATTCTCTTAACATTTCCATATGACGTGATTAACTTTGATCTATTAGGAGAAGAAGATGTGGGTGTGGTGGTAGATCAGATCCTTGATCCAACTACTACAAGGACAGACACATGTGACATGCTTCAGTGCGTCAATTTGGTTAGGTGGCCTATCAAACAGGTCACCTTTGATGATGGTACACCACTGCTACATGAACAGGAAACACAAGCTTTCACATCTCCAAATGAGAGCATAAAAGATGTGTGTGAGGAAATTGAGGACTTTATTGCAGGTTCAAAATCCATTTGCTTACAGAAGAGATCATATTGTATGATCAATAGAAGGCCTAGAATTCTTGCTCTCAAAGCTTCAAACTTGAGAACCTCAATGGAATCAGTTTTACTTGTTGCTACAATTGATTGTTGTCCTGAAAAGTGTTGTCAATATGCTGATAGAGATGCAGTACACCAATTGCGGAGGCACTTTTGGGGGTTACGTTTGGAAGAACGTACCAACTATGTTTATGATGTTTTGGAGTCATCATGCCGCATTGACAATATGGGTACACGAAAATACAGTTTTATATTCAATGGGAAAGTTGTATGGGGTAGGGCATGGTATGGAATGCATGGCATCCCCAAAACATCTTTCTATAGGTATAGGTTGCAATTTGAGAATGGTGTAAGGAGGGCAATGCATGGCATTAAAGGAGCAATTAGACCAGCTTGGGATCACACACAAATGGGCAGGGCAATCTTGAGAGACTTTATTGAGAAGAATGCAGAGCAAATGCCACATAAAAGTAGAACCATGCAGGATGGTTCCAGAGAGACACAATTGGTCATCCCAGATGTTTATAAGCAAATAGACATATGGGAAGAAGTGAATGCCACATTAGATGCTATTGGATGTAAGCAAATGTCTTTGTCCACATTCACTCGAATTTGGAATATAGAGTTCAAGCATGTCACCTTAGCAAAGACAAGCGAGTTCTCCAAATGTAGTGTCTGCTCAGAGATCAAAGAGCAACTTGCAGCAACCAAATGCCTTGAAGAACGCAACATACTATTGAGGAAGCGTCAAAGTCACATGCTGCAACAACAAAGTTGTCGAAACATATACTATGGATGGCGTCTAGCATCAGTGCTAAATCCTGAAAAGAACTTGTGCATCATACACATTAAGAGACTAAGGTTATGTAGAAGGGTGAGAGAAGGGTGTGAGTGTGAATGGACTTGAGGTCCACTTGTTCACCTATTTAAAGGTGAGGCCATGAGGCATTTTGCATGAGAGCAAGGCCTAGTTGTATGTATAAGCAACTTAATAAGCAAGATATTATTCTTGTATTTTGTGAGTCTCTCCTCTCTACACACTTGATCTATCATGAGCACCATGTTTTCTCATCATGGTATCTAGAGCCTAGGTGATTTGAACCACTTGTGGTGTAGAGAATAGGTCAAAATTATCCACTTTTTGCTCATTTTTCTTGTGTGGAGCTCAACCCTCTCATGGTTGAGGCCTTCCAGCAGCCGGTAGAGGGCATATTTCTCAGAGATTCCAACTAGGGAAGTGTTGAGGAAGTCCAGGCGCATCATTTCGTACAGCTCATTGGAAGATTCATCCTGGCGCTGCGACGGCATTGCTCCCGAAGTCGTCGCCTGCTGATTCTCAGAACCTGCGCTGGCCGTACATCCATACAAGGGCTGTAGGCCATAATAGGCTGAGCTAGTTTAGGGCTTTGATAGCCCATGGTATGGAGACTCTACAGCTCTGACTAGAGCTCCAATGGTCCACGAACGCGCCGGCTGGAGGGAAAAAAAACCAGTCGCCTCCCTTCTTCACTTCAAGCTTTCCATTCAAGCTTGCCTTTTTTGGGTTTTTTTCTCTCTAATCCATTACTCCCTTCCACTAATCACTCAAGTGTGAGAGTGAATGAGTATTGCTGGTCTTTAATCTTGATTTTGAAGTGTTTTCTATCTACATGAGGTAGCCATAAACCTCATACCCGTCAAGTTTCAACACCGACATCAAGTTTTAAGCTTTCAAAGTGATTAAAGTGTGCTAAGCACTAATTGTGTTGTTTAACACTAATCACTCTATTAATCCAACAAAGGGAGGTTATCTTAAAGTGTTTTTAAATACTCATAGTGTTATTAAACACTAATGGTGAGTTAATCACTAAAATAAGTGTCATTTGACACTAAAAATGTGCTTTTTAGCACTAATTGTGTTTTATACACACAAATGGTGATATTAATCATCAACTAAAGTGTTGCTAAACACTAAGGTGGTCTTAATCATCAAAGGAGGAGGTCATCTACAATATGGAGGCTCTTCTTCATCAACATGGAGGCCGGGCACACACCATAAGTGCTACATTTCAAGCCTTCATCAACAACCGCTTCTTCCAAAGAGGAATGGTGCAACCATGAATCAATTGCCTTCATCTCATGAGCTAAAGAGGTTGAAGAATTTTGGTTTTTTATCATAAAACTCAGATTTTTGAGTGTTCTTAAAGTTGGGCACATGTACATTAAGTGCTCATCTTCAATGTTTATGTGTGTTACCCTTGAGGCCCTTGTTTGTAAGAGGCATAGGCAAGCCATAAGCCGTATGCTCTCATTTCCCAAGCCCAAGGCACTTCATTCCGCTGCATATTCTGATTTTTCATCGTATAAGATGAGTCATAAGGGTAAGCATAGAATCCCTAAATGCTCTACCTTATTGGTTGTCATGATTTTAAGCATTTTTTGGCATTACTTTTGTAAGTGGCATTGGCAACATTATGAGCCATGTCCTCTCCTTCTTGAGCCAAAAATGATAAACCTTATTGGTTTGAGAATTTACCTCAACCAATTACTCATTTTTATTAAGCTTGAATCTTCAAACCCTAATGGGTATCTTGTAACTAACACGCATAAAAGCTATTGTAATTATGGAGTAGACACTGCCCTTGACCAATGCATAAGGCAAGTGGTAAGACCCTCCCTTTCCCTTCCCCATTTAAATCTACCTCATCACTCATGGAGGAGATATGGTATTCAAGGAAGCATAAAGCATGTTAGAGGACCATCTAAAAGCAAACCATTTAAGCAAGCCTTGTCATGATCATTGAGTGAGAATGGTCAAGGTGGAAAGCATATGGTGGAAGCAATGGCATGTATGTCTCAACCATGTCATCTACAAGAAGCCAAGCAAACATAAAGAGTGGGGTGCACCATCATTGAGGTGTACATCTTCATCGACAACAAATAAAGACTTAGATGGCATCAATGTAATAGCCTCTAAGGCTCTAGGAACACATTTGTAAATCCTAGATTACCACACCTATATTCCAAGCCTTGTACGCCTAATGTTATAAAGGCACCTTATGTCCAATACCACCTATTCCATCCTTCCATAGTTGGTATTGAGGGGGGGTATTAAGAGACTAAGGTTATGTAGAAGGGTGAGAGAAGGATGTGAGTGTGAATGGACTTGAGGTCCACTTGTTCACCTATTTAAAGGTGAGGCCATGAGGCATTTTGCATGAGAGCAAGGCCTAGTTGTATGTATAAGCAACTTAATAAGCAAGATATTATTCTTGTATTTTGTGAGTCTCTCCTCTCCACACACTTGATCTATCATGAGCACCACGTTTTCTCATCAATACATGACAAGATAGACCAACAAAAGACAGCTATCCCGAGGTTGAGAGTTCGATCAAAAGAGACAGATAGATCCACTCAACTACCAGTTTCCTTGACAGGCATGATCACACATGGGCATGGGGAAGGAAGATATGGGCACTCGATTGATCTTTGGCCCCATGATCCTAACTTCACAGTTGTCTCATTGTCTCTGTGTTTCAAGTTCTTGGAGCGACTTGACAGGCATGAAGCTGGTGATCTACAACTAGATGGAATGCCAAGATCAAGCTCTTTGTTGCTAAATGCATTAAACTCAAGGAAAGCACTAGACTACCATCAACAAGGTTCTCATACTACTAGACTACCATCAACAAGGTTCTCATACTACTACACAAATGGAAGACATAATACTATAGGATGGACAACAAGGTTTTAAACGACTACCAGAGAACTTGTTGCTACAGCTAGATAATTGTGGATCAGAAAACAAAAACCGTTATCTCTTTGCATATTTATCATTGCTTGTGGCACGAGGGACCTTCAAGATGATCCAAGTTGGGTTTCTCATGGTGGGTCACACACATGAAGACATTGATGCAATGTTCAGCAAGTTCTCAGAGAAGCTTAGAATAAGCATGACATTCACTTTTCCTCACCTTATGCGGCATTTTCAATTGTGCCAGTCAACAAGGCCTTCTCCTTTTTTGTTGACACATATACCAGACTTCAAGAGTTACATTGAAGGATACTTATGTGACTCCAAGGATGCACTTGTTGGTCACTCAAAACCACTTCACTTTCGTTTCTACATGCAAGGGGATACACCTCTAATGCAATACAAGATCCATCCTAAGTCAGTAGAATGGTTGCCAAGAGAAGGCGGTATTGAACTATGGAAAAGAGACTCAACAACAGGAAAGCCTACCATTCCAAAGGGTCTTCCAACCTTGCTACCCATGTCTGAGTATATTAAAGATCATCAAGAGGTGGTAAGTGGAATCAAAGACTATCTCAAGTATTGGGAAAGATGGTCAAGTGTACAAGGTCCTGAAGCGGAGTACACAAAGTTCATAACACCAGTGATTGATTATTGGAAAACCATGCTTGATGCACTTCAAGCTCCAAATGTTCAAGAAGCAAGAGTATTCATGGACTTTTGGCCAAGGACACAAGGTGATACAGTATTTCAAGACATAGATGATGTGGATGACTTTCTTGGCTTGGAGGAGTTGAATGACCACTACTGTGGTCCTCTCAACAAGCGACCAAAAGATGCATTTCAACCAATGATAGATGTCAAGAAAGACGCCTTTGTACTTGTTCGACCTTCAGATCCAATATATCCAGTATGGCTTGGTGTTGCACAAAGTGAGGTTGATACAAATAAAAAATCAAGCAACTATCAAAAGATCTGTATACAATATTTTGTGGTCGACAAAATGCTACAGATGAGAAGGTATATCAGAATTGCTGGGATAAATACTGGATGTGCAACAAGAAAGACCCTCAACGTTGGGAGAGAGTGGATACAATTGTTTTCTCTTGGATAACAAAAGCTACCAAAGTTCCCAAAAAAATTAAAATCCCTCCAAAGGTTGTCTTGAAGGCCAAAGCCAATCTACAAGAATCATTGGGCTAAAGACTTCCATGTTGGAGAGGTTGCCAAAGATAAGGTGTTTATTAACACCAGCTATTTAAGATTTTATCAATATCTTCTACATATACAATAAATATACTTCACCAATATTCAAGGTTCCAAATTAATGAAATTCCCAAATTCACGGGATTCATTTTGATTTGGAATTCCCAAACTATTGGGAGATTCCCAAATTCTCGAATATGGTGTTCTAAGATGCAAGTGAAGTTGACCATGTCTAGACAAAGCCCCTCAAATTGTATAACCATTTAAAAAAGTTCACTTTTCCTTGACCTCCTCCTGGGCACATTGTGCAAATAGTGCACACCAACACTACATCAAGTGGGTAGACCCATCTATAAAAGGGTAAAAGTACACATGGTATCTACTAATAACAGCTATTAAAATGAGTACAAATATGCGGGTTTAGGCCTACTTGTCTACCATGGAAAAAAGTGTGCACATGTGTATACATAGGAAGAAACACACACACACACACACACACACACACACACACACACACACACACACACACACACACACACACACACACACACACACACATTATATCAGCTTTGGTAAAAAAAAATCATGATGGGCATATCGTCCCACAAAAAATCTGTCACCGCATCCACACACACACACACACACACACATTATATAATCAGCTTTGGTCAAAAAAAAAATCTTGATGAGGATATCGTCCACAAAGAATCCGTGTCACCGCAACGGTCCAAAAACAAAAAATAATACAAAAACAAAAGCCTCAAATTTTTTAATATATTTTTACCAACCAAATGCAGCTTAAAAAAAAACCCCTACTTTAATATTGATAAAAAAAGTAAACCCGACTTTAATATTGAAAAAAAATAATATTACGTTTGAACTCCCCAAGGACTATTTTGATAGCTCAAATGAGCTTAAATTACTCAGCTAAAATAACCCAAATAATATAATGTAATGTTTTTTGATTCCTTGATTATCTTAATATATTCGGCATGATTACCGAATTAGAACAATAATTACTTAATGATCATCAAAAGCAGTGTTGGGTACAACACCCAATTAGCGTTGTGTTAAGCTAGCATAAATTACACTCTTGTGATAGCCCAAGATCAAAAAGATGAGAGACCTGTTGTGATCACGACGTGTGGCTGTCCGTAATTTGATGTCATCTTCGAGCTTGTGGAATTGATTGTTCAACCGAGAGAATATGTTGATGTTCTGTTGATCCTCCCATGTTACCTCCGTCTCCCTGTCTTCACCCTTTATTCAAAAAACCTAGAGAGAGGAGTCCTAACACTGGTAGAGAGCTTTCGGAGCATGTACTCCATGCATTACGTCATGCGCTTCTCCTCCTCGCTTAGCTAGTTGGATGGCGGAGAAACCAGAACGCTCAGCTTTAAAAAAAGCTCTCTCTCTCTCTCTCTCTCTCTCTCTCTATGCTAACATTTTCTATATTATTAAGAAAACAAAAAACGAAAACAAAAACAAAAACAAACTAAAACATGGCAATATTTTTCTACTTAACAAATCTAAAAAATATATCTCTCTCTCCATTAACATTCTCTATTTTTATTATTGTTAAACAAACTAAAAATAAAAAATAGCTCTCTCTCTCTCTCTCTCTCTCTCTCTCTCTCCACTAACATTTTTTGTTTTTTATTATTAAACAAACTAAAAATAAAAAAAAAGTCTTTCACTCTCTTTGCCCCACTAACTATTCTATTTTTTAATTACTAAACAAACTTAAAAAAAAAGCTCTCTCTCTCTCTCTCTCTCTCTCTCTCTCTCTCTCTCTCTCTCTCTCTCGTTCCACCCACTCACATTTTTGTTTGTTATTATTAAACAAACTAAAAAATAGAAAATATTATAAAGAGAGAGAGAAGGCGTAGAGTAGAGCGACTGCGTTCTGAGGGCGTAGAGCAGCATCCGGAGGCCATAGCTACACAGATGCGAGTGAAGCTGGCTGCTAAGAACACATTCTCCAGCAGACCCACATAGAAAATCGATTCTTTTGAGTACATGATCCAACATAGAAAATCGATTCTTTTGAGTACACGATCCAACATACCTTATTAACTTCCTTCCATTGAGAACCACGAAAGAAAAGCTTGAGGCAACAGCTCGAAACAGGACCCATGTAGAATGTGCCTTGAGGGGGAGTCGACTACCACCTATGGGTGATCGGCCACCAACAGCCCACTCTTAGAGCCCAGCACTGACCTTCGCCTCTTGACGCCTTGTGTGCACTGGCTACCTCCCTACCATTCCCATCATCAACATTTGCATCAACAGAGCGCCAGCCACCCTGGCCCCACAGTGCAGGGTGGCTGGCACACACACTTATATACATACATGCATCCATATATGAAATGCACATGCACACATGCATTTAACCCACACTCACAATATCTGTAGATGCTGCATACATAATAACACACACACACACACACACACACACACACACACACACACACACACACACACATGTTGGTCATATCTACGTATGCATGTACTTATGCACATACATATTAAGTGCATTATCGTATTCGAACATGTATTTTTAAGAGAGTGTGTGTGTGTGTGTGTGTGTGTGTGTGTGTGTGTGTGTGAAAACACATGGTTAAATGTAGGTGTGAGTGTGCACTCACATGCACCAGTGCACACACAACAAAAATGTACACAGATGTACCCCTATATGACAAAGCCTAGGTTCGATTCCCTCTCACTACACTTGTGAGTTTGTGTAAAAATGTGGCAACAACAGCACGAACATGACATGTCTAGGGTGTGGGCCTAACACAACACATTAAAAGGTGCTTGATTGCAACGACATCACAAAGTATGATAATGTTTTTTGTGTGCATATTATATATATATATATATATATATATAAACGTGGTTTCATGGATGGCCAAAAAAGAAATCTCTCTTTAATCATTGAAAAATAGCTCGTTCAAATGAACATAGCGATGTTGACATGTTAGCTGCATGATTTAAATAATCATTAAAACAATGCTCATAAAAATCGATAAATTCCCCAATAAAAAAAATCCCTATAACACTTTATTAAAGGAAGAATTTGGGGAGGACTCAACATTGAGGGGGGTGGTGGAAGAGTTTGTGAAGCTTCTACGCCATTGAGGGTGATAAATGCCCCTCGTCCTCCTACACCCCACCCTCATCCGGTAGCAGCAGAAAGCCCTCCGTAAGCCGTCCGCCGTTGTCTCCAGCAGTAGAGAGTCCATCCTCTTCATACACCCCGCCATCTAGACCACTCAAACCTCCTCCTTCACTGCTCCCAGCCTTGCATCTAGCGCAGTAAGCCAACGGCCTTATGTAGAGTCATGTCAGCCGACGGTTTTGATGAAAGCCAGCATCGACATATTATTTCCGGTGGTTTTGTCCGTCACTGGTGCATAGAGGGCGAGCCGAATGCATGTGATGTTGATGTAATATTTAGCCCAAGGTTAGATTAGGCAAAACCAAATCAAGGGAAAGCTGAAAGAGAATGCCTCCACCCTCAGCTATGTCAGGAAGTCGGTGGTGAACGTGTAGAACTGATGAGCCGGCGACCAACACTCTGCTGTCCGGTAATTCAACATGGAATGGTACACCCTCAGTATTGTCGTGGCAACTTGGGGGACGCCGAATGACTGCCGACAGCGGCGCCCGGCTGATTGAGTACCGCAGCCTTGGTAGCCATTCTGAGCTCTATTGACCCCATGAGCATGTCTCGCTTCATCCACCTTTAAAAGTTTCACATCCGCCAATACAGAGCGCCACTGTGAGCAACCCCTCACCTTCACACTACCAAAATATGCCTCCCCTCGGCCTTTCACACTTGCGTTTGCTCGCTAGCAAGACCCAGGTTTGTTGCTCGTATAGGGCCTCCTTAGAGAGAGAGAGAGATAGAGAGAGAGATTGGTCATCGTGCCTCCTTCTCACACGTGCCTCGCCTCATCATTCTGTTTTGCCGATGCTTGGCTTCTTCCACGTCTACCCTCTCATTCACCTCGGCCTCTGCCTCCTCTCATACTTCAGCCTTTCGTTGTCCCACGCCTGCTGCACACCGTTTAACGTCGACACACTCTCCGCCCGTGCAGGCTCCTCCGTGACTGGCCCGCCTGGGTGCTATACCCTCGCCATGCTCGAGCTGGTGCTGCACGCCGTTTAACGTCGACACACTCTCCGCTCGTGTAGGCTCCTCCTCCATGACTGGCCTGCCTGGGTGCTGTACTCTCGCCATGCTCGAGTTGGTGCTGTACTCTCACGAATGCAGGCGACTTGGCTGTGAAGCGGGCGGATGGTTCTGCTCTGCACCGTGCGCTGGATGGTGGTGCATTTTTAGCAGAGTGCCGTGTAATGCTCAGGTCCTAATATCAACCAAAAACTGTTTTGATGCTCTTTACAATTGTTCTTTTAGATGACGTACCTGACTATTTGTTGCTAGTCATTTTGATTTACAAGAGCTTCTTTCTCTATTAATGGCTTCTTCTTCTAAGAGTTCATCATGCAAGGTGTAAGTGATGAGTCCTGCAGGGAAGAAGCTCATTATTTTGGTGGGAGAAGAGTTTTCCTTTCTATTTGAGAAGAGCCTATTTGACAAGTTTAAGTATTAGGAGGGGGGTGCATCACTAGAGGATGTTTTTGACAATACTCAGGGTGACATGGTTTTTGTAATTATTCCAAGAACAAACGTTAAGGGTGTATCTGGGGTTTGATTCTAAGCTTACAATAGGGAATCACATAATGGCATATGGCAAATAAAAGCTGTTACTAGAAGTCAAGAAAGAATACGTGGACATTGACTAAGATATTGAAATATTAGGTAGCTCTGTAGACTCTCCAAAGAAATGTGTTTTGGAGATCTTGAGGTGTCTCCCTTTTAGAAGTAATCTTAAAGAGGCTTTCAATAGTGTGATGTACTACCTCCAGCTTTTGATGGAAACATTTTATTTGAATTTCCTCCTCAAAATGAAGGGTTTCATGCAATGGAAACATCACACGGTCAACATTATTGGCAATAGTACATGACATCACATACAACCTTCCAAAGTAGTGGTTAGAAGGTCTTCATGTGTGGAACATATAGTTTGTGCAAATAAACTATGTCCATATTTCATTAGGACAAGAGAGAAAAATGAGAGTCAATGGGAAGGAAGGTCTGCAAATGGAAGTTTGCTTCAATGTCTTCATTGCAAACTCAAGAAAAAGTTGTTGCATGCATGATTTGCTATAATTTACTATTGCATTCCAAAGATAGAGGGAAAATCTTACAGTCATTGTGTTATTCATGTGGGGAATCATAACCACCCCTTGGCCTCAACATAATTAACTGAATAGACAGAGAAGATAGAGAAGAAGGTTAAATAGAAAGTCCATGATGATAAATCTTTGGGGCGAAAAAGTCATGTACAACGGAGGAGAATAAAAGATTTTATCTTTGAAGACATACTTACAAGGGAGTCCTTGGATAGTAATTTCATGGATGAGGGCTGCATGTGAATAATTCTTACAAAGATCCAACCACTGGGACAAAAGAAGGTGAAGACCGTATTAGGTATTATGGGGAAAATCCCGCATTATGGGAATTTTAAAATTGAGAGGTTTCATGTATTATGGGAATTTCCCACTTAATGTAGAAAAAGTTATTGTGGAATTTCTTAATATAGAACGGAGGAAGGTCTAAGTGTTGATAATCACCGTTCGAACCAAAAAAGTGGTATTAGTATTTGTGCATAAACATATTTGAAAGGAGTTTGATAATCATGTAGGAAGGTGGTGTTGATAAACACCATTAATAAGAAAGTGGTATTTGTTTCTTTGCAAGGACTTGCACCAATTGAGTTGTACACTGCACAAAATTTATGAAACAATTGAACAAATAAGATGGAAACATTATTATATCAAAAAAATGTAGGAGGCACAAAGAAAAATTTCATTCAATAAGTGAAAATAAAAAATAAAGAAGATACCAAAGTACATCTCTTTTGGATATTAGAGTTATAACCTAAAAATCCACATTGTTAATATTGCATCTACAAATGCTACTCCTCATTGAAGGAACCATCAATATGAGCTTCATCCTCACAAGCCAAGCCTAAGCATGCTTTTGCTTTACGGGCTTCCTTTTTTGGTATCTTGATTCTTTTGTATGGTGGTGGATTCCTTGGTCTCCACGACCAAAGAATTGCATCAGCATTTTCTCATACTTTTTGTTCTGCCTCATTAATTTGCCAATATCCCTTCCAACAATCAGCATAAGCTTGAGTATCTGTCAAACCTTTCTTCCTTGCACAAGGTCCCCAATATTGAATCAAGAGTTTCTTGTAATTTGGTGATGTAGGCTCATCATCAATATCCGATTCAGCCATAGCAAGCCAAACTGGATAGATGTTTGTGTCATCTGGGTGCAGCATGACAAAGTGTCCTTGCTGAACATGTAGCATAGGGTTAAATGCCTCCCTTGGTTTATCCCGTGCAGGCCCACAATAATGATCATTATGTTCTTCAATACCTAAGAATCTCTGTGCCTGCAATTGTTCAACATTCATATCATCTAATTGATGGGACCCTTCAGATTTTGGCCAAAAATCTGTGTACTTTCTTGCCTCTGATTGTATTGGTTTTCTTTTCAGGATTTTTTCAAATATGCAAGCATCATTCTCTCAAAAAAAAATCCAATGATATCAATAGCATTTTTCCCAAGATATTTTGATAGCATACATCAGTCCAAGGAGGTAGAAGTTCACCAAAAAAATCATTTTCCTTTCCTAGAATTTTTTTCCAAAAAAGTTGCATAAAATCAGCAAAAGTAACGCGTATTATCAAAACTCAATCACGCCACTAAAAAATAATGTAGCCCTATCAATGAGAATGTTGATTATTGGTTTTCATACTTGAGATAAGATAAATAAGCCATAATTTGATGTGTATGACACTAACTTAGCCTCCACTTAAGTAGGTTCTTATCGCCTAGTTTTAAAAAAATTGTAAAAATTAAAAATACAAAATTTGATCATCTTTTATCAAAAACTAATCATAACTATGCTTGCACAAGTAGTCTACACCTATAGTTACAACAAATAATGCACTTACACAGCTTTCCCCTTTGATGAAAATCAAAATTAGGCTCATAATTAGACATTTTATGTATTAAAAACAGGTTGCGCAAAAGGCCATGTATGAGAAGAGGCCCAAAAAGTGACTCTAAAGTTTTGGAAAATTCAAAACAAAGTAGTATTTACCCTATATAACATGGGTGCACCTCAAGTTTTACATTATTAGCTTGCATATGGAAGGAGAAAAATTCATGCTCCACCTGTATAAAAAACGTCATTTCAATATTAGCGAGTCAAAAATTTATCCAATAATTATCGTTTGATGATTCCAGGATTTAGTTTACATCATGGGCTTTCCATCAAGCCAAGTTTCATGATCAAACTATGTCCCTTCTAAAAGTTATGTCCAAATTACTACTATTTTAAAAACAGTAAAAATCATGCATTTTATCAGCATGTGTCTAAGAAAATTAAAATATTGCCTTGCAAAAGCTAAGAAAAGTGCAATTTAAAAAATCTCAAGGATTTTTTGGGTCTTGAGGAACATCTGTGGATGTTAAGCATTTCAAAACTCTTAATAGATTGCCCACAAAAAATGCTAACTTTTCAGGACACTTTAGTGTCTCAAGACACTTAAGTGTCCAATTACAGAACTAGTGTTAAGTCACTATACTAGGTTATTTATAAACTTTAAATTATATTATAATAGGTTTATATATAAATAGGTTTGATTTATATAGCTATAGAAAGTTTATAAATAAGATATATAAAGTATAATTATAAACTATAAATAGACTTTAAGTTACTATAGTGAACTTATTAAACCTATAAGCCAATTTACATATATCTTTAAGTCTATTTATATAATCAAACCTATAGTTAATATAGTTAATCTATTAAACCTATAAGTCTATTTATATATCTTTAAGTTACTATAGTTAACGTATTAAACATATAAGCCTATTTATATATATCTTTAAGCCTATTTATATAAACAAACCTATAAGCCTATTAATTATAAACTTTAAGCCTATATATATAACTATAAAAGCTATATTTTTATAATCAAACCTTTAAGCCTATCGATTATAACTTTATATTACCTATTTATAAAGGTTTATTTATAAACTATAGGTTATTTATAAACTTAAATTATATGGGTTTATATATAAATAGGTTTGATTTATATAGCTATATAAAGTCTATAAATAAGTAAAGTATAATTGTAAACTATAAACATGCTTTAAGTTACTATAGTTAACCTACATATTTAAATATAGCTTTAATCCTATTTAAATAATCGCTTCACGGCCCATCGCTTCACAGCCCATTGCTCGCCTCTCTCTCCCATCCGGGCTGGGCGAGCCATGCCCACCGCTCACCTCTCTCTCCCTCACGATTCTGCCCCCGTGCGCACACATGGCAATCTCTCTCTCTCTGCTCCATCTTCCACCGCCATAGCTAGACTCCTTCATTCAAATTTCAAATTTGAATTTCCCTCCCTCCAGTCAAGGGGCCATTCCCACGTGCCACTTCCACAAACACTAGGGTCTTTTCACATTACAATTAAAAAAAGACCTAACGAGGCTTGAAAAAGGTAAGTTGAAGAAGTTATAAATATCTATACCAAATAATGATCAAAACTAGGGCAATGTTCAGTCTCAATACCTGTTAACCTGAGGCTCTTGATCATCAATTAATACACACATAAGCATAAATTTGTTGGTGGTTCTAGATTTAGAAGGTGAGATGGGGCCACGTATCAACTTGACCCATGCCCAACACATGACCTCAAAAACATCATATTCGACACAAGCCTCACCTTATTGTTATAATTATTCCTATGCTTTACAAGGGTTATCACAACCCTTTTTTGCAACCCGTGAGTTGGAATAAGTGCCTATAGGCACGATGAGTTGGAATAAGTGCCTACTACGAGCATAAATCCCAAAAAAAAACTTAACCCTCGCCTTCTTAAACTTATCTAGTTTCAATCGGAGCTCCAGGTTCACTAAATCAATTATAGAAATCTTATATGCCCCCAGATACACTTGTAGTGCAAGCATAATTGTGTGAGAATTGTGTTTGCTAGGTCACCCATGACAAACAATCGAGCACCCTTAATGCAACCACATGAGACATGGTAATTTTCCACCCATATATAACACCTCTCGGGGATTACACTGAAGGTATGCTTCAAATATTAAACCCGTAGGAAGGGGTTGGGCATGTAGGTAGTCCACACAATTAGAAACCCACATGCAAAACTAACACATATTGCCACATTCATGAACAAATTTGATGGAACAAGAAACAAATTTCAACATTTAGAGTTGTTTGGAAACCCCCTTTACATTGACACTTAAGGCATTGCCAAGGTGATCCAATGGTTTGGATCACCTTTTAGAAACTCTAATTAACAAAATTAAAGTTTCAATTTTAAACTTTAACAAAATTAAAGTTTCAATTTTAAACTTCCACGCTGCAACCTTATCTGGCGCAACCTTATCCTGCTCTTTCTCTGCAGGTTCTGTGGGGGGCGCAGGTTCGTGGGCGGCTGTGGGGCACAGGTTCGTGGGTGGCTGCTGGCTTCAGCTGCTCTCTTCTTGCAGGCAAAGAGCACCCTCTCTCAGGCTTGGTTTTCTTTAGGCGTCCTCTTATTGCTGAGCAGGCCCACTCTCCTACGCAGCATATACAAGACATTGCATAGTTGCCGGCCACATCTTCTACAGCACCGCAGACAGAGCAGCCAGCATAAACTTGTTTACACAGGCCCACTCTCTTGATTTTCTTCCTACGCAGCATATACTCATTGCATAGTTGCCGACCACTATTTCTACAGTAGTGCAGACAGAGCATTGTTTCTATAACCCACATAAACTTGGGTATAGTTGCCGGCCACTATTTCTACAGCACCACAGACAGAGCATCGTTTCTACAACCCACATAAACTTGGGTATCAGTCTCTCACCTTATCGTTGTTTTGTTCAGCCTTTCCGGAGCTTACCCTAATTTTTTCAGCTGCTCCTTAAAAACCTAATTTTCAGCTTCTGGAAATCCTAATTTTGAGTGTTTTTTTTCTTTTTCTTTGCACCCCGTACCAGCTTTTCACTACCCAATCTTCTCCCCCGTATCAGTTTCAACATCACCATTCAATTTGCTAAGAAGTGCAACCCAAATCTGTATTAGGTTTTTTCTCTTCAACCATTTTTGATTTTTTAAATTCTTGCAAGTTGCATGCTTTTATTTTCTACTCTATGTCAATGTGTATGATCTGAATTTTAATTGACATGTTCAAAACTTTAAATCTAATCATAGATAATGATTTATTATGAGACCAAAATATGTGTACCTTGTTGTATCGTTGAATTTGATAATGGATGCGGTGATGTCCAAGTGCTAGTTGTCAATGACAAGATGGGAAAGTAGGTTTGTATTACATAAGCGACATGGACGTCAAGGAAAATTTGAAAAAGACCAAGACCATTTTAAATTCTTAAAGGGCGGGATAATTTGAATTTAAAATTGGGCGGGATAATTTGAATGCTCTACCACATGCTAGAGCTGGAGAAATGCATTCTAGCTCTACCACATACTAGAGCTGGAGTTGAAATGGCGCCGTTTGGGCCACGGTTGGAAATTTTCGCCATTTGGCACGCTCGTGCATCCTTTTCGAGAACCCGAATTCGGACAGTTAGAAGTTGAGGATCCGGGACCCCATCAGAGAACGGACCACACGGACTTGTGCTAGGGAAGTTGCTCTATGTCCACATCACTCCGTGCACGGATTTGGGCATCGCTATCACTTCTCCCAGCGCGTCAAAGTTGGGTCCCGGCCAAGATAGTGCAAAATTGCCATAACAGATTTTCGGATCCGAAATGAGTCCGAATCGCATCTGAACACAACAAGAAAGATTCAGGTTGGTTGCCACACATTTGTCCATTCATGATTCGATTTTCATGCCTCTTCGGTGCCGTTTGGGCCACGGTTGGAAATTTTCACCATTTGGCACGCTCGTGCATCTTTTTCGAGAACCCGGATTCGGACAGTTAGAAGTTGAGGATCCGGGACCCCTCAGAGAACGGACCACACGGACTTGTGCTAGGGAAGTTGCTCTATGTCCACATCACTCCGTGCATGGATTTGGGCATCGCAATCACTTCTTCCAGCACGTCAAAGTTGGGTCCCAGGGCCATTCAACACACTTGTTTATCTCCTTGGTTCTCGTCATGGTCTCTTCTTAGAGTAATTGGTTTTGTTGATTTGCATGGTACACAGCTAGATCAATGCATTCTAGCTCTACCACATGGTAGAGCTAGACCTCAAATGCAATTCTAGCTCCACCACATGGTAGAGCTAGACCTCAAAGCAGTCTAGCTCTACGATGTGGTCTAGGTTGGATACAGCTCTACCACGTGGTAGAGCTAGATCAAATGCAATTCTAGCTTCTTGGTTCTTGTCATGTGAAGTAGATCTTATCTTGGAGTAATTGATTTTGTTGATCTGAATGGTACACAACTAGATCGATGCATTCTAGCTCCACCACATGGTAGAGCTAGATCGGATGCAATTGTAGCTCCTTGGTTCTCGTCATGTGAAGTAGGTCTCTTCTTAGAGTAATTGGTTTTGTTGATCTGCATGGTACACAGCTAGATCCGGGTTTCTTGCCACACATTTTTCCATGCATGGTTCGAATTTCATGCCTCTTCGGTGCCGTTTGGGCCACGGTTAGAAATTTCCGCCGTTTGGCACGCTCGTTCATCTTTTTCGAGAACCCGGATTCGAACAGTTAGAAGTTGAGGATCCGGGATCCCATCAGAGAATGGACCACACGGACTTGTGCTAGGGAAGTTGCTCTATGTCCACATCACTCCGTGCATGGGTTTGGGCATCGCAATCACTTCTCCCAGTGCGTCAAAGTTGGGTCCCGACGGCGGCGAAGATAGTGCAAAATCGCCATAACAGAGTTTCAGATCCGAAATGAGTCCGAATCGCATCTGAACACAACAAGAAAGATCCGGGTTGGTTGCCACACATTTTTCCATGCATGATTCGAATTTCATGCCTCTTCGGCGCCGTTTGGGCCATGGTTGGAAATTTCTGCCATTTGGCACGCTCGTGCATCTTTTTCGAGAACCCAGATTCGGACAGTTAGAAGTTGAGGATCTGGGACCCCATGAGAGAACGGACCACACAGACTTGTGCTAGGGAAGTTGCTCTATGTCCACATCACTCCGTGCATGGATTTGGGCATTGCAATCAGTTCTCCCAGCGCGTCAAAGTTGGGTCCCGACAAAGATAGTGCAAAATCGCCATAACAGAGTTTCGGATCCGAAATGAGTCCGAATCGCATCTAAACACAACAAGAAAGATCCGGGTTGGTTGCCACACATTTTTCCATGCATGATTCCATTTTCATGCCTCTTCGGCGCCGTTTGGGCCACGATTGGAAATTTTTGCCATTTGGCATGCTCTTGCATCTTTTTCGAGAACCCGGATTCGGACAGTTAGAAGTTGAGGATCCGGGACCCCATCAGACCCACATCACTCCGTGCATGCATTTGGAGATCGCAATCACTTCTCCCAACGCGTCAAAAGCATTAGGACCTCAATGGAGTCTTCTTGGGCCCTTTTATTTGGCAGTTTAAGGGAGTCAAACCTTTTCTCTTAAGAAGAAACGTTTTCTAATTTGAAGCTTCAAAACGGCTACTTTATTCGAATTTGAATTTTGGGGGGAAAATGGAATTTTAAATCTAGCGGATAAAACCATATCATGTAACATATCTATGGAAAGCTCTTGATGCGTAGATCACGGATCGGTAATCTTCGCTCAAATCGGAGCTTGTATGTAGAAGTTATGGAGGTCCGAAAATTGTAAAATTGCCCCCCCCCCCCTTTTTGGGGAGAAAAGTGCACCCTTTGACCACTCTTACATCTCTCTTAATCACCAATGGTTTTTGCTTACATGGCGGGTTCCTATTTGTCAAAAAGTTAAACGTTTCCATAACCTCATGGCAAATTAAAGGGCCCAAAAAGACTCTATTGAGTTTCTAATGTTGGGTCCCGGCGAAGATAGTGCCAAATCGCCATAACAGAGTTTCGGATCCGAAATGAGTCCGAATCGCATCTGAACACAACAAGAAAGATCCGGGTTGCTTTGCCACACATTTGTCCATGCATGATTCGAATTTCATGCCTCTTCGGCGCCGGCCACTGTTGGAAATTTCCGCCATTTACCATGCTCGTGCATCTTTTTCGAGAACCTGGATTCGGACAGTTAGAAGTTGAGGATCCGGGACCCCATAAGAGAACGGACCACACGGACTTGTGTTAGGGAAGTTGCTCTATGTCCACATCACTCCGTGCATGGATTTGGGCATCGCAATCAGTTCTCCCAGCGTGTCAAAGTTGGGTCCCGGCCAAGATAGTGCAAAATCGCCATAACAGAGTTTCGGATCCGAAATGAGTCCGAATTGCATCTGAACACAACAAGGAAGATCCGGGTTGGTTGCCACACATTTTTCCATGCATGATTCGAATTTCATGCCTCTTCGGCGCCGTTTGGGCCACGGTTGGAAATTTCCGCCATTTGGCACTCGTGCATCTTTTTCGAGAACCCGGATTCGAACAGTTAGAAGTTGAGGATCTGGGACCCCATGAGAGAACGGACCACACAGACTTGTGCTACGGAAGTTGCTCTATGTCCACATCACTCCGTGCATGGATTTGGGCATCGCAATCAGTTCTCCCAGCGCGTCAAAGTTGGGTCCCGGCAAAGATAGTGCAAAATCGCCATAACAGAGTTTCGGATCCGAAATGAGTCCGAATCGCATCTGAACACAACAAGAAAGATCCGGGTTGCTTGCCACACATTTGTTCATGCATGATTCAATTTTCATGCCTCTTTGACGCCGTTTGGGCCACGGTTGGAAATTTTCGCCATTTGGCACGCTCGTGCATCCTTTTCGAGAACCCGGGATTCGGACAGTTTTAGAAGTTGAGGATTCGAGACCCCATCAGAGAATGGACCACACGGACTTGTGCTAGGGAAGTTGCTCTATGTCCACATCACTCTGTGCACGGATTTGGGCATCCCAATCACTTCTCCCTGTGCGTCAAAGTTGGGTCCCGGCGGCCAAGATAGTGCAAAATCGCCATAACAGAGTTTCAGATCCGAAATGAGTCCAAATCGCATCTGAACACAACAAGAAAGATCCGGGTTGGTTGCCACACATTTGTCCATGCATGATTCGAGTTTCGAATCCAAAATGAGTCCAAATCGCATCTGAACACAACAAGAAAGATTCGGGTTGGTTGCCACACATTTGTCCATGCATGATTTGAATTTCATGCCTCTTCGGCCGCTGTTTGGGCCACGGTTGGAAATTTCTGCCATTTGGCACGCTCGTGCATCTTTTTCGAGAACCCAGATTCGGACAGTTAGAAGTTGAGGATCCGGGACCCCATCAGAGAACGGACCACACGGACTTGTGCTAGGGAAGTTGCTCTATGTCCACATCACTCCGTGCATGCATTTGGGCATCACAATCACTTCTCCCAGCGCGTCAAAGTTGGGTCCCAGCGCCATTCAACACACTTGTTTATCTCCTTAGTTCTCGTCATCGTCTCTTTCTTGGAGTAATTGGTTTTGTTGATTTGCATGGTACACAACTAGATCAATGCATAGCTCTACCACGTGGTAGAGCTAGACCTCAAATGCAATTCTAGCTCCACCACATGGTAGAGCTAGACCTCAAAGCAGTCTAGCTCTACGATGTGGTCTAGGTTGGATACAGCTCTACTACGTGGTAGAGCTAGATCAAATGCAATTCTAGCTTCTTGGTTCTTGTCAATGTGAAGTAGAACTCTTCTTGGAGTAATTGATTTTGTTGATCTGCATGGTACACAGCTAGATCGATGCATTCTAGCTTCACCACATGATAGAGCTAGACCTCAAATTAATTCTAGCTCCACCACATGGTAGAGCTAGACCTTAAAGCATTCTTGCTCTAAAATGTGGTCTAGGTTGAATACAGCTCTACCGCGTGGTAGAGCTAGATCAAATGTAATTCTAGCTCCTGTTCTCGTCATGGTCTCTTCTTGGAGTAATTGGTTTTGTTGATATGTATGGAACACAGCTAGATCAATGCATTATTGCTCTGCCACATGGTAGAGCTCCACCACATGGTAGAGCTAGACCTCAAAGCATTCTATCTCTACAATGTGGTTTAGGTAGAATACAGCTCTACCACAGTCACATCCAACCTCATCTGGTTACATTCATTGAAGTCTAGCTCTACCACATGGTAGAGCTAGACCTCAAATGCAATTCTAGCTCCACCACATGGTAGAGCTGGACCTCAAAGCATTCTAGCTCTACGATGTGGCCTAGGTAGAATACAGCTCTACCTCGAGGTAGAGCTGGATCAAATGCAATTCTAGCTCCTTGGATCTTGTCATGTGAAGTAGGTCTCTTCTTGGAGTAATTGGTTTTGTTGATGTGTATGGAACACAGCTAGATCGATGCATTCTTGCTCTACCACATGGTAGAGCTAGACCTCAAAGCTTTCTACCTCTACGACTCTAGCTCCACCACATGGTAGAGCTAGACCTCAAATGCAATTCTAGCTCTACCACATGGTAGGGATAGACCTCAAAGCATTCTATCTCTACAATGTGGTTTAGGTAGAATACAGCTCTACCACAGTTACATTCAACCTCAGCCAGTTACATTCGTTGAAGTCTAGCTCTACCACATGGTAGAGCTAGAAGAATGCATTCTAGCTCCACCACATGGTAGAGCTGGACCGCAAAGCATTCTAGCTCTACGATGTGGTCTAGGTAGAATACAGCTCTACCACGTGGTAGAGCTAGATCGATGCAATTCTAGCTCCTTGGTTATTGTCATGTGAAGTAGGTCTCTTCTTGGAGTAATTTGTTTTGTTGATGTGTATGGAACACAGCTAGATCGATGCATTCTTGCTCTACCACATGGTAGAGCTAGACCTCAAAGCTTTCTACCTCTACGACTCTAGCTCCACCAGATGGTAGAGCTAGACCTGAAATGCAATTCTAGCTCCACCACATGGTAGAGCTAGACCTCAAAGCATTCTATCTCTACAATGTGGTTTAGGTAGAATTCAGCTCTACCACAGTTACATTCAACCTCAGCCGATTACATTCATTGAAGTCTAGCTCTACCACATGGTAGAGCTAGAAGAATGCATTCTATCTCCACCACATGGTAGAGCTAGATTTCAAAGCATTCTGGTCAATACATTTATTAATCTTGCTCTGCCACCTGGTAGAGATAATATCCATTGAAAAACCAGCACTAGAATACTTTGAAGTCCAGCTAGAATGCATTTATCTAGCTCTACCATGTGGTAGAGCAAGACTAATAAATGTATTGAGAGCTCCAAGATGGAGTAATTGAGATAGAATGCTTTGAGGTCTAGCTCTACCATGTGGTGGAGCTAGAATTGCATTTGAGGTCTAGCTCTACCATGTGGTGGAGCTAGAATCGTAGAGGTAGAAAGCTTTGAGGTCTAGCTCTACCATAGTTACATTCAACCTTAGCCGGTTACATTCATTGAAGTCTAGCTCTACCACATGGTAGAGCTAGAAGAATGCATTCTAGCTCCACCACACATGGTAGAGCTGGACCTCAAAGCATTCTAGCTCTACGATGGAGTCTAGATAGAATACAGCTCTACCACATGGTAGAGCTAGACCTCAAATGCAATTCTAGCTCCATCACATGGTAGAGCTGGACCTCAAAGCATTCTAGCTCTATGATGTGGTCTAGGTAGAATACAGCTCTACCACGTGGTAGAGCTAGATCAAATGCAATTCTAGCTCCTTGGTTCTTGTCATGTGAAGTAGGTCTCTTCTTGGAGTAATTGGTTTTGTTGATGTGTATGAACATAGCTAGATAGATGCATTCTTGCTCTACCACATGGTAGAGCTAGACCTCAAAGCTTTCTACCTCTACGATTCTAGCTCCACCACATGGTAGAGCTAGACCTCAAATGCAATTCTAGCTCCACCACATGGTAGAGCTAGACCTCAAAGCATTCTATCTCTACAATGTGGTTTAGGTAGAATGCATCTCTACCACAGTCACATTCAACCTCAGCCGGTTACATTCATTGAAGTCTAGCTCTACCACATGGTAGAGCTAGAAGAATGCATTCTAGCTCCACCACATGGTGGAGCTGGACCTCAAAGCATTCTAGCTCTACGATGTGGTCTAGGTAGAATACATGTGGTAGAGCTAGAAGAATGCATTCTAGCTCCACCACATGGTGGAGCTGGACCTCAAAGCATTCTAGCTCTACGATGTGGTCTAGGTAGAATACAGCTCTACCATGTGGTAGAGCTAGATCAAATGCAATTCTAGCTCCTTGGTTCTTATCATGTGAAGTAGGTCTCTTCTTGGAGTAATTGGTTTTGTTGATGTGTATGGAACACAGCTAGATCGATGCATTCTTGCTCTACCACATGGTAGAGCTAGACCTCAAAGCTTTCTATCTCTACGATTCTAGCTCCACCACATGGTAGAGCTAGACCTCAAATGCAATTCTAGCTCTACCACATGGTAGGGATAGACCTCAAAGCATTCTATCTCTACAATGTGGTTTAAGTAGAATATAGCTCTACCACAGTTACATTCAACCTAAGCCGGTTACATTCATTGAAGTCTAGCTCTACCACATCGTAGAGCTAGAAGAATGTAATCTAGCTTCATCACATGGTAGAGCTAGATTTCAAAGCATTTTGGTCAATACATTTATTAATCTTGCTCTGCCACTCGGTAGAGATAATATCCATTGAAAAACCAGCACTAGAATACTTTGAAGTCCACCTAGAATGCATTTATCTAGCTTTACCATGTGGTAGAGCAAGACTAACAAATGTATTGAGAGCTCCAAGATGGAAATACTCTTCATCTCCTCCATAGTGTTTTCATGGATATATATTATGATTTTTGAATATGATATTTTAAGTTTTTTTTTAAAGTGTAAGAATACAATAACTATAATTAACAATTGTGGTTTTTGTTGCAGGTGAAAGACGTCTCAGAAAAGAAAAGTGGTGAAAGACGTCTCAGAAAAGTGGTGGAAGTTTCGGTCAGTGTTAACTTTGCCTCTGCTAATAATCAACGAGTGACGACAGTGGTACTTAGATATTTGGGGTCTTCAGGGTTCACAATTTAACAAAATTCATCTATTTGCTAGTGATGTGGGCGTGGATACTTTTGAGGATCTAGGACCAATGACTCTATCTTATATTTTTGTAGTTGATTCTCATCCCGATATTGAATGCATAAATATTGGGATACCTGGGATCCATGAGTATCAACTAGATCCCAAGGCATTCATTATTAAACGAATAGTAAGAGATAAACAAGATATTAGATTGTGCAAGTCAAGAAATAACTCCTGAAGAGTTGCAAGCTTCCATTGCTTATTGTGTGAAAGGCAAACAAAAAAAAAGAGAAAATGCCCTCTAAAAATCCAGTTCAAAAAAAGGCAAAAAGCAGTACATACAGGTATTATGGATGTAGATGAAGCAGTTCTTAAATCTACAGTAGAGAAAACAGGCTTGGAAAATTCAACAAAAATAAGATTTGTGGATCCCAAAGTTTTGGAAAACGAGGTGCAAAAGGCACTAAAGAGTGATACAGGGGGTATGGAAAAATACTCTAAGTATTTTCCATTCAAGTACAAAGAGTATGAGATCCCTGTAGATCAATGCTGGCTAGCTCCTGATCACTATAACTCCCGTCAAATAGAACCTCACCGTGTGGATGAATGCGTGTTATTTTTTGGTGCAAGTGCAAACAGGCCAGGAGCGTGTGCAGACTTGATGCCTGTAAAGAATGCTGGCAAAAAGAAAGGAATTCCAATGAAACTAAGTGAGGTAACAGAGGAGAAACTCACTGAGTATTCATATTGGATTATTGATGGCCAACATTCCATCTTTGCTGCAAAATTCTTACGGTATCAAGAAATGGAAAAAGATGGTCGTGCTCAAGACCTGATACAAGTGTATGAAAAAAGGAAGGCTCGAATTGTTGTAGATCCAGAGCCACAAGTTGCGACGGCCATATCTGCTATAGCTAATGAAGAGGCCCAATCATTATATGTCAAACAACCATACTATGATGTCTTGCAGCACTTGAGGAGTCAGTGGATCTTCAATAATTCTCCGTCAAGGCCAGCATCTGGAGTAACAGAGGGCTCATCATCTCGTGTAGACTGGGATGTATGTCCATATCCCTTGCTCTCTTATAATTATATGTTTTGAAAAAAATACTTGATTTTGATCTTTTTTTCTTTTATTTCTTTGCAGAAATTTTTGCGAATGGCTAGAATTACGGTGGGAGCATCCTTCATTTCAAAGAAGTCTCACATGGTCATTTACTTTGATGAAGTTTTCAAAGGCTGGCTTGAAGTCATGGAGAAGCAAAACAAGAAACCAACTGCCATAGTTTTCAGATGTCTTGCTAGGCTAGATGAACAAGAAGTCAAACAAATACAATCAGAAATCAGGTCTGGAAAAATTATTCTTTCAAAGGGTACTAAGGATATAGATGTAGTTGACATGCCAGAGTGTATCAAGCAGCTCAAGCAAGATAAAATTATTCAAGATGCATTGCTTGTAGAGTTCAACACTCTGAACAAGGACAAACAATGTCAAGATTGGTCAGAATTGACTATCACCTATAGCATCAATGAGGTTGTATACTCAGTTCTTTTGAAGTTATGTGATGTGTATATAAAGTCAAAGCTACAGGTTGGATCAAAGAAGATTGATTTTCCAGTAGAAGCAAGGCAATATGTGGAGTGGAATATCAGCCTTAGCAAAGAAAGTTCAACCTTGTCCTTGGATCTTCCTTGGTGTATTTATGCTGTGAGTCTTCCATTCGACGGGAGTTACTACTTGAAGCGCCACCTCAACAATCCAATTTCCATTGGGTTATGTGTTCTGGATAACACTGAAGATTTGGGAAGAAATATGCATTGGGATGTGGAATCATTTTGCAATCTTTTGAACGGCATTATGATCATTACAGCAGCTGGTAAATCTTTGCCATCCCAATATGTGTTGCTTACCTTTCTAAATATTACAGATTTAATTCACTTGCAAAATGCTTTAAAAAATTTGAGTGGCATAGCAAAGAAACAGTATAATGGGGCATTGCATTTTCGACGTGACAACCGATGCATTGGTGCAATAGAGTTCTTCACATCCTTAGTGTTTTTCAGCAAGGGAGATGCCTTTCAAGGACTAGCAGATGTTCCTGATCCAGGTACACAAGCGACAATATTGGATATACTGGACTTCTTGATATAGATAATGAAGATGTTAAAACTATCCTAGACATTGAGTTTCTAAGAATCAAGAAGAATCTTTTGATCAAGCAACGTATTCGAAAGTATTGCAGAGAAGGCTGCAAGCTTGTTGATCTTTTCAGTAATGGCTATATCATCGAGCTAGGGCTAGCACTAAATAAGGAAGTGATTTGCCTAGTGGAGAGTATTGAAGATCAAAGAAAGATGGGAACAAGGCTTCTTGACTTTGCAAAGTCAAGAAATGAGCAACCAGTTCCGCCTATTACTAACAATCCAAGGAATACCACGGAAAGATTGAGACATGGTGAAGTTCGTTTAGCTCGAGATTTTTTGGATTTTGAAGACAGTATGTAACTTCTTAATGGGCTTTCCTTGTATCTTCAATACTTTGATTTGCTGATGTTTTGACTTGTTATATCCTTGGTTCATTTTTTAGTAGTATTTAGTTCTTTTAATTTTATACAATGCTTTTATTATTTTTGTAGCTCTCTCCAAATTGGGCTTTGGAATCTAGAATCACCAAGTTATGGATCCTAACATGTTCATTGATAAATTCACTTTTTACATATCCAATTGGTGAATTTGGAAAGCCTACTTAGTGGTCGCACATTGGCCAGCTGGTGAATCTGAAAATCTTGCTTATAAATCTAAGATGATAGAGCTAGAGATCCTCTCATTTACTTCAATCCTGCCCTGTGGTAGATCTAGATTTCAATAGGTCTACAATTTGGTGGAGCTAGCTACCTCTTCAAAGTGGTGGACCAAGAATCCATTAAAGTCTAGCTACCTCTTCAAAGTGGTGGAGCTAGGCCAATGCACCCCCCCAAAGATAGTTTTTACAGAGCATCCATTTAAGTCAAGCTCTACCATATGATAGAGCTAGGCCAATGCATTTCCAGCTCCACCACATGGTAGAGCTAGTTCAAATGCAATTCTAGCTCCTTGGTTCTTGTCACGTGCGATGAGCTAGAACCCATTGAAGTCTAGACCTAGAACCTATGGAAGTCTACTGGCTCCACCCATAAAGAAGCTATCTTGATCCCCAACTCAACCACGTGGTAAAGCAAGACTTATAAATTCTAGCTCTACTATATGGAAAATCTAAAACATCTAAAATTTTAGCTTTACCATATAGTTGAGTGGTTTTGTGTTTCTCACCTCCACCTACTCTTGGAGCTCAAGGGTGGATCTCAAGGCCTACTTCCAACAAGAGCTCCCTTGCAAACTGGCTCTACCAAACGGTAGAGCTAGAATAATGGGTGTATTTGGAAATCCATTTTAAACCCTCCAATTCTAGAGTGAGCAAGTAGAATTGATAATTGGTAGCCAAACATGATTTCTTTTTAGATTACACCAATAAACATGTGTTAAGAGTGAGTGTTACAATTGTAAATTCTTTTAGTTTGAAAGATTGTTGAGTCAATGTTACTTTTTTTTCTTTTAGATCCCGAAATTGAGATAGTAGCACCAAGTGAAGTAGCTACGGAATGCCACAATCAAACTGTGGATGAGAGCTTCTCCCACACATTCAGTGATGTCCATCCTGAAGGTTTAAAGACAAATGCTGACAATGAAATTGGGGTACCTAAATCTCCAACAAATGAAGCAATGGGTGAGAGTTTCCAGCGCGAAGAAGAAGTACCAAGAAGTACCGACACTGTTATCTCCAAGAAATCAGTGTTGACAATTGTGTTGACCTGAATGGTCTACTACTGAAACGTTGTCAACAACAACCATCTTCAATACATGAAACTATTCAAATGGATTCAAAACGATATATTGTACTAAGGCCAGGATGTATCCAATTCTTGAAGATTTTATTAAAAAATATTAATGTTGGGATCTGGCCAACAGCGACGACAGAGAGTAATGTTCTTCAAATATTGAGAATATTACAAGACAGAGCAAGAGAGATATTGCCTTTTTTTGTAGTTTGGGCTCAAGAGGCTTGCGAGAAGGATAAAAGTGGTAAAATAGCTAGACCTGATAATCCAACAGTTCAGGCAATGTTCAAGCCATTGTCAAAAATCGCTTCATGTTTTGATTGTGATGCTCGTAGAACGGTTCTTATTGATGACTCTCCATACAAGGGATGTGCCTCTCCTGATAATAATTATATATATCCTGCAAAGTTTGATGAAGAAAAGATGGTCGACAATATTCTCATTGATGAGCTGCTCCCTTACTTATTGCAGCTTGATGAGAGTGAAGATGTGCGTGAGATCATTGGCTCTAATCGCTACAGACAACCTCCAGTATCCAATGAAAATGAATACAGAGGTGTGGTAGATTTTTGGAGAAAGCGCAATTTAAATTGGTCACAGAAGACAATCTACACTGATAGGCTACCACTATCAGAGATTATACAAAAGTTTGTCGACAATCAAGAGGTATTAGCGAGACTGTGAGATCTCTGTTCCCATCGAGCAACGGATTCGGGGTACTAGCAGCGGAAGTAGCACTTCTCGCGCGGGACAGGGGTCCCACACTCGGGGTCTCGCCCACGGATATCCGTACAAGAGACTAATCCGTCGGTTTGTCCAAAACCGAAACCGGAAAAACTTCCTTTACCCGGAAAGCACGAGCGATTCCACCAGGATAACTCTTTACTCTAACGTAGTCAAGATCATTACTGATCAAACTGATCTGACTGCACCTTTAACGGTACTTGGTCAAATCAAGGAAGAACTTGCACTTGGATCATTGGGATCAACGCTTTTTTCCCCATCAAGAGGCACAGCCGTTGATTCCTATCCATAGAACAATTTCTATCCGGGATTTACTTCATCTATCGTAATAATAGAAATTAAATCTCGATTTACGGATCCATCAGTCTAGCCTAACCCCATCCGATCCCATGGGTTAGCCAACCGCCCAACCACTGTAGTGATGGGATCCAATTTGGAATTTGGTTAGGTTTTGTCCCGGGTACCAAGGAAAAGAGTTCCAAGGCCCCCTAGCCGGAAGTTCATGCAAACATAAAACTAGTCACACCACTTACACACCCAATATGAAATTGCCTTTTTCTTAGCATCAACTACCTTTAAAACAATCCTTTAATAAAACCATTATGTCATTGATGACAATCCTCAAAGTCTCTGGTTGAATCCTTATTTCTAGTCATTCTTTCATCGGTGTACTTATGGCATCATTGGCAACCAGAACGCTCACCACCTATTCTCTCAGGGGCTTTTTCCATAGTTCCTAGCTCATAGTAACCGGAAATATATTCATATAATAGAATGGAATCTCTGTGGAAGATCAGCAAGATCAACCCACATATCCATATAAAAGGGCCATGGACTCATCCGTTGAGGACCAGCAAGGTCAATCACCCAGATCCATGCCCGGTTTCAAAAAACAACTCTTACTCCTTATTCCAATATCTTCCACGACGCACGTGTGGGTATCTTCAGCGACCCAGAGCCCGAGCACCGTATGGTCAGCACCCTCTAGGATCCTTCGCAGGTGACCTAGCGCTTCACTCATAGGCCGCTTCCTTGGTCCCTCATCCACCATACCGGAAGCTCACCATTTAAATCGAGCCGAGGCTGGTCAAGACCTCGATCGACCTTGCTACGCGAGACGTCCCCCATTGACTCTCCGTCAGCAGTTGCAACTTTATCAGTTCAGTCTTCATGACCTTAATCCTCAAGACGGTCAAAATGCTTCTCCAGCATTCTTGATATAAAACAGTCATTTACAAACAGTTACAAATACAGTTTCTATAACGAACTCTTGTCTTTCCATATTATCCACTCTCGGACCACATTACTTATTCCACATTCCATTCCGTGTGTACTCGTTCTCATCCATTCACTCATATAGACTACATTATCTCACATACATCTTCATATTCATTATTCTACATACATATCCATGTTTGTATGTCCACATCATACATCCAATTTCACATTCATACATACGCATCTACATGCATACATCCACATCTACATTCATACATCCATACCTCCATTTCCACATCCACACATCCACATTCATATTCATACATCCACATTCACATGCATACATCCATTTTCACATCCTCATTCATACATCCACATTCACATACATACATCCACATCCGTATCTACATCCATACATTCACATCCACCTCTTCATTCACAATCACATCCATACATCCACATCTACATACATACATCCACATCTGTATCTACATCCATACATTCACATCCACCTCTTCATTCACAATCACATCCATACATCCACATCTACATATATACATCCACATCTACATACATACATCCATACATCCACATCTATATACATACGTCCATTTTTACATCCTCATTCATACATACATATCCACATACAGACATACACATCCGTATCTACATCCATACATCCACATCCACATCAACATTCACATTCATACATATACATCTACATGTATACATCCACATCACATTCATACAACCATATTACATTCATTCTCGTCCTAACACATCCCATATACATCTTAACACATCCTAACTCATCTTAACACATTCTATCACATCTCATACACATCTTATCACATCTTTTTACATCTCATACACCTCTTATCACATCCTAATACATCTTAACACATTCTATCACATCTCATACACATCTTATCACATCTTTTTACATCTCATACACCTCTTATCACATCCTATCACTTTCCATACGCATCTTATCAAATCTTATCACATCTCATACACATTTTATCACATCTTTTTACATCTCATACACCTCTTATCACATCCTATCACTTTCCATATGCATCTTATCAATTCTTATCACATCTCATACACCTCTTATCACATCCTATCACTTTCCATACGCATCTTATCAATTCTTATCACATCTCATACACCTCTTATCTTATCCTATCACTTTCCATACGCATCTTATCAATTCTTATCACATCTCATACACCTCTTATCACATCTTATCATATTTCATATCTCTTTTTTTTTTAAAAAGAGAATTCTTATATTTGATATAAGATTTCTCTACACATTTATTTATACATAAATTCCATTTAAGGAGACTAACACTTTCGAAATTAAAATCAATCTTTTATGCATCTTCTTATGCATAATTTCAATTTGGTAGGGAATTACACTTTTAGAATAAAAGAATTTCTCTTATGCATCTAAGTTAAGTATAAAATCCATTTATGAGGAAAATCACACTTTTAGTATAAAAAGAATATCTTTTATGCATACCTATATGCATGAAATCCAATATGATAAAAGTAACACTTTTGATATAAAAATTTTTCCTTTATGCATACTTCTATGCATGAAAATTAAAAATGATAAAAGTAACACTTTTGATATAAAAATTTTTCCTTTATGCATACTTCTATGCATGAAAATTAAAAATGATAAAAGTAACACTTTTGATATAAAAATTTTCTTTTATGCATACTTTTATGCATGAAAATTAAAAATGATAAAAGTAACACTTTTGATATAAATTTTTTTTCTTTTATGCATACTTCTATGCATGAAAATTAAAAATGATAAAAGTAACACTTTTGATATAAAAATTTTTCTTTTATGCATACTTCTATGCATGAAAATTAAAAATGATAAAAGTAACACTTTTGATATAAAAAATTTTCTTTTATGCATAATTCCATGCATGAAAATTAAAAATAATAAAAGTAACACTTTTGATATAAAAATTTTCTTTTATGCATACTTCTATGCATGAAATAAAAATGGTAAAAATAACACTTTTAATATAAAAATTTATCCATTATGCATACTTCTATGCATGAAATAAAAATGGTAAAAATAACACTTTTGATATAAAAATTTATCCATTATGCATACTTCTATGCATGAAATAAAAATGGTAAAAATAACACTTTTGATATAAAAACTTATCCTTTATGCATGATATTAAAATTCAATTTCTCCATGATTGTAATGAAATTCTTTCAATTAATCTAGGATGATAATTCCTAGAATATGGTAGGAAGTCCTCTTTTTATGCTTTGAATGAAATTATTTTATGCATAATTTTTATAAAAATTTTGCCATAGCTCCGCTGCTATGACTGATAAATCTCAATTTTTCTAAGGGATAATGCTTATCATTAAGGAAATAATTAAAATGATCTCTAATTAGATTATTAATCCATAATGGATTGAATCATCAATATACATAAACTAAAAGCATAGAAAAAAGCCATTAATTTGACCTCAAGCATAGCTTAATCTTGGGTTAAGGAAAAGCTTTATGAAAAGCTTGATTTGGATTGAGAACGGGTCATGAGTATGACCATTTCTTGAGTGAGAGAGAGAATTTACATAAAAATCATTAGAATTTAAACATAAATGAAAATTAACTTCAATAGCATTTATTAAATTATGTAACTCTTCACTACTATTCAAACTTTAATAGCATTTAAAAAACCATACCAATTAAACTTCTCAAGCTTGAGAGGGGTTGAGAAGAGAGAAACATTGAGAAATTATAGAAAGATCAATATTCACTAATTACCTTACAACTTGCTTGATTCTTTGTTCACGGTAGAGGCCCCCAACCAATCAATTGGTTAAGTATGTTGATGGAGCCACTAATGGGGATTGAAGAAAGAGGGAAGCTCCAAAAACTAGTGAATTATTAAATGAATTCACAGTTCTTGGCTTAGGTGGAGTAGAGTAACGATGCATAAACACTATCTATTTTTCAACAAGGGGGAGGCTTCTATTTATAGCAAAAATTGAGCTCCTAACCAAACAAACTGATTCTAGAATTTTCTAAATCAGTTTGGTCAATATTTGACCATTTTTAGGTCAGTTAAGCTAACTTTTTGGAACTAGACTTGAATGAGAGAGAGGAGAGATAAAATATCTCAATTTTTATGAGTTTAAAACTCATTCAAGCATGTGAAATATGCACCTCCTTTAAAGAACTCCCCTTCCTTACATATGTGTCATAATGGAATCATTTTAATATTGCTCATAGTTTTTTTACTAATAAACCTTGTACATTTTCAACTCTTCATCTTATGTGAAATATGCACCTCCTTTAAAGAATTCCCCTTCCTTACATATGTGTCATAATGGAATCATTTTAATATCGCTCATAGTTTTTTACTAATAAACCTTGTACATTTTCAACTCTTCATCTTATGTGAAATATGCACCTCCTTTAAAGAATTCCCTTTCCTTACATATGTGTCATAATGGAATCATTTTAATATTGCTCATAGTTTTTTACTAATAAACCTTGTACATTTTCAACTCTTCATCTTATGTGAGCATTTACTCATTTTTGGGTATCTTCTTTTTACAAATTTGGATTTATCTCTTCCCTACACATGGATTGATGCTATTGGCCCATAGGAACCTTAATTGGACCATAGTCTAAAGATTTCTGAAAATCTAGACCCTTAGACTAAGGTTCTTTATACCTATTTCCAATTAATTCCAATTGCACATTGGAAAATTCTTTTTGAATTTCTGTTTCAGGGGAACTCATCTGAATTATAAGAGATATTTTTCTATCCAAAAATATTCAAAATCTGAATATTCTCTCTCTAGAATATTTTCTCTCTCTAGGTTAAAACAGTTAGAAACAAGGTCTTTTATATTTCTGAAGAGGGATTGATTATAGGGGATCTTAATTAAAAAAAAAGTCTCAAGAGAGCAAGATTCAAGATAAGAACAAGATTTAAACTTTATTCATTCTCGAAACTTATACAGTAAAGATAGAAGAACTCTTTACACTTCCATAAGCCCGTCCATCATATGGTCACAAAAGCAGTCCTCACAAGCTGCACAAGTATAAGGTAACTCATCTATGGGAATGATTCTGTGGGTTATTGCTGCGCCTATCTCAGTGGTATGAGGTGTTCTAACAAAAGGACCTCTGAGAGGTAAGCCAAAAACGGGGTAAAGGCATATCTTCTCATGAGGAAGAAAACACGCCAGTAAGAAGACCCACTCAGAAAACCCAAGATGTCTTGATCTCATGACGCAGTAGTATCGAGGACCCAAACCCAAGGCTTCGATAACCATGGCCAAGCGGACATTGTTACGAAAGTGCTGCTGATCCCAAGGTGTTACCCTAGTTATGTCTTGATAGGTCCGCCATTTGGTCTGCGCTACAGAAGTTCCTAGGTGAGGAAAAAGTGAGCGCTCATACTGTTCTATAAAATCCTTCTTCACAGACTCACTTGCATCTTGAAGGTGAGGAATCATTATGGATAAAACTTATTCTTGTTGCCAAGCCATGAAGGAGATTAAGAAAGAAAGGAGATCGATGGGAGTAAGATTACTGTGAACGACAAGTAAAAGTTACGACCTATATAAAGGAAGGAGCTAGCGTAACTTAGAAGCCAACGGTAACTTGCCACTGAAGTTTTACCGTCTTTCCATGATTTGGGTTTGGCATATTTTTCTATAGAAGGCATTTAGAACTTTGAGATGAGGAGATAAAAGAAGTTCGTAAGTTAAATCACCTACTTTCTTTGGTCCACAATATCTGGGAGATAACTTCTTATACTTCCCAAGAGATAAAGAACTTCTTTTGGGCCGTACTCGAATGAAGACCAAAACCTTGATATCCAAAACATCGATTCTCACTTCTGAACTCATTGTTCTGAATCTTAAAACAGGTGGGACTCTTGAGAAGTATTCAGGGAAAAGGTTCTTCCTTTTTTAAACAGAATCTTTCTTTTATTTTAGAGAGAGAATAATTATAAGATCAGAAAGGGAGATTCTTACTCCTGTATACCTCGAAGGCTGGGGGAGAATCTTACAGAGACAATATGAAAACAAAAGAGAAGAGATAATAGAAATTATGGCAAAAGAACGAGTCAGTATTGCTAGCATGAGGGGACCACAAGTGATTTCTCTAGCTAGAAAATTGGGTTCTACCACAACGCAGTTGAAGGCAGCCAATGCAAGGGCTTTCATAAACAAGGTGTTAAATGAGTACAATCTTCTCCAACGGGATAGAAATAACTAAGGTACTACCCACCCAACATAAATGATAATTATAACCAAATACATGATTTTATACAACAATTTTGTATTCAGAATGAAGAAACTTAATTTATGATGGTTTCTTGCAGATTTATTTCAAGGATATTGTTCCAAGGAGTATTCACTTAAAGAAGCCATTTGTCACAAGGATTGTATTTTTTTTGGAGGAATTTTATCTTTTTGTAATCATGAATTGACAAGAATTTTTGTCCTGTTTTTAAAGTAGTTGTGGCAAATGTATTACTCTTCAGATAATTTTATAAATGTTGGAGTGCACTCTACTATAAGGGGCCTCCTAATTTGAAAATGTATGGAAGCTTGATCTTTGTCTTATGATTTTAATTCCTACATATTTGGACTATGGTAGAGCTAGATCAATGCCTTCTAGCTCCACCGCATGGTAGAGCTAGATTTCAAAGCATTCTAGCTCCACGACATGGTAGAGCTAGACTTGAAAGCATTCTAGCTCTACCATATGGTAGAGCTAGATCAATGCATTCTAGCTCTTCCACGTTACCACATGGTTGAGTTGGACTTCAAACCATTCTAGGGGTCTAGCTAAAATATTTTGATACAGCTCTACCACGTGCTAGAGCTGGACTTCAAATATTATTTCTAATTTTGCCATGGGATTGAGCTAGAATACTTTGATATAGCTCTATCACATGGTAGAACTAGATTTAAAAATATTCTAGCCCTACCACATGGTTGAGCTAGAAGAGTGCATTCTAGCTCTACCACGTGGTTGATCTAGATCAATGCATTCTAATTTCACCACATTCTGATACCTGCTAGCACATTTTGTCACGTCTTTTTATTAGAATCAAATGGAAAGAGTCTTTGCATCTTGGGTCATTTTGTAATGCAACTAAAGTCAACATTTTGGAATAGTATATAGTTTAATGTTAGTGTGCATAGTCACATTTATTTTATAATTGTTTAAAATCTATCTTTGCATAAGAGGAGTTGTAACATGCCTTCCCCCACATGCCTACCTTTATCATTAAGCATGCTCATTTTTTTCCAAGTCATGTGATTGATTCTAATTGGCAGAGGCGACTTCTTCGTCACAGAGCATTAGTACGTCACATGTCCAAGAAAATCCAGAGTGTACGAAAACAGTTGGTTTAGCGCCGTCTTGACTGTCTACGGGAAATTGATGTAAGGTTGCACTTTGTGCATCCCTCTGAGGGGGTTATCATATTGACATGGTATTTGTCAGACCCAATATGCGTACCCCTACGCAAAGAGGATGATAGGAGGGCTATTATTCTAAACCTCAATGGTTTGTTGTGCCATGTTGTCTAAACCCAATATGATGAGAAGGATCCTCCTTATAGCAACGAGTTGGTAAAATACCCAATTAACCAATATCGTTATGTCCTATGTCACAAGAATGCACATGAGTTCTTAGATTGGTGTATTCAAATCTTTTATGTTTTTATTTGGAGCGCATGTAGGAGAACTAAGCTCTCTGGAATAATTGACACAGTATTTCCACAACAAAAGCCCAAGTTCGCAGGTGTTCTCTCACAAGAGCATTGTTCAAAATCCACATGGGTTGTGCAGAATAGACAAGTTTTCTTTAAAAAGCTTGAGACCTTTTGGGGTCTCCATCTGTACGATTCCTCCCCAGCCTCTCAAAATGTCCAGCATTTCCCTTGTAATCAATTCCATCTTCAGAAATATAAGAGATCTTGTCTCTGCCTGTTTTGGCATAGAGAGAGAAAATATTCTAGAGAGAGAATATTCAAATTTTGAATATTTTTGGATAGAAAAATATCTCATCTTATTAAAATAAATTCCCTTGAAATAAAAATTCAGAAAGAACTTTCCAATGTGCAATTGGAATTAATTGAAAATGGGTCTAAAGGACCTTAGCCTAAGGGTCTAGATTTTCAAAAATTTTAGATTATGGTCCAATTAAGGCTCCTATGGGCCAATAGGATCAATGATAAAAAACAGGAGCAGGATGTAACACACACAAGAGAAGCAAACCCTAATCCATAATCATCAACCATAAAGAAGGAGAGAAGCCATAGTCACCATCTCTCTCACACACACAAAGGAGAACACAACCTAGTGTTATGTCCACACTACAAGATAAACCTAATGTAATGTCCACACACACATGACCAGCTGGACGCGGTCATAAACACACCACACGATATCTATCTACCATACTGTCAGTCTGTCAGCACCCATGTGCTATCCTCCAGCTGTATACGAGCTTGATATTTCAACACTCCCCCTCAAGCTCGACATGTCCATCTCTAGGACTCCCAATCGAGTACGGAAATACTCGAACTTATCCTTACCAAGTGCTTTGGTAAAGATATCTGCAACCTGCTCATCTGTCTGCACATATGTCAAATCAACATGCCCATCTAGCACCTTCTCTCTGATGAAATGATAATGGACCTCAATATGTTTGGTCCTGGCATGATAAACTGGGTTGCTAGCAAGCTGAATACTACTCATGTTGTCACAATGAATGACAACTCTCATATCACTCTGAATCCTGACATCATCTAGCAACTTTTTCAACCACATAGCCTCACATGCAGCTATGGCTGCGCCACGATACTCTGCCTCTGTGGTAGATAAAGCAACTGTAGGTTGCTTTTTACTGCTCCAACTCACAGCTCCACTACCAAGGCTGAAAACATAGCCACTAGTAGATCTCCTGTCATATGCACTACCGGCCCAATCTGCATCTGTATATCCATAGATATGCATGTCTTTTCCTGCCTCATAGAAAAGACCATAATGCGCGGTAGTTTTGACGTATCTCAGAATCCGTCTCACAGCATCCAAGTGAGGTTTACGAGGACTCTGCATAAACTGACTCACCAAACCAACTGCATAACTGATATCTGGCCTCGTAATGGTCATGTAGATAAGACTACCAACCATTTTCCTGTACATGGTGATATCATCAAGCTCATCACCCAAATCAGCCCTAAGCTTCATGTTTTGCTCTAATGGTGTTAACATTGGTTTGCATGCTGTCATACCATACTTTGCCAGCATGTCAAGTGCATATTGCCTTTGCACCAACCATATACCCTTGCCTGTTCTAATCACCTCAATGCCAAGAAAGAACCTCAAATCACCAAGGTCTTTCATATCAAACTCTTTGCATAAAGAGGCCTTAACCTCATCAATGCCTTTCCCACAATCACCTGTGATAATCAAATCATCAACATAAATGACTATCATCACGATACCATCATGTGTCTTCTTCACATAAAGTGAAGAGTCTGCATTTCCAACCACAAATCCAATACTGACAAGATATCTGCTGATCTTGTCACTCCAAGCACGAGGTGCTTGCTTCAAACCATAGAGTGCTTTCTTTAACGTGCAAATAAAGGTCGGATATTTTGGATGTACATAACCTTCTGGCTGTTCCATGTACACCTCTTCTTGTAGATCACCATTCAAGAAAGCATTTTTGACATCCATTTGATGTAAAGCCCAACCTTTTTGTGCTGCTAGTGCAATGATAGACCTCACTGTAGCCATTTTAGCCACTGGGCTGAAAGTTTCATCATAATCAAGACCATAAGTTTGTGCATATCCTTTAGCGACCAGCCTTGCCTTATGTCTCTCTAGGCTGCCATCTGACTTGCACTTTACCTTATACACCCATTTGCATCCAATTGCATTCTTTCCTTTAGGTAACTCAGCCAATTCCCATGTATCATTTTTGTCCAAAGCATCCATCTCGTCATCCATGGCTTTCTGCCATACATGCTCTCCAATAGCCTCTGTATAGCATGTAGGTTCCACATGCTTTACCATAGATGTCATGTATGCATAGTGCATAGCAAAATCTCTATATGTCAATCTCTCCACTGGATATCTGACTCTCTGGGATCTCCGCAATGCATGTGGGTCACTCTGTACACCTGTAACTCTGGCATGTGGTGGCACATATCTGTCCTGCCTAGCACCAGGTGTGCGTACAACAGGTATCCCGAGCTCCTCATCCAAACTCTCTGAGCTAGAGGACTCATAGCCTGTGATCCCAATTCCTTCAACTTTCTTCTTGCCTTTATCCATAGCACTACTCCCAGTGCTCACACTCTCATGTCTCAGACGTCCTGACCATGGACGTACACTGCTACTACTCTCAGCTTCTGCTGCTGGCCCAGACATAGTAGTAGAACTAGAACTTGCTTGTGATGGCAAGTTCACAGGCACATTCGCCTCAAGTGTGTCAATGACTCCCTCATCTTTAGCTTTATACCAACTAGCAAGTTCATCGAATACAACATCTCGTGAGATGACTACTTGTCTAGTTTGAGGGTTATAGCATTTGTAAGCCTTTCGATCCTGTGCATATCCAACAAAGACACATTTCTCTGCTTTAGGATCCAACTTCCGTCTTCTTTCATCAGGCACATGAACATAAGCCACACATCCAAAGACTTTCAGATGTCCAATATCTGGCCTGTAACCTGTAAGCCGCATCTCAGGCGTGCTTCCATGAATGGCTGCTGTTGGTGATTTGTTCAGGATATACACTGCAGTAGCACATGCTTCTGCCCAATAGTAATCTGGCATGCTCTTTTCATTGAGCATTGCCCTTGCCACTTCACATATGACACGATTCTTTCTCTCAGCCACACCATTCTGCTGAGGTGTATACCTGCATGTCAACTATCTTCTTATCCCATGCTTCCGCAAGAAATGCTCAAATGCTTTTGAGGTGTATTCACCACCTCCATCTGTTCTCAGACACTTAATCCAACAGCCATATTGTTTTTCTACAAGAGCCTTGAAATCCATGAATTTTTCCAACACTTCACTCTTCTCTCTCAAAAAATATATCCATGTCATCCTGCTGAAGTCATCTATAAATGTCACATAGTATAGACTTCCTTTGATAGATGGGTTTTGTGCTGGGCCCCATACATCACTGTGCACTATTTCAAGTGGTCTATTACTCATGTTTCCTTCTCTAGGAAACCTCAACCTTGCCTGCTTCCCAAACTGACAGGCTTCACAAACATGCATATGACCATCATATTTGAATCGAGGCAATCCACTGACAATGCCCCTTGTTTGCATGTTCTTTAATCTCTGTATATTGACATGTCCAATCCGCTTGTGCCACATGTCAATGTCCTGCACAATCCCATTACTCTTTGAAAACATGGCTGAACTCAATTCTGGTATGCCTGCATCCAATTTGAACAACCTTCCTTCCTTCTTGCCCTTGGCAACCAATCTACAGCCATGCTTAAAATCTTCCATAAAACAGCCTTTCTCATTGAATCTTACTTGTAATCCCTGCTCAACCATTTGGCCTACTGATGCCAAACTCTTTGTAATAGATGGTACATATAACACTTCTGACATATTTTTCACATTTCCATCATGCATCTTCAAAGGCACACTGCCAACATGTGTTATAAGATGCTGAGTATCATCTCCTGTGACCACATAACCATTTGTATCCAATGGTTGCATCTTCTCAAACCACTCACCATGACATGTCATGTGGTTTGAGGCACCTGAATCCATATACCATGACTCATCTCGAGCATTCTGAGAATCCATTGTCCCCATAACATGCTTCATTGCAAAAAGATGGTTTGAACTCCCATCATTGTTACTGGTAGATGCATAATTTCCATGTTGTGGTCTTCCATTCCTCGCATCATTCTGCTTTTTGTAGCAATCTTTTGCCAAATGTCCAAGTTTGCCACAATAGTAACATTCAATCCCATTCAAATTTTGTTGAGGACCTTGCCATCGTCCTCTACCACGAGCACCTGTTCCAAATCTCCCCCTATGGGATTGAAATCCACGACCTCCACGTGATTCAAATGATGACTGTGAATTCTGAAAATTTTGATTTGATTGTGGTTGAGTAGACCTGTCATTCCAACCACGTCCTCCACGGCCTCGAGGGGTAAATCTCCCCCTGCCTTGAAAACCTCTAGATGAGTAAAATGCCTGATTCCTTGCATGCTCATCATTACTGGATGAGGATGCACCACCTGTAACACTCATACCACCAAGGCCAAGCTTCAATTCTTCCACAATGAGCAATGACACAAGCTCATTAAAGTCTGGCATTCCTCCCAATCTTACTGAGATGGAAGTGTCAAAAGATTTGTACTCTTTGCCTAAACCACGCAATGTGAGTGCAACCAAATCATCATCATCCATTGGGGCATGGATCGATGACAAGGAATCTGCATAACCTTTGATTTCCTGAACATACTCATGTATGCTCCTATTCCTTCGTGTTACACTGTGAATCTGTTGCTTCAGTTGTATCTTCCTTGCACCAGTGTCTGTCTCATACATACGGCACAATATACCCCATGCTTCTTTCGGTGTATCTGCATCTTGGATGTGAATAAGCAAGGCATCTGTTACACATATTGAAAAATAATGCAACACCTTCGAAGATCGCTCTACCCATTGCTTGTGAGCCAGTAACTGAGCATTATTTGGTTGAGGAGGTAAGTATGGCTCCGGATCTTCCTCCGAGACAAGACTCCATAAACCTTTGCCTTTCAAAAAACTCTTCATTCGAAACTTCCACACTTGAAAGTTAGTGCGATCAAGCTTCTCGCCAACAATCTGTATCGGACCATCTCCCATTGTTGCAAAAAAATAGAGTAGATGTACCCTTTCGATTACAATGTATGAAGTACCTGTAATGCTCCAAATCTCTCCAAATCACATCAAATGCTTGCAAATTGTGTGCATTATCATCCCACAATGGTTCACCAACAATGTACACTCGATCAAAGTTGAAATCAAATGAAACTCCTTCACAAAAAATTTTCTGGTTTTTTTTTCTCGCCAGTAAATTCTCGCCAGTAACCAGTCAAGATTATGCTCTAAATCCTTCAAATCTTGTCCAAATGCAATGATTCAACTTGTATTAGCTTCCCAACACATTGCTCCAACATATCCTAGAAGGGTTTGATCCAATTCTTCAAGGGGAATGAGAACCACCAATTTTTGTAACCTCTGGTTTGAATTTTTCTGCAACTGTCAGGTACCACCTCTCACTAAAATTGCTCTATCTCCTTCAAATCTTCTCCAAATCCAAAACTTTTTGATTCAAAAGTTTAGCAACTCATAGGACTCTACTTGTACCAGAGGAATTTTGCCAATTTGATATAGACAAAGATTAATGCCTTGATTAAAAATGCTCTGTTTTTGGACAGACTTTCTGTAAACCTGCACACCTCTGCTAAATCACTTCAATGAGCTCCAAATCCATGAAATGAGCTGCAACCAAGCATCACAAGTCCTTAGCAATGTATTTGCTAAACTCCCCAAGCTTTAAAGCATTCACTTTGGTGACCAAATGAGTGAAATAGATGAAATCTAATCAAACTCTTCAGAAATCTGCACAGAAAAGCGCCGCCTACTGTTGTGGGCTGTAGAGAGAGGGGAAATCTCAATTGACTTGATAGGCTTGTTAGCAATGACCTAATCTACCTTGGGTATGAAGGGTTTAGCTCAATTTTGCCTCTAGCTCTAGCAATTGATCCTCCACAGGGGGTATGTTCACTGGTTTTGTGAAAAACCAGAAACTTTTGCATGAATCCACTTTCTCTTGATTTTAATCAAATCTGTATGCATCAATCTGCTTCAAGATTCTGTATGTTGCTTGTGCCCCACTTTGTTAATGCATTTCCAAGCCAAAATACATGTGCCTTTGTGTATACATTTGCCAAGAGTATACATTCACTTCAAGCTTTCCATGAAAGCTTAGAGAAAAAACCAGAATTTTTCTTTTGCTTTATGCCCTTCAATCTTCACTAAACCTGCTCTTTGATACCTGCAATCCGCAGAGGGGGTCTTGCTACACTCACCAATGGTCCTTAGCTCTCAGATCTGATGCCGGTGTGTGCTCCACAGCTTTTCCTTTGCTCCAAGCTCCAATGGCTTCCTTCACAGCTTTTCCTTCTTCTTCTCTCTTCTCTCACTCACTCACACAACTCAGCTAATGAGCTCTTGGCTCTGATACCATGATAAAAAACAGGAGCAGGATGTAACACACACAAGAGAAGCAAACCCTAATCCATAATCATCAACCATAAAGAAGGAGAGAAGCCATAGTCACCATCTCTCTCACACACACAAAGGAGAACACAACCTAGTGTTATGTCCACACTACAAGATAAACCTAATGTAATGTCCACACACACATGACCAGCTGGACGCGGTCATAAACACACCACACGATATCTATCTACCATACTGTCAGTCTGTCAGCACCCATGTGCTATCCTCCAGCTGTATACGAGCTTGATATTTCAACAATCAATCCATGTGTAGGGAGGAGATAAATCCAATTTTGTAAAAGAAGATACCCAAAAATGAGTAAATGCTCACATAAGATGAAGAGTTGACAATGTACAAGTAAGAAACTATGAGCAATATTAAAAATATGAGATATTTTGGGTATAATGATTCCATTTTGAAACCTGGGTAAGGAAGGTGAGTCCCTTCAATACTCACATAAGATGAAGAGTTGAAAATGTACAAGGTTTATTAGTAAGAAACTATGAGTAATATAAAAATATGAGATATTTTGGGTGTAATGATTCCATTTTTGACACATCTGTAATAAGGAAGAGGAGGGCCTTCAATGAGGTGCCTAATTCACATGCTTAAATGAGTTTTAAACTCATAAAAATTGAGATATTTCATCTCTCCTCTCTCCTCATTCAAGTCTAGTTCCAAAAAGTTAGCTTAACTGACCTAAATTGGTCAAAAATTGACCAAACTGATTTGGAAAATTCTAGAATCAGTTTGTTTGGTTAGGAGATCAATTTTTCCTATAAATAGAAGCCTCCCCCTTTGTTGAAAAATAATAGTGTTTTATGCACTGTTACTCTACTCCACCCAAGCCAAGAACTATGAATTCATTAATAATTCATTAGTTTTTGACATTTCCCTCTTCCAAAGATTAGTGGCCACTCTTGTTCAAACAAGAGTTGAACCCTCAAACCATCAAGCCAAAGGAAAGCTATCAAAGTCTTTAGTAAGTTGGTGGTTCCTCTTTTCTTTCACTTATTTTATGGATTTTTATGCTTTTAAATGGTTTTTATGCTTTATGTCTTCTCTAGAATGTTAGGCCTCATTACAAAAGGCATTCCCCACTCTTCTCTAAGCAAAACCAACCTTTCTCTATCCTAGGTGAATGGTTAATTGATTAATGTCAAGTTTTTATAATGTTGTTTCAATTTAATGAAACAAATGTTTACTTTAGGATAATTTCAATACTTTTGGTGCACTTTAATTAGTTAGAAATTTGAAAAATGGTCAGCCATACAAAGGAGGTTATGGCAAAGTTATTTAGAAATTAGTGAAATAAAATTTATCTTTCTAAAAGAATAATCCTTAGGGTTTCTATATCCTAAAGTATCATTTTCATGCATAAAAGATGCATTTTGATTACATGCATAAAAGATTAATTATTATTTTTTGTAAAAGTGTTACTTTTATCATATTTGGATTTCATGCATAGAGGTATGCATAAAAATTGATTATTTTATTATAAAAGTGTTACTTTTATCATATTTGGATTTCATGCATAGAGGTATGCATAAAAATTAATTATTTTATTATAAAAGTGTTACTTTTATCATATTTGGATTTCATGCATAGAGGTATGCATAAAAATTGATTATTTTATTATACAAGTGTGACTTTTATCATATTTGAATTTCATGCATAGAGGTATGCATAAAAATTGATTATTTTATTATAAAAGTGTTACTTTTATCATATTTGGTTTTCATGCATAGAGGTATGCATTAAAGTTGATTATTTTATTATAAAAGTGTGACTTTTATCATATTTGGATTTCATGCGTAGAGGTATGTATAAAAGTTGATTATTTTATTATAAAAGTGTGACTTTTATCATATTTGAATTTCATGCATAGAGGTATGCATAAAAGTTGATTATTTTATTGTAAAAGTGTTACTTTTATCATATTGGATTTCATGCATAGAGGTATGCATAAAAGATATTCTTTTTATACTAAAAGTGTGATTTTTATCATAAATGGATTTTATGCATAACTTAGATGCATAAGAGAAATTCTTTTATTCTAAAAGTGTAATTCCTACCAAATTGAATTTATGCATAAGAAGATGCATAAAAGATTGATTTTTAATTCAAAGTGTCATTCTCATCTAAATTGAATTTATGCATATCGGAAGATACATAAAAGAATGGAATTTCAATTCAAAAGTGTTATTCTCATCCAAATTGAATTTATGCATAGGAAGATGCATAAAAGATGATTTTTAATTCAAAGTGTCATTCTCATCTAGATTGAATTTATGCATAGGAAGATGCATAAAAGAATGGAATTTTAATTCAAAAGTGTTATTCTAATCCAAATTGAATTTATGCATAGGAAGATGCATAAAAGATGGATTTTTCATTCAAAAGTGTCAATTCTCATCTAAATTGAGTTTATGCATAGGAAGATGCATAAAAGATTGAATTTTAATTCAAAAGTGTCATTTTCATTTAAGATGAATTCATGCATAGGAAGATGCATAAAAGATTGATTTTTATTTCGAAAGTGTTAGTCTCCTTAAATGGAATTTATGCATAAATAAATGTGTAGAGAAATCTTATATCAAATATAAGAATTCTCTTGTATTCTATAAAAGATATGAAATGTGATAAGATGTGATAAGAGGTGTATGAGATGTGATAATATGTGATAAGATGCGTATGGAAAGTGATAGGATGTGATAAGAGGTGTATGAGATGTGATAAGATACGTATGAGAAGTGATAGGATGTGATAAGAGGTGTATGAGATGTGAAAAGATGTGATAAGATGTGTATGAGATGTGATAGGATATGATAAGAGGTGTATGAGGTGATAGAATGTGTTAAGATGAGTTAGGATGTGTTAAGATGTGTATGGGATGAGGTAGAGAGTGTATCTGATGGGATAAGATGTATATGGGATGTGTTAGGGCGAGAATGGATGTGGATGTGGATGTGGATGTATGGATGTAGATACGGATGTGGATGTATGTATGTGAATGTGGATGTATGAATGAGGATGTGAAAATGGATGTATGCATGTGAATGTGGATGTATGAATGTGAATGTGGTTGTGTGGAAGTGGAAATGGAAGTATGGATGTATGAATGTGGATGTGGATATATGCATGTAGATGCGTATGTATGAATGTGAAATTGGATGTATGATGTGGATGTACGAACATGGATATGTATGTAGAATAATGAATGTGAAGGTGTATGTGAAATAATGTGTAGTCTATATGAGTGAATGGATGAGAATGAGTACACATTGAATGGAATGTGGAATAAGTAATGTGGTCCGAGAGTGGATAATGTGGAAAGACGAGAGTTCGTTATAGAAACTATACTTTGTGACTGTTTGTAAATGACTGTTTTATGTCAAGAATGCTGGGGAAGCATTTTGACCGTCTTGAGGATTAAGGTCATGAAGACCGAACTGATAAAGTTGCAACTGCTGTGACGGAGAGTCAATGGAGGACGTCTCGCGTAGCAAGGTCGATCGAGGTCTTGACCAGCCTCGGTTCGATTTAAATGGTGAGCTTCCGCCGGTACGGTGGATGAGGGACCAAGGAAGCGGCCTATGAGTGAAACGCTAGGTCACCTGCGAAGGATCCTAGAGGGTGCTGACCATACGGTGCTCGGGCTCTGGGTCGCCGAAGATACCCACACGTGCGTCGTGAAAGATATTGGAACAAGGAATAAGAGTTGGTTTCTGAAACCGGGCATGGATCTGGTTGATTGACCTTGCTGGTCCTCAACGGATGAGTCCATGGCTCTTTTATATGGATCTGTGGGTTGATCTTGCCGATCTTCCACGGAGATTCCATTATGTTATATGAATATATTGCCGGTTACTATGAGCTAGGAACGATGGAAAAGGCCCTTGAGTGAACCGGGCATGGATCTGGTTGATTGACCTTGCTGGTCCTCAACGGATGAGTCCATGGCTCTTTTATATGGATCTGTGGGTTGATCTTGCTGATCTTCCACGGAGATTCCATTCTGTTATATGAATATATTGCCGGTTACTATGAGCTAGGAACGATGGAAAAGGCCCCTGAGTGAACAGGTGGTGAGCGTTTTGGTTGCCAATGATGCCATAAGTACACCGATGAATGAATGATTGGAAATAAGGATTCGCAATTCAAGAATTGTCATCAGTGACATAATGGTTTCATTAAAGGATTGTTTTTAAGTTAGTTGATGCTTAGAAAAAGGCAATTTCATATTGGGTGTGTAAGTGGTGTGACTAGTTTTATGTTTGCATGAAACTTCCGGCTAGGGGGCCTTGGAACTCTTTTCCTTGGTACCCGGGACAAAACCTAACCAAATTCCTAATTGGATCCCATCACTACAATGGTTGGGAGGTTGGCTAACCCATGGGATTGGATGGGGTTAGGTTGGACTGATGGATCCGTAAATCGAGATTTAATTTCTATTATTACGATAGATGAAGTAAATCTCGGATAGTAATTGTTCTATGGATAGGAATCAATGGCTGTGCCCCTTGATGGGGAAAAAAGCGTTGATCCCAATGATCCAAGTGCAAGTTTCTTCCTTGATTTGACCAAGTACCGTTAGAGGTGCAGTCGGATCAGTTTGATCAGTAATGATCTTGACTACGTTAGAGTAAAGAGTTATACTAGTGGAATCGCCCGTGCTTTTCGGGTAAAGGAAGTTTTTTCGGTTTCGGTTTTGGATAAACCGACGAATTAGTCTCTTGTCCGGATATCCGTGGGTTTGACAGAAGATTTAAGAAATTGGTTGTTTTTATGGCTACAGAATGAAGATCGGCAAGAGTATACATGGGATAATGCCTTTGAAGAAAAACCTAACCAATTCTCAGATGAGAAGAAATGGCTTGAAGAAGAGAAATTGGAAGTAGAGAATAGGAAAAAGGCAGAGGTGTGGAAGCGACAGCAAGAGGCTGATGCTGAGGCAGAGAGGCAGGAATAACTTGAAATTCAAAGAAAGCAACGAGAGGAGGCTGAAGCTGAGGAAGAGAGGCAAGCAGAGAGTGAAAATCAAGCAAGGCAACAAGAGGAGGCATCATGAAAGTAATACACCACCATGAAGTTCATTTTGTTTGTCCCTAATATAATCAAATGTAGAGGATGCAAGTAATTTAGCCTTTTTTTAATGTAATAAAAGTCCATATATTGAAATATGATATTGTAATCAGGCCTCTTATGGAGCATACTGTTCAAATGTTTGCCTTTGCAAAGCATTGAACAAATTCTAGCACAAGCAATAAATTCATGTTCATTTACAATGTCTTATTATAATTAAGTCATAAATGGAGTGCATCCTTCTCTAAGGGGACTCCTTTTATCCTTTTATCTTTTGGTCAAACTTTGCAAATTATTATTTTTTTAGTAGAGTAGGTGAAGACTTTTAACTATCATTTTGACAAAGGGCATCCTACTGCAATAAATTCATGTTCATTTACAATGTCTTATTATAATTGAGTCATAAATGGAGTGCATCCTTCTCTAAGGGGAATCCTTTTATCTTTTGGTCAAACTTTGCAAATTATTATTTTTTTAGTAGAGTAGGTGAAGACTGTTAACTATAAGTTTGACAAAGGGCATTCTACTGCAAGGAGACTCTTTCTATCTTTAATAATGTTAATTTCTAGTAGTTGTGTATATAAGGAAACTTTCACCATGTCAAATTATTTAGTCTTTGTTCATTACAATGCAGTCTTAAAATTGGAGAGTGCATCCTACTCTAAGAGGGCTCTCAATATACAATCTCTTGTATCAATGTTTTTACTTGGGGGTCTAGATTGAACAAATGGTAGATCTTGGTTCTTTCAATGCGTTCTTGCTCCACGTGGTAGAGCTAGCTCAGAATTCTAGCTCTACCATGTGGTAGAGCTAGAATCCCTTAAAATCAAGCTCCACCATATGGGATGGTAGAGCTAGAATTCTATGTCTATATCTACCATGTGGTGGAGCTACCATCCATTGAAGTCTAGCTATATAATTTCATGGAGCTAGCTAGCTCCACCATGTGGTATCTTATTGAGCTCTAGCTCCACCATGTGGTGGAGGTAGCAGCCATGGTCTCTTCGTGGAATTTTGGCCTTACCACATGGTGGAGCTAGTATCCATGTGTGGTAGACCTAAACCTTTGGAAGTCATACAATACGACTAGAATTTTGAGTCTAGATCTACCGTTTGGTGGAGCTTGCATCCACTGAAGTCTAGCTCTATAGTGTCCAAGTGGTGGAACAGGATCTAGAATGGATAAGTCATGGATAAGGAAATCCTTTTCAGCTCTATAATAGACAAGTGCTAGATCTAAAGTGAAGAGATAAAGTGATTGACGTTGGACTGCTAGCCATGGTAGACACCTCAATATGAGCAACAAGGCAAATATCTCGCTACATTGTCCATTTCAGACAAATAACTACACGAGTTTTCTTCAAAAAAGTTCATTTCTTTTGGGGTCTCCATGTTTTGTACAACAACAAGAATACATTGAAACTCGATGATAGCTACTACAATGTGTTCAACAATCAAGATGATAATCAAGATAATAATTGAGAGAATAATCTAAGTGTGTGATCTTGTGAGTACACAAAATGAACATGCTTAAAAAGAAGCTCGATACCTCATTCAACCAATACACCCCCATGACACTAGCACATTTTGTTACTCCCTTTTGTAATTGAATGTAAATGGTCTTTGTAAATGGTCTCTATTATAATAAAATATAAAGGGTCTTTGTAATCTGGCCATCTTTGGGAGCGTGCTGTTCAATTGTGTGCCTTTTGCAAGGCATTGAACATATTTTAACACAAAAAAATAAATTCATTTTCATTTACAATGTTTTATTATAATGGAGTCGTAGATGGAGTGCATCCTACTCTAAGGAGACTCCTTTTATCTATTGACAAAGTGCATCATACTTTAAGGGGACTCTTTAGTAGAATAAGCTTCATTAAAATGAAATCTTTTAATACCGTAATTTTGACAAAGTGCATCCTACTCTAGGAGACTCTTTCTATCTTTAATAATGTTGATCTGTAGCGATTGTATATATAAGTATACCTTCACCACCTCAATTTATAAAATCTTGTTCATTTTGTCTTGTTCATTACAATGAAGCTTTAAAATTGGAGAGTGCATCCTACTCTAAGGGGACTCTCAATATACAATCTCTTGTATCAATGTTTGTAATTGGGAGTCTAGATCAATCAAATGGTATATCTTGGTTTCTTATGGACTGTAGAATGGCCAAGTGGTGGATCTAAAAATCTTTAAATCCTCCTCAATGTGTTGTAGCTCCACATGGTAGAGCTAGCTCAAAATTCTAGCTCTACCATGTGGTGGAGCTAGAACCCCTTATCACACCCCCATGATACTAGCACATTTTGTTACTCCCTTTTATAAATGAATGTAAATGGTCTCTATTATAACAAAATATAGAGGGTCTTTGTAATTTGGCCAACTTTGGGAGCAGACTGCTCCATTGTGTATCTTTGCAATGCATTGAACAATTTTTAACACAAAAAATAAATTCATAGATGGAGTGCATCCTAGTCTAAGGAGACTCGTCTTATGCATCCACAAAGTGCATCCTACTTTAAGGGGAGTCCTTTTATCCTTTTATCTTTTGGTTGTTAATGCAAAAGTTTTATTATTTCTTTAGTGGAATAAGCTTCATCAAAATGAAATCTTATAATCGTAATTTTGACAAAGTGCATCCTACCCCAAGGAGACTCTTTCTATCCTTAATAATGTTAATTTGTAGTGGTTGTGTATATAAGGATACCTTCACCATGTCAATTTTTAAAACTCTTGTTCATTTAGTCTTGTTCATTACAATGAAGTCTTAAATTGAAGAGTGCATCCTACTCTAAGGGGACTCTCAATATACAATCTCTTGTACCATTGTTTTTAATTGGGGGTCTAGATTGACCAAGTGGTAGAATCTGATCTTGGGTTCTTATGGACTGTAGAATGGCCAAGTGGTGGATCTAAAAATCCTCTTCAATTGTAAAATATACAAGTGATGGATCTAAAAATCTTGAAACCTTTCTATTTCTAAGATCAAGCTAGGTTCGATCTAGCATCACTTGATAAAGCAAACCATTTTTAAATCTTTTATACTGGTTGAAAAAGGTAGATTCTAGATTAAATGCATTAAATTTTATAACGTGGGAATGGGATTTTTCCCACTTTACCTAATACGGTCTTGGTGGGTTAAATGCTTTCTTAAGTATGCATTTTGTTTGTAGAATAATATTGAAATTGTATGTTTTGATAATTTTTGTGCATATGCAGGGTTGGACGAAGGGTGGAAAAGGAACGTGATTTGCATAAGTTAGGACTAGATGACCAATTTAATATTGTGGAACTAAAAAGAAGGTTCTCATATGAATGCAGCTGGAGTGTTCTTTTCCCTGGTATGTTAGAAGATAAAGATCCAACAAGGTACCATGAGTTTAAGATGCCAGCAAAGGGGACACAATCGGGGTGGACCTAGCCAATAGGATGCAACCACAAGGTGACTTGGATAGAATGTTTGGTTGGGAAACAATGGGAATGCATGTATATGGCCTATATATTCAAGAATTACTAACAATAGTAGTCTGTGACTTCAAGGTTAGAGATGCTAATGCTCAGATTACATTTTAGAACATGTTGAATAATGTCATGGAAAAGCAGGGATTCGGGAGACCAAAATTTAGAGGGTTCATGGGGCAAATGAGGGCATCTTCAAATTGGAATGTAGTAAGGATTGTGTACAACACAGGACCACAACACAAGACCAGACCGGGAGAGATCATGTGAGTTCCATTGGGAGCAAAGCATGCTCGAACACACTCGTGATTGTATTAGGCCACCCTTTCAAGAGGAACACAAGAGAAAGTGTAGACTGTGGAAAAATGCGCCCTCTAAAGAAACGACTAAAATACAGTATAAGGTTCTTCAAAAATGGTGGGAGGGTGGGCATGCTTGCAAAACAAGGATATTCCAAACCTAGATGAGATGGTGGCATGCATGCATGTCTCATTGGGAGGAGTTTATGAGGATGGTACGTATGGAATTGGTACACATGTATAAATATAAAGGCAATATTGTGGATTGTAATAAATTATTTCTTGTTTTCTTAGTTAGGGAATGGATAAGCAGCATGCTATTCCAATGGCTAGTCTGTCTGAGTTAATGCATGGGAGCTGGTTGACAGCAGTAAGCTAGAAAAAGAAAATAGGATTGTATGAGGCATGTGTGGGTGATATGTCAACGGCTCTTCTACAGTCATCAAAGTACACCGCGTTCTTGAGTGGACAACATATTGGTGGAGGTCCCTCTTTGGAAGAACTAAAGAGAAGAGCAGGTGAGTTAAATGTGAAGAAGAAATTTGTCAATCAAATCAATAAATCAACAATAGAGTGGGGGTTGCATCTCCTAGACTTCCCATACCTGGGGGCCTTGAGATAGTGAGAAAGAAAAGGGGTAAGGCAATTGATGATTTGGATAGCTGCACACTTGAATACATTCATGTGACAACAAATTCAAGAAAGAAAGGTGATTTGGGTTTGACTGCAAGAATAAAAGCTAAAAATAGGGAGCCAATAGTGGTAGAGGTGGAGACAAATGATGCGCTATGGGCAATAAGACAATGTAAGCCATTCAACAAGGCAAAACTTAATGATTGTATTCTAAGAACAAATTTAAAATGCAGCAAGCTTATTACAGCTATTCCCATTGCCATAAATCTTGGGATTCCAGCACCATGTTTTATAGGTAGGTGTAGTATGACACACATGGTCCCCTATGCCATATGTTATCAATGCACCAGGAGCAGCACCGTGGGAATGGATTGTCATGCTAGGTACTGGTTTGACTATAGAAGAAGTCTTATTTTTGAGCAAGAGTGGATTTGTTTTTACGAAGAAAAATGCAAAAACAAATGAAGAAAGAGGATCTAATGTTAAGGATCCAATTGAAGAGAAACCTCAATCCACAACAACAAAGATGACATTGCATCAAAGGTTAAGGATGGCAAGGTCTCTAACATTGCAAGCTATAATAGAGAGCATGGAGGTGGGGGACAATGGAAAGAGCATAAATTACAAGTTGCAAACAAAAGGATCAATTGAAAAGAATTAAACTTATGTGGTGGGATTTCACGCTTCCCTAGCTGCACATGTAATGATTTTGTTCTTAGTTCATCTCAATGTACCAAATATATGCCTTATAAGCATATCTATTATATTTTCAAAGTGCTTCATCAACTCAATCTAGCAGTACATGCCTACATGCATGCCACCAACATACCTTTCCATTTCTTGAAGGGTGTCATATAGAAGATGATGAATTAAATCAAAAGATGGTGCATCATGCTCTTGTTTTTTCAAAGGAGATCGATTTTGGTTTATTTAGCTAAGAATGCTGCCAGTTTTGCTCAATGGTGCATTTAGGGATGCAACTTCTTTTGTTCTGTAATGTAACTACTTTACATGATGAGGCAAGTGATGGATGATATAGAACTGCATACTAGATGGTTTTGCTTTATGAGACTCTATTTTATTCCATTTGTTACATTACTTTTTGATTGGGTGGTTTTCTCTTATGGATTCAATGACTACTCTAGTTGATTACTTTTGCTACTAGGAAAGAGGCTATGTCATCATGAATGAGTGATTTTCAATAAATAGCCAAGTTTCCACACTAGTTTAATATTTTTGTCTTTATTTAATTCTTTTGGGAAAGAAAAGTTTGAATACTTCTGAGACAACCTGTAATAGTCCTCTAGTGGATTGGACTATTACTAACATTGAATGCACTTGATACAAGGAAAGAGACTATGTCATCATATCATCCACTTGTTATCTTTTATAAGTAGTATGGTTAGATAGTTTTGTGGCAAAACCATATCGTCTTGCTCTTTTGTGCGATGTCATTGTGTGTTAACATCTACACAAACTGACATCACTTTCTCAAAAGGTCAAAGCTCAAAGCTCAAACCATTTACGACCCCGCCCAATCCCACTCACTTAGGAGAGCATACATAAGATTCCAACACTCACATAAACCTCAAACTTCACCTAGCACTGCTTGTTCTTTGCCAAAACTCACACACATAAGTACCAATGTCAACACACATACTCATAATACTATGTAGCAAGAGCTTCCAAGCAAGAAACACAACACAAAGCATCCAAAAAGATCAATAAGGCAAGAAGAGCTCCAAATTACAAAGTTTAAAATGGCATGTAATAAGTGTACATATGTTAGACTATAAACAACTTATATTTTGGGCATTCACAATAGACCGGTGCACTTCTTGCTATTGACCTTTGACTTACATTGGTTCATGTTAATTCAATCAAAGTGTTTCTTGGGGTAACATCATCTTGAGCACTAACACATGCACTCGCGGGGGGGGGGGGTGGGGAGTAGCATATAAATGTGCCTTTCATGTGCGTTCAACATAAGAATTCAACATAAGACTTACATAAATAGGAAGAACTCACACAATTTTATTTATAGAGGGAGGCCATTTAACCAATAGTGTCCATTTATAGAAGGGGATTTTTTATTTATATATTCTGCCTACCCCTAGAAGCATGAAAGTAACATGGGTATTATGTCTTATGTGAGTGAGAATAAAATTTTAACAAGATCTCAAAGGCTTTAAATTTTAATCTTTCTTTAAAAAACTTTTTTTGAATTTTTTGGAAAATGCATAACGTTTGGAAAGACATGACTTTGGTTTGAATTATTTGAGCTTTTAATGAAAATTTTAGCACCCAAGCTTGTTCCTCTTCATCTCCTCTCCTTTGCTCAACACGAGAATGAAGATAATCATCTGAGGCTGAAAATTCCCCCAAAGCTGATGCCACTATAAAACCTGTTTGGTTATTAAAGTGGTATGGAAGTCCAATTTTCTAACTGGAATATTTACTACTTATTAATTGTAAGGTTCCTCCCTTTAAAAATGGGAGAAACACTTAAGATAGTCCGCTAAGTCTTATCTTGGGAAAAATTTCCTATTCATCGACACCTTGACCCTGTAGAGATTCAAGGATACGATTTATAGGTATGACCTAGCTCTATCCCGCAGGGGGAGCGTGATTTCCTAAACGTCAAATCACCCATAGGGCAATTGATCAAAAATTGGGCAACTACTAGACTTGATTTCTAAGGACAACGCTTTTTTCCTCATCTTATGCAAGGCACAGCCGCTGGCCTAGTCTTCTTGAATAGAGTTGCCCAAGAACCTAACTATCTAACGTAGGGCTTTCACTTAATTTGTTGGAAAGCTACCCGACTAATCGGGTCCACCCGTCCGTAGGATGGTGCCGTCGGGGCACTCCATCCTCCCACTTTCCACCCTACTCACGCGTCAATTTGTTTTCTAATTAATCCTACCACACTGTTTGACATAAACAAACATGTTCCTTAATTAAGGCCCTTTCACAAGGTTTATTAAAACAGCCTTTGTCTTTTTCCACAATACAATAATGCCAAAGATAAGATTTATAAAAACAAAGTTTAAACATGAATCAATTTCATACAAGCCAAACTGGCTCTCTTATTCTTTTCCTTTATACCGCCGATGATCTAGAATTCGGCCTTCCAGCCTCCACATGCTGGGCAAAACCCTACGGGACCATACACCTCATCGTCGGCCGCTGGCGAGGACTCCAGCCGGCCTGTCGCCCTCTCAGGCTCCATCGCTCGATCCTCCCGCCCCTCAGAGGGATGTCTGCGCACTAGAGTGGGCTAATTCACCGCACTAGCCTGGGCCCTCAGAACTAGGCAGCATCATCACAATCACTTGCCTCAATCGGCAAACCTCATTCTCCCAATGGTATGAGGGATACCATGGGCCAACTCCGGGCCTTACTAACGTCTCCGCCGTTCGGCTACACAAGCACAAGAACGGGGCAGCATCAAGGCAGGGAGAAGTTGTACCTGTACCTTAATTTAACCAAGATAACAATCCATTTACTCACTAAACCATAAGACTACAATCCATGTTACTTTCTTAAGAAAACAATCCTTTTCTCACACAGATTTTAGCATTTCAACTTGAGATTGCGATAAGACATTCTTTATTAAGGCATATGCTGTTGTTTAAAAGAATACAAACTTTAAATGGTAAATCAATCAAATAGATCACTATAACAATCAATAGAGAAGCCGGGGCCATACCTCAACCCCTAAGAATGATATATAATTGAAAAACAAAATATGTATATACCTTATAGAAATTTGTCGTTTATCGTTGCCTTTGCTCATTATTAACAAGAGCTTTAGAATATAGGATCTTCTAATACCTTCTCTTATGATTGAAATCATCCAATCATCTCCAAGCTTTATCTCCTCTTACTCATACTGTGACTCTTCTCTCTTTCTAAGATCTATGGCAAAATAACCTTCTCTTACAGGGCTACGGCATACTATTCTTTCTCTAAAAGAAAAGCTATTGAGTTTTGGTCTCTTCCTCCGAAAGACTATAGCAATCTAAGCTTCTTTTCTGAGATATTAGATAAGAATGAAGGGATAAATGCATCTCAAACTCTAGGATTACCTTGAGGCTACTTGCTATCTTCTCACAGTTTTCTCTATGTAGAGACCCTGACAAAAATAGCAAACTGTTTCGGTCATAACTCTCTGATAAAAACTCAGAATATGATCATGTAACCAGTCAAAAGAACGAGAAGGCATCTGGTCTACAAGCCATCGCGGGCAGAATAGGCAAAAACGTCTGTATATAGCCACAAACGCACCATCTTTAGAAATGCGTTGTTTTTCCACATTTTTAGTATGCATGGACTCTAAATGTGTAAAAGTACTCTAAATATGACCTCTTATCACTTAAAATCGAAATTCTATTTTTGGGGATACTTATCTCTTAATAGAACTATTCTTATGTTCTTATTTCTTTTAGGATTTTTAGAGCTAATATTTTTATTCTAATACTTTTCTAATGTTTCTAGCCTTATTGTCTCACTCTTTCTAATTACACTCTCTTTTCTTATTGAAATCTATATTAAAAGAGACACATACATATATGGCTTGGGAGGGACGTTACAATCTCCCCCACTTAAAAGATTCGAGATGTCCTCATCTCGCGAGCTGGGGTAGTATCTAAGCGAATCCTCTTGTCTCTTTCAAAGTGGTGTCCCCACACTAGGTAAAAATCCTCTTTTATCTAAACATTGTTCTTAAAGAGTCTTTTATTTCATGTGCTTGGTTCGTTTTGTTGTGCCTCCAAAAGGTCTTTATTATTTTAAAGTTAATTGGCCTTATTATCCTAATTTCATGCATCCATATACCTCTCATGTGATATGAACCTTCGAATTCCTTATTCTATACGCCCATGTAATATGGTACTTAATAAATTGTCATGGAGAAACGTAAGGGAATCAATCCTTTACGTAATCTAACCCATGATAGTAATTTCATAATCTTAGTATCGTCTTGTAGAATACCTCTATTCATCATGCACATTACTTCACATGAATCTTGTACCAATCCTCTTCTATTTACTCATAGAAATACTTGTTCAATTCGGTTATCTTTAATCCTGCTATCCCTATTTTTTGACCTAATTTTTGCTCTAGCTCATGATTCCTTGTAGCCAGGGGTGGGCTTGACGTTCCTCTTGAATTAGGGGACCTCTTCTTGATTAACATGGAAGGACTCATGTTCTTCTCGACACTTTCTATATATATATATATAAACTTTATCACAATCTCTGGCTATAATTATGGCTTCTAAAATAGAGAATGGTTTTACATTCTTGATGAGGTTATTCAAAGGTAGATTAAGCTTCCAAATGAATCGATGGAGAAGAGTTACCTCATCCATCTCTAGAGCAAATCGGAGAAGTTTATAACAAAAGTTTGGTGGTATTCTTTTAGGGTCTTTCTTTCTTGGGTTAGCTCCAAAAATTCATTCATTTTATCCTCTCGAAATCCTAGAGGACAAAACCTTTCACGAAGGTGTACTTTCATGGCATCTCATAACTGATTCTAGCTCCAGTGGTTAGATTGACAACAATGCTCCTAACTTTTTTTGCTCCAATGGTTAGATTGACAATAATGCTTCTAACTTTTTAGCTCCAATGGTTAGATTGACAATAATGCTTCCAACTAATTTAGCATTTCGTACGATTTTTAGACGCGAGCAAGGGTGAGCTTGCTTCTTTCATTGTATCCATTAAAAGTTCAAAACTATCAAATACTTATCATAGCACCACATCTAAAGGCACTCTGGATTAATATATGTGAGATCTTCATTTTTTTGAGAATTACACATCTGGTGCCTTGGGATTGACACATCCAAAGATTATTAGGATTGACACATCTAAGATGGTTGGTTTTCTAAAAATTACACATCTAGTATCTTGGGATTAACACATCTAAGAGCATGATTCTCTAGGAATTACACATCCGAGACCCATGTTTGTCTGAGACGGGTTCAAAATCTTGGATAATTGTCCTAGTGTAAAGCATCCAATGGATGGCATTCACACGTTAACTATTCAAATCTTAATGGAGTTATAATCTTAATAATTTATAATATGCAAGTTGAGATATATCCTGAAAATTTCTCTAAACAAGTTTCGGTCTATCCTTCTAGTCATTTAGTCTCTCACTAGTTTCTTAATTTGATCACCCTATGTTTTTTTCTCATAAAAGGTTTTCTCCCCAATCTTATTTCTCAAATTTATTGTACAAATATCTTGCGTGTGCACCCCCAAGATACAAGCACAATTTAATAGGATGATTGTCTTAACATGTGAGGATATTCAAACCACTTCTATGGCCAGTAGAGATGATTGATTCGTCCTCATATGATAAACAATCACTTCTTTTAATCCCTTGACAGTTAACCTTTGAAAATCAAATCCTAGGAACTAAGATCGGCTCTGATACCACTTGTAAGGTTCCTCCCTTTAAAAATGGGAGAAACACTTAAGATAGTCCGCTAAGTCTTATCTTGGGAAAAATTTCCTATTCATCGACACCTTGACCCTGTAGAGATTCAAGGATACGATTTATAGGTATGACCTAGCTCTATCCCGCAGGGGGAGCGTGATTTCCTAAACGTCAAATCACCCATAGGGCAATTGATCAAAAATTGGGCAACTACTAGACTTGATTTCTAAGGACAACGCTTTTTTCCTCATCTTATGCAAGGCACAGCCGCTGGCCTAGTCTTCTTGAATAGAGTTGCCCAAGAACCTAACTATCTAACGTAGGGCTTTCACTTAATTTGTTGGAAAGCTACCCGACTAATCGGGTCCACCCGTCCGTAGGATGGTGCCGTCGGGGTACTCCATCCTCCAAATTTCCACCCTACTCACGCGTCAATTTGTTTTCTAATTAATCCTACCACACTGTTTGACATAAACAAACATGTTCCTTAATTAAGGCCCTTTCACAAGGTTTATTAAAACAGCCTTTGTCTTTTTCCACAATACAATAATGCCAAAGATAAGATTTATAAAAACGCAGTTTAAACATGAATCAATTTCATACAAGCCAAACTGGCTCTCTTATTCTTTTCCTTTATACCGCCGATGATCTAGAATTCGGCCTTCCAGCCTCCACATGCTGGGCAAAACCCTACGGGACCATACACCTCATCGTCGGCCGCGCTGGCGAGGACTCAAGCCGGCCTGTCGCCCTCTCAGGCTCCATCGCTCGATCCTCCCGCCCCTCAGAGGGATGTCTGCGCACTAGGGTGGGCTAATTCACCGCACTAGCCTGGGCCCTCAGAACTAGGCAGCATCATCACAATCACTTGCCTCAATCGGCAAACCTCATTCTCCCAATGGTATGAGGGATACCATGGGCCAACTCCGGGCCTTACTAACGTCTCCGCCGTCCGGCTACACAAGCACAAGAACGGGGCAGCGTCAAGGCAGGGAGAAGTTGTACCTGTACCTTAATTTAACCAAGATAACAATCCATTTACTCACTAAACCATAAGACTACAATCCATGTTACTTTCTTAAGAAAACAATCCTTTTCTCACACAGATTTTAGCATTTCAACTTGAGATTGCGATAAGACATTCTTTATTAAGGCATATGCTGTTGTTTAAAAGAATACAAACTTTAAATGGTAAATCAATCAAATAGATCACTGTAACAATCAATAGAGAAGCCGGGGCCATACCTCAACCCCTAAGAATGATATATAATTGAAAAACAAAATATGTATATACCTTATAGAAATTTGTCGTTTATCGTTGCCTTTGCTCGTTATTAACAAGAGCTTTAGAATATAGGATCTTCTAATACCTTCTCTTATGATTGAAATCATCCAATCATCTCCAAGCTTTATCTCCTCTTACTCATACTGTGACTCTTCTCTCTTTCTAAGATCTATGGCAAAATAACCTTCTCTTACAGGGCTACGGCATACTATTCTTTCTCTAAAAGAAAAGCTATTGAGTTTTGGTCTCTTCCTCCGAAAGACTATAGCAATCTAAGCTTCTTTTCTGAGATATTAGATAAGAATGAAGGGATAAATGCATCTCAAACTCTAGGATTACCTTGAGGCTACTTGCTATCTTCTCACAGTTTTCTCTATGTAGAGACCCTGACAAAAACAGCAAACTGTTTCGGTCATAACTCTCTGATAAAAACTCAGAATATGGTCATGTAACCAGTCCAAAGAACGGGAAGGCATCTGGTCTACAAGCCATCGCGGGCAGAATAGGCAAAAACGTCTGTATATAGCCACAAACGGACCATCTTTCGAAACGCGTTGTTTTTCCACATTTTTAGTATGCATGGACTCTAAATGTGTAAAAGTACTCTAAATATGACCTCTTATCACTTAAAATCGAAATTCTATTTTTGGGGATACTTATCTCTTAATAGAACTATTCTTATGTTCTTATTTCTTTTAGGATTTTTAGAGCTAATATTTTTATTCTAATACTTTTCTAATGTTTCTAGCCTTATTGTCTCACTCTTTCTAATTACACTCTCTTTTCTTATTGAAATCTATATTAAAAGAGACACATACATATATGGCTTGGGAGGGACGTTACAATCTCCCCCACTTAAAAGATTCGAGATGTCCTCATCTCGCGAGCTGGGGTAGTATCTAAGTGAATCCTCTTGTCTCTTTCAAAGTGGTGTCCCCACAATAGGTAAAAATCCTCTTTTATATAAACATTGTTCTTAAAGAGTCTTTTATTTCATGTGCTTGGCTCGTTTTGTTGTGCCTCCAAAAGGTCTTTATTATTTTAAAGTTAATTGGCCTTATTATCCTAATTTCATGCATCCATATACCTCTCATGTGATATGAACCTTCGAATTCCTTATTCTATACGCCCATGTAATATGGTACTTAATAAATTGTCATGGAGAAACGTAAGGGAATCAATCCTTTACGCAATCTAACCCATGATAGTAATTTCATAATCTTAGTATCGTCTTGTAGAATACCTCTATTCATCATGCACATTACTTCACATGAATCTTGTACCAATCCTCTTCTATTTACTCATAGAAATACTTGTTCAATTCGGTTATCTTTAATCATGCTATCCCTATTTTTTGACCTAATTTTTGCTCTAGCTCATGATTCCTTGTAGCCAGGGGTGGGCTTGACGTTCCTCTTGAATTAGGGGACCTCTTCTTGATTAACATGGAAGGACTCATGTTCTTCTCGACACTTTCTATATATATATATAAACTTTATCACAATCTCTGGCTATAATTATGGCTTCTAAAATAGAGAATGGTTTTACATTCTTGATGAGGTTATTCAAAGGTAGATTAAGCTTCCAAATGAATCGATGGAGAAGAGTTACCTCATCCATCTCTAGAGCAAATCGGAGAAGTTTATAACAAAAGTTTGGTGGTATTCTTTTAGGGTCTTTCTTTCTTGGGTTAGCTCCAAAAATTCATTCATTTTATCCTCTCGAAATCCTAGAGGACAAAACCTTTCACGAAGGTGTACTTTCATGGCATCTCATAACTGATTCTAGCTCCAATGGTTAGATTGACAACAATGCTCCTAACTTTTTTTGCTCCAATGGTTAGATTGACAATAATGCTTCTAACTTTTTAGCTCCAATGGTTAGATTGACAATAATGCTTCCAACTAATTTGGCATTTCGTACGATTTTTAGACGCGAGCAAGCGTGAGCTTGCTTCTTTCATTGTATCCATTAAAAGTTCAAAACTATCAAATACTTATCATAGCACCACATCTAAAGGCACTCTGGATTAATATATGTGAGATCTTCATTTTTTTGAGAATTACACATCTGGTGCCTTGGGATTGACACATCCAAAGATTATTAGGATTGACACATCTAAGATGATTGGTTTTCTAAAAATTACACATCTAGTATCTTGGGATTAACACATCTAAGAGCATGATTCTCTAGGAATTACACATCCGAGACCCATGTTTGTCTGAGACGGGTTCAAAATCTTGGATAATTGTCCTAGTGTAAAGCATCCAATGGATGGCATTCACACGTTAACTATTCAAATCTTAATGGAGTTATAATCTTAATAATTTATAATATGCAAGTTGAGATATATCCTGAAAATTTCTCTAAACAAGTTTCGGTCTATCCTTCTAGTCATTTAGTCTCTCACTAGTTTCTTAATTTGATCACCCTATGTTTTTTTCTCATAAAAGGTTTTCTCCCCAATCTTATTTCTCAAATTTATTGTACAAATATCTTGCGTGTGCACCTCCAAGATACAAGCACAATTTAATAGGATGATTGTCTTAACATGTGAGGATATTCAAACCACTTCTATGGCCAGTAGAGATGATTGATTCGTCCTCATATGATAAACAATCACTTCTTTTAATCCCTTGAGAGTTAACCTTTGAAAATCAAATCCTAGGAACTAAGATCGGCTCTGATACCACTTGTAAGGTTCCTCCCTTTAAAAATGGGAGAAACACTTAAGATAGTCCGCTAAGTCTTATCTTGGGAAAAATTTCCTATTCATCGACACCTTGACCCTGTAGAGATTCAAGGATACGATTTATAGGTATGACCTAGCTCTATCCCGCAGGGGGAGCGTGATTTTCTAAACGTCAAATCACCCATAGGGCAATTGATCAAAAATTGGGCAACTACTAGACTTGATTTCTAAGGACAACGCTTTTTTCCTCATCTTATGCAAGGCACAGCCGCTGGCCTAGTCTTCTTGAATAGAGTTGCCCAAGAACCTAACTATCTAACGTAGGGCTTTCACTTAATTTGTTGGAAAGCTACCCGACTAATCGGGTCCACCCGTCCGTAGGATGGTGCCGTCGGGGCACTCCATCCTCCCACTTTCCACCCTACTCACGCGTCAATTTATTTTCTAATTAATCCTACCACACTGTTTGACATAAACAAACATGTTCCTTAATTAAGGCCCTTTCACAAGGTTTATTAAAACAGCCTTTGTCTTTTTCCACAATACAATAATGCCAAAGATAAGATTTATAAAAACAAAGTTTAAACATGAATCAATTTCATACAAGCCAAACTGGCTCTCTTATTCTTTTCCTTTATACCGCCGATGATCTAGAATTCGGCCTTCCAGCCTCCACATGCTGGGCAAAACCCTACGGGACCATACACCTCATCGTCGGCCGCTGGCGAGGACTCAAGCCGACCTGTCGCCCTCTCAGGTTCCATCGCTCGATCCTCCCGCCCCTCAGAGGGATGTCTGCGCACTAGGGTGGGCTAATTCACCGCACTAGCCTGGGCCCTCAGAACTAGGCAGCATCATCACAATCACTTGCCTCAATCGGCAAACCTCATTCTCCCAATGGTATGAGGGATACCATGGGCCAACTCCGGGCCTTACTAACGTCTCCGCCGTCCGGCTACACAAGCACAAGAACGGGGCAGCGTCAAGGCAGGGAGAAGTTGTACCTGTACCTTAATTTAACCAAGATAACAATCCATTTACTCACTAAACCATAAGACTACAATCCATGTTACTTTCTTAAGAAAACAATCCTTTTCTCACACAGATTTTAGCATTTCAACTTGAGATTGCGATAAGACATTCTTTATTAAGGCATATGCTGTTGTTTAAAAGAATACAAACTTTAAATGGTAAATCAATCAAATAGATCACTGTAACAATCAATAGAGAAGCCGGGGCCATACCTCAACCCCTAAGAATGATATATAATTGAAAAACAAAATATGTATATACCTTATAGAAATTTGTCGTTTATCGTTGCCTTTGCTCGTTATTAACAAGAGCTTTAGAATATAGGATCTTCTAATACCTTCTCTTATGATTGAAATCATCCAATCATCTCCAAGCTTTATCTCCTCTTACTCATACTGTGACTCTTCTCTCTTTCTAAGATCTATGGCAAAATAACCTTCTCTTACAGGGCTACGGCATACTATTCTTTCTCTAAAAGAAAAGCTATTGAGTTTTGGTCTCTTCCTCCGAAAGACTATAGAAATCTAAGCTTCTTTTCTGAGATATTAGATAAGAATGAAGGGATAAATGCATCTCAAACTCTAGGATTACCTTGAGGCTACTTGCTATCTTCTCACAGTTTTCTCTATGTAGAGACCCTGACAAAAACAGGAAACTGTTTTGGTCATAACTCTCCGATAAAAACTCAGAATATAGTCATGTAGCCAGTCAAAAGAACGGGAAGGTATCTGGTCTACAAGCCATCGCGGGCAGAATAGGCAAAAACGTCTGTATATAGCCACAAACGCACCATCTTTAGAAACGCGTTGTTTTTCCACATTTTTAGTATGCATGGACTCTAAATGTGTAAAAGTACTCTAAATATGACCTCTTATCACTTAAACTCGAAATTCTATTTTTGGGGATACTTATCTCTTAATAGAACTATTCTTATGTTCTTATTTCTTTTAGGATTTTTAGAGCTAATATTTTTATTCTAATACTTTTCTAATGTTTCTAGCGTTATTGTCTCACTCTTTCTAATTACACTCTCTTTTCTTATTGAAATCTATATTAAAAGAGACACATACATATATGGCTTGGGAGGGACGTTACATTAAGGGTATGTGCATATGATAAAATTCCCATATTTGATACAATAAATGCACCTTCAACTACAACTTTGGGGTGAGAGGTTCAAGGTTTTCTAGAATGAAGTCATACAACATGCTCAATTTTTGAAACAACATGCTATTGGGTTGAAAATTTTTAGGAGTACAATGGATTTGAGAACTCCAAAAAAACCACAATTATCTCGAGAGCTTCCATATTTCTGCTTGTGAGCACATGATTAATGTGAGCCTTGATGAAAAAATTATCATTTTGGGATTGTGTGTGGGTTGCTTTACAACAAGTAAGTGGGTATGGGTTGCGTTGTAGTTCTACTGTTGTAGTTCTACTATGCTTGTTTGGCTCATTCAAAACTAAAATTTTATCTTATAGGACTCTTCTTCAAATGTTTGAGAGCACTTGTGGCAAAGGTTATCACATTTGGACGTCATTTGCCCATTTTCACAAAGGTTGAAAGTTGGCCAACTATGCATAATCAAATGGCTACCCTATTTAGTCGAGACCCTTAGTAAACTTGATGAACCAGCTTGAATCTTTATTTTAAAAAACAATTCACATGATGGGAAGACCTTTTATGTAGTGAAGAAGGTTTACGAAGATCATCTCTTAGTTTGGATTACATTTGATATGTTTTCACAAAGGATTTAGTATTGGGAGTTGAAAGTCTTCGAAACATGAAAAGTGCTTCCCTTCTGAATGATGTCCTAGAGAGTATCAAAACTATAATATTATCTTATAGGATTCTTCTCCAAAGGTTTGAGAATACTTGTACCAAATATTATCCCATTTGGACTTCATTTGCCCCATTTTCACAAAGCTTGAAAGTTGGTAGTTTTGTGTAGTCAAACAACTACCTTGTTTAGCCCAGACCCTTAGTAAACTTGATAAACATGCTTGAATCTTGAATGAATAAGAAATTTGACATGATGGGATGACATTTTAGGTAGTGAAGAAGGTGTATGAAGATCAACTCTTAGTTTAAATCACATTTGATATGTTTCGCAGGGATTTAGGTTTGGTAGACCAAAGTCTTTGGAACATGAAAAGTGCTTCCCTTTTGAATCATAGCCTAGTTAGAGAAACTATCAAATATAAAATTTGATCTTGTAGGGATCTTCTCCAAAGGTTTGATAGCACTTGTACCAAAGGTTGAAAGTTGGCAGTTACGCGTGGTCAAACGACTATCGTATTTAGCCTAGACCCTTAGTAAACTTTTGATGGACTAGTTTGAATCTTGATTGTAGAAGAAATTTTCCATGATGGGAAGACCTTTTAGGTAGTGATCAAGGTGTATGAAGATCATCTCTTAGTTTGGATAACATTTGATATGTTTTTTGCAAAGGATTTAGGTTTGGGAGCCCAAAGTCTCCAGAACATGAAAAGTGATTCCTTTTTTAGTGATGGCCTAGTTAGAGGGAGTATCAAAACTAAAATATGATCTTATAGGGCTCTTCTTCAAAGTTTTGAGAACACTTGTATTGAATCTTATCCCATTTGGGCTTCATTTGCTCCATTTTCACAAAGGTTGAAAGTTTGCAATTATGCGTAGTCAAACATCTGCCTTGTTTAGCCCAAACCCTTGGTAAACTTGATGGACCAGCTTGAATCTTGTTTGCAGGTGAAATATGACATGATAGGAAGACCTTTTAGGTAGTGAAGAAGGTCTATGAAAATCAGCTCTTAGTTTGGATTACATTTGATATGTTTTTGTAAAGGATTCAGGTTTGGAAGTCCAAAGTCTTTAGAACATGAAAAGTGCTTCCTTTTTGAATGATGGCCTAGTTACAGAATGGAAACATGAGAATGTAGCAATGCTTGAATGGAAATACTTCAAGTTAAATAATGTCTCCTTTTCAATGTCTTTTTCACAACAATACAAATACAGAATACAAGGCAATTTATGTGAATAGAAATTTATGTTTCTAAAGAAAAAAAAAGAATACAAGGCAATCTCTTTTCAATATTGGGATCTATGGCCCCAATCAAGCATCACACGTGCCAAACTCACCCAGTTGTCTATCTTGTTAAACTAAATTTGAGTGCCGATTTGTGACCAATTTTGTTGTGAGGGATTTTATGGTGAGCATTTTCTAGAAAGCACTTTATTGGAATCGGGCAAGCGGATTTCAAAAAGATTCACTTCCTCCATCAAGAGAGAGAGGGAAGAAGACAGCTAGATAGAGAGGGACAGAGAGAGAGAGAGACATGACAACATAAAGTGAGAGGGAGAGGGGGAGAGAGAGCAAGAGGGAGTGAGAGAGAAAAACATGTCAACATTATATCTTCTAAATTGAGGTTATTGCTACCAAGTGCACTACCAGGAAGTGCTAAGGATGTGAGAACTTTCCATGCTTGTGCACAATCTACGGTGTTTTTGTTGACCTCTGCATTGGTGGCCTCCCTCACAATACGCCCACCAACAACTTCAATGCTTGTGCACAATCTACGGTGTTTTTGTTGACCTCTGCATTGGTGGCCTCCCTCACAATACACCCAACAACAACTTCAATGCTAACATTTGATGAGGCCATCACAAGCAATATGTAGGAGGGTTGTGGGTGGTGTACTCTACTAACAACACTTAGCTAAATGGCAATTGACAAAGTGCTATGGAGCTTGTCTCTATATTTATAGGACTAAGAAGTGGACAAAGAGATATTCCTTGTAGTTTTACAACAAACAAAAAACCTTTCTTCTTTTTATTGATAATAATAAAGGCATCTTTCCTCATTTTCTAGATCATAATAATAAAGGCATCTTTCCACATTTTTTTGGGGAAGAGCGCGTAGGTATCTTTTCTTTTTGTATGTATAGTTTCAGAAAAGCTTTCTTGCCTACTTAAAGAAATCATGTGATTTGTGGCCCACCTTGCTTCTCTCTCTCTCTCTCTCTCTCTCTCTCTCTCTCTCTCTCTCCCTAATTGTTTCCCTCTCATTCTCCTAATATTTCTAACCATTTAATGCTTGTAACGCGATTATCATTCATCAAGACCATGTTCTGCAATAGAATACCTACTTGAAAATGAAGTGGACTAACAATATTCAACAAAACTCAAATTTGGTCTCATAATGCAATATGAGAAGCTTAAAAAACTTTGTTTGGAAGTAGGATTGCAAAGTACATACACATTCCCTCCATTGAGAGAGAGAGAGAGAGAGAGAGAGAGGGGGGGGGAGAGAGGAAGATATTGCACAATCAAACCCTCTACAATGAGGTTTCTTCCAATGAGGTGGCTCGAGTGGGATGGTTGGTGTAGTTTAGGCGCATCAACATTGCTCTAAATTCAGCTGTGTAGTCTTCTGTTGGCCTCTTTTTCTGTGTCATCTTCTATAGCTTTTCCAGCACCTCCATTATAGTCTTGTCTTTCCTGAATCTTTTCAAGAAAGCTTTCATTAGTTCTTCAAATGTTTGACAGTGCTCCAGACCATATTGGGCGTACCAGTTGGTAGCTTTGCTGCCTAATGTTGTAGCAAAATACTCTGTCTTTTGCACCAATGGAGCTTTGTTTACCTGTTAGAACCCATTGAAATCTAGACCTAGAACCTATGGAAGTCTACTGGCTCCACCCATAAAGAAGCTATCTTGATCCCCAACTCAACCACGTGGTAAAGCAAGACTTATAAATTCTAGCTCTACTATATGGAAAATCTAAAACATCCAAAGTTTTAGCTTTACCATATAGTTGAGTGGTTTTGTGTTTCTCACCTCCACCTACTCTTGGAGCTCAAGGGTGGATCTCAAGGCCTACTTCCAACAAGAGCTCCCTTACAAAAACTGGCTCTACCAAACGGTAGAGCTAGAATAATGGGTGTATTTGGAAATCCATTTTAAACCCTCCAATTCTAGAGTGAGCAAGTAGAAATGATAATTGGTAGCCACATGATTTCTTTTTAGATTACACCAATAAACATGTGTTAAGAGTTAGTGTTACAATTGTAAATTCTTTTAGTTTGAAAGATTGTTGAGTCAATGTTACTTTTTTTTCTTTTAGATCCCGAAATTGAGATAGTAGCACCAAGTGAAGTAGCTACGGAATGCCACAATCAAACTGTGGATGAGAGCTTCTCCCACACATTCTGTGATGTCCATCCAGAAGGTTTAAAGACAAATGCTGACAATGAAATTGGGGTACCTAAATCTCCAACAAATGAAGCAATGGGTGAGAGTTTCCAGCTCGAAGAAGAAGTACCAAGAAGTACCGACACTGCTATCTCCAAGAAACCAGTGTTGACAATTGTGTTGGACCCTGAATGGTCTACTACTGAAACATTGTCAACAACAACCATCTTCAATACATGAAACTATTCAAATGGATTCAAAACGATATATTGTACTAAGGCCAGGATTCTTGAAGATTTTATTAAAAATATTAATGTTGGGATCTGGTCAACAGCGACGACAGAGAGTAATGTTCTTCAAATATTGAGAATATTACAAGACAGAGCAGGAGAGATATTTCCTTTTTTTATAGTTTGGGCTCAAGAGGCCTGCGAGAAGGATAAAAGTGGTAAAATAGCTAGACCTGATAATCCAACAGTTCAGGCAATGTTCAAGCCATTGTCAAAAATCGCTTCATGTTTTGATTGTGATGCTCGTAGAATGGTTCTTATTGATGACTCTCCATACAAGGGATGTGCTTCTCCTAATAATAATTATATATATCCTGCAAAGTTTGATGAAGAAAAGATGGCCTTTTTGTAATCATGAATTGACAAGAAATTTTGTCCTGTTTTTAAGTAGTGGCAAATGTATTACTCTTCAGATAATTTTATAAATGTTGGAGTGCACTCTACTATAAGGGGCCTCCTAATTTGAAAATGTATGGAAGCTTGATCTTTGTCTTATGATTTTAATTCCTACATATTTGGACTATGGTAGAGCTAGATCAATGCCTTCTAGCTCCGCCTCATGGTAGAGCTAGATTTCAAAGCATTCTAGCTCCACGACATGGTAGAGCTAGACTTGAAAGCGTTCTAGCTCTACCATATGGTACCTAGATCAATGCATTCTAGCTCTTCCACGTCACCACATGGTTGAGTTGGACTTCAAACCATTCTAGGGGTCTAGCTAAAATATTTTGATACAGCTCTACCACGTGCTAGAGCTGGACTTCAAATATTATTTCTAATTTTGCCATGGGATTGAGCTAGAATACTTTGATATAGCTCTATCACATGGTAGAACTAGATTTAAAAATATTCTAGCCCTACCACATGGTTGAGCTAGAACAGTGCATTCTAGCTCTACCACGTGGTTGATCTAGATCAATGCATTCTAATTTCACCACATTTTGATACCTGCTAGCACATTTTGTCGTGTCTTTTTATTGGAATCAAATGGAAAGAGTCTTTGCATCTTGGGTCATTTTGTAATGCAACTAAAGTCAACATTTTGGAATAGTATATAGTTTAATGTTAGCGTGCATAGTCACATTTGTTTTGTAATTGTTTAAAATCTATCTTTGCATAAGAGTAGTTGTAACATGCCTTCCCCCACATGCCTACCTTTATCATTAAGCATGCTCATTTTTTTCCAAGTCATGTGATTGATTCTAATTGGCAGAGGCGACTTCTTCGTCACAGAGCATTAGTACGTCACATGTCCAAGAAAATCCAGAGTGTACGAAAACAGTTGGTTCAGCACCGTCTTGACCGTCTACGGGAAATTGATGTAAGGTTGCGCTATGTGCATCCCTCTGAGGGGGTTATCATATTGACATGGTATTTGTCAAACCCAATATGCGTACCCCTACGCAAAGAGGATGATAGGAGGGCTATTATTCTAAACCTCAATGGTTTGTTGTGCCATGTTGTCGAAACCCAATATGATGAGAAGGATCCTCCTTAGAGCAACGAGTTGGTAAAATACCCAATTAACCAATATTGTTATGTCCTATGTCACAAGGATGCACATGAGTTCTTAGATTGGTGTATTCAATTCTTTTATGTTTTTATTTGGAGCGCATGTAGGAGAACTAAGCTCTCTGGAATAATTGACACAGTATTTCCACAACAAAAGCCCAAGTTTGCAGGTTTTCTCTCACAAGAGCCTTGTTCAAAATCCACATGGGTTGTGCAGAATAGACAAGTTTTCTTTAAAAAGCTTGAGACCTTTTGGGGTCTCCATCCTTTGTACAACAAGAAAAATACATTGATAATTGATGATAGCTACTATAAGGTGTTTAAGAATGAGCGAGGAACCTGGTTAATAGTCCCAGAATTGTACCATCAACCTTCCAAGGAAAGGTATAGTTTTTTGACAGAATATTTAAGAAATTGGTTGTTTTTATGGCTACAGAATGAAGATCGGCAAGAGTATACATGGGATAATGCCTTTGAAGAAAAACCTAACCAATTCTCAGATGATGTGATGAAGAAATGGCTTGAAGAAGAGAAATTGAAAGTAGAGAATAGGAAAAAGGCAGAGGTGTAGAAGCGACAGAGCAGGAGGCTGATGCTGAGGCAGAGAGGCAGGAACAACTTGAAATTCAAAGAAAGCAACGAGAGGAGGCTGAAGCTGAGGCAGAGAGGCAAGCAGAGAGTGAAAATCAAGCAAAGCAACAAGAGGAGGCATCATGAAAGTAATACACCACCATGAAGCTCATTTTGTTTGTCCCTAATATAATCAAATGTAGAGGATGCAAGTAATTTGGCCTTTTTTTAATGTAATAAAAGTCCATATATTGAAATATGATATTGTTATCAGGCCTCTTATGGAGCATACTGTTCAAATGTTTGCCTTTGCAAAGCATTGAACAAATTCTAGCACAAGCAATAAATTCATGTTCATTTACAATGTCTTATTATAATTGAGTCATAAATGGAGTGCATCCTTCTCTAAGGGGACTCCTTTTATCCTTTTATCTTTTGGTCAAACTTTGCAAATTATTATTTTTTTAGTAGAGTAGGTGAAGACTTTTAACTATCATTTTGACAAAGGGCATCCTACTGCAATAAATTCATGTTCATTTACAATGTCTTATTATAATTGAGTCATAAATGGAGTGCATCCTTCTCTAAGGGGAATCCTTTTATCCTTTTATCTTTTGGTCAAACTTTGTAAATTATTATTATTTTAGTAGAGTAGGTGAAGACTTTTAACTATCATTTTGACAAAGGGCATTCTACTGTAAGGAGACTCTTTCTATCTTTAAAAATGTTAATTTGTAGTAGTTGTGTATATAAGGAAACTTTCACCATGTCAAATTATTTAGTCTTTGTTCATTACAATGCAGTCTTAAAATTAGAGAGTGCATCCTACTCTAAGGGGACTCTCAATATACAATCTCTTGTATCAATGTTTTTACTTGGGGGTCTAGATTGAACAAATGGTAGATCTTGGTTCTTTCAATGCGTTCTTGCTCCACGTGGTAGAGCTAGCTCAGAATTCTAGCTCTACCATGTGGTAGAGCTAGAATCCCTTAAAATCAAGCTCCACCATATGGGATGGTAGAGCTAGAATTCTATGTCTATATCTACCATGTGGTGGAGCTACCATCCATTGAAGTCTAGCTGTATAATTTCATGGAGCTAGCTAGCTCCACCATGTGGTATCTTATTGAGCTCTAGCTCCACCATGTGGTGGAGGTAGCAGCCATGGTCTCTTCATGGAATTTTGGCCTTACCACATGGTGGTAGTATCCATGTGTGGTAGACCTAAACCTTTGGAAGTCATACAATACGACTAGAATTTTGAGTCTAGATCTACCGTTTAGTGGCGCTTGCATCCACTGAAGTCTAGCTCTATAATGTCCAAGTGGTGGAACAGGATCTAGAATGGATAAGTCATGGATCAAGAAATCCTTTTTAGCTCTATAATAGACAAGTGCTAGATCTAAAGTGAAGAGATAAAGTGATTGACGTTGGACTGCTAGCCATGGTAGACACCTCAATATGAGCAACAAGGCAAATATCTCGCTACATTGTCCATTTCAGACAAATAACTACACGAGTTTTCTTCAAAAAAGTTCATTTCTTTTGGGGTCTCCATGTTTTGTACAACAACAAGAATACATTGAAACTCGATGATAGCTACTACAATGTGTTCAACAATCAAGATGATAATTAAGATAATAATTGAGAGAATAATCTAAGTGTGTGATCTTGTGAGTACACAAAATGAACATGCTTAAAAAGAAGCTCGATACCTCATTAAACCAATACACCCCCATGACACTAGCACATTTTGTTACTCCCTTTTGTAATTGAATGTAAATGGTCTTTGTAAATGGTCTCTATTATAATAAAATATAAAGGGTCTTTGTAATCTGGCCATCTTCGGGAGCGTGTTGTTCAATTGTGTGCCTTTTGCAAGGCATTGAACATATTTTAACACAAAAAAATAAATTTATTTTCATTTACAATTTTTTATTATAATGGAGTCGGCATCCTACTCTAAGGAGACTCCTTTTATCTATTGACAAAGTGCATCATACTTTAAGGGGACTCTTTAGTAGAATAAGCTTCATCAAAATGAAATCTTTTAATATTGTAATTTTGACAAAGTGCATCCTACTCCAGGAGACAGTTTCTATCTTTAATAATGTTGATCTGTAGAGCGATTGTATATAGAAGTATACCTTCACCACCTCAATTTATAAAATCTTGTTCATTTTGTCTTGTTCATTACAATGAAGCTTTAAAATTGGAGAGTGCATCCTACTCTAAGGGGACTCTCAATATACAATCTCTTGTATCAATGTTTGTAATTGGGGGGGGGTCTAGATCAATCAAATGGTATATCTTGGTTTCTTATGGACTGTAGAATGGCCAAGTGGTGGATCTAAAAATCTTTAAATCCTCCTCAATGTGTTGTAGCTCCACATGGTAGAGCTAGCTCAAAATTCTAGCTCTACCATGTGGTGGAGCTAGAACCCCTTAAAATCAAAATTACACCCTCATAATACTAGCACATTTTGTTACTCCCTTTTATAAATGAATGTAAATGGTCTCTATTATAACAAAATATAGAGGGTCTTTGTAATTTGGCCAACTTTGGGAGCAGACTGCTCCATTGTGTATCTTTGCAATGCATTGAACAATTTTTAACACAAAAAATAAATTCATAGATGGAGTGCATCCTAGTCTAAGGAGACTCCTCTTATGCATCCACAAAGTGCATCCTACTTTAAGGGGAGTCCTTTTATCCTTTTATCTTTTGGTTGTTAATGCAAAAGTTTTATTATTTCTTTAGTGGAATAAGCTTCATCAAAATGAAATCTTATAATCGTAATTTTGACAAAGTGCATCCTACCCCAAGGAGACTCTTTCTATCCTTAATAATGTTAATTTGTAGTGGTTATGTATATAAGGATACCTTCACCATGTCAATTTTTAAAATTCTTGTTCATTTAGTCTTGTTCATTACAATGAAGTCTTAAATTGAAGAGTGCATCCTACTCTAAGGGGACTCTCAATATACAATATCTTGTACCATTGTTTTTAATTGGGGGTCTAGATTGACCAAGTGGTAGAATCTGATCTTGGGTTCTTATGGACTGTAGAATGGCCAAGTGGTGGATCTAAAAATCCTCTTCAATTGTAAAATATACAAGTGGTGGATCTAAAAAATCTTGAAACCTTTCTATTTCTAAGATCAAGCTAGGTTCGATCTAGCATCACTTGATAAAGCAAACCATTTTTAAATCTTTTATACTGGTTGAAAAAGGTAGATTCTAGATTAAATGCATTAAATTTTATAACGTGGGAATGGGATTTTTCCCACTTTACCTAATACAGTCTTGGTGGGTTAAATGCTCTCTTAAGTATGCATTTTGTTTGTAGAATAATATTGAAATTGTATGTTTTGACAATTTTTGTGCATATGCAGGGTTGGACGAAGGGTGGAAAAGGAACGTGATTTGCATAAGTTAGGACTAGATGACCAATTTAATATTGTGGAACTAAAAAGAAGGTTCTCATATGAATGCAGCTAGAGTGTTCTTTTCCTTGGTATGTTAGAAGATAAAGATCCAACAAGGTACCATGAGTTTAAGATGCCAGCAAAGGGGACACAATCGGGGTGGACCTAGCCAAGAGGATGCAACCACAAGGTGACTTGGATATTTTTTGGGTTTTCTTTAATCATTGTCATAGAATCTTTGGTTGGGAAACAATGGGAACGCATGTATATGGCCTATATATTTAAGAATTACTAACAATAGTAGTCTGTGACTTCAAGGTTAGAGATGCTAATGCTCAGTTTACATTTTGGAACATGTTGAATAATGTCATGGAAAAGCAGGGATTTGGGAGACCAAAATTTAGAGGGTTCATGGGGCAAATGAGGGCATCTTCAAATTGGAATGTAGTAAGGATTGTGTACAACATAGGACCAAAACACAAGACCAGACCGGGAGAGATCATGTGAGTTCCATTGGGAGCAAAGCATGCTCGAACACACTCGTGATTGTATTAGGCCACCCTTTCAAGAGGAACACAAGAGAAAGTGTAGACTGTGGAAAAATGCGCCCTCTAAAGAAACAACTAAAATACAGTATAAGGTTCTTCAAAAATGGTGGGAGGGTGGGCATGCTTGCAAAACAAGGATATTCAAAACCTAGATGAGATGGTGGCATGCATGCATGTCTCATTGGGAGGAGTTTATGAGGATGGTACGTATGGAATTGGTACACATGTATAAATATAAAGGCAATATTGTGGATTGTAATAAATTATTTCTTGTTTTCTTAGTTAGGGAATGGATAAGCAGCATGCTATTCCAATGGCTAGTCTGTCTGAGTTAATGCATGGGAGCTGGTTGACAGCAGTAAGCTAGAAAAAGAAAATAGGATTGTATGAGGCATGTGTGGGTGATATGTCAACGGCTCTTCTACAGTCATCAAAGTACACCGCGTTCTTGAGTGGACAACATATTGGTGGAGGTCCCTCTTTGGAAGAACTAAAGAGAAGAGCAGGTGAGTTAAATGTGAAGAAGAAATTTGTCAATCAAATCAATAAATCAACAATAGAGTGGGGGTTGCATCTCCTAGACTTCCCATACCTGGGGGCCTTGAGATAGTGAGAAAGAAAAGGGGTAAGGCAATTAATGATTTGGATAGCTGCACACTTGAATACATTCATGTGACAACAAATTCAAGAAAGAAAGGTGATTTGGGTTTGACTGCAAGAATAAAGGCTAAAAATAGAGAGCCAATAGTGGTAGAGGTCGAGACAAATGATGCGCTATGGGCAATAAGACAATGTAATCCATTCAACAAGGCAAAATTTAATGAATGTATTCTAAGAACAAATTTAAAATGCAGCAAGCTTATTACAGCTATTCCCATTGCCATAAATCTTAGGATTCCAGCACCATGTTTTATAGGTAGGTGTAGTATGACACACATGGTCCCGTATGCCATATGTTATCAATACACCAGCAGGAGCAGCACCGTGGGAATGGATTGTCATGCTAGGTACTGGTTTCACTATAGAAGAAGTCTTATTTTTGAGCAAGAGTGGATTTGTTTTTAGGAAGGAAAATGCAAAAACAAATGAAGAAAGAGGATCTAATGTTAAGGATCCAATTGAAGAGAAACCTCAATCCACAACAACAAAGATGACATTGCATCAAAGGTTAAGGATGGCAAGGTCTCTAACATTGCAAGCTGTAATAGAGAGCATGGAGGTGGGGGACAATGGAAAGAGCATAAATTACAAGTTGCAAACGAAAGGATCAATTGAAAAGAATTAAACTTATGTGGTGAGATTTCATGCTTCCCTAGCGGTACATGTAATGATTTTGTTCTTAGTTTGTCTCAATGTACCAAATATATGCCTTATAAGCATATCTATTATATTTTCAAAGTGCTTCATCAACTCAATCTAGCAGTACATGCCTACATGCATGCCACCAACATACCTTTCCATTTCTTGAAGGGTGTCATAGATAAGATGATGAATTAAATCAAAAGATGGTGCATCATGCTCTTGTTTTTTCAAAGGAGATCGATTTTGGTTTATTTAGCTAAGAATGCTGCCAGCTTTGCTCAATGGTGCATTTAGGGATGTAACTTCTTTTGTTCTGTAATGTAACTACTTTACATGATGAGGCAAGTGATGGATGATATAGAACTGCATACTAGATGGTTTTGCTTTATGAGACTCTATTTTATTCCATTTGTTACATTACTTTTTGATTGGGTGGTTTTCTCTTATGGATTCAATGACTGCTCTCGTTGATTAATTTTGCTACTAGGAAAGAGGCTATGTCATCATGAATGAGCGATTTTCAATAAATAGCCAAGTTTCCACACTAGTTTAAGATTTTTGTCTTTATTTAATTCTTTTGGGAAAGAAAAGTTTGAGTACTTCTGAGACAACCTGTAATAGTCCTCTAGTGGATTGGACTATTACTAACATTGAATGCACTTGATACAAGGAAAGAGACTATGTCATCATATCATCCACTTGTTATCTTTTATAAGTAGTATGGTTAGATAGTTTTGTGGCAAAACCATATCGTCTTGCTCTTTTGTGCGATGTCATTGTGTGTTAACATCTACACAAATTGACATCACTTTCTCAAAAGCTCAAAGCTCAAACCATTGACGACCCCGCCCAATCTCACTCACTTAGGAGAGCATACATAAGATTCCAACACTCACATAAACCTCAAACTTCACCTAGCACTGCTTGTTGCCAAAACTCACACACATAAGTACCAATGTCAACACACATACTCATAATACTATGTAGCAAGAGCTTCCAAGCAAGAAACACAACACAAAGCATCCAAAAAGATCAATAAGGCAAGAAGAGCTCCAAATTACAAAGTTTAAAATGGCATGTAATAAGTGTACATATGTTAGACTATAAACAACTTAAATTTTGGGCATTCACAATAGACCGGTGCACTTCTTGCTATTGACCTTTGACTTACATTGGTTCATGTTAATTCAATCAAAGTGTTTCTTGGGGTAACATCATCCTGAGCACTAACACATGCACTCGCGGGGGGGGGGGGGGGGGGGGACTAGCATATAAATGTGCCTTTCATGTGCGTTCAAGATAAGACTTACATAAATAGGAAGAAATCACATAATTTTATTTATAGAGGGAGGCCATTTAACCAATAGTGTCCATTTATAGAAGGGGATTTTTTATTTATATATTCTGCCTACCCCTAGAAGCATGAAAGTAACGTGGGTATTATGTCTTATGTGAGTGAGAATAAAATTTTAACAAGATCTCAAAGGCTTTAAATTTAATCTTTCTTTAAAAAACTTTTTGTTTTGAATTTTTTGGAAAATGCATAACGTTTGGAAAGACATGACTTTGGTTTGAATTATTTGAGCTTTTAATGAAAAGTTTAGCACCCAAGCTTGTTCCTCTTCATCTCCTCTCCTCTGCTCAACACGAGAATGAAGATAATCATCTGAGGCTGAAAATTCCCCCAAAGCTGATGCCACTATAAAACCTGATTGGTTATTAAAGTGGTATGGAAGTCCAATTTTCTAACTGGAATATTTACTACTTATTAAGGGTATGTACATATGATAAAATTCCCATATTTGATACAATAAATGCACCTTCAACTACAACTTTGGGGTGAGAGGTTCAAGGTTTTCTAGAATGAAGTCATACAACATGCTCAATTTTTGAAACAACAACATGCTATTGGGTTGAAAAATTTTAGGAGTATAATGGATTTGAGAACTCCAAAAAAGCCACAATTATCTCGAGAGCTTCCATATTTCTGCTTGTGAGCACATGATTAATGTGAGCCTTGATGAAAAAATTATCATTTTGGGATTGTGTGTGGGTTGCTTTGCAAGTAAGTGGGTATGGGTTGCGTTGTAGTTCTACTATGCTTGTTTGGCTCATTCAAAACTAAAATTTTATCTTATATAGGACTCTTCTTCAAATGTTTGAGAACACTTGTGGCAAAGGTTATCACATTTGGACGTCATTTGCCCATTTTCACAAAGGTTGAAAGTTGGCCAACTATGCATAATCAAATGGCTACCCTATTTAGTTGTTGAGACCCTTAGTAAACTTGGAGAACCAGCTTGAATCTTTATTTTAAAAAACAATTCACATGATGGGAAGACCTTTTATGTAGTGAAGAAGGTTTACGAAGATCATCTCTTAGTTTGGATTACATTTGATATGTTTTCACAAAGGATTTAGTATTGGGAGTTGAAAGTCTTCGAAACATGAAAAGTGCTTCCCTTCTGAATGATGTCCTAGAGAGTATCAAAACTAAAATATTATCTTATAGGAATCTTCTCCAAAGGTTTGAGAATACTTGTACCAAATGTTATCCCATTTGGACTTCATTTTCCCCATTTTCACAAAGCTTGAAAGTTGGCAGTTATGTGTAGTCAAACAACTACCTTGTTTAGCCTAGACCCTTAGTAAACTTGATAAACATGCTTGAATCTTGGATGAATAAGAAATTTGACATGATGGGATGACATTTTAGGTAGTGAAGAAGGTGTATGAAGATCAACTCTTAGTTTAAATCACATTTGATATGTTTCGCAGGGATTTAGGTTTGGCAGACCAAAGTCTTTGGAACATGAAAAGTGCTTCCCTTTTGAATCATAGCCTAGTTAGAGAAAGTATCAAATATAAAATTTGATCTTGTAGGGATCTTCTCCAAAGGTTTGATAGCACTTGTACCAAAGGTTGAAAGTTGGCAGTTACGCGTAGTCAAACGACTACCGTATTTAGCCTAGACCCTTAGTAAACTTGATGGACTAGTTTGAATCTTGATTGTAGAAGAAATTTGCCATGATGGGAAGACCTTTTAGGTAGTGATCAAGGTGTATGAAGATCATCTCTTAGTTTGGATAACATTTGATATGTTTTTTGCAAAGGATTTAGGTTTGGGAGCCCAAAGTCTCCAGAACATGAAAAGTGATTCCTTTTTTAGTGATGGCCTAGTTAGAGGGAGTATCAAAACTAAAATATGATCTTATAGGGCTCTTCTTCAAAGTTTTGAGAACACATGTATTGAATCTTATCCCATTTGGGCTTCATTTGCTCCATTTTCACAAAGGTTGAAAGTTTGCAATTATGCGTAGTCAAACATCTGCCTTGTTTAGCCCAAACCCTTAGTAAACTTGATGGACCAGCTTGAATCTTGTTTGCATGTGAAATATGACATGATAGGAAGACCTTTTAGGTAGTGAAGAAGGACTATGAAAATCAGCTTAGTTTGGATTACATTTGATATGTTTTTGTAAAGGATTCAGGTTTGGAAGTCCAAAGTCTTTAGAACATGAAAAGTGCTTCCTTTTTGAATGATGGCCTAGTTACAGAATGGAAACATGAGAATGTAGCAATGCTTGAATGGAAATACTTCAAGTTAAATAATGTCTCCTTTTCAATGTCTTTTTCACAACAATACAAATACAGAATACAAGGCAATTTATGTGAATAGAAATTTATGTTTCTAAAGAAAAAAAAGAATACAAGGCAATCTCTTTTCAATATTGGGACCTATGGCCCCAATCAAGCATCACACGTGCCAAACTCACCCAGTTGTCTATCTTGTTAAACTAAATTTGAGTGCCGATCTGTGACCAATTTTGTTGTGAGGGATTTTTTGGTGAGCATTTTCTAGAAAGCACTTTATTGGAATCAGGCAAGCGGATTTCAAAAAGATTCACTTCCTCCATCAAGAGAGAGAGGGAAGAAGACAGCTAGAGAGAGAGGGAGAGAGAGAGAGACATGACAACATAAAGTGAGAGGGAGAGGGGGAGAGAGAGCAAGAGGGAGTGAGAGAGAAAAACATGTCAACATTATATCTTCTAAATTGAGGTTATTGCTACCAAGTGAAAAAAAAAACAAGTTCATTCACATACAACTTCCAAATACAACCCTTCAGTCAGAATTGTTGTTCAGTCTTGGTATTCAAGATACTAGTAAGTACACAATCTTGTTTACTTCCATGGACTTCGCTTGTCCTCCAAGGTAAATGCACAAAATAAGCGAATGTCATTCATTCCTTTATGCACTTCCTCAAGCAAGAGACGCTCGAACGCATCATCAATAAAACCATGGGCTTGTCATATCGCAAATAAGCCCAGCACTTTGGTCTTCACTTGAGAAATAGCATCATCACTACCAGGAAGTGCTAAGGATGTGAGAACTTTCCATGCTTGTGCACAATCTATGGTGTTTTTGTTGCAGGAAGTGCTAAGGATGTGAGAACTTTCCATGCTTGTGCACAATCTATGGTGTTTTTGTTGACCTCTGCATTGGTGGCCTCCCTCACAATACGCCCAACAACAACGTCAATGCTAACATTTGATGAGGCCATCACAAGCAATATGTAGGAGGGTTGTGGGTGGTGTACTCTACTAACAACACTTAGCTAAATGGCAATTGACAAAGTGCTATGGAGCTTGTCTCTATATTTATAGGATTGAGAAGTGGACAAAGAGATATTCCTTGTAGTTTTACAACAAACAAAAAACCTTTCTTCTTTTTATTGATAATAATAAAGGCATCTTTCCTCATTTTCTAGATCATAATAATAAAGGCATCTTTCCACATTTTTTTGGGGAAGAGCGCGTAGGTATCTTTTCTTTTTGTATGTACAGTTTCAGAAAAGCTTTCTTGCCTACTTAAAGGAATCATGTGATTTGTGGCCCACCTTGCTTCTCTCTCTCTCTCTCTCTCTCTCTCTCTCTCTCTCTCTCTCTCTCTCCCTAATTGTTTCCCTCTCATTCTCCTAATATTTCTAACCATTTAATGCTTGTAACGCGATTACCATTCATCAAGACCATGTTCTGCAATAGAATACCTACTTGAAAATGAAGTGGACTAACAATATTCAACAAAACTCAAATTTGGCCGCCTCATAATGCAATATGAGAAGCTTAAAAAACTTTGTTTGGAAGTAGGATTGCAAAGTTCATACACATTCCCTCCATTGAGAGAGAGAGAGAGAGGGGGAGAGAGAGGGAGGGGGAGAGAGAAAGATATTGCACAATCAAACCCTCTACAATGAGGTTTCTTCCAATGAGGTTACAAAATTCCCAAAATGCTATCTGATTTTGAGGTTTCTTCCTCTTTCTTCTTCTTCCTCTTGTCTTTCTTCTTCTTCTTCTTCTTCTTTGTTTGTTTGCTTTAGGACTCCTTCAGCTCTTGCAACCACTTGTTCAAATGTAAGGGCTTCCAGGTTGTATGAGGCTATTGTCATCTGGAGCTTTTCCCTTAGTCCTCTCACAAACCACTATGGTTGAAGAGTGGCTCGAGTGGGATGGTTGGTGTAGTCTAGGCGCATCAACATTGCTCTGAATTCAGCTGTGTAGTCTTCTGTTGGCCTCTTTTTCTGTGTCATCTTCTATAGCTTTTCCAGCACCTCCATTATAGTCTTGTCTTTCTTGAATCTTTTTCAAGAAAGCTTTCATTAGTTCTTCAAATGTTTGAAAGTGCTCTAGACCATATTGGGCGTACCAGCTGGTAGCTTTGCTACCCAATGTTGTAGCAAAATACTCTGTCTTTTGCACCAATGGAGCTTTGTTTACCTGGAACATGGTTTCAAAGGCAAAGGTGTGGGCATCTGGAACCTCCTTGCTCTTGCCCTTGAATTTAGCATACTTGAGGGACATCCTGCCCACGACTGCTAGTTCTTCTCCTTCTTGAAATTCTTACCTTTTGTTTGGTGGCTCTTGTTGATTTTTTTCTTGATTCCTCTATGGTTCTTGGATCTGTCTTTCCAGCAGCCGCGGAATCCCTTCTATTACAATCTTCTTGGATGGTGTAGTTTTAGAGCCTCGCCCTATCTGTGGTGGTACCACATTGCTTTGTTTGAGCTGCCTTCATTCTCCATGCTTGCTCCAATGCACTCTCATGACTCTCTAGTGAGCATTCTTGACACTAGTTAGTGTGTTCTTTCTTTCTGGACTTCTTCTAGACTAGCTTACCTTACTGGCTAACTGTGAAGGACTAACCTAGAGCTAACCTCTATCTTTCTACTCCCCTAATTAGCGTACCATCTCCCTAGAAGGATCACGAAAAGTGTCAGTGTCCAATCAAGACCCAAAAATTACGTGGTTCCAGACCACGTAGTCGGCTCCAGAGGAGATGCAACTAATATAATTGTGCCCAATGAGACAAGCCAACGTTGGCGCGTTATGCTGCTGATCTGCCTGAGCTAAGGGAGTTAGTCATGCGACAACACAATTCCTGCATTTGATAGGAGTCATGATGTGGCTCCTGATCCTGTTTCGAAATAGGAGTCACCTGCAGATAGGAATGACTCTCGACCCATATTCCAGTTAGAAGACATGTCTAGACAAGAAAGTACTAACACATACTAGGAATTGAATAGACTTGCACAATATTGAAAAATGGAGAATTACACAGACAAATGTATCACTAGACAGGCCAACGTTGGTGCGTTATGCTGCTGATCTGCCTGAGCTAAGGGAGTTAGTCATGCGACAACACAATTCCTGCATTTGATAGGAGTCATGATGTGGCTCCTGATCCTGTTTCGAAATAGGAGTCACCTGCAGATAGGAATGACTCTCGACCCATATTCCAGTTAGAAGACATGTCTAGACAAGAAAGTACTAACACATACTAGGAATCGAATAGACTTGCACAATATTGAAAAATGGAGAATTACACAGACAAATGTATCACTAGAGTGAAGGCTTAGCCCAAAGTACAATTCTCTATCACACTCGGTTGTCCCCTCTACTCTCTTCTCTATCTTGTATCTCTCATCCTTAGATAGTTCCCCTTTTTCCCTTTACATCTGCTAGAGTACTACTAGTTGGCAAGATTCAGTTACAAGATTGTTACAAGAAAGAAGATTCATGTACCGAGAGTTTGTTGCCCAATGGATATACTGGGTGGTGACGTTGGCAGCAAGGCTGGGCAAGAGCTACCATCACGACGCCTGGATGACCCCCAACATTGATGCACTCCTAAAATAGACATTGGGCCTCCATATCCTCCTCTTTCATTTCACATGTCACAATTGTTAGAATATCCTCTCTCTCTCTCTCTCTCTCTCTCTCTCTCTCTCTCTCTCTCTCTTACACACTCCACTATGATGATGACATTTCATCCTCCATAGCTCCATGTGTGATAAAATGTATCAATAACCCTACTTTTATGGGATTATTAATTAACACAAGTTGGGTGTACACAATCTTATTTCGAATTCCTTTTATGTCTTCTTCCATTTCCAAAGTTAAATTACTATGGGCTTTCAAATTGACTCTAGTACCAAAGGATTTTTAAGTAGTGTACTTCTACTTGTATCACCATGGTTGATTTTCCACCGCATGGTTGAGGGTGGATTTAACTAATAATAACTTGTGGGCTTGGAGACTCTAACAAAGTTGTGTTGGGAATACTTTTCCTTGAGCACTCAAATTTTTTACAGTGAGATGAGAAAATATCTTTATGAAGGATGGGGAATAATTATAAAATACATACATACATACATACATACATACATACATATATATATATTTCCAGAAAAGAATTTGGAAATATCAACATAATTCAAGCCCAACTTTATCCATGGTGTGAACATAATCTCATGACCCTTGAACTATGGAAATTATTAGGTAACCTGTAGTACAAGCTCATCATCTTGATCAGATTCCTTTCATACAGGATATGAATATACCATGTTTGGATACTTTGAACATACACCTACATGCAATCTAACCCCTTTAATTGTAACTCATTTGTGGTTGAGTTTGTGCTGGGAAGCAAACTTAGTTATAGGAATAGATTAGAGCTTCCAATGGAAAACCATGCTTCATGTGAGCAATAGAGTTACTTGTGAAGAACCACAACATAGAGATGGTGATACCATTTTGTGATAGAGAATATGCCACTAAAATATCTATATAGTGCTATGCATAAAAGACTACAATGCTTCTCCTAGAAATCTCCTCAACTTGAGAACTTATCTTCTCCATTAGAGGCACTTTCCAACAAAGTCTCTATCCCTTCAACTCCATTCTCACCATAAAAAGAATAGGTTTCTACCTCTAACTTCATAAGCTCGTAGTCTATATAGCCACTATGAAATATAACCCTTATTATACAATGTCAACACCAACAATACATGTTAAACCTACTTTGGTAAGAGTAACCCCCTGCAACCTTCAACATCAGTAGACTCTTTGCTTGAGAAAATAGCCTCTCCAAAGGCTACCATCAGTAAAGACTTACCCTCTACATTGGCACCTCTATATTGGTAATACCCCTTTGCCCAAGAAAATAGCCTCTCCAAAGATTACCATTGATAATAAAGACCTACCCTCTACATTGGAAATACCTCATGATGATGAAGCTTTTACTCCGAGAGCCCCTCTTTGACCAACCTTGCCAAAAACATCAAAGGCTTCTATCACAAAAACCTTGTCATTGATATCCCTTCTTTATGTCAAGCTTAATTCATTAACAATGGCAATGCCAAAGGTCATAACTATAGCTGAAAAAGGTAAATCCATCCAAGTAACCTTGCCATGTCAACCACTCTCATGAAGATCCCAGCCTCATTATTGATGGTGCCCAAACCAACAAATGTCATTTCTCCATTGGTTTTGCAAGAAAATGCTGGAAAAGGTACCAAACCTTTTGTTAATCCCATTTTTGGTGGTTAACTAGGTGGATGACTTTAGTGGGCCCCCCATAAAAATGTATTTTATTTCCAGGGTTATGGACAAAGTGCTTGAGTTCTAAGAATACAAATCTTTGGTGCTTTGTAATAATGTCCAAGGCAAACACTAGCCACTTAATGGTGGGTTAATGAGGCAGACGACTTTAATGGGTTTCTTTGAAAACAACAAAGCCGAAGTCTTTATGAGTGATTGACATATCAACTAATCTATTCATTTAGGTTGCTTTATAATTTTGGCCACTCGAGTGATTTTTAGCACTTCATGTAAATCTATTAATTTTTTCACTCTAATGCACTCATAACAATGTAATCAAGGGATGATTGTGCTAAGTGTAATGTTAGCATTAAAGGGATGACCAAGCTAAGTGTAATGACGATATTAAAGGGATATAAACATTAGTTATCATAGAACACACATATGAGCAGTTTAGACCAAGGTTGACCACCCAAGTCTAGGTGCCCGAGCACTTGGTAAGTTGTATACGAGATAGCTTCTCTAATAAGAATGGACACTTCCCTTGTATCTCTTACATAGCTTAGTAAGTTTTATAATACAAGAGAACTACCTTTTCTACTCTATCCTATCTTTTGAGTATGCATGGTGAGAGAGAGTGTGAGTGTGTGTGAGAGCTTGCAAAAAGTACTTGTCTCATACCCCATAGTTCTTGCTATGAGGGGTTTGTCCCCTGGAGAAAACTACAACAAATATTGCAGGTGACATTGGTGGATGCTATAATGTACAAGAAGCTAGCTACTTCAACAAGTGGGTGAAGAGCCTCCCTTGGGAAGATGGGTAGCCACTCTCATCCCCACGACACAAACAATCACTAGTTTTGAGGTTAAAAAGCTTCACTGGTGAGTATAATAGTATTAATTAATTAATCAAGCCCTATTGGGCTTGATTAATACCTTAGTGTAGTCTAAGGTATTAAACCTTATAATTTAATAAGTTAGTCTAATACGTTGCTATTAAAAAAAACGTTTCTGTCAGCCTTTGCCTTACAAAGATAAATCACCCGCATCATTTCCCTATCATGTGCATGAAAAAAATAAATCCCCTCAAAACCATATAACTATGTGAGAGGTCTCATTGCCCACATTGTTTCTCTCTCATGCATTAGCAAAAAAAAATAAATCAATATGTTTTTTCAACATGCATCTCTCTCTTAGACATCGATGCCGCTTTGAGACTCTCTCTCTCTCTCTCTCTCTCTCTCTCTCTCTAACGGGGCAGTGGTCCAGGTGTCATGTCTCAGCCGTGGTTTTTATAAGCTATCGTTGAACTGTCTAGAAGGCTCATGTGCTCTAAGGAAAGGTCCAAATATCTCCACTTTGCCACCTTATTCAACGTGCACTTTATAAAAAATAAAACCTCTCTCATGAGGTTTAAAACGAGCTCCACATACTCAACACTAACAAACTAATGTAAAAAAACATTTGGGACACATATTGGTTTAGCTTATCCATTATTCCTTTGAGTTTGGCTTAACATTGGCACCGCTCTTGGGGAGAGAGGTGACCTTTTCAGCCCATATGGTAGTATATGTGGTATTCTCCTTGTATATTTCTTCTCTTTTTGGGCTTACTACGTGGAGACACATTGAGGTTTGGAAGGAGAAAAGAAAGGATAAAGTTATCCTTTGGGTGTTGTTTTGTTTGTTTTTTGTTTACTTTTGTAGTTTTTGAATGGTTTTGTTAGTGATTTAGTTGATTTTATGGTTGAACATGTGTACATTTTGTGATTTTTTAATGGATTTAGGAGTCAACATGTTTCTATTAGCTCTCTCTATTGAGTATTTTGTAAAAAAGTGTCCATTGTGAATTAATTAGTGATTAATCTTTTAAAAATAAAAAACTAGTTAATTACATTGCATTAGTAGTATTAGGGTTATATTATCACTTTGTATTAATAGATTCTAGATGAATTAGTAATTAATTAAGTATTAATTAAAATTTTCACTATGCATCAAGCAAGTAAATGCAAATGCAACTAGGTGGCTTTTGGTATCTCCACGCTTGTAAAGTATGAGCAATTGAAGGATATAATCTTTTATCTTGCTTACTTGATGCCTACCACTATAAGCAGCTCGATGACCGTGTCCTTCTCTTGTTTCACAGCATAAAAAAATTGAACATATTGCCCCAACCCCATTGTGAAACACTTTCAATTGTTTCACCTTGTGGTGTCTGCGCCCTACATAATCCTGATGTGGTATGGCTTCAATCTTAAGCCATTGACTTTGCTGGAATGCAACTAACCTTCAAGATCCTACAATTGATATGTCTCATTAGAAAAGGTTTCATGCACAATGAAAGGGTCTTCCCATCGTATCCTAAACTTGGTCTAGAACATGGTGTTAAGAGCATTGTTGCATCTTAATACAAGCATTCCTTCTTTTAAGTTCTTATTACCCAGCTTCTCATTAAATGCCTTGATTCTTTTCCAACTAGTCTCCTCATACCATTTGATGGCTTCTTCTCATTAAATGCCTTCATTCTTTTCCAACTAGTCTCCTCATACCATTTGATGGCTTCTTCTCGATCCAAAAGAACAGAATGTAGACTTGACCATCTCCTCTTTTCTTGTTCCTCTTGCGTCACATTGTGCTGCAAAAGAAAGTCAAGTGAAGGAAGCATAATATTTACTGGCAATACACACTCTTCTCCATAAACAAAGTGATAAGGAGTAAATCCCGTGGCATACTTCTCAGACACTCTGTATGCCCACAAAGCTCTGTCCAAATACAAGTCCCAATCATTCGGGTGGTTTTCCACCAATTTGAATAACCATTTCTATAAGACACCATTAAAACTTTCCACAAGCCCATTGCACTAGGGGTGATAAGGAGTGGCAAATCTATGTTTTATATCCAACGTCTTGGTAAGATCTTTGACCACATCAGCCCTAAATTCTCTTCCTTGGTCACTAATAAGCTCCAATGGAACACTAAAATGACAACAAATCATTTCATAAATGAATTTACAAACCTATTATGTTGTGGCATTGCTGGTTGCTCTGGCTTCTGACCACCTAGTTAGGTAGTCTATTGCGGTGATAATATAGTGTTTCTTGCTTCGAGTTCGAAGGGGTCCAATAACATCTATTCCCCATTTTTCAAAGGCTCCATAACTTAGAATATGATGCATAGGCTCACGAACCATCATTCTTTATTGAAAGGCTTGGCACTCATGAAAAGTCTTGCACTAGTGATGGATATCCCTGTTCATGTTAGGCCACATCAGTTTTGATGTTAAAACTTTCCTTTTTGTGATATCGGCTCCATAGTGACCTTCACATCCTTCCTCATGGCAAGATTTTAAGAAATCCTGGATCTCATCTTGGCACAAAACTCTCCTTATAACACCATCAGTCCCTTTGTGATAAAGGAGATTACCAATTAGCACATACCTCATGGCTTTCCTGATTGCTTTCCTCTTTGAAGAATCCAAATATTTTCTTGCAAAACCTGTAAAAAGAACTTGCTCTTCCTCTCATAAAGAGATTCTTTGCCTTGATACAATGGCATTTGGACTATCACAGCATATATATCTTTGGTGAAGACCTGTTCTGCTAACTCATGTGTCCTTTTGTTATCCTCCCTAGATACATGCCAAATCTAAAAAGCTTGAAAACAATTAAGAAGTTTTCTTTTCATTTCATCCTTTATTGACCCTCTAAGTGCCATGTATATGTCTTATGATCAGCATAGCATCACCTTTTAATCAGTCTCTTAACTTTCCTTTGTTTGCATTCCTCAAGACCTAGATAGAGGCTAAAATACTTACCCTCATTGTTGCTTTTTACCTATATCTCTTGACTACCAAACTACAATTCTTATCCCTGTTTTTTGTAAAAAAAACAAACCCAGCAATCCTTTGCCAACACTCCTTTTAAAAGTTCCATCATCAAAAAACAAAGTTCCATCTATATCCTGCAACTCCCCATGCATGCTATGATTAGAACAACTTGCTTTTCAATGTCCTTAATGATTTTGGGTTTAACATGGACCTCCTTAATGGTGAGCATATATGCCATGTGAGCTCTCACACTATCTTCTTTGATGAAACTCATGTCAAATTCTTGCAAAGTCATAATCCACTTTTGCACCTTTGGTTATCACCTGAATATCTCATCACATGAGACATCAAATTAAAAGAGGTAAGTACCACAAAAGATCTAGAAATCAAATAAGATTTCAACCTTTTAGTGGCATATACAAGTGTCCATATTAATAACTAAACCTTTTAGTGGCATATACAAGTGTCCATATTAATAACTCAACCTCATGCTATGTCTTCTCCATCTCACCCATTGTCTTGATAATATAAACAACAGGCCTCATGTATGATTGTTTTGTACCTTTCTACATCAGCACTGCTCCTACTGCATGCTTTCCAACACTAAGGCTCAGATAGAAAGGCTGGCTCCAGTCTAGGGGCATCATTATTGGAAGAGCAGAAAGAATATCTTTAAGATTCTTGAAAGCATTCTCTTCCATTTGACTCCACATTAGTGGATCTCGTTGATTGGCCTTTTGCAAAGGATAAACATGTCTACAAGCATATAAAAAGATCTAGAAAAATACCTGAGTTTCTAAACAAAACTCATCAGCTCTTTGGTTGACCTTGGCCTTTCCATTTGTAACAAGCTCTCCACTTTTGTAGGATTTGGGGCTATATCTTTTTCACTTACTTCATGACCCAAGAGTAATGCTCAATCTCTTACTAACTTACATTGAGCTATATTAAGCTGGGCTCCATCATGATCAAGGTGTTTAAACACTGAGTCAATCCTCTCCACATGTATCCACCTGTCACTGTAAACACAGAAGTCATCCATTAAAGTTCTAACAAAGGTTCCAAGGTAAGGAGCAAGGATTTTTTCTACCCAGCTTTGAAAACTCACATAAGCATTGAGAAGTCCCAAAAACCATTACTCTATAACAAAATAATCCCCATGGAGTGATAAAGTTGGTTTTTTTCTAATCTTTTGGGGCTATCCTAATTTGAAAATAGCCACTAAACCCATCACAGACCAAGTATCTCTCATGCCCTACCACATGGTCCAATATTTCATCTTGAAAAGGAAGGGGATGATGATGCCTTTTTGTAGCACCATCATTAAGGGGTTTGTAATCCACACAAACTCTCCACTTGTTACCCTTCTTAGGCAAAATGATTATAGGGGAAGCCCACTGGCTCTAATCTTCAACCTCCGAGATCTGTTTTTGAAGTCTCTAATCTTAACTTTTGGGCTACTGGCTTTGCTCCCTCTTTCAAAGGAATCTCATGAACCATACTAAACCTCTCATTTTACTATAGTCTTTTGGCAAAAACTTTGGGGTACCTATCAACTAACACTCCATACTACTCTCTTTCCTCACTTGTTAAATACCCTGTGCATCTCCATTAGCTCAGCTTTTGGAATGTTGGGCTTCTCACCTTGAGCACACGTGCTTGTCCCATTGTGTGGTTAGCCATTTGCATTGTTACCTCAAGAGTCTCAGGAGTCGTCGTGGTATTCTTCTTCTTCATCTTCGTCGATCATATTGAGTCCTAGTAGTGAAAAAAACTTTGACTTCGGTGCACAATTTGATGCGATATGTCTAATCTCATTACACCTATAACACTTCTTTGAATCATGTTTATTAGCTTTTTGTGAATCATATATCTTAGTGCCAATACCTATGTTATGGTCATTAAGAGATGTATCGATTGATTTCAGAGAGGGTTTGAACTTTAAAAATGTTGATGTCAAGGTTTGGTGTTGCATTGGTTTCTTAGTAAAACCATTTTTCTTTTCACAATTCAAGGCTAGAGAAATAGCTAAGCTAAGAGAATGTGGTCGAAACATATTTACCTTTGATTGAATTGTAGGTTTCAAACCTGCTTTATGAACTTTCTTCTTTGATCCTTGGCGCGAACCTTCTCGATTACTTGCATTTGTAATAAAGTTTGCCAAAACCTATCCACATAAGTTGATATATTCTCTCCGTTAAGCTATTTGAATCTAGACCATCGTTGTCGAGCCTTAGCTTTGTATTGTGAAGGTAGGAAATGTTTCTTTAAGAGTTTCTGGAATTGTTTCCATGTTGAAGGCCTGTGTTCACCTTATCTGATCACATTCCACCATAAGACAGCACTTTCGATTACAAGCACATTTAATTTTATCCTTTTCTAAGAACTTTTTGCAAGAGAAATAGTCATCTAGTTGGCTAATCCATGCAATAAGAACTCGTGCATCCTTCTTGCCATCATAATTTTGGAAAGTGAACACCTTTCGGCTGATTCGTGAGTCTTTCTGAGAATTTTGACGCAAGGTAGCTTTAACAGTGCGTCTAATGTGATCACTTTCCTCCTCATCTGCTGAGTCGAAAGAGTTGGAAGAATCACGTTTATGCTTGGAACATTTCACTTGGCTCTAATTTGTGTTGAAGTTCTTGCTCACTGGCAATTTGTTCTTGAAGTTCTAAGATTTGTTCTTGCACCGTGGGTGGTGTGGGTAAGGTAGCCATTGCAAGTTAATAACGCAAACAAATGAAGATGGAAGACTTATCTCTTGATTTCGTCATCAATAGTTGGCTAGATACCGTCCTCCAAGAATTTGTGAAAGCCAATACTTCTTTGATGCCGAAATTTTACTAGTAAGAGGCTTCCAATATCTGAAAAAGAAAAGAGGGCCTTTTATTTTCTTTGAAATTTTTCCCTTTGAATAAACCCTTTTTCTTCTTGAAGATCCCTTCAATGCTTTAAAGGTAGGCTTTATAAAATAAGCTATTGTAAACTTATAAAGCTTTAATTGTATAAGCTTTAAAGCTTATAGTTTAAGCTTTTAACTTTGTAAAGTTTACAAAGTTATAAGAAATGGCTCTCCTTCTCTCTTCAGAGTAGTGAATCGCCGAGCTCACAACAAAAGAGAGGGGCATTTTATAAAGCTTATAAAGCTTTCTTAGCAAAGCTTAAGATAGACAAAAATGACGCTTCTCAAAATGATGCTTCTCTCTCTTTGGAAAACCCAGTCAGCCGCGCGATTGTGAAGAAGGAAGATTTCACACTGTCCTTGCCATGGGGAAGGAGAGAGAGCAAAATTATAATCTCCATTAAGTTGTCTGAATGTACACCATCGTTGTCGAGCCTTAGCTTTGTATTGTGAAGGTAGGAAATGTTTCTTTAAGAGTTTCTGGAACTATTTCCATGTTGAAGGCCTATGTTCACCTTGTTTGAACACATTCTACCACCCATAAGGCAACATTTTCGATCAAGTGATTACAAGTATATTTAATTTTATCCTTTTCTCTGAACTTTTTGCCAAATAAATAGTCATCTAGTTGGCTAATCCATGCAATAAGGACTCGTGCATCCTTCTTGCCATCATAATTTCGGAAAGTGAATGCCTTTCGGCTCATTCGTGAGTCTTTCCGAGAATTTTGACATAAGGTAGCTTTAACAATGCCTCTAATGTGATCACTTTCCTCCTCATCTGAGTCGAAAGAGTTGGAAGAATCACGTTTACACTTGGAACGCTTCACTTGGCTCTAATTTACGTTGAAGTTCTTGCTCACTGGCAATTTGTTCTTGAAGTGCTAAGATTTGTTCTTGCATCGTGGTCACTGGCAATTTGTTCTTGAAGTGCTAAGATTTGTTCTTGCATCGTGGGTGGTGTGGGTAAAGTAGCCATTGCAATTCAATAACGCAAACAAATGAAGACGGAAGACTTAGCTCTTGAGTTCGTTGTCCAATAGTTGGCTATTCCTCCAAGTATTTGGAAAAGCCAATACTTCTTTGATGCCAAAATTTTAATAGCATTAGGCTTCCAATATCCGAAAAAAAAGAAGAGGGCCTTTTCTTTTTCTTTGAAATTTTCTGTAAATTTCCTACGCCTTTGGAAGATCTGAACTTTCTCTGAAATTTTTTCCTTTTAAATAAACCCTATTTCTTCTTGAAGATCCCTTTAATGCTTTAAAGCTTATAGTTTAATCTTTAAAGCTTTAAAGCTTATAGTTTAAGCTTTAAAAGCTTATAGTTTAAGCTTATTGTATAAGCTTTAAAGCTTATAGTTTAAGCTTTTAACTTTGTAAAGTTTACAAAGTTATAAGAAATGGCTTTCCTTCTCTCTTCAAAGTAAATCGCCGAGCTCACAAAAACAAAAGAGAGGGGCATTTTATAAAGCTTTAAAGCGTAGAAAGCTTTATTAAATAAAGCTTTCTTAGCAAAGCTGTATAAAGCTTAAGATGGACAAAAATGGCGCTTCTCAAAATGGCACTTCTCTTTCTATGTGGAAAAACCAATCGGTTGTCGTTGCCGTGGGGAAGGAGAGAGAAAAAATAAAAACGGCGCTGCTCGTAATTAGGAGTTAGTTTTTTTTTAATATATAAGGGCTTTATTATTATGCCTTTTAGACACAGCTTATAAAGCCTTTAAAAAAAATGAAGTTCTCAGCCTTATTAGAAAGTCTACAAATAGATGCCTGTTTTTCCACATATTGTATGCCCTTTTTGCCAAAGAAATAGTCATCTAGTTGGCTAATCCATGCAATAAAAACTCATGCATCTTTCTTGCCATCATAATTTTGGAAAGTAAACGCCTTTCGGCTGATTCGTGAGTCTTTTCAAGAATTTTGACACAAGGTAGCTTTAACAGTGTGTCTAAGGTGATCACTTTTCCCCTCATCTAAGTCGAAAGAGTTGGAAGAATCACATTTACGCTTAGAATGCTTCACTTGGCTCTAATTTGTGTTGAAGTTCTTACTCACTGGCAATTTGTTCTTGAAGTTCTAAGATTTGTTCTTGCACCGTGGGTGGTGTGGGTAAAGTAGCCATTGCAATTTAATAACGTAAACAAATGAAGACGGAAGACTTAGCTCGTGAGTTCGTCGTCCAATAGTTGGCTAGATACCGTCCTCCAAGAATTTGGGAAAGCCAATACTTCTTTGATGCCAAAATTTTAATAGCAAGAGGCTTCCAATATCCGGAAAAGAAAAGAGCTTTTCTTTTTGTCTGAAATTTTGTATAAATTTCCTACGCCTTCGGAGGATCTGAATTTTCCTTTATTGCTTTAAAGGCAGGCTTTATAAAATAAGCTCTTGTAAACTTATAAAGCTTTAATTGTATAAGCTTTTAACTTTGTAAAGTTTACAAAGTTATAAGAAATGGCTCTCCTTCTCTCTTGAGAGTAAATCGCCAAGCTCACAACAAAAGAGAGGGGCGTTTTATAAAGCTTAAAAGCTTATAAAGCTTGCAAAGCTTATAAAGCTTTATTTAATAAAGCTTGCAAAGCTTAAGATAGATAAAAACGACGCTCTCAAAACGCGCTTCTCAAAACGACGCTTCTCTCTGTTTTTTTTAAAGGTCTTTATTATTAAGCCTTTTAGAAAAATCTTATGAAGCCTTTAAAAAAATGAACTTCTCACTATAAAGAAAAACCTGCCTGCAGCGCTAAGCGACAAATAGAAGGACTTAAAAAAATCGTCAATATAGTTACTACCATAATTGAAGAGAATGGGAGAGAAGAAGGCTCAGGCTGCCCTGCTGTCTGTTGTCATGGGGAAGAGTTTAAGAAATTTCTCTATTTCTTCTCTTTTCAATTCCAAAAATAAAATAGAAACCTGCATACATAGTTTTCTCCACAAATTGATTTATTAAAGCTCATGCACCATCCATTAGAGAATTCTTCTTAAACTCCTTCAAAAGCTTATTCAATCCATACAGGTAGATCATAGAGAGGTTATGGATTTGTGAAAACCACTTTTCAAGAAAAAAGGTGGTTTCATGGTTTTCTACCTCGTGGTTTGCCACCCCCCTTATCCTTTGGTTTTTGCCCATTGGATAATAGATACAACTCTTCAAAAACCTTTCAATTAAGATTTTAAGCTTTCAATTCTTGTCTCCATCTTCCTAGATTTTAAGCTTTCAATTCTTGTCTCCATCTTCCTAGATCTAGCTCAGATACCACCACTGTCTTATCACTCTCACTGATCTAATTTTCTAGGAAGATAAAATTTAAAAGAAACTTGTAAGAATTTTTTTAATTCAAATAACTCATCAAATACCAGATGGTCAATAAATTCAATAATTGAGAGAAAACAATTAAAAATACTTAGCTCACAAAGCATGACTCCAAGATTGGGTGCAATCTCCCCCCTCATGTTTCCTTGTACGAGTTCTAATCGCAAGCGAGTTTCATGAGTCACCATGAAACCCTCTTCATTCTCTCCTTCTTTGTCAATTCCCTAGTCCACCTCTCCTACTTCCTTAGTTTCTTTAATGGATTTTGAAGAAGCACCTTTCTTCAAAAGACTTAGCAACTTAACTTGGATTTCTTCGAGGAGGAGTTCAATCATCATCATCTTCCTCTTGCACTTTCTTCCTCTTCTTCATCGTTGTCACTTCTTGGCTTGCTTGTTAGGCAGATGTTCTCTTTATGCGTTTTAAACGCTTTGGATGTGGAGTTTTCTTTGATGTGTTTGTAATAATCTAAACACATCGACATATATAAGACAGATTGCTTTAAAAAAAACCACTAGAAAAGAGCATAATTGAAAAGGTGGAGAGAGACAAAATAACACTTACGCAATCTCTAGTTGGCCACACAATGATGTATCCTTTAGTTTGATTTAACTTGTCGATATCACCATCTTCGAGGGGAAAAGGAAGAGGTACTTCTTCTACTTCAACATCTTCTATTGACACGCCAACACGACCAAGAGGTAAACCAATTCCATGGACAATATCTTTGATGGGGTCTACATGCAAAACGGTCCCAGTAGCTACCTTGGTATCATTGCATATCAAGGACACTCGTGTCCCTCTTTGGAATTGGGGAGATGCCATGAGGACGAACAAGTAGCACGAGAGAAAAAAAAAAGATTGTCGAATACAATCAATTGGAAGGAGATTGAACAAGGAAGAAAGAGCCCTAAAAGATATAAGAAAGAGAAGAGGTGATATAAATAAAGCAAAAGATAAAAATAGAGAAAAAAAGCAATAGATATAAATAGAGAAGATATAAATAGAGAGAAAAAAGATTAAATAAAAAAATAGGATTTTGAAATTAGGGTTTTGTAAGAAGATAAAGAAGGAGCAAAGAAGAAGAGAGGAGAGGGAAGAAACAATGAAGAAAAGAGAAAGGAGAGGAGAGAGAGAGAGAGAGAGAGAGAGAGAGAGAGAGAGAGAGAGGAAAAAAGAGAGTGAAGGAAGGGAGGGTCCGTGAGAGAGAGGGACAAAGTCTATGAGAGAGAGGGAGGGAGAGGGTTGTCATTTTAGGATTTAGGGAGGGAGAGAGTTTGTGAGAGAGAGGGAGAGGAGGTTGTCGTTTTTAGGGTTTAGAAAGGGGGTGAGGGGAGCGTTTTGCTTTAAGGGGGGGCATGTTGCATCAAGGTTGATGTGAGCACAGGGAAATAGTCACCAGAGGAGTTTCTCGATTGCTAAAAGGAGGTGCAGAGGCTGTGACGCTACTAATGAAGGTGGTGGCTTTTTAGAGTACTGTCTCATCGATGATCAGTGGGTGAAGGCCGAGATCAGTGGGTGAAGGCCGAGATGTGAGCACAGGGAAATAGTCACCAGAGGAGTTTCTCGATTGCTAAAAGGAGGTGTAGAGGCTGTGACGCTACTAATAAAGGTGGTGGCTTTTTAGAGTACTGTATCGATGATCAGTGGGTGAAGGCCGAGATGCTGCCGTGGAGAGAGGACAAAAGTCTAAGATGAAGACCTCTTTGTGAGGATAATAAAGATGATGAACACTATGGAAATATGGGGAGTTCATGAAGCTCTATTCAACCTCAACTTGTCAAGGAGCTATCTTTATTCTTGCTAGCGATATCCTTGTTTAGTGATGTTTTTGTGAGATGAGTACTATCATTTTCATACTTACTAGTGTAAGGGTTAGCATTAGCAAGAATTTATGGTGCAATTTTGGCTTGCTCTTTCATAGCCAGTGGAGCTTTTGTCTCTGGAAAGAAGCTTGTCTCCTAAGCTTGAATCTAGTTGTTTGTGTGATGCCTTGTGTGGTGTTGTGAGAGGGCATTCTCCTTGTGTAATGACTTCTAACTATCATATTGAGCTTAGCATGGGTTAGTAAAGCCAAAGCCAATTCAATGAGTGAAAGGTTTGGCAATTGTTGGAGTTCATGGTGGTGAAGGTGAATGTGTGGGTTTTTAAGAGATTGTGTTATAAATGTGTTCTTAATGTGGAAGTGAAGTGACAAGGGCAATTTTGCATTTAAGCTGGAATCACATCTTGCTGAATTTTCTCAACTTTTAACCACCAAAGTATTATATGTTGTATGGGTGTGAGGGGGTGATTAAAATATTGGCATCATGATTTTGTCCCTTGTATTAGAACCATGGATACAACATATCTAAACTGTGGGTTTTCCACTAGATATTTTACGTTCTTTCTACACTGACAATGAATAGTTCATCTTATTCCAACTACTAGTAGGATTGAGTAATGTACATATTCCTTGGGATTGTTGGAATTAGGGTTAGGGTTTCAACAATGCACACACACAAGATAGAGAAGCTTGAGAGCACACACACACAAGATAGAGAAGCTTGAGAGCACACAAACTCATTAGATTAGAATAGACAAATGTGTGCCAGATAAGTACACACCCCAAAATGAATAGATAAGAGGGTGTACATACGCACAGGGAGGAAAAACCTCCTAGTAAGGGAAAAAGTGCCCGACAGTCCTAAATGTGTTCACACATCACTACCATACAATGCTACAAACCCCCCCGGGAGTGATGATGTGAACATGTACAGGGTATGGCCGATCAGTCTTGAAAAGGCAGTAAACCCAAAGCTTTACAAAAAGCTTCGAACTTTTCACGAGGAAGAGCCTTCGTGAATAAACACATCAACCAAGCTGATCTTTGCTTTGCAGAGAGACTTTTCTTGACATAGTGGTAATGCACCTCAATGTGCTTAGTGTGAGCATGAAACACTAGGTTCCTCGCAACTACTAATGCGCTCTGGCTGCTGTCAGTGAAAATTGTAGTGCTAGTAGACAATTGTCTAACACCCAAATCAGCCCCATAAGACGTTTGAGCCACACACACTCAACTATAGCTATAAAAGCTGCCTTGTACTCAGCTTCACAGTTGGAAGTGGCCACTGTAGACTGCTTCTGCTGAGCCATGACACGAATCACCACGGCGAAAGCAAAACCCAATAGACGTTTGAGCCACACACACTCAACTGTAGCTATAAAAGCTGCCTTGTACTCAGCTTCATAGTTGGAAGTGGCCACTGTAGATTGCTTCTACTAAGCCATCACATGAATCACCACGGCAAAAGCAAAACCCACTAGTGGACACGTGTGTCATAACATCCAGCCCAATTTGAATCACTAAAAGCATGCAACTGCGACTCACCCCCTTTTGGATAAAACAATCCAAAATACTGAGTGCCATGTAAATAGCAGAAAACCCGCTTAACAGCTTGCCAATGTTTCGTACCTGGGCTATGCAGCATAAATCTGCTTAACTGTGAGACCGCATATGATATATCTGGCCTCGTGTTGCATACTGAGTGCCATGTAAATAGCAAAAAACCCGCTTAATAGCTTGCCAATGTTTCGTACGTGCTTAACTGTGAGATCGCATACGATATATTTGGCCTCGTGTTGCATACATAAAGAAGGGATATAAGAGCTTGCTGATACAAACTAGCATCAAAAGAGTCTCCTACATCTTGAAGACTAAGTCGAGTACCTATCTCCATAGGTGTAGCCACAGGTTTACAGTCTTCAAGATTAAACCTCTTCAATAGCTTATGTATATATTTAGACTATAGCATAACAATGCCATCATTGCGTTGCATAAACTGAATCCCTAAATATTAATGCAACGACCCCAAATTTGACATCTCAAATGATGATTGCAAATCAGCCTTAAAGGCTAAAATTTGATCTATATCGGGTCCCGTGAGTAGCATGTCATCAACGTATAGAACGATAACCAAAATGTGTCCTTACTCCTCTTCACATAGAGGGTACTCTCTGTTGGACTATTGTAAAAATCATTTGCAACCAAGTATGTATGAATCTTCTCATACCTTACTCTAGGAGCTTGCTTAAGGCCATAAAGAGCCTTTTTCAACCTGCATACTTTAGACTCTTCTCCTTTCATAACAAAACCAGGAGGCTACGATACATACACCTCCTCATGTAAATCACTATTCAAGAATGCAGTCTGAATGTCCAATTGATGTACATTCCACCCGTGATGTGATGCCAAAGCAATGAGGCACCTAATGGTAGTCATACGAGATGTGGGTGCAGCAAAGGTCTCATCATAATCAATGCTCTTTTGCAGGGCATACCCCTTTGCAACAAGTCTGGCCTTGTAGCAATCAATGCTACCATCTACTTTACGTTTTAACTTGTAAACCCACTTAGTACCAATGGCCTTCTTGCCATGAGGTAAATTTGTCAAATACCAGGTGTAGTTTTTGAGTATAGAGTTATATTCATCCTGCATAATGATTATCATCCTGCATAGCATGCATCCAATGATTATCATCCTGCATAGCATGCATCCAATGATTATCATCCTCTGCTTCCTCAAAGGAAATAGGTTCCTCCTCATTACATAAAGTAGAAATGAGAACATGATCCACATGAGAATAATCTATATGATGAGAACCTGCACGAGTTCTTCTAGGTAAAGGAGCTGCCAACTTGCTATCCCTCAATGTCTACACAAGCCATTTTGGCATATGCCTAGATTCTTCTATGGCTGCTCTCTCCTCATCCACTACATCCTCAATAATTGCCTCGTCATCAAAAGGCTGATTTGTAGGCTGATTTTGCACTTGCAAAGGCTGAATTTGAGCACTTGGTTAAGCATTCAATTGCTCTACATATGGCTGCCCTCCATTAAACAAAGTGAAGAGCGAATCAAACATGTCCTTTGAGCATACATTCTATTGCTTTTTTGCATGAAAGCATGGGCTAAACTGAGTTTTTGACAAAAACAACATCTCTATTTACCAAAATCTGCTTTGAGGCTGGATGGTAGAGTCTATATCCCTTGCTTTCTAAAATGTATTCCACAAATATGCATTTAACTGCCTTATCAAGCTTACTGCATTGTTGCTCAGGCACAAGAGTATAAACAAGACAACTAGAAACATGCAAATGAGCCACATAAGTCTTCCTGCCATGCCAAGCTTCATATAAGGAGTTTTAGACTGCAAGGCCTTGGTAGGGCATTTGTTCAACACATAGTTACCTCTAACCAAAAACCATGAGATAAATCTTGGGCTTTCACCATACATCATACCATCTCCATGAGAGACCTGTTCTTCCTCTCAGCTACATCATTTTAATGAGGTGTGCATGGCACTGTACATTGATGCTTTATGCCTTTTTTAGCCATATATGCATGAAATTCCTTGGACATATACTCCCTCCCCCCCGGATCTAAAACAAAGGGTGTTAACTTTTGGCATTCACATTCATTTTCAGCCATGGATACGAAGTGCCTAAAGCACATAAAAACCTATGACTTCTGCTTTAATGGATACATCCAACTATATCTAGAGTAATCATCAATAAAAGCGACGAAGTAGAGCTATCGCCCAATAGGTGGTGTCATCATAGGACCACATACATCACTATGTATAAGCTATAATTTCTTAATAGCTCTCACAGTTCCATCCGTTGAAAGTTATGCCGGTTGCATTTTACCAAGAATACACCCCTAACATACATGTCTAGTAGGGGTCTCAAGAGTTGGCAACTCAGAAACCATATCATGCCTTTGAAGGCATAACAAACTGCCATAATTCAGATGGCCAAATCATGCATGCCATAATTCTGCATCACTTATAGCACGAGTCGTAGACCGAGCAAGCATCATGCTGCAACAACTTCTCAAATACATCCATCTTGTATAGGTCATGAAACAAGGTATCTGAGGTAATGATAGAATAACCATCATTTCTATTTTGAACTGTACATCTGTCATCCATAAATTTCCCCGTCAAGCTTGAAACTGACAGCAAGTTCTTCTTAATGCTTGGCACATATAAAACTTTAGAAAGAGTAAATGCGTCCCCATTTGCAGCAGTGAGCACAACTCTACCAACTCCTTTGACAGGATATGAGGAACCATTTGCACATGTGATGGTTCCTGCACTTGGGACAGATTCCAGAGACTCGAACAAATTTTTGTGAAGTAATGTGCATGCTAGCACCGCTATCAAAGTACCAAGCATTCGATTTTGCCATTGATATAAATACATCATAAACAGAAGGGACATAACTACAATGTACAGTCCATGCCCAATCATCTTGAGTAAAACTTGCAGATTCCTTCTTCTCTGCACTTGGTGCAGATGCATCAGCCACACCCATGCCTGATTCTTTCTTTTTCTCCTTCTCTAGCCTTTTCTTGCACTCATGTATGTAGTCCCCTGGTTTCCTGCAATAGTGTCACTTGCCCTTCCTTTTAGGCTTATCACCTTCTTTCTCTGCATCCTTACCTGAGGATTGTGATTTTGGCTTATAGACACCATGTGAAGAAGCTTTACTTTTGCCTTTCTAATTGGCAATAAAAGCTTGGTCACCAACTCGCATAACAGATCTGTTTTCCCTAGACTGCTCTTCTTGTTGCAAGAGTACTGAAACTAGCTCATCAAATGGAAGGGCATTTGGATTTCTCTTCATCACATGAGTCGAAGGGTAGAGGCAAAACTCTGATAAAAATCTGGCAATGCATTGAGAACTGTGGGCACCAATGTACTATCAGGATATATCTCATCCATACTAGCAAGTTGCTCCTTAAAATCTTTGATCTTGGTCAAGAATCTGTCCATTGAGTCTCCCTCATTCATGTGCTTAGACTCCAACTGTTTGCGTAGATATGCAACATGTGCTTCATTGCGCACCTGGTATAATGTAGCAAGTGCATCCCATGCCTATTTTACAATGCACACACACAAGATAGAGAAGATTGAGAGCACACAAACTCACTAGATTAGAATAGACAAATGTGTGCCATATACAAAAGATAAGTACACACCCCAAAATGAATAGATAAGAGGGTGTACATACGCACGGGGGAAAAAACCTCCTACAGCGAGGGAAAAAGTACCCCGGCGGTCCTAAGTGTGTTCACACATCACTACCATATAATGCCACAGGGATTTACTAGAATGGGTAATTGATGCAGAAATAGTGCAAGAAATGTCATTAAGAGTTCAGAACAGTATGTGGAGTAGAGAGCGAGTTCGCTAGAAGATCCTTACTAGGCTAGAGTGATGGAGCATCGTTTGCACCCGTGCTCCAAGTTCAGTAGGAGGGAATGCCACATGCGTACTCTCTTGAGTGTGATGTGGACATGCTTCTAACCATTGGCCGGCTTAGTGGTCTAGTGCGTGGCTGGATTGATGTGTTTGTAAGGAATATCATGCCAATTCATTGTTTATTATGTAGGCATCCACCAATGTGAACAACTAAGTGTGGACATAGTTATTGGATTATTGTGTGAACTCACTTAGTTGGATATTATTATTAGGGTTTGTATCCAACTCACCAACATTAGACACTATAAATAGTTATTGGGTTATTGTGTGAACTCACTTAGTTGGATATTATTATTAGGGTTGGTAGGGTTGGTAGCCAACTCACCAACATTAGACACTATAAATAGAAGTCTAGGCCTTAGTCATATTTGTTTAGTCACAGTCATCATTGAGTATATCTATTTAGCATTGTATAAGTCAACCATATTCATCATTGATCATCATTGAGTCATCGAGAATGATCACCATTGAGTCATTGAGAACTCAGGAGCAGTGCTACCATTGAGTATCTCTATTCAACATTATATGAACGTCATGTTATTAATACATGGTAGATTGGGTCATCTCTCTTTGCCTTGTATTGAGCATGAAGAAGTAGCAGTTTGTTAGGCATGGGTTTAAGTCTGTGATTAGGTGGTGCTAATAATTGATTGCAAATCAATTCATAAGGAGCACCCATGTTATAGGCAGTTTCAGCTACTAGGTATCTGTCACTTGTCCCTCACCAAGGTGACCCATTTGTTGGTAGATCAGCATTGGTTTAGCAAGCCTGAGCCAGACCAGCTTCCAAACAAACTTTTACACCAAGGTTCTTGCTTTGAGTGAAAGCACTCGTGATGCCACAGAGCTGGAGTTTTGTATAGACAATTGCGGGTGGCCTTGAATTAGGATGATGGAGCGGCTGCTCTGCCATGGAGCCCCTTTTGAAGGATGGAGCCAAAGGTGTCTTGCAATTGTGGAAAAGGGGAACAAACTACATAGTAACATGGTGGGTTAGCTATAAAGGCAACTGGGGGACAAAAGAGGTAGACTGGAATGGGATGCGGGCCAGTGTTAGAAAAAAACCGTCCTTTAGTGTAATTTTCATGGCTCAAATTCAGAAAAATTGATTATAATTTTTCCTGGTCTTGAGTTTAAAGATTCAAATTTTTGAAGCTTTAGTTTTAAAACTGATAAATCTATTCATTTTTTCAATAAAAATCGGTCAGTGGGCTTGAAGGTCATCCTTTTTTTAAATTGTTTATAAAAAAAGTTTATTTTTGACACTGATGAGGGCATATATGGGTAAAGAAGGGGAACAAGGGAGCCAAGTGTAGGGAAAAATGGGGATGTGCTTTGGCCACCTACCATGGGTAGGATGGGGGATCCGTGTGACGAGAGAAATATAATAAGAGGAAGGGGGGCGAACAACAGCATAGCTCCATCTTGGCACAAGATTGGTTTGGAAGAGAGGAGTGTCTAGAAGATCATCCTTAGTGGTGGTTGGCCACTCAAGATTCTTGACAAATGGTCAATTCTTATTACATGCATTGATCTTTTTTCTTAGAAGTAGTGAAATCAAAGTCAAGATAAACCAATAGCCACCTTGTGATTCATCTTGTGGTGCACGGTTTGTTCATGAGATGGAGCAAGGGTTGGTGGTGAATATAGAACACAAACTTGTTTTTTGATAAATAATGGGCGAAACTTCTTCATACCATCGACAATGCTTCTCTCTTAGTGGTTGTATTGTTCTTTTCAAGCTCATTCACTCAATTGTCTACTAGCATAGTAGACTGGAAAATCCATGTTTTTTTCTCCTGGTTGAGCTAATATGCATCCTATGGCATAAGCCAGTGTGTCAATATGCACATGGAAAATAACGTCCCACTTTGGCGCTCTCAAAATTGGAGCTGAGCTCAAAGCTTATTCATTCAATTGTCTACTAGCATAGCAGACTAAAAAATCCATGTTTTTTTCTCTTGGTTGAGCTAATATGCATCCTATGGCGTAAGCCAATGCATCAATATGCACATGGAAAATAACATCCCACTTTAATGCTCTCAAAATTACAGTTGAGATCAAAGCTTGTTTTAGCTTGTGGAATGCTTCCTTGCACATTCTTGACTCCACACAAAAAATACCAATAGGGTATATAAAGGTCTAGCAATCTCCACATACATGAATATGAATCTCCTATAATACCTCGTGTGCCACATAAATCTCTAGATAGCCTTCTAGCTTTCTGGTCTTTTGAGTTTTATAATAAATTGGATCTTTCCTTTGTCTCTGGTTATTACATTTTTTGACATCACATGCCCTAAGATTCTTCCATGCCTAACTATGAATTTATACTTCTTTGGGTTCACGCATAGCCTATAGTATTTGCATCTTTTAAATGTTGGAAAGCATGGTGGGCGAGTGCATAGAGAGAGAGAGAGAGAGAGAGAGAGAGAGAGAGAGAGAGAGAGAGAGAGAGAGAGAGAGAGAGAGAGATGTAGTGGAACTTAAGACAGCAAGAGATTGCAACTTAAGAGAGCAAGAGATTGCACCACTCAAATGATACTTTCATGTTATGAGAAGAACCACTTAAGTACATACTTTTATAGGCACCTAGGCCTTATATTTGACCCTTAGATAGAGGTGGTTCACACCTAATGTGTTCACACCACTAAGACTCATATAATTCCAACACCTCCCCTCGAGCAAAGGTGGTGAGACCCAAACACAAAAGAAGCAAACAATCTCCAACTCCATCACATCACTATAGAGAGGCAACCTAGCCATGCACACATCCTATGCCATAACTATTCCCTCGATTAGCTTATGATCGAAAAGCTGAGATTATTACTTAGTCACCCCCTCACTCCTCATAAAAAAAAGACTAGAAAAAGAAGGGTTTAGAAAGCCCAATTATCATCAACATCCTCTTGAAGAGTGAGGCTCATTGACTTGGACTCTTGCAGCATGAATTGATTTTTCATAAGTATCTTTTTCTTCCATTAGAATGTCATCGTTTGCAAGCTTTGAAATGCATACTCATGTGTGTTGATGATTCCCCTTACGTTTCTAATTTGCAGCTTCCCATCTTGCTTGCATTAATGGCCTTTAGGTTGTAGCCAACATGGCGATTTATAAAAACTCTTGAATAGAATCTATTGTAGAAATTGTTAAAAGAAATGTGTATATTATCTTAAGAGTCGGAATATTCGTTGTTGTAGGAGTATTTTTCTTTGCCGTATCGATCATATTTATCCCAATTGATATATTGTTTGGCTTCCATGGACAATTCGATGCGATATGTCCAATCTCGTTGTACCTGAAACACTTCTTTGAATCATCTAATCATCAACCTTGGTATCAATACCTATGTTATTGCCATGGTGTCATTGCTTCCTTTGGAATGCCATTTTTCTTTTCTCAATTTAAGGCCGAGGAAATAGCGAAGCTAAGAGAGTGCATTCGAAACATGTTCACTTCTGATCGAATTGTGGGTTTCAACCCTGTGTAACAAGATATGCCAAAATCTATCCACATAAGCAGATATATTCTCTTTCTAAAGCTATCAAAAGAAGGACCATTGTTGTTTAGCTCTAGCTTTGTACTGAGAGAGGGTAAGAAATCCTTCTTGATGAGCTTCTGAAATCTCTTCTAGTTACGTTCTACCATAATGCTGCATTGTCCACTAAATGATTCGTAGCACACTCGATTTTATCCTTCTCAAAGAATTTCTCCCTCGAAAAGTAATCATCAAGTTGACTAAGCCGTGTAAGTATTGTGCACGCATCTTTCTTTCCATCAAAATTTTGAAAGGTAAAAGCTTACCAGGCTAATTTTGGTTTCTTTTCTAAACTCCTGAGCTTTAAGAGTAGCTTGCATAGTTCTTTGAATTTGGTCACCATCGGAGTTTGAAGATGTATTACTAGTAGCTTTAAGAGTAGCTTGCATAGTTCTTTGAATTTGGTCACCATCGGAGTCTGAAGATGTATTACTAGTACCTCTATGTCTCTTCTTGCGGGATGACCTATCCTCTAGATCTATTCTCAACTAGAATTTGGTTTTGGAGTGACTGAATTTGCTCTTAAATGGTTCGAGGTAGAGGATTCATGATGAAAGAGAGATGTAGATAGATAAAAGGCGCAGATTTTAAATGTAGAAATGAAAATTGCTGAAATAATAATAATACTTAGCATTCACCCACAATTTGTAAGAAGTCGAAAGCTCATTCAACTCGTGCTGTGAGAAGAAAAATCCACAAGTGTTAGGAGATCGTCGAGTAGTATCAAAGTGGCTATATACTCACCATAGAAAACTCAAGAGACCTTGCCTTTGAACTCTTCTAATAGTTGTAATGCTTGTTCTTTGCCATTGGGAGTGCTCTCTACAAGTGTTTACCTTTGGTAATGCCTGAAAATGCTTGCAAAAGACTTTCCAATTTTTCAAAAGGTGAACACATGTTTTTCTTCCCCCCCCCCCCCCCCCCCCCACCCTTTTTTTGGTTTTTTTTGCATATGATAAGCCAATGAGCAACTTGAAGCTTAAGGGAATATAAGCTTTTTAGAGATTATGGAATAAATAAGCCTTTTAATAAGCTTTAAAGCTTAAGCTTGTGGTAGAAACTCATGAAGAGAAAGCAAAGAGAAGAGATGGCAGCCAACGCTGAGATAAAGGGAAAGAAAAAGAAAAAAAAAAGGCAGGGCGGCTAGCACAAAACGAAGAGAATGGAACGGTGATGGCCAGTAGCGCAAAGGGGAAGAGAGGGATTAAAAAAACAAAGAAAAAATGCCAAACAAAAATCTTGGAGAGAAAATTTCAAAAAAATAACAGCAGGCGGACTCTGAGAGAGAGAAAAAGGAAAATCCACCATAGCTCGAATTTGCGGAGCGCCGGGCGATTAATGGAGGTAGAAGAAGAAAATTAATTAAAGCTTTATTTCATCCCTTTGAATGCTTGAAGATTAATCAAAAGATTAATGGCATGAAACAAGGCGATTTCTCTCCTTTACTCAAAATTGGCTTAAAAGCCCACCATAGCCATTGATTATGCAATTTTGATTCTCATTAGCCAAACAATTATTCGGTTCGCCAATGATGACAAGGATGAGATAGAGGATTACGATGCTGACAGCACTATTGATAATAGCATTCCCGACGTTAGATACGACCCCGACCAGTGCCATGGGTTTAGCAATCTGAAAAGTGAGCTTGAGCCTCCTTCAATTGCAATTGCTGATTCCATCCATAATGTCTCATCATGGAGAGGTTAAGTGGTTTTGGGAGTAGAGGTGACATGAATTGCAACAAGCCTTTGACATCCAATGGTCCACAAAGTTCCCATAAACCATTCAACTTTTGTCCAAGAGTCCTTAAGCTTTTGCCTTCTTCATCCTCTATATTTTTGTGAGCTTCTCCCTTTTCTTTAAGTACAAGTACCCATAGCTCTCATGCCACTATAACGGGACCTCATGTACTTCTTGAAGAATTAATCAAACTCACATACACATCAAGGAACAAAGCATAGACTTGAATCAAATTGACATGAGGTAGAGTAAACATCACCATCAACAAACTATTGGATGAATCTCCCCCCTCATGCGTGCATCTCCACTTTTACGACATGAGTATTTTGAGAATTGTATTCAAAATATAGCCCAAGGAGCTAATAATAGTCGTGCGTACAAAATAGGACTTTGTTTTTCCACTTTTGGAGTACTACAACTTTGTTTCCCTGAGTCGTCTGTCGTTCAAACCTTCAGAAAGTAGCCCAAATATGGCTCGTCGTCGTTTTCGCGCTGTTTTTTGTGATTTTTTACTGTTTTTGCCTCGATTTTGGGGTCAAATTTTGAGGCTGCTGGTCGGAAGCCATCTAAGTGTAAAATGATAAAAGCTCATCTAACACACGTGCTAATAATATAGCAATGCCACACACAAACACGCATAAATAATACGTATAATCATTTGGCACATGGCCAACAAAATAACTTATATAAAATAGTAATAATCTGAGATGATATAGACAAGATCCTCCATTTGTGACACACACACTGCTCTCATCACCTATCCCACAAACATAAACACACTAGTTGTTTCAATGAATTGCTATCTCAAAATTAATCCCAATATGAAATGTTGATAGGCATAAACACAACATACACTCACCACTTTTTACACTTCAATGAGAGTATTATTATACACATCATTTACCATGGCGTGTCTCCATTTAGCCAAAGGGTGGACATTATGTAGCATAAACTCCATACCTTACACCCCAAGTACGCTTTTAAACCTATGAGAAGCTTCCCTGTATCCAATGCCTTCATGAAGATGTAAGTCCTTTGTGTGCTGATAAAAATTAAATCCACAGTACATGCTAGAATATTCTCCCTTACGAAATGCTAATGCACCTCAATGTGCTTCATTCTAGCATGATACATTGGGTTACTGATGTTGCTCATGTTATCACAAAATAAATGTTATCACAAAATAAATGTTAATTGCCTTATCATGGGCTTACCCTCCCATATTTACAAGTAGTTTCTACAACTAAGCTATTGCACATGTCATGATAGTAGCACCTTTGAACTCGATAAAGAAACTATTGGCTGCTTCTTCTTATTTCTCCAACTAATAGCAGCACTCATAAAAGAGAACAAAAAGCTGCAAATCTCATGTTTAACACACTACTAGCCCAATCTACATCTATGCTTATCATGGGCTTACCCTCCTATATTTACAAGTAGTTTCTATAACCAAGTCATTACACATGTCACCATAGTAGCACCTCTGTACTCGATAAAGAAACTATTGGTTTCGTCTTCTTGTTTTTCTAGGTAATAGCAGCACTCCAACAAAAGCTACTAGTAGCAGATCTCATGTCTAACACACTCCTAGCCCAATCTACATCTATGTACCCATGTACATGTTTCTGTATCCATAATGCATTGTGGACTTAATGTACGGGGGTATGGCTTCCTCAACGGCTTGCATAAATTGACTCGCCAATAGCTCAAATCTAGACTGGCAATAGTTATGCAAATCAAAATACCAACTATACACATGTACATAGGAGGGTCCACCTATATCTGTAGACAATCTTGTGCTCCAATAGCAATGAGATTGGCATGCACCTTGTCGTTTCATACTTGGATAGCGTGTCCAAAGTGTAGTGCCTCTGCAAAAGCCAAATCCCATCATGTAATTTAATCACCTCAAACCCAAGAAGTATCATAGCTCACCCCAATCTTTCATTTCAAACTCTTCTTAAAAGAAGCATCTTTACCTCATGATGAATACCATCATCTCTATCGCATGTGACATCTAAGTCATCAACATAGATGACCACTAGCAATCCCCATGTGAGTCTTTCTCACATAAAGCGAGAAATTACGTTAGATATATAAAATCCAATAGCGATAAGATACTCCCTATCTTGTGTAAACACACTTTAGGTGCCAGACAAGGCTTTACACAGTGTGCAAACAGGGTACTTGGAATAAGGGTATCTTCTCTAAGGTTGTATAACACATGCAGGGAATGAGAGTATCTTCTCTAAGTTTTCTAAAAGGTATTACAAGCCTTCCAAAAGCCTACAATTGGAATTGGTAATGGTTAGCACATTCGCGATGCCTTTCATGTGAGCTCATTAGTTCGAATGTGTGTCATAACTTTCACAACTTTGTGTATATGTCTCGTGTCTCCTATTGATTATATGGGGCCGATATAAACGTTTTAACTTTCACAGCTTCTTGTATACATCTCATGTCTCCTATTGATTATATGGGGCCGATGTGAACGTTTTAACCTCAGTATATGGGGCCTTGTGTGACTAGGATGGTTGCAATATCCTTAGACATTGCTTAAATTTATATGCATGTGATGCAACGCACCCTAAGTCCTCAAGAGAGGCCACCCACTCTAAATGATTAATTTAATGGGTTAATTTTAATAGTTTTATGCACATGTCCGTCGAGATACCACTACTCGTCGAGATACCACTACTCGCTAGCGCTGCCTATGTTGGCCGTCTCCGCATGAGCATCTCCACCAGAGCGGAGCCGCCAACCAACTACGCATTGTTGGTGTGCGCCTTCATTTTTTCCTTTTGCATCAAAATCGAAGCTCTTGCATACATCCAAATTTGGGGGTTTTCAAAATTAGGGCAATAATTGCTTAATTAAAGCCTATCTATCGAAATTTGGGGGTTTTCAAAATTAGGGCAATAATTGCCTAACTAAAGCCTACAGCATATCAAAAATTGGGCTTTTTTTGAAATCTCTACCCTACATTGACATTTGAAGGGCTCTTAGAATTTCTTGGGGGCTCTCTTTCTTCAGCATTCACCCATCATGGATCTACAAAGGAGCATCATTGCTATTAAGAAGTTTAATGGAGCAAACTTCCCCATGTGGCATACCAAGATCCGACCTCTAATGATGTGATGAAGGAGTGTGGAACATCATCAAAGGATCAGAGAAGAAACCTGAAGAAGATGACCAGAAAATCCAAAATATGGTAGGACAAGAATGACAAAGCAATGCCGTTGATCGGTTTAAGGCTTGCTAACACCCTCAATCATCATGTGAACTTCAACAAGATAGCCCAAGAGGTGTGGGACAAATTGGAGAATCTCTTCGGCAATAAAACCAACTCCTCAAAGGTATTTCTCAAACAAAAGTTTTTTGGACTGAAGTTGAAAGAAAATGATACTTTGAGAGAACATTTGAGCACTTTAGGCTCTCTTCTTCAACAACTTACTGCTTTCAAGGCAAAAGTTGATAAAGATGATTAGAAAGCAGTCCTTAAAAGCATTGAAGGCATTACAAAATACAATGAGGTTCTAGCAGTACTAAGGGTGGCCAAAGAGATGGCATATGATGAGATGGTAGCAATTCTCATTGATGAAAACCAACGCATCACATAACAAGCTTAAGTCATGCTTGAGTCGAAGAAAATGTTCTTTTTAAAGATGAAAGGCAAAAAGGAAGGTTGAGCCTTCAGTGTACTTATTGCAAAAAGCTTGTACATACGGAAGACAAGTACTTCAAGAAGACGGCCAAGGTGCAATCCAATGAGCATGTAAACCTAGTTGCAAAAGAAGAAGAAGAAGACCAAGACGAAGCTATAGGCAGAGTTTACTTCTATTGCTGACAAGGCTCTTACGTGATGACTAATCTTTCTCTTAATGAGGAAGATTACGATTGGTTTCCTAAAGTATTTATTTTATGGGTCAAGGGTTATTTGCCCGAGTAGTCTCCCAAAATATGATAAATAATCTGTGTGTTTTCTTTTTTAAAGTCTTAATGTTATAAAAGGCTCCATCATTCTCTACATATCCTTGTTTAGAGTCAGGGGGGATTGCTTTTGGGTAGACTGATGTAGGCACCACCATAAGTGGTCAAGCTCTTATATTTAGCTTGACATGAGAGTTCATGTGTTGGCACACTGTGATCTTTTGTATCACATGTTGCAGTCTTGAGCCCAAATCACCATAGTTATTGAAGGTCTTCTCAGATCACTCCACCTTCACTTCGAAGGGGGGTTTACTTTTTGGAGTCTTATGTGTGAGCAAGCTCTTAGAAGGCTAAGTGTGCTAGTAGCGTGTGAACCCGGCTCATAGTGGTTCAATAAATATTTAGATATTTTATACCTGGTTGACATAAGTAATGATGTTATCTAGAAGAACCTTCTAGGCTATAAAAGCATTGTACTTGGTGAAGCATACACATCAATCTAATTAAGCGATCATTGAGTCGTGCAATCATTATTCCCTCTCAACCACTCTCTCTCTTCTCTCTCTCTACACACATAGTTAACATGAAGGAGCTCCACCCACCTTAGTCTTCTCTCTTTGCTCTCCATCTATATATACATTATAGGGCTTCGTTTGCTAGAAGACACGTAGCGAAGTTTTTAGCTCTCTTAGTAGACTAGCCTTGGGAATTCAAACTTTACTTCATCAGTGTTGTCAGTTAGGTGGCAGTCAAGAACGAGTAGTCGGAGAGAGGTTGGGACCTTGATTTGTGTTATTTTTGTCTCTTTTCAAATTCAACAAACAAATAGACTACGGTAGCTTTCGACCCCTCTCTCACTCTTGGGCCCGATTACCCTCCACCCCCCGCCTCCTTACAATCACTCTTCTCTCTCAGGCGCATGAATGGAATGCTCTTTGCCCTCGTAGGGGCGAAACAAGCTCAACTTTGCATCGCCCCCTTACCCCATGGGAGTTTCTAGGTGCTCTCCACATGTGGGCATTGTTGGAAATCCGGCTACTCTATTGTCTTGCAGCATTGTTGTTGCTGGAGGCGTCGACGAAGAAGATGATGATCAGCTTGCCGTAGAGATGTATGGCGGGGTGGACCAGCGGTGGCAGTGTTGCCCCTCTCTACCGGAGCCTCTCCATTGGCAGAGCGTGTACTCTGCCGATCTGCTACTTCGATATGGTGAGGAAGATGTGGGCGTCTGCCAAGTGCGGCCGAGGGGGGGCATATTTTGGCACCTGTGGCGTGTGAGGGTGAGGGGCCGCTCGCAGTGGTGCTCTGTACTGGCAGATGCGTGAAACTTTTGAAGGTGGATGAAGCGAGCATGGAGACGTGTTCAACGGTCAACAGAGCTCAAAATGGCTGCCAAGGCTGGGGAATGCCATCAATTCGACGTTGTCCTCGGTACTCTATGAGCCGGACGCCACTGCCCGGTAGTCGTTTCGTCACCCAAGCTGCCACGACAATACCAAGGGTGTACCACTCCATGGAGAATTACTGGATGACAGAGTGCTAATCGCCAGCTCATCAGTTCTACATGTTCACCCCAGCAACTTCCCAACCGAGCTGAGGGTGGAGGCATTCTCTTGCAGCTTTCCTTTGATTTGATTTTGCTTGATCTAACCTTAGGCTAAATATTACATCAACATCACAAGCATTCGGCTTGCCCTCTATGCACCAGCGAGGGACAAAGCCCCCAAAAATAATATGTTAGTGCTGGATTTCATCAAAACTATCGCTGACATGACTGTACATAAGCCCGTTGGCTTACCACTAGATGCAGGGCTGGGAGTAGTGAAGGAGGAGGTTTGAGTGGTCTCTGGATGGTGGGGTGTATGAAGAAGACAGACCCTCTAGTGTTTGGAGATGACTCGAAAGAAGGTGGAGAGTACAATGGATGACTTACGGAGGGCTTTTTGCTGCTATCGAATGAGGGTGGTGTGTAGGAGAGGACGAGGGGTATTTATCACCCTCAATGGCGTAGGAGCTTCACAAGCTCTTCCACCACCCCCAAGTGATCTACCTCAATGTTGAGCCCTCTCCATGTGTGTTCTCTTCTAGGGTTTGTGTGAGTGTGTGTGTGCTTGCAAGCTTAAGTTTTGTTCTCTCCTACATCTTTTCATGGTATCAGAGCTTGGTTCATGCTAAGAGCTAAGTGGCAAGCAAGAGAAGCACAGGAAGCAGTACAAGGGTAAGAGGTTCATCTACTCTTCCTCCTTTGTGCTAGCTACTACACCCTTGTTGGGAGCTCTTCGGGAGGCGCCGGTAAATGAACTCCAATTGAGGAGCTTTCTTTGCGGCGGCGAGAGCGGAGCTTAGGACAACTATACTGTCCTTTGGAAAATTTTTGGACTGAAAACGCGTTTCGACCGCGTCTGGACCTCTATTTTTCAGTTCGCAGGCGTTCACGGGCACTACCGGGGTAAGTTTCGATTCTCTGCAGAACTCTGCTTTGGGAACTGCAGGAAGGGTGATTTTCAAATGGTTCAGGAGTTGCAGATACAAACATTTGGCATAAGAGAATTGGGCATGTAAATGTGCAAAGAATGCAATCTATGCAGATTAACGAAATTGTGATAGGGCTGCCTAAGTTTAGGGTTGAAGGTATGCAGAAAGTATATGAAGCATATCAATTTGGAAAGCAAACAAAGTACGTATTTCTACATGACGGAAATGTGAGCAGGAATGTACTAGATGTTATGCATTCAGATGTATGGGGTCTTGCAAAAACTATGTCCATGGGTGGCTGTATTATATAGCATTCATTGATGACCACACGAGGAAAGTGTGGGTGTATTTCATGAAGGAGAAGAGTGAAGTTTTCACTCATTTTCAGAATTTCAGAGTGATGATTGAAAAGCAGATAGGGAAGCATGTAAAGTGCCTAAGGTCAGATAGAGGGGGAGAGTACTTCTCCAATGAGTTCTCTGATTTCTTACGGAAGAATGGCATTCAGAGACAGTTTACATGTAGATAAACTCCGCAGCAAAATGGAGTTGTTGACTAGTCCACATCTACCCACTCCTCTTAGCGTGTTCACATTATGGACCGCTTGTATATACTCTATTATGTGTGTTAGTCACTTTATCTTCTTTGTAGACATCTTTTGTTGTGTGAAGAAGAAGAAGAATCTTCAGCCTCTAACCTTTGTGTTCTCTTCTAGGGTTTGTGTGAGTGTGTGTGTGTTCTTGCAAGAGATCAAGCTCTCTTCTCCCCTGCATCTTTTCAAGTACATGGAAAGAAAATATGTAGGCCTTAATAAAGTCCACGTTATATGTCAGAAGTTGCATGTGTTAGGTGTATGTAGTTCTTAGTTTCAAGGCTCTAGCTTCCTTCTCTTTTCTTTAAATGTCAGTTTGATACATGGTATGACTTAGTTTTCATTGTGGTGTCATCTATGTGCTTAATTGAATTTTTGGATGTTAAGGCTCCATTCCTTGGTACTAGATCAAATACCAAATATTTTGGAACACGTATTGGGAACTAATCCTTTTCAAGAAAGATGTAGCTTAAAAGTATGATATATGTTTCATACTTTTAATTTTAGTAATTGAAGTAGCATAATTTTCTTGAGAATATTTATTTTATTATCCTTTTGAAAGGGCGAGAAATGAATAGGTAAAGTATCTTAGCAACAATATCAACAAGAAAAGAGTTTATAGGAAACATAAAGCAACGGGGTATGTATCTATAAAAGTGTATGTATGTGTGTGTGTGTGTACTTAAATACATACATATATACATATGTGTGTGTGTATCTTTGAAAAGATATACTATGTTTCTCTTTTTTTATATCTTGCTTCTCATATTTTATAATTTTTCCTTTCACGTTTTTGGTCTGTAAGAGTGTGGGGGTGTGTATGTGTGTGTGTGTGTGTGTGTGTGTGTGGGTGTGTGTGTGTGTGTGTGAGAGAGAGAGAGAGAGAGAGAGAGAGAGAGAGAGATTTCACTTTGTGAGTGTGGGTTTTCAGTCTTCTACATCAGCAGTCAGAAAAATCCAAGAACCTTATCCAACTTGACCAGTGAAAACGTTAAACATGATTATATAACAACAAATTTGTATACAATAATCATATTACAAGTAAGTGGAGCCACTGACTCCATTATTTGGAAACTTTTGGTGTAGAGCATAAACCCAAAGATATTTTGAGAGAATAGATCCTATTACCATTCGCTGCTTTTTATAGGTGGAGTCAAGCTGATGCAACCAGTTATCGCCCCCATGAAAGCTCTTCATCGAGGTCGTTCCACTCCTCAGTGCATTAATCGCAACCAGCCATAGTCGGTTAATGCTAAGAATGAATTTCATGTTAGGCGCCATTCCAATACACAGAATGTTAATCCACAATCAGCCATGGCAATAGGCCCCATGAGTATGGGCCTACTGCCTCAAAATATTGTTAGTGAGTTTGTAAAACTCATCTCCAGATAATCGCCTTCTACTTGCCATGAAGGCAAGTAGAAGGCAAGTTTTTTACAAATGATGGATACATTGTTGGGTACTTTATCCAACCCAATCACCATGAATTTGTCAAGTAACGTTTTTATTGAGTGTAAAAAGTCAGGATTAATCCAACAGCCATCTTTTGACAGCCATTTTTTGGGAATCCATTTAATTTTTTTCCATAAATAAGTAAGGCACAACATCTGTAATTGCATTAAGTTGTGAAGACTCCAGTTGGAGTTTACTGGCAATGTTTGCCAGACAATCTAGTATGGCATTGAGCCCCTTCATCCTTTATGCATGCCAAGACATGCTGGCAAGCTTTCTATCGAAATCTCGACATCCTTAGAAGTGGTAGGATTTAAAATCAAAAGAAAGTTATTAGAGTTTGAGATGAGTATGAGATAAGGACTACCTTCAGCATGCACAGCAAAATTGCTGTGAGCCTTGATCTCGCCCTAAAAGTAAAGCCACCTACTTGAAATCTATCAGCTCATTGAGCATAATGATAGTGAGGAGAGCTAGACTTCTAAGGTCAAGAATATCAAGCTAAAGGTTCCATATATCTCCTATTTTAAAGAGATATATACTGCAGTTACAGTGTGTGTTTTCAGTCTTCTATATCAGCAATTAGAAAAATCCAAGAACCTTATCCAACTTGACCAGTGAAAACGTTAAATATGATTATATAACAACAGATTTGTATACAATAATCATGTTACAAGTAAGTGGAGCCACTGTTTCCATTATTTGGAAACTTTTGGTGTAGAGCATAAACCCAAAGATATTTTGAGACAATAGATCATGTTACCATTTCTTGCTTTTTATAGGTGGAGTCAAGCTGATGCAGCTGATTATCGCCATGAAAGCTCTTTATCGAGGTCGTTCCACTTCTCAGTGTATTAATCGTAACCACCCATAGCCGGTAAATGCTTAGAATGAATTTCATGTTAGGCGCCATTCCAATACAGAGAATATTAATCCATAATTAGCCATGACTAGCTAATGCTCAGAGTGAATGAATGTCAAGCGAGCAGAAATCACATGCAAGGTATAAGAGATATGATTTAGGTAGTTGTACGTGTATGAATAATACCCTACTTTTAGGTGTTTGTGTGAAACCGTACCCTACCCGTTCACACCAATAACAAGAGATTTACCCTAGATGAGAGTAAGTGTGTGTGTGTGTGTGTGTGTGTGTATGTATGTGTGTAAGTGAAAAGTAGAGAGATTATTCATGTGAGTTTTATGATAGATGTGTGTGTGTGTGTGTGTGTGTGTAACTGCAAAGTAGAGAGATTATTTATGTGAGTTTTATGATAGATGAGGAGTGGTGTGTGTGTGTGTGTGTGTTTGGCGCGCATGTAAGGCAAGCAAAAACACATGTTTACCAAACATACAAACATATACACAAACATATATATGTATATATGTAAATATACATTCAAAGAAAAGTAAGTGCTTTAGGAGCTTCTACATGGATATATATGGCAAGCATGGTGTGTTCTTATATAGGTTGCCAAGTTGAGGACCATGAGGCCCAATGGGCTTCAAATATAAGGCCTATCTCTACTCCCCCCGAGGATGAGTCTGTGTTTTTATGCATACAAGAATACTCTTGCCCGTCAGAGCCAGGTCTTGCCACTAGTCATTATCAACAAGAGAAAGAGAACAGATTTGCAAACGAGCAGTGGAGCATTGTGGCTTCTTTAAGGAAGGCAGCGAGTCCAACAAGGAATACAATCTTGGAATGTTGCAATAACACTCTCTTTGGCATCACAAACTTGATATTTTACCTACAGTAGCCTGCCCACAATATGGCCATCAATGAGGGCACTTGGTTCAAGGAAGGTGGTCTCTGAACATTGTCCACGTGCATGGAGCTAACTTGACGAATCTGTGTGTCATCACAGACCAGATGACAGAAAGCCTAGTTCCCAAGACAGCTACCCTCATAAAAAGTAGGGAGAAGCCAAAAGCTTGGCCATGAAAGATACACATCAGCTCTCAAAAAGAAGAGCAGCACCACATTAGTACCACGAGGTCCAAGAGTGTCTTCACAGACTAGATGACAAAAAACCTAGTTCCCAACACAGCTACCCTCATAAAAAGTGGGAAGAAGCTAAAGGCTTGGCCATGAAAGATATTTACATCAGCTCTCAAAAAGAAGAGCAGCACCACATTAGTACCACGAGGTTTAAAGTACGTTTTAATGTTGGGATAAGCATCAGTCCAGGTGTTCATTGTGAGAGGAGATAAAAGATAATGGGTTCTATAAGATTCTTTGCAGAGAAACGGAAACAGAAGTCTCCACCGTTGGAGACGCTGCTCTCACCTTCCCCAGTGGAATCCTGCTGCTTAGGGGGTTTTGGATCTAACCCTGTGAATTATATTTTATCTTTTACAAGGATGGTTGTCTTAAGGTGATTCTTTCTGTTTAGGTCTCTGTGGAGGCCTTCAGGTTCTTTGCTTTCCCCTCTCTACTAGGTTAGGGTTGGCCAAATAATGTTTTAGAGAAGATCAAGTTTGGTTTTGGGGGATGCCAAAGCCAAATCTCAAAATCTCAGGTCTGGATAAAATTGTTGGTGTCTGATCAAACACTCAAGTTGGTAGGGATTGGAGAGGAAAGAAAATCCATGCTAATAAGCTCATTAGACTTCCCCAAACACCTGAGGTAACAATGCAATTCCATGAGGTGGCATACAAGGATTCAATAAAGCACAAATGAACCAATTCACTTCCATCCTCCTCATATGAGTACACCTCATCTGTTTCTCTATCATTCTGACATGATCGTTTTAAGTGAAGGGCACATTGGCTCTCAAGTTACACTACCATTACCAGTAGTCTCTACAAGCACAATTTCCTTCCTCGAAAAAATGAAACCGAATTGCATCTTTCACAAGAATTCTTCGCTGCTCTATCTTTGATATAAGTGCCGTTGCTTCATGGCAGTCATTACAAACCCTCATATTTTTGACAACATGTATGGGTGTCCCCTTGGGTGTACTAATTAGGGCACACACTACAGCCAACTTCTCATTGTGCCCACATAACACATCTTCCTTTGCATCATTGCATATGTCTTGAGACACCCAATGCAAACCTTCCTCCTCCAATTTGAGAGAGAGATCTTCTAGCTTCGCATAAATATTTTTGCTTTCGTAATGCTTTTTATCCCCAACCAAAAATGAATGCACAACACCATTGTCATCAGTCCACCAACAATGTCCTATCTTTTTCCATGCTTGTTTTTCCAACCTTAACGCCTCCACCTTCTTTGCGTCCTCTTGCATGCCTGCATCAGCATAGATGTTAGACATACAGACATAAGCTGCAGGATTCCTTTCATCCAATTGCACTGCATGTTCAAAGGCTTGTCTTCCAATCTCCACATTGCTCCACTTTCGACAGGCACCCAACACAGTATGCCACACCACAAGATCAGGCAGGAAATGCATCTTCTTGATCACTGCTACTGCCTTCTCTAATTGGCCTGCCCGGCACAGGAGATCAACCATGCAAGTGTGGTGCTCAAAAGTTGGGATGATGTCATAGTCTTTGCTCATGGCCTCAAAATATGCCTGGCCCTTGTCCACTAGACCTGTGTGACTGCATGCATTGAGCACACTAACGAATGTGACCAGATTTGGCTTTATACCTTCTCCTATCATTTTGTCAAAGATATTGAAAACATTTTCACTCTCTCCAAGCTGAGCATAACCTGCAATTAGTGCAGTCCACGAGACTAGGTCTCGAACTAGAAGCTTGTCAAACACTTCCTGTGCTTTAGTAAGCGAGCCACATTTTGCATACATATCGACCAATGCATTGCCAACAGCGGGGTCTATTTCCAATAACCTGTCTCTAGCAATCGCAGCATGTATTTCTTGGCCCTTTCCTGTGGCTCCTATGCTGCCACAAGCTTTCAAGCTGCAAACAAATGTGACAACATCCGGATTAAAGCCCTCCAGTTGCATCTGATCAAAACAGTTCAATGCTTCCTCGCCACACTCATGTTGGGCATATCCGGCAAGTAGTGCATTCCAAGAGACTACGTCTCGAGCTGGAAGCGTATCAAACACTTCCTGTGCTTTTGCAAGCAAGCCACATTTTGCATACATGTCAACCAAAGCGTTTCCAGCAGCAAGATATCTTCCCAGCAACCCTTCTCTTGCAATCTGAGCATGTATTTTCCGACCCTTGTCTGTGGCTCCTATGCTGCCACAAGCTTTTAAGCTGCAAACGAATGTGACAGCATCTGGACAGACGCCCTCTAACTGCATCCGTTCAAAACAGTTCAGTGCTTCCTTACCACACCCATATTGGGCATATCCTGTGATTAATGCATTCCATGAGACTACGTTTCGAGTTGGAAGCGTGTCAAGCACTTCCTGTGCTTTTGCAAGCAAGCCACATTTCGCATACATATCAACCAAAGTGCTGCCAAGAATAGGGTCGCTTTCCAACAACCCTTTTCTGGCAATCTCAGCATGTATTTCTCGGCCCTTGTCTATGGCTCCTATGCTGCCACAAGCTTTCAAGCTGCAAACAAACGTGACAGCATTTGGAGAGACGCCCTCAAGTTGCATCCGTTCAAAACAGTTCAGTGCTTCCTCACCACGCCCATGTTCAGCATATCCTGTAATTAATGCAGTCCATGACACTACGTCTCGAATTGGAAGCTTGTCAAGCACTTCCTGTGCTTTTGCAAACAAGCCACATTTTGCATACATATTGACCAAGGCACTACCAACAACAAGGTCTCTTTCCAACAAACCGTTTCTTGCAATCTGAGCATGTATTTCTCCACCCTTGTCAGTGGCTCCTATGCCGCCACAAGCTTTCAAGGTACAAATAAATGTGACAGCATCTGGAGAGACACCCTCGAGTTGCATCCGTTCAAAACAGTTCAGTGCTTCCTTGCCACAACCGTGTTGGGCATATCCTGCAATTAATGCATTCCAAGAGACTACGTTTCGTGCTGGAAGCTTGTCAAACACTTCTTGTGCTTTTGCAAGGAAGCCACCTTTAGCATACATATCTACCAAGGTGCTGCCAACATGAAGGTCTGTTTCCAACAATCCTTTTCTTGCAATCTCAGTGTGTATTTCTCGTCCCTTGTCCATATCTCCTATGCTGCCACAAGCTTTCAAGCTGCAAACAAAGGTCACGGCATTTGGAGAGACACCATTATGCTGCATTTGTTCAAAACACTTGAGTGCTTCCTCACCACGCCCATGCTTGGCATATCCTGCAATTAATGTATTCCATGATACCACATTTTGAACTGGAAGCTTGTCAAACACTTCCTGTGCTTTTGCAAGTGATCTACATTTAATGTACATATTGACCACTGCATTGCCAACAACAACATCTCTTTCCAGCAATCCGTTTCTGGCAATGTCAGCATGTATTTTGCAGCCTCTTTCCAAATCTTTTAGCTCAGCACAAGCCTTCAGCAGGGCCACAAACGTATATGGGTTTGGATGTACAGAACTATCCTCTTGCATTTTTTGGTACATGATGAGAGCATGATATGACTGCCCACATCTAATATAGCCTGTGATGAGAGAATTCCAAGTGCGGACTTTCCGATATAGCAACTTGTCGAAAACCTGCTGAGCATCAGGCATGCTTCCAACTTCCATCAACATCCAGACGAGCTGGTTCCCCAGTAATGGATGTGCTTCCAGTCCATGTTTGCGCATGTAGGCATGCAAGCGCAGCGCATATGCATGCTTTCTTTCCTTTGTGCAATTGTGCAAGACACATGCAATATCCTCAACCGAAGGCAGGGGAAGCAGCCCTTCTTCCAAAGATGGGAGTGCCTCATCTAAGCTGAGCATCTCCCAACCACCACCACCCCCTCCGCGGCCACTGCCACCATTTGTGATGATATTGTTGTGAACTTCTTCTTGCGCTTTGTGCACCTCCTCCTTCGCACAAGACTCTTTGATTATCTCGCCTCCTCTAAGCATGTGTTGAACCCAGCTTGGATTGTTCCAGCCGTCCATCCATAGCGACTCCTTGCTAAGCTTATGCTTGAAGTCTGGAGCCCTTGGGTTCGTCTGGGCAGCACAACAGATAGAACTCTCATCAGCAGACGCCATCCCTATCTTCCAAGTCTAGAAGAGAGAGCAAAAATGAATATGAGAGATTATCACCACGATTACCTTGCTCTTTCGCTTGTCCCACCACTGGGAGGGATCCCTGAAGTAGTCCTTCCATAAGCGCTCGGTACGTGCTTTCGATGAGGAGGAGGAGGAGGAGGAGGTGGAGGAAATGGTTGAGCTACCTCCTCCTCCTCCTCCTCCTCCTCCTCCAACTTCTACTATTGCCTGCGCCGGGCAGCAGCCGGCGACCATTTCCATCTTCGCAGCTACATAGCGACTATAGAGGAGAGCTTCTAAGGAAGAATGGGCAAAACTAAGCCATATGTTCTTTTGTTTAGAAGGAAACAACTAAAAAATATAATCTCTCTCTCTCTCTCTCTCTCTCTCTCTCTATATATATATCTATATATATAGATATATCTATCTATAGATATATATATATATATATCTATAGATATATATAGATAAATATATCTATATCTATATATATATATATATATATATCTATATATCTATCTATCTATATATATATATATATCTATCTATCTATCTATATATATATAGATATCTCTATATATATCTATCTATCTATATATATATATATATATCTATATATCTATCTATATATATATATATATATATCTAGATATATATATATATCTAGATATATATATATATATATATATATATATATATATATATATATATATATATATATATCCTTGTCTCTTCTTAGTGCTCTCTCTCTCTCTCTCTCTCTATATATATATATATATATATATATTATAGATAGAGATATATATATATCTCTCTCTCTCTCTTAGATAGAGATATATATCTCTATCTAAGAGAGAGAGAGAGATATATATATATCTCTATCTATAATATATATATATATATATATATATATAGAGAGAGAGAGAGAGAGAGCACTAAGAAGAGACAAGGAAGAGAGCATCAAGAGAGAGAAAGAGAGGAGAGAGCAAGTGAAATACTACATGAGGCAATTTTAAAAGATCTCTCTCTCTCTTATAAAGAAAGAGAAGGAGAGAGAAAGTGAAATACTACATGAGGCAATTTTAAAAGATCTCTCTCTCTCTCTTCAATTGAAACACAAAACTATTTAGCTTCAAAAATTCAAGGATGCAAGCAAGGTTGCAAATGAGTGGTTTGTCAAGAAGGGTGCATCATCATCAACCATTGATAATCTAATTGATGTTACTCTAGGTTTTTGTCTTAAGCCTAATGCCTCTTGTTGGACTATCACTCCATCACACTGATGTTTGCCATACATCATCTACATCATCATCGTTCCTCTCTCTCTAAATTTCATAAAACTTTACATATTTTCCTAATTAATCAATCTAGCCAATTAATATCCAAGGATTTAATAATGCTTACATGTGGTGTCTTATTTGATTAGGAAAGTAAAAATGAAGTCATTAAGATTTGAACTAGAATGTGTGATGTGAGTTTGTACGGGTGGGTGGGTGAGTGTGTGTGTGCACGAAATACAATACCACCCATTCCACTTACTTTGTATTCATGCTTCATTGTAGTTCCACTTTTATGTTTCTTTAGCCATGTGTAAAGATCCCCTAGAAAGCTTGACCTTGGAAGAATTTTTAGAGTTGGTTGTATTTTTCTTAGTAGGATCAACTTTTCTCACTATAGTCCATGTGTGAAGATCCCCTAGCAAGCTTGACCTTGGAAGAATTTTTAGAGTTGGTTGTATTGTTCTTAGTAAGCTCAACCTTAGAGTTGCTTGTATTGTTCTTATGAGACTCAACCTTAAAGTTGGTTGAACTACTAACATGGTATCAGAGCCCATTCATATGCTTCATGATGTTTTTCTAATTTATGTGTTTTCGAGTTTCTATCTACATTTTAGGGTATTTGTTGATCAACCATCTTCTACTCATATGTGCGCCCATTTATGTGCTGAATTGACCACCTTTTACACCTATGTTTTCTAAATCGAACCATCATGGCTGTGTTTTTGACGCTGCTACTCTACCGCCATCATCACCAACATCACAGCCACATTTTGATGTTGTTACCGCCATTCATCATCACCAACATCATGGATGTATTTTGATATTGATGTCGCCTGTGTTTTTTTATTGTGCATTACACTTGATGTGCTACATAGCTGTCTCGTGTTGTGTATTTAACCACCATTGTGCATTACACTTGATGTGCATTACACTTGATGTGCTACATAGCTGCCTCGTGTTGTGTATTTAACCACGATTGGCAACAAACCAACATCCTACCCACTTGCTCTACTGTGATCTAGCATTTGTGCCACCCCGCTTGCTCTACTGTGATCTAGCATTTGTGCCACCCTGTCTCAGCCTCTACTAGCCATCGTCCACGCCATCCAGTCCTCTACTCCATTCTGCACCTAAGCAACACCTTTTGTTAAAATTGGGGACTTTCTCACATGAGGTGACTAATAAGTTTTTTAATTCATCGAAATTAGGGCATTTGCAAAAATTTGGGGTTTACAAATTGAAAATTTGAAGCTTCTACAACTTGTGAATTTGGGGCTTTTCTCAAGTATGGAGAATCTCTTCAAATTGGAGATCCAACACCCACATATTTTTGGGGCTTTTCCAAAATTAAGCCACTTGCATCAAATTAGAGTCTTTGCATCAACAAAAATTTAGGGTTTTTCCTCTACATTTTCCAATTTATGCAAGTATAGGTCATCTACCTTGGCCCTTGAGAGCCTAAAAAGATAGTCCAAGTATCAAATTACTTGGCAACGTCATAAAAAATGGCAAATCTTCACCGCGACACATCGATCAAAAGTTTCTAAACTTTCGAAAGTTCTTCTATTTCCAAATATGAGTCAAGAGTTCTCTACTCAATATGTCCCCCAAAATCTGACTATTTTGTAGTCATGGGTTCTCTACACGGGAAGTCCCCTTTCGGGTTTCTGATGTAGGCTAATAAACTACTCGACAATATGGCAACTTAGGAACACCCATAGGAATTATGAAGGAGGTAGAAGTAATAGCCTATGATCATACATTTGTGGTTGTCGACTTTGGAAGGCTTACGATGTGATTCTTAGACGCCCATTCATGCATCAATGATGTTAATCCACAATTAGGGAAGAGATGACATTTACCTTGGATAAGACGATAATACCATTAAGGTGAACCTAAATAACAATTATAGAGATGTGACCAAGACATATCGATGAATTAGGGTCTAATAAAACCACATGTTCATAAAGCATAAACATGTGTCATGTAAATAGGCATAGCTGTAAAAGGTGTGAGCATGGGGAGGAAACTTCCATTGCTTCGCTACCTTTCTTGAATGAGGAGGAAAAGTGGATACATCTGTTGGCTACAATGGACACTTATCCAAGAACCACACAAACCTAGTTCTATGATGAAGACAAAAATGACATCACTCCTATCAGAATCATATATTCTGTACTATGAGAACCTAAAGTGGTTACATCACCTAAAAATTGTAGAGTGATGATAGATATAAAGGGAGAAGAATTGTCTCCCAAGGAGGACATAGCCATACCACTCAGAGGCTTTAGTGCAAGCTTCAAGCCTAGCTATACCTTGAGGTTAGTAGCCAATGGCGAGAAGGATGAGGAACTGTCAGAGTAGAACAGACACCCCGCAAAGAATTCCTTAAAAGAAGAGAATCTCTTCTAAGAAAAACAAAAAAGGCATCTAAATTAGAACAAGGGGCCCACCTAGCCTTGATGTGATGAAGAGCACACAGTTTGCAATATGTCGATGCCTTGAGAGCCATCGAGGAGTTCTATTCTAGTTGAAAGGATCTCATGAAGAAGCCAACCTTTTAGATCATGAGATTGCTAAAACCTTAGCAACGGATGATAATCCCAAGGATTTAGCCTATTTGACTTCAAAAAGGTATCCAAGTCTAGGCGAAGAAGAGGAAACAAAGATATGACGGACAAATCAGAGAAGAATCCCAAAAAGGTTAGTTCCAAGGATAGTGACCAAGAAGAGGAATGTAGGCAAGTGCCCTTGTATTTTAGAAACTACAAGATAAAAAATAGAAAGGTGTGTGCACCGCGAGACCGAAAAGGGAGAGACCAAAGGAACCGAGTGTGTCTTATTATAGACCTGAGGACACTAAGCAAATTAACTTAGCACAACCTAGGGAGAACGTAAAAAGTTTTGGATCTCTACAGACTTAATCCTTGAGGAGGAAACCAAAATAACAAAGTTACCCAAAGAATACAAAGATGTGTTCGCTTGGAGCTATTCAGATATGAAGGAGTCCCTCCAAAAATATACCCAGTGATTCCACTTGTGGATGGTGCAAGTCCGGTTTAACAGAGGCCATACACTTATAATGAAACCTATTCTAGAACTATTAAGGAAGAAGTCAATAGGCTTATCTATGCACATTTCATATATGAGATGAAGCACACAAATTAAGTGTCACTAGTGGTCATAGTACCAAAGAAGAACGGCAAGATCCGCATATGTGTGAACTTGAAAAAGATAAATTTTGCCACGGTGTGAGAGCCATTATCCATTCCCATACACTGAACATGTGCTTAAACGAGTAGCAAACAAAGGAAGCTCATAGGTTCTTAATGGGTTTTTAGGATACAATCAAAAGTATCCATAAATCCAAAGCTACATTCCAACAACTGATGTCCACTACTTATAAGAATTTCCTATAGAAATTCTGATTAGAGGTCTTCATGGATGATCTCTGCATGAACTCTAAGTTGAGAAGAGAGCATATCCCTCATCTGCACGTGTTTAAGAGATGCCAATAATATAGGATGTTCCTAAACCCAGACAAGTTTGCATTTCCTCTATTTTGTTTTTTCTAAATGAGCCTTGGCTCCTCATCGTCGAGCTTGTTTCTTCTTTTTTGTCTCCTTTTTTCTTATTTCCTCGGTCGAGTGGATGGATTCTAGTTACTCATAGGAAAGATTTCCATAGAACTTTTTAAGTTGGGTCTCATCAAATCCTTCCATTTGGACTCCATCCCCAATCCTTGCTACCTCCACTTTAAAAAGAATCCCCAATGAAAAAATATAACAAGTGTGCATTAGTGATTCCAAGTGTGCATTAGTGATTAGTGATTCCAACAACATTACCCTTCTCCAAAGGTCTACTTCACCAGGCCAAAGTAGATATGGATCCCAAAAGCCAATATTCCAAGACTTCATGGACATTAAGTGATACGATGATATGGATCTCAAAGAAAGGGAGAAGCCAATATTCCAAGCCTTTATGAACGGTAAGTGATAAGGTGATAATCTTGCATAGACGATAAACAATAAGGTGATATGAATCTTAAATAGGGAGAAGCCATAAACCTGTGTAATCTAGCCACACAAGGATGGGGATCATAGAAAGGTCCTTAAAAACCCAAGGATATCACCACACAAGGATGGGTTATCATAGAAAGGTCCTTAAAAACCCAAGGATATCACCACACAAGGATGGGTTATCATAGAAAGGTCCTTTTAAAAGACCAAGGATAGAATGTGATAAGGTGATATGGATCCCAAAGAAAGGGAGAAGCCACAAACCTAAGTGTGATCTAGCCACACAAGGATGGGTGATCATATAAAGGTCCTTAAAAATCCCAAGGATATCACCAAGGATAGAGATGAATTTGGGTACCAAAGCTGAAGCCATCTCAAGGGTGAAACCAATAGAGGATGAGAATAAAAGGATATCAAAAATCATCATCATGCTCAAAGAAGATACACCAACAAGCTACACCAATAGGCTACACCAAAGTAGGTATGGGTTCCTAAAAAGATAGGCCAAGCTAGAGGAGCCATGGACCGAGGGAGAAAGGGAACAACTCTAGAAGCAAATCCAAGAAACCCCATTGACCTTTAGCTTAAAGTAGATTCCTTTGGAACATATCCTAGCAATCCTAACTTCCACACTGATGATAGGGGCAAAAGAGCCTGTTGGCAAGCAAAAGCTCATTCTTGGGAAGCCCCAAGACCCTCAAGTCTTAATTTCTCACATGGGATAAAGCCTTATTGATAAAGAGGTCGTTGTCAAACTACACATCAAATCAAAGAACATAAGAAGTCGTTTTGCTCACAAAAAAGAAAAGAAAGATAGATGTGTAACCTGCCACAATGTTAAGCCACCAAAGGCAAAAATGTGCCAAAAGCATAAGAGTCAAGAGCTAGGTTGTGAAAGCCCAAAATGATCCCAAGTATAAATCCTAAGCACACCACATCGTATACTTCACAACTTTTCAAAGTCAAGCTATGCTGGAGGGACAAGCATAAAAGTCAAGTCTGTTGCCTATGTAGGATGCATAGTAGGCATAAGTCCAAGTATGAGTCAAAGGAGTGATGTAGATATGTCCCACTCAAGCACTATTCACGATAAAACTTTTGGGTGAAACCTCAACTCCAAGCACTTCCTCTTAGGTACATCTCTAGATGGGGAAGCGCTAGTGATGTAGATATGTCCCACTCAAGCACTATTCACAGTAAAACTTTTGGGTGAAACCTCAACTCCAAGCACTTCCTCTTAGGTACATCTCTAGATGGGGAAGCGCTAGTGAGATAATGAAAGGGAAACCTTTCTCTCCTTGGCCTAGTGTATAACCCATCACTTGAGAACTCCTTGTTAAATTCTTTCTTGCACCGCATAATTATCACCATAGAATTGACAAAGCATTCTAGGGTGTTGCTTCACATGGCACTTGCATCAATCATGCTTCAACTGTCTTTACCCATGCACATGCATAACATAATATCATACACGCAATACCCACTGAGCGTACTTGCACATCATGATTCGCAAATTCAAATGCATACATAGGTGTGTCTGTGGTACACAGACACAAGCATTAGGCACTTAAAATTGTTGGGGCTGAAACCAAGACTAGAAACATCTTGTCTCACAAGTAAAACCTAGAAAAAAATAATACAAGATTATCGATCCAGAATCTTAAATCCATATCAATGATCTCAATTACTAGATCACCCATTTTTGGATTTCCAATCCCGACTCTCGTTAGCCATTCACTTCGGGTAGCAAGGTGTCAACTTTTTATGCACCATAAGGAATTCTTTGAGTAATAAGTCCACCACTTTGATCATAAAATGCATACCGTGATGATCGCTCCCTATTTTTGGTGTGCAACCAAAGAAGTGAGTAACTTGGTGATAGATTACACCTCAACTTTCTACGTAGCTTTAGACTCATCCCATTGGTAAAGTAGTCGGTGGCCGACTATGATGATATGCCTAGGTTCCCTTAGTGGCTAGGCTAATGGGACCATGAAGTCTATGCCTCACTTTTCAAATGGTTATTCATAGATTATGAGGGTTAGGGATATGCGATCCTTTTCTTAGACCATGGCAAAGATTTGGCATTCATTGCACCGTTGACAAATTTAATTGCAATTGCATCTCCAAGGAGTGTGGACTAGCTTGTCTACCTCCTCCTTTACCTACTAGTTGGGGCTAATTTTATATCTCTGTTTCCTGATGAAGTGTTGGAGAATCTTGTAGGTTGTTGTGTCTATTGTAAATTATCCTTCGTTGTTAATGTAAGAATAGGCTTGTTCAAGAATGGCCAATGAAGTCATCCTCATGAAAGCATTTCCTCATCATGATGCCATCATAACCCTATTCCCACTATTAACTCATAGGGTCTTTCTTGATGAGGCATTTGGCCTTGTCCTTCTTGATGAGGTGTTTGGCCCTCTCCTTCTTTTGATGGGATAATTTATTGGAAATCTATTGGCCAAGAAGTGGTGGGAGAGATGTATTCACTCCATTCTGGTACGTCGTCAATGTGGAATAAAGAAGCATTAAGAAGAGTATCTTCCATTCCTAGAGGGGATCCTCCATTTGGAATTCTAGAAAGGTGGTCGGAATATGCATGCACATATCCCTTTCTCATTGTGATCGTCTCATGAAGTTGAGTTCTAAAAGAAATAGCAAAAATTTAGTGTTGTGCCCTATGGTACAAGGCTTATTCATCATCAAATATAGTAAGGCTTGATTGTTGATAAAGAAAACAAATTTGGTAGCAAGAGATAATGCCTTTATTTCTTTACATCTTATTATTTATAGTGTAACCCTCTCTCTCTATGTGGTTTTGTAACTACATTCACAACATCATTGAGTTGATAAAGAAAACAAATTTGGTAGCAAGAGATCATGCCTTTATTTCTTTACATCTTATTATTTATAGTGTAACCCTCTCTCTCTATGTGGTTGTGTAACTACATTCACAACATCATTGAGTTGTCAACTAGAAAAGGTCATAAGGAAGTCTATGTTGTGCTCCCTCGACTGTGCTAACATGCAGCATCTATTAATAGAGAATACTAACACATCAATCTGTACATGGAATATCAGATTGCATTTGGGGGGATGGTCTCACTGAGGGAGCTCGGCTTTGGAGAGATTTTTTCTTGGCTGCCCTCTCTCTCTAATTGAACACTCTCTCTCTAACTATTCCCACCACCATCTCCACCCACCACCTTCCAGCCCTAGCCCCCTCCACCACCAACCTTTCTCCTCTCTTTCTTTCTCTATCTATTACCATCTTCCCTTCCTCTCCTCTCATCTCTTTAACCATCTCACATCTTTTTGTTGCTCTTCTCTCTCTCCCTTGTCTCACTCTCCCCCCCCTCTTTCTCTCTCTCTCTCTCTCACTCTCTCTCTCTCTCTATATCCGTCTCTTTGCTCACTCTCTCTATCTACCATCCCTCTCTCTCTCTCTCTCTCTCTCTCTCTCTATCCATCTCTCTGCTCACTCTCTATTTTATCCTCTCTCTCTCTCTCTCTCTCTCTCTCTCTCTCTCTCTCTCTCTCTATCCTTCTCTTTGCTCACTTTCTCTATCCTCCCTCCCTCTCTCTATCCTTCTCTTTTCTCACTTTCTCTATCCTCCCTCCCTCTCTCTATCCCTCTCTCTATCCTTCTCTTTTCTCACTCTCTCTCTCTATTCATCTTTTCGCTCACTCTCTATAGCCTCCTCTCTCTCTTTATGTCCTTCTCTTTGCTCACTCTCTATATCCTCCTCTCTCTCTCTCTCTCTCTCTCTCTCTCTCTCTCTCTATCCTTGTCTTTGCTCATTCTCTCTATCCTCCCCCCCTCTCACTCTCTCTATCCTTCTCTTTGTGCACTCTCTCTATCCTCCCCCTATCTCTCTATCCATATCTTCTCTTACTCTCTTTATCCATATCTTCTCTTACTCTCTCTATCCATATCTTCTCTTACTCTCTTTATCCTCCCTCTCTTTCTATCCATCTCTTTGCTACTCTCTACTATAGCCTCTTCTCTTTGCTCACCCTATCCTTATCTTTTCTCACTCTCTTTGTCCTTTCTATCTCACACTCTCTATCCTTCTTTTTACTCACTCTTTCTATCTTTCCCTCTCTCTCTCTCTCTCTCTCTCTCTCTCTCTCTCTCTCTCTCTCTATTCTTCTCTTTGCTCTCACTATCTCTTTATCTATCTCTTCGCTCACTCTCTATCATTGCCTCTCTCTCTCTCTCTCTCTCTCTCTCTCTCTCTCTCTCTCTCTCTCTCTCTCTCTATCCTTCCTCCCTCCCTCTCTCTCTCTCTCACTCTCTCTCTCACTCTCTCTATTTCCTTCTCATTTCTCAACACAGTACACTTAACTCATGTTTTGCATACAGATCCTTGAGTCTACAAACTTAACACTACCTTATTCATCCACACAATACAGAAAATGTCAATTCTTTATTGCTTTGTATGACATGCTACGCATAAACATCGTTGAAACTGTCAATGATATCTTATTGCAAAACCCCAACATGAATTGCTCTCGCTCTCTTTCTCTCTTTTTTCATATGAAAAATAAGATCATGATATAATCATAAACAATTGCTAAACCTAGTCACTTGAATATTCACAAACAAACATGTTTATTGCAATGCTACAATGAAATCTTCATCAAGATACCATCCACAACATCCTCTTCGGGATCAATACAAACAATGTTCATGACTAATTTGCACGCCACCATAGCACAATCTCCACATCCTACATAAATCTCTACTATCACTTGCCCTTTTTTTTGCACGACGCTTCAACATGCTATCCCAAAAGTCATATCCATGCTGACATCCACCTCCAAAGAAAACATCTCTCTTAATTCCATAAAAAAAATGTAACACCCTTAATTTGGAGCACTTATATGTTTGCACCATACCTTGCTATGCTGTCCCATCTGGGTGTCTTCCTCCCGAGTGCATCATGGTGCAAGGATCAATGATATAATCAGGCGAGAAAGGTTGTGTCTGGTTTACTCCAACTATGCTCGTGAAGGTAGAAGATGAGGGTATATGTGCACAAGAGTATGAGATGATTTATTGTAACAAAAAGTAATGTTCAATGGCAACCTCTAAGTGTTGCTTACCTCTTGTCCAAACACCTTCCCAATCTGCGTTGTACACTACACATTCACCAGGGTGTCTAAGGAGAAGCCAGATTACTCGGCCTGCGCTATAATGGTTGCCACTTGATACATAGTACTAATGACAATAATAGATTCATTGTCATCTAGGATGGTCTCAAAAATCTTAAGCAATAAAGGCTCCTCTCCATCTACGTGGCATAGATATAAAACGTGAGAAATCACACCCAACATATACACAACAACACTTAAGGTCTTAATGATGGAAAAACCATCTCATCACTCACATGTACATAGATTCAATGGTGGGACAATGTCATCGAGGTAGCCATAAACAAAACTCCTATGGGCAACCTCACTACAATACAATCACACGCTGTGCTTGTATTGACGCCTTTAACAGTAAAGGTCCGGTTTCCCTCTTTCACCATTTGCAACATATCCAAAAGACGTACTAGCTCCTGTTGGTGGGACACTCTTTGTTCCAAATTAAATACAATGTCCAAACAATTGCTTCAAGATATAAAGTCAAGAAGCATCCATTATACATATATCTAAAGTACTGTAATGAGACATCACAGCTCTCTAGCCACCAATACTCCAAGTAAGTTGAATTCCTCAAGCCACATGTATCCAGGCGAGGTCTTCTCTCATTTTACCTCAACTTCCTTCTTACATTTTTGGGGTGAGGGTTAAGTCATAAATATCCTGGGACATATTTAGGCCTTTACTAGCATATGTGTGCATCCACATACATCACCCTTTTTATGGTATCTTTGGACTTGAATTTGAACTACGCTTGTGTTAATTTACACCCTAAGTATTAATTATCAATGTTTACAAAAACTATGCACTCTAAAGAAATCACTAGCATTTCAACTAGCCCTCCTAAGGTTCTAACTTTATTTTTCTTAAGATTCTCTCTCTAATTTTTTCCACCTATGATGGTATAACTCCACACCTAATTTGGCTAGCTCTAATCAATCAGATTCTATTTTCTTTCTTAGGGTTTGGCCTTTTTTTTCATTTTTTCCCTAGAGGGAGAAAATATAAAGTTGGGTAAGATTTGCTAGGGATAAACTAGATTCACATGGGTCAATTATTTTTATTTTCTTCACAAAAAGTACAAGGGATTACACATCCTTATGAACAATCATTTGCACATTTATGCCCTCAATAAATAAGCATTTCTAGGAGGTTATCTCACTAGAATTTTACATAATTATGATTCTAGCTTTGCTAATTAAAAAGCAACCATTTTAAAGCCATTCTAGGGTTTTATCCTTGCTATAAAAAAGCTTTTTATGCATACAAAGGACTATTTGACTAACTTGGGCATGTATATTAATGCTTCTCTCTCTCTCTCTCTCTCTCTCTCTCACTCTCTCTCTCCAAAATTATGGATTAAGCCTAGATTAATTTGGCTGATTTGTGCTTGTGTATTAATGCTTCTCTCTCTCTATAAAATTATGGAGTAAGACTAGATTAATTTATTAATTAGCTTTTCTCTAGGATTAGGTCAATTCATTCTAACCTATCCACACCTTGGATTAATCTAGGTGTAGAAGAAAATACATATTTTTAAATGGTATCCTAAGGTCACAAACTATAATTTACTAAGGTCTATTTAATCATTTAAACCTTTAGGCTCTCTCTTTTGGGTACTATGAAATAGATTAACATAGAATTATTATTATTATTTAACTCAAAATAAAATGATTAAAACTATTCATTTGTAAAAATAGACAAGGAACTACATTTGTAAGAATAGACAAGGAAATACATAAATAAAATGACTTAAACTATTTGTTAAAGCACTTCGAGGGTCCGCGCATATGGAAGATAAATAGAAGGTAACCACCCAACCACCAGAGCGCCACTCTGACGCTCAAGGGGGAAAGTAGAAGGAGAGGAGAGAGGGGGTAAGGGTACTAGATAAAGCCGACAAGAAGATAAGGGGGGTAAGGGTAAAAAGAATGAACTTGAAAGGGGATAAGGTAACAAGAGAAGAATGAAATAACATAAATGGGATAAATAGAACTAACTCATCTAAGGATTCTATGACAAAACAAGGATAACTCACCAATGCTCTCACCTGATTTGTTGTAATGTTCAAAAGGTACATCTCAACTCGCACATAGATAGGCGCTCTCTTCATGTACAAGGAAACACACCCCCACCTCTCTTATCACATGCAAACTAAGGACATTAATCACATGAGCACAAAGCATCTCACACATACCATGGCTCCAATGAAAGACTCAACCTAGCAACCAAGAGTAGCCCAAGCCACCAAGAATGTCAACCACACAAACATGAGCACAAAGCATCTCACACATACCATACCTCCAATGAAAGACTCAACCTAGCAAGCAAGAGTAGCCCAAGCCACCAAGAATTTCAACCACACAAACATGCAAGTATCTCTCACATGCAAGAGCTTCTAGTGAAAGACCTTACCTAGAAAGTAAGAGCTAGAGAGATTTCCCAAAATGACACCAATGTGGTGGATTAAAACCAATAGGGTGTGGGCATACCCATCACCCCTCAAACCATCCAAAATATGTGCACAAAGTAATACAAACTGTGTACAATGTGTCCACACAAATGAGTGCAAGGTGGGCTATCCAAGGGGAAAAACCTCATGGGAAAAAGTGCCCTTGGATGGATACGAGAAGCTAAATGTGAGGTGAGGGATAAGTATAGGGGTTAACATCTTCCCATGTCTGAAGCACATTCGGTCCCTTTGATGTGAAAGGGGATACGACCAAAGTGTGTCGATGAAGACGAGATGAAGGGCTATCTGGATATGAAGCATAAGCCAAAGGGGAATACAATATAGGTATGTAAAAGGGAGAGATGGTTGTCCAAGGGGAAAAAACCATGTGGGAAAAAAGGGCCCAAGGACATGGACGAATGACATGGAAGCCATCCGCCTGGATCCCAAATAAAAATGGGAAACTCTATGCCAAGAATATAATGTCGATGAATCCATGCCAATGAAGAGGGTAAAATATATGTCAAAGCGAGAGCACAACTACCAAGATCCCAAACAAAAATGAAAAACTCTTGGTACTCTGATTGATGTAAGCTAGGGTCCCAAATGAATGAAGACAAATGGGGTGCCCTAGATAATGCTAATGTACTATTCCCAAGTGAGAATGATGTGGGCAATGGATGGACTATGGAGTAGAGGAACACCTTTGTAAAATATGTGGCCATCAAGGAAATAGTATCCTTAACAAAAGGATCTACAAAGGTGGGTACTTAGGTTGATTATGATGAGGATAAGATCGTTGAAGCCCATGGAGTGTTGATGGAGCCTAACCCTGGTTTCCAAATGAAGGTGCTCCAAATTGCAGCTCAAGAAAAAGCTAGTAATGAGTGGTATCCATAACAATCTACACCCAGAGAAGATGGTGGAGTGTATAGAGGATCTATCCTAAAATATGACAAGAGAGATCCAAAGAAATTAAATAAATGAGAAGATACCTATGGAGACTTTTAGTTAGAGTGAACTGTGCATGAGAAGGGCTAGTTCACACTAATAAGAGTAAGGGTTAGTTGGATGAGGAAGGGTTAGTTGCATGGAAAATAGGTGGTTGCATGTATTTCTAGCTATAGTTGCATGGGATATGGTGGGCTACCAACCTTGAGTTAACTAGGGGAGAATGTGGAGTGGTCAACTATCATTTGCAAGCATATAAAGGGCCCCTAACACTTGAGAAATACACTAATTTTAAATAAAGGAGAGGAGAGAGTACTTTGCATAGTTTTCGACACCTGCACATCATTTTATCTAGTACAATCATTGTTTTTTTTTCAAGAAAGAGACTTCTATTAAGTATGGAAAAAGGCATATAACAATCACGGCTATAAGCTGAAATAGAATAGAATCACCCTAATAAAAGACCTATAGGACTAGAGGGAAAGAAAATGCCATGGTCCCACTCCCGCATAAATACAATTCACTTTGCTTGCACAGAATGAGAGGACCCCTGAATACGAGTCCACCCCACTGTATAGTGCTAATGCACTGAGACTCAAAAATCTAGACACCCTCAATAGCCTCCGTGCATCTAGCTCTCCAGATCTTCGATGCTATAATACTAGGAAAAATCTCCTAACTGGTGTCAATCCTCTATCTGGGGATGTATAATGTGAGTGAGGAACATCCTCTAACAAACCATGCTAGGAAATACCTCTACAAATGAAAATAGCAGTGTCTGTATCACTACCCTCGTAGAAAAGTTGTAGACTAGACTAGGAAATCCAAGCAATTGCCCCCTAAGTAACATACACGGGGTGTAGCCACTCAATTTGCCCATAAGTTGGGATATAGAACCCCAAATATAATGTGTAGTGTTGCATCCCCATAAACAATGCTGTAAAATCTCAGAATTTGCCGCACATCTCGGGTAGGTAGGTGCTACATCGAAAATCAATCTCCACTGATTGGTGGGGTGGGGAGATCACCATGTAAAAATAACCAAAAGAAATGAGATATCTGGCTCCTTTTGTATGAATGCCAAAGCCTATGCCAATATCTATGCTTTATCATTGGAGTGATGTCATAACTGTCCTAATGAGGCCTGAGAGTAGGGATCCTATGCATCTATTAAGTAATGAGTAGCCTGGAATTTTGAACCGTGAAACTAAAAAAGGGAAGGCTTTTCAAGGGATCAAAGACATCAATCCACTCCCACTCAGCTCGATCCCACTGAAGATATCTTATAGGACTACCACCATACAAACACCAAGAGCCATGAGTCGCTATCTGAGGAGAAGGATCAATGAACCAGTGGTTCCCCGAATGACCAACAATCCTCACTGGACTAAGCTTACTGTCTAGGATGATCGCTTCCATGCTACATCTCCTTAATCTCCATATAAGCATGATAGAATAGATGATGCAATCTATAGCCTCTTGGCCCGGGAGAGCAATGACTTACAAAGGTACGCCTATCTTAGAAAAAACTCCTAGTCATCTCGGATGATAGTCTCCATGAAAGATCCCAGAGAGCCACTTATGCGGGGTATAGATGCATCAATCTGATCATATGCGAGAGCCCCTAAGATGCTGAATGGATGTAGCTCTCTGATCCACCGAAAGACTCTTGAAGGTATTACTGTATATGCACATCTCTCCCATCCTAACCATTGCATGTAACAAGATGCACCAAGTGTGGCTGATTGGCCGCATCCCTAATGAACTCGTTCCATATAATAGGTTGTCGGTTAGCCTCATCCAAAGACCTAGGAAGCCTCTATTGCAAGAAGGGTCTCATGCTTCTCCATGCTTTGATAATGGCTACACTAGGGGGAAAGATGGTGCCCTAATATCTACCTCCGTGAACAAAAACCGTGTGCTGGGCAGCCAATCTCTCCCAACATAAGGTTTACATCGAGAAGTCTAAGATAAGAAAAAAATATTTCAAGGCTAAGTGCCTGGTAGGAAACCTCTAACCACAAGTTTGCAAAGCAACACCTTGCATTGAACATTCGGATTAATAATATTCAACCCCCGTTCTCATCTGGGCTGAATAACTCTGAGCCAAGCTACCTTGGCATGTGTGTCTGTGGTGCCATCCAAACCCGACCAAAGAAAATTACAGATCAACCTCCGCAATTAACCAATGCACACATGAGTGAAGCACCAATAAGAGGCAATAAACCAAGTTAAGGCAAGCAGTACCACCAATGCTTTGGAGGCTAAATCCAATCTTCTGAAGCTCCAATGAAGAAGCTTCTTTTGAATACTCATAAGCAACAGAGCAAACTGCTGTGTAGAAGAAATATCAACCCCAACCTGGCATCCCAAGCATCTAGTAGTGCATCCTCTGGTGATCCAAGTAAAACTAGCCCCTTCACCCCAAGCAACTCTTGGTGAGTCACTAATCCAAAAAGCCAACAGATTTGTTCCAATTAATGAGGGCCCCTACTACCAAACAAAACTCTTCTACTAGTGCCACATGAAAGGAACATAAACATATGTGTGAGTCCCCCAAGAACAAGGCTGTGTCATCAACTAACTCAAAGTCAACCAGCTCATCCTAACTACAAAGAGACAACTTCAATCCAAAAATGCCAACAACAGAGGAAGATGCTCATGGCCTCTACATCTATGATATATAAAAATGGGGCTAAAGGGCATCCCTGCCATACTAAGTGAGAGATGTGAAATCGCTCTCCTCTATCACCACAAGCAAGCACACTACTCTAGGCATCATGATACATGCATGAAACTCCCCCGATCAATCTATGAGAGAAGCCCATGTGGCTAAGAGTACCCTCAAGGAAGTCCAATCCACTCTATCATAAGCCTTCTAAAAATCTAAAAGCAGAATGGCTAAAGGCCAATTATTCACTTTGGCCCATTCCATGGCCTCCCAAAATGAGAAAACGATATCAAAGATGCTTTGTTGATCCCATTTTTGGATTAACAAATATGCTCCTCCATTTGAGAACATTAATAAAAAGTGTAATGAAAAGACACTATAAAAGTTGTACATTATGAGATATTGGCCACCCAAGGCCTTAGTTAAGTAAGTTTTGGGCGCCCAAGTGTGAATAAGGGCCAATTGTATATAAGGCATTTTCTCATAATGAATGGACACAATCCCCCTTTGTGCTATGAGAGTTCTTGCTTTTGTCTTGAGAGAGAGATTAAGAGAGAGCATTCTAGCACATGTGCCTTCACTATACTTGTATGTTGTATATGCTTTTATGGAGAAGTGAGAGAGAGTGATTGCCTTGTTGTGTGGTGGTGTGAGCAACTCTATGGTGACAGTGTGGAGGTGGAGCTTGGAGGATTAGAGCTTCTCAAGTGAGCTTGGAGACCTCAAGGGATACAAAAAAGCATTGGTAAGTGCCCTATGATAGTTGTGTTCTATTGCTCTTTCCAAAGGTGATTGCATTGAGTTCTTTCTTAGAGGTGTGGTAGCCCATAACATTTTTGGTGCCACTGCTAGGGAAACACCTTTATTTCTTCCATCCTCTTTGAAGTTTCAGCTCCCATTACATAAGTTTCATCATTGCCTTTGCATTTTGGTAGTGCATTGTGTATGAAATGAATGGATAAGATTTGAGTGGAAGTGAAAAGTTATCAGAAATTGGTTGTTTTTGTTGTGTGGTTGTGTAGTAGAGTGGCCTTGAAGCTCCACTATTTTTTCTAGTCAATTTTGATGTTTGTATCACCAGAATCGTTAACGACGTAAACGAGCAGGGTGATATTTTGTTTTTCTTTCCTTGCAAAAATTTATAAAAATCGTAAAAATAAGGAGCCATTGGTTGTGTCTTGAACTCGTGTTACATTCTTTATGCGTGCACAATCATTTTGGAAGCATGTGGATAGGTATTTTGCACCTAAACTCATCTGAGTCGACATGGGAATTCTCCACGTGAAACTGCAAGAGACTAGTTTACGACGTGAACTATTCTCTGCAATCTCACAGCGTGAAACGCTCCCGAAATCATCGCCGCAATTCATGGGATTACCTTGCTAAAAATAGATAGCCCTATCCTGACACCTCTCTGACACCACATGTATGACAAAATTAAGATCCGTGAACTAGCAGAAAATGTTTCACGACGTGAATGATTTATATTTCACAACGTGAACTGATTCAGAGCACTTCACGACGTGAACCGATTTCCTTTGACGACGTGAACTAGATAGGACCTCATGACATGAACTGTTTCCACTTCACAACGTGAACTATTTCTGCAGTTTCACACTTTAACCAGATCTAGCTCACGAACCTGGTATTGTCAGATTAAGGATAAGGAAGTGCTTGAAACCAATAAAAATTATAACAAGCTAACATGGATTTCTGAGTCCGAAGCAAAAATTTTGAGCACGTGAAAGTATAGACAATTGTTCACACGACGTGAACGGTTCTCTGACTTTTCATGCCATGAACTGTTCTCTGCACTCTCACGGCCTCATAAAACAAATCGACAGTATCTTACTAGAATTTAATTGGGGTAGCAAAATAGCTTATCAAATCATATTCACATGCACTTGAGGTCTGGAAAGCTCATTGGAGAACGACCTCACTCCTGTGACGATAGTGCATCAAATCACCCAGGATCTTCCTATCAAAAGAGTGTTAGTTTAGGACTCAAATAAGTGTCTTAAGGAATCTAACCACCATCAGACTAATAGTGAAGAATCCATGGAAGAAGGGTTGCGATACTCTGGGTTTAGGGAAAAGGAGAAACCACCCTCCCCTACCAGATCGAGTGGTATCATTGATATAGCCTGGGGATTTTTTAGTCTCGAAACCAGCAATGATGAAGAGGCGCAATCCACGGGCACGGGTTTGTCAACCAGCGTTGGACTTGGTCCAAGGCAAGAATTACCTATCCAACCTTCAAATTCTAGGTTGTCAAACACTGGCACCCCCTAAATGAGAAGAGACATGGAAAGCGCAGCCAGGACAGATCAAGTATTCTTCCCAACCCTCAGAGGAAGTAGAATTAGATCTGAAAAGGATTGAAGTAGAATGGCAGTTATGAGAATTGAGCTTAAGGAAACAAGAGCTCAATACTTGAAGGGCTAGGGCCAAATAAAAGGAGATGGGAAGTGTAAACTTACTTCAATCACGTGGCAAAGAGCCAGAAATAGTCATGGGCAGGAGTGAGGGAGAAATTCCAAACTTAGAGCCCATTAATGAAGAGCCAAGAGTTGAGGAAGGGTTTGTAACCCTAGATGAAGGGGATAATCTACCAAGAGAAACGGGTGAAGTGGAAGAATGTGTACACCAAGAAGGACATCGTCAATCATCCCATGTTCTTACAAGACATGGAGCTCTTAATTCTACAAAGGCGACTAATGATGAGCCGTTCCAGAATGAAGTGGCTGGACCGTCCCAAGGTCTAGGTAGGGAGGGGAGTAGCTCCTCAAAGACCAAGGGCGGATCTAACCATAGATCTTAATGTGGCCACAAGGATGAATTTGTTGAATATGGCTACGAAATTGGGCTGAGGAATGGTCAAGGAACTAGGCACTGCTCTAGAATCCAGACCATCCCAACTGAAGCCACACATCATTTCAAAGCTCATACAAAAATTCTTTGGGGATGGGGATCCGATTCAACATGTAGAGATTTTTGAGTCCACATGCAAAACCTGTGGGCTAGTAAGTGATGTAACCATGATTCATGCCTTCTCACTGACCCTAGAAGAAGGAAAAGCTCATCAATGGTTCTGAACCCTCAAGCTAGAAGATAAGATTGATTTCACACACGGCTAAAGAATGTGCGCACTGTGTAAAGAGCAAGGCCATTACTTTATTGTATGCACCGTGTAAAATCAGGGAATCATGACACCTCCATGTGCAGATATCCAAGGTTCCAAACCATAGCACAGTTGCTGACACCTAGAGCTCCACTGGCCTTACCAGAACCACCTGTGCAAATCACTGCAGCTATCTGCAGGACATCCAAACCCTTCCTATTTACCTAGGGGGATGTTTCGGGTACCTGACACTTCACCACACAACCGCCACATGTTCTACCACCACAGGTTAAAATCAACCAAGTATTGATTGAAGAGCCATCAGAAGATATGGATATGGTGCGTGAAGTAGAAATCAATGGTGTGAGTACTATGAGGAAATTGCAGAGATTGCACCAGAATTTTATGTCTTACAGAATAACACGTCGGTACTTGTGTTTCAAACCACAGTACAGTGGAAGGGTAAGGACATAAACGCAAATATGAGGAGAGGACCACTACAATGTTTTGGTTACGGTGGACCATATCGAATCGCTGAATGTCCAAACAAGAATGTGGTTCATATGCATCAACCTCAACAATTGACTGCACCACCCACCAATGACATGCCAGTACTTACTTGTACTAAATGTGGGATTGATCATTTGATCAAAGATTGTCCATACCGCGCAAGTGGTTCGACTTCCACTCCTAACTAGGCCACCGTCCAGACCATAAGTTTGAAACCTGGAAATATCATATGCCACTCAATGTCCTGACATGAGAGCCCAAGCCCAATTAGGGGACAAAGGGAAGAACCTAACAGATGCAACCACTTCTAGAACTGGCATGAGAAGGAGGGTGAAAAAAGTGGGTAAGTGTAACACCAGAGTCATGATTCAAGATGGATCTGAAGAAGATACGATCGACACTGGATCCACTCAATCAAGAGGAGAGGGATCAAGTGCTCAAACCAAATGAGCTTGACCAAGAAATAAAAGGGGAAAGACCGTCAACTCCTAAAGGAGTCGGTGAAAACCTGAATGCTGAAGAGGAGATAAGGAAGCTTGAAGAAGCCAGGGCCCTAGTAGAAGAGTATCAACGACTTCATGAAGACAAGTTACGGGCTAACCGGGTTAGGGATACAATGTATCCAAGAAACGAACCAATAAGGGAAAGGGAATTGGACGTACCTACTCCAATTCCAGAAGAGACAGAAGTGGGATCTCAAGGAAACATGATGTCAAGAATGTTTGAGAAAGATGCGCAAGATGAGTCCATCCATTCATTCCCTAGGGATGGATACGAGACGCACACATGGAAGGAACTCTCAATTGCTAGAGAACCTAGGGACATAGGTAGTCTCGCAATAGTACTATCCACTTCTGTGCAAATGCCATTGGGATAATTGCTACACACAGTTCACCAACATTGTGGGCAGACATAAAGGAATGGGTAGAGGGCAGACGACTAAGGCCACCCGATACTATAGAGGATGTTTAGTCACCTTTAGCTAGAAAGAACCTTAAAACACACAAGGGAAAGAACAACCAGAGTTGTCAAAATATCGGTTAATCAATTGGGGCGTTATTACACGAAAGTGACGACACTAATGCTACAATCCCAATTCATCATAAATGGATACTCGGCACTAGCTATCTTGGATGGTGGGGCGGGGATTAGCATCATCACAAAACGATGTTGGGAAAATTGGGGAAAACCTGATCTGAAAAGAGCAGATCTTATCGTTAAAATGCCAGACGGAACATCTTCAAGGCCCATGGGCTTTTAGAGAATGTGCGACTCAAACTCTTTATGTTTTGCTACCATCATGCATTTGTAGTAATGGACTTTCTACACCAACCAGACTCATATGACATAATATTGAGGAGACCCTTCATGAGGGAATCCAAATTGGTGCACAATTGGGTATTAGACCATGTGTATGTTCATAGGGATTCACAAATTCTAAAGATAGATCTGAGAACATGGAAAGCATACCCCATGGAAGGGTAATTTTTTGGTAATAATTCGGTCACAACCGAGCGAACCACATCTGTACAAATATGCCAGTCCATGGTGGAAATTTCCAAAGAGGAAGAGGAAACAAAAATGTATGCATCACTTCCTCCTCTAGATTTTAGTGAAAACTAGATGCCATGTGCTTGCCACCACAGATGTGATGCAGCCCCGAGGAACCCAATATGTGGAATCTGGGAATATTCCCACTACATCTGTCTGTATGGTCAATTGGCAAACCATTGTGAGGAATCGGAGGAGGAAGTTTCTAGCATAGAAGGGACTGGATCACAAGGCCATACTAGCGCCCAACGCCTTAGAAGATGGAGAAAGCAGAAATGATATATTGCTCGACAAAATGCCCTGCTACGAAGAAAACCCATGGATGCCCAGTGGCTGAGATACCTCGAAGCTCCTAAGATACACGACGAGTTTTCTAAGAATTGGGGTGAGGAATTGAGTAAGATATCCCTTGAAGGGAAACATAGGGAGAAAGTCATCCTTTGAGAACCGAAAACACCTAAGCTTATGAAAGCTGGGCGCCGAAAACAAAACAAAGCTTTGGCAGAAGCTGAGCAAGAGGCTAGGAAAGTTATGGCTAAAATAAAAAGTGAGAATGAGCATAAATTAGACCTGCTTTTAGTACCAGACCATTTCAAAACATACACAATTGACGAATGAAAGGTGGTCCGACTGACGGCAAAAAGAGTTAAGGAAGCTGGGTTGTCCACATCATACGATGGCCTAGCTGAAGTCAAGGAAATTGATATTGTAGAACCAAGAGAGGAAACCAAACTTGTTTATATTGCTAAGGAAGACTCTGGTTGAAGAAAATGAGATTGTTACTCTCCTTAAAGAGTTTAAAGGGATTGTTTTGCTTGGAACTACAAAGAGATGAAGGGTGTACCACCTAAAGTGCTGCAACATACTTCCCAATCATGGATGGATTAAGACCAACCAGGCAAAAACCATACCAAATGAATCCTAAATACGTGGGACAATTGTAAAGGAGGAAATCGATAAACTCATTGCTGCGGATTTCATCTACGAGATAGAACATACGGACTAGTTGTCACCAATCGTAAAAATAGTGCCAAAGAAGAATGGGAAACTGGTATGTGTTGATCTCAAAAAGGTCAATGCATCTACTAGGAAGGACCATTACCCATTACCTTATATAGAACACATTTTGGAGAGAGTAGCTGGTGATGAAGCTTACAACTTCTTAGATGGATTTTCAGGCTACAATCAAGTGTTTATAGCACCTGAAGGCCAGCATAAGACAACCTTCAATACAATGTGGGGGATGTTTGCTTACAAAGTCATGCCTTTCGGTCTCACCAATGCCCTAGCAACTTTCCAATGACTAATGTGCACAGCCTTTAAAGACTACTTGCAAAAGTGATTGGAGGTATTCATTGATGATTTGTGTGAACTCTCGATGGACATACCATTTGTCTTGCTTGAGAAAGGTGTTTAAGTGATGTCAATTGTATCGTATATTCTTAAACCCTTTAAAATGCCAATTTTGGGTCAAACATGATGTGATATTGGGACACATTGTCTCTAAGAACGGTATATCAATTGATGACAAAAAGGTCATGTTGTTCTTGGAATTGCCCCACCTACTAATTACAAAGGTGTGCAAAGAATTATGGGCCATGTTGGGTATTATTGCCGCTTCATAATATTTTATGTTGAAATTACCAGACCATTATATAAGCTACTCATTGTCTTTGAATGGATTGAAGAATTCTAGGAAGCATATGATAGATTGAAGCAAGCGCTAGCTAGTGCACCAATTTTAAGACCACCAAATTGGGACCTTATATTTCATGTGCACATCGATGCATCGAACTTTGCTATTGGATGCGTATTGGCACAGCCTGGTGAGTTCAAATCGGACTACCTAGTTTGCTTTGCTAGTACTGCCAATTGAATGATGCAGAGGTGAATTATACTACCACAGAACAAGAAGGGTTGGCCATCGTTTATGCAGTCAAGAAGTATCGACATTACCTATTGGCCAACAAATTTGTATTCTTTGTGGACCATCAAGCCTTATTATACTTGGTGAACAAACCTTGTACCACGGGAAGAATCACACCCTGGTTGTTATTACTATTGTGGACCATCAAGCCTTATTATACTTGGTGAACAAACCTTGTACCACGGGAAGAATCACACCCTAGTTGTTATTACTATTGGAATTTGACTTCAGGGTTACGGCGGTGAGAAAGGGAACACAACACGTGTTGGCCGATCATATGTCGAGGATTCCAAATGGGAAACCGGCACAACGGGTGTTGATGATGACCTACTTGATGCTTGTTTATTCAAATTGGACATGGTGCTCGAATGGACTGAGGAAATATCAGATTATTTAGCTTATGGTTTTTTGCAAGAACAACCCTTGAACAAAGATAAAATGCAACGGCTTGTTAATCTTGTTGCACCTTATCAATTAATTGCTGGAGAACTATACAAGCTAGGTAAGGATAATGTCTTAAGGAGATGTGTGAGGGAAGACGAGTTCGTCTCACGATATTGGATGAAGGGTAGCTAGAGAACATTTTGCTGGAGAGATTATAGCTCGCAAGGTGATTCAAGTACGACTATGGTGGCCTATGTTGTTCGGGGGGGTGCCATAGAGTTTGTTAAAAGGTGTGAAGAGTGTCAGCAATTTTCAATCTTGCAACAAAGGGACAGGATGCCACTTACCCGTGTTATTGTAAGGCAACCTTTCGAGAAATGGGGAATTGATTTTGTTGGACCTATTAGCCCAGCTGCACATCCATCACTCACAAGCCTGATATGTGATCGTGGGGCCATAGACTATTTCTTGAAATGGGCAGAAGCTAGAGCCTCTAAGTGAGCTGATGCTCACGAGAACAACAGCTAAGTTCTTATATGAGCAAATCATTTCAAGATTTTGTTGCCCATTAGAGTTAGTCATCAGTGATAGCGGTTCACATTTTATTAATGAGGTGATTGATCACTTACTGGTTGGATTCCTTGCAGTCCGCTGAAAGTCATCACCTTATTATCCACAGGCTAATGTTCAAGCGAAGAATACAAACAAGATTTTGTGTACTATCTTGACAAAAATATTAGAAGCAAGTCGAACGGGTTGGGAACATAAGCTAACGACAGCCTTATGGGCATATCGAACATCATATAAGGTAGCGATGGGATATACTCCCTTCCTTCTAGCTTATGGTGTTGAAGCAGTAATGCCTATGGAGAACCTAGTTTCAAGCTTGAGAATTGCAGTGCAAGGATGTTTAACTGAGAATGCATTAGCTGAAAGGCCAATAGATTTAGAGAAACTTGATGAAACTAGACTAATTGCATCACATGGACTTATGGTCAAAAAATTATGAAGAAAACATTGGTTTGACAAAAAAAGGAACTAGAAACGGGGGACCTTGTCCTCATGTATGGTGTAGGGAGCACTAGAAAAATGAAACTCAAGTACAAAGGGTTAGGACCTTTCTGAGTGTTCGAGATCACACCTTAGAGGTCGGTTAGAATTGAGACAATTGAGGGCGTACAAATGGAGGGTTACGTCAATGGAAGCAAGATTAAAAAATATTTTGGACCACTGATCCAAGAGATGCTCTTGCAAGAACATCTTTTAAAACAATAGAAGGATCTCGCAAAAGAAAAAATCCAGTAAGCTCAAGAAGAAGCTAAGGCAAGAGAGGCCAAGGCCAAACAGATACTCCAGAAGAGGATGTTCCATATGTGAACATGGCTTCACTAACTCTCCTTGACGAGGATGAACTAAACATTGAGCGAGCACGGCTCAGGGTGGGAGTCTCTAAGACTAAATGTCATTGCATTGATAGATACGGGATCAAGTCATAACCCGATCTCATATGAGACACGGGTAGCTCTAGACAAACCACACCTTAAGGCCACCAATGCACAAGTACGAAGTGTGCACTTGACAACTACGAAAGCTAAGGGATTTCTAAGTGTTAATGTTTCCATAAAAAATAATCCCTTGGTTGGGAAGGTGTTTGTTATGCTTGCAAGATCGATGGAGGAGGAAATGATCCTGGGAACGATCTTGGATGAGGAGGAAATGATCCTGGGAACGATCTTGGATTTGTGCTGGTAACTGTAATATCCAATGGGAAAAGAGGACGTCACAGATGAACGAGGACAACAACCTCATTTTCGTGCCCTTATGGCGCCCGATAAACAAAGGGAAGCAAGCCATGATTGAGGATATGGAAACACCAAACACGGTAACAACAGCTCACGTACCAGAGAAGGCATCAACCCCACAATCCATACGCAAAAAACAACCAAAGTCACAAGGTACTCAACATCAGTGGGTGCCTCTGGGTCAACTTGGAAACCAGCTATTCCTCTTTTTCCTAATTAACTATTTATGCATAAACATAAAAATTAATTTTTCCATGATTATAATGAGAATCATTCAATTAATCTAGGATGATTAATCCTAGAATATGGTAGGAAGTCCTGTTTTCATATTATGAATAAAAATTATTTATGTGTTAATTTTTTAAAAATTTTACCATAGCTCCGCTGCTATTACTGATAATTCTCAATAATTTGAAAGCATAAAGTTTAGTAATATCCCTATGATTAGAACAACTATTAATTGGATCAATATCCAATTATGGACTTGATTCTTAATTTTTCCATAAATTAAATAGCATAAAAGCATTAAAAAGCCACTTATTTGGCCTCAATTTGACAAGCATAGAAATTAATTTTAGATTAGAGAATTGTTTCATGAGAAGCTTCATTTGAATATAGAATAGGTCATAGGAATGACCATTCTTTGGGGGAGAGAGAGAGAGAGAGAAATGCTTAAAAAAAACATTATAATTTAAGCATAAATGAAAATTTATGTGTTTTATCACTACAATTCATTAAAGAACTTCAATTGTATTAAAAAGCTATTCAATTGAATGCTTCTCAAGCTTGAGAGGGGTTGAGAAGAGAGAAACATTTGGAGATTAAAGAAAAAAGACCATAAACCACATTTTACCTCCTAGATTGCTTGATTCTTTGATCAAAGTAGAGGCCCCCAACCAATCAATTGGTTTGGTAAGTTGATGCTTTAGTTTGGCTGAATTTGGACAAGTTTTGTACCAGTTTGGCTCCCTTTTTTATTTGGTTTGATCTAGGAGAAAGGAGAGATAAAAATATCCTATTATTTTTTAGTTTAAAACTCATCCACACATGTGAAATAGGCGCCTCCTTGAAGGGCCCCCTTCTCCTTACCAATGTGTCAAAAATGAATGATTACTCTAAAATATCTCATTTTTTATTAATACTTTCATAATTTTTAACTAATAAATCTAGTACTTAGTCAACTCTTCATCTTATGTGGGCATTTACTCATTTTTGGGTATTTTCTTTTATTCTTTGGATTTATCTTATCCCAACACTTGGATTAATTTTATTGGTCCATAGGAACCTTAATTTAAAATTTTTAGAAAATCTTGACCCTTAGGCTAAGGTCTTGTAAATCATTTTTAATTTATTCCAATTGCACCTTGAAAAATCTATTTTGATTTTTTGTTTCAAGGAAATATTTTTTTGATATTTGTAGAATTTATTTATCTAAAAACATCCCAATATTGATTTACCACTCTCTAGAAATTTTTATCTCACTAGGCCAAACAAGGGAATATAATATTTTCTTGTATTCAGAAACATAGAATGATTACAAGGGATTGAAGTAGAGGCTTATTTGTTATTCAGGCTGAGGAGGAATCTTACATCCTCTCCCACTTGAAAAACGCGAGATGTCCTCATCTCGCAAAGTGGGGGTAATCCTTCGCCAACTCTTCTTCTTTCTCTCAGGTGGCGTCTTCTAGAGGGAAGAACTTCCACTTTGCTAGGAATTCTTTGAGGACTCTACTCCTGAGAATCTTCTCCTGAACGTCAAGTTGATTTAGGACTAATTTACGCAGACATCCTGGGGAAATAAAAGAATGAGTATTGCCTGAATCAATCAAAAGGTTGAATTGCTTACCCTAGTACTCTGCTGGAGTCTGGAGAACTGAGAATTGATGGTTATTCCTTTGATGCTCTATTGCTGCATAGAGCTGTCCTTTCTCTTCCTCTACTTCCTTAGCTCTGGTGACTGCTCTGGCTACTGCAGTCTAAGGTGGAACTCTCTCTCTTTGGTTATTCCAATTCTGGTAGGGAGTTCGGAGACTGCTTTGCATGGAGGCTACAGGCTGAGCTGGCACTCTTCTTGGGTTACCCTGATTCTGGCACGGGGGACCCTGATTTGGACTGATATGAAGGAGTCGGTCTCTGAACTCTGGGACCCTGGCTTCCTTGGCCCACCGAAGGAGATGGGCAATCCTTGAATTGGTGCCCAAATCTCTGACATCCGCCGAAGCATTTGTTCTCGCTTTGAAGCTCTTCCCTTTGCATTCTGGAGAGAGCTGGAGTTCCTGAGAATATACTTTGGGGGAAAGGTCTTCCTTCATTTCTGAAGCTTCCCATCTCCACAGTCTGGTTAAGACCTTGGTGTCTCTTTGGAGGCGAAAAGTTGGAAGAACTTCCCGGTGTCTGAAATCCTTTAAATTCTCCAGAAAACATTTCTTTATTTATATAAAAGTTGCAATATGTACATAGAGCAGCTCGGCTCCAGAAATCAAAATCTCCTCGGGAGACGCATAAGACGGCGGTACTGGGCCATAGCCATGTCCTGATACAAACATTCACTTACTGCCAAGGGAGCTATTATCTTCTCCTTAGGAATAAAGCGACTAAGGAGTCTGTAGATTTGACATGAAAGTCTGAAATTTCGAGGCGTTGAATGATATAGAATGACACTATGTACCACCTTCAGCTTTATTAGAATCATGGCCAATGAGAGGTTCTGCCTTAGCATTGCACGTCGGTCGCAAGAGACGTGGACATACTACCTTGCAAACCACATGCTGTCGTCTCTCCATTGGGTCAGGATAATATAAATCCTCAAAATGGCATGCGAGTCTGACTCGGCTTGTTCGAGTTACTGCAGTGAAAGAGATGGGATGCTCGAAGGCAAACGCAGTCATGTCTTGTGACTGGATGAGGTCGGGAATACCATATAAGTATGGAACTTCCATCTAAAAAAAATAATTTCATTGATTAAAAATTCTTTATTAATGAGATTTACGGAATGAAAATACATTATGAAAAAAGTTTTTTTGAGTTTTTGTTATCAGTTTTTGATAAGAATTCGTTTAGCCTTATTAGCTTTCAACAAAGCTCTGATACCAGCTGTTAGATCCCTCCTCCCTCTGCGGTACACCTGTCGGCGCGACTGCGGAAGCGGCGTCGGCCTCCCGCGCGGGGTGGGGATCCACACTCGGGGCCTTGCTTGCGGATGTCCGGGACGAGAGGCTAGCCCGGGCGGTCCCTCCGAGATCGGGCCCAGAAGACTCCCCTCGCCCGAAAGGCACAGGTGATTCCGCCATGGGAAAAAACTCTAACAAGTCAAAGTCTTAACTAGTTAAATTGAGCTGACCGAACCTGAAGTCACATAGTCAGATCAAGAAGAGACTTACACTTGGTGCATGGAATCACCGCTTTTTTCCTCATTTACGAGGCACATCCGTTGATCCCCTCCCACAGAACAAGGTCTTCTCATGATTTAAACTAATTAACGAACTAATCGTATCTAGTTGTTTCTCAGGAATCCTCCGATGCAGCCTAACCCCATCTGGCCCATGGGTTAGCCAACCACCCGACATTGTATTCATGGGATTCCTTTATAAAGATTTGGTTGTGTTTTTGCCCGGGTACCGAGGAAAAGAGTTTCCAGGCCCGGTAGCTGGCGATTCATGCAAAAATTAAGGTAGGCATACCACATACACACCCAATATGAAATTGCCATTTATAACAGATTCGACTGGCTTTAAAACAATACTTCAATAAAATCATAATATTTTTTATCATCATTTTTTCAAATTTCGAGTCCATTGTATTACAAAGTATCCCTTGGAGCTCTGTTGAAGACCTGCTGGCCAACCAACGAGATCCAGTATCAAAATTTGGTTCCCAAAACTCTTTCCTTTTTTTCCATCCAAAATCTTCCTCGACGTACACATGGGTGTCCTAGCAACTGCGAGCCCGTGCATCGCCTGGTCAGAACCCTCTAGGGTCCTCCTTAGGTGTCCTAGCACTTCACTCAGGGACCGCTTCATCGGTCCTCGCCCATCGTACCAGAAGCGCACCATTTTAACCGTACCGAGGAGGCTGGTCAAGACCTCCGCAGGCTTGCCGACGAGCGACGTCCCCCTTGACGACTCCCCGCTAGCTGTTCCAACAAACCTCCTCTTAGAAAAACATAAGCCAAATGCTTCCTCCAGAATTCTGGCATAAAACAGTCCTTTGAAAAAAAACAGAGGTTCCAATGCAAGTAAAATTTCAATTTGAGATTGGTTCTAAAAACCCTTTTTCCATAATTCCTAGTTTCATAATAATGAGGATCCTTGATCTCCATCAGGGTAATCTACCCATCATTCAGTCTGATTGTCCAACTAGATTCTCGGTGAGTTCGGTCAGGAAAAACTAGTTTAGTTTCGATAGTCTATTCTTTGTGATTAGAAATTGGAATTGGTCACAAAGTTTTTACTTGATTCAGATCGAGAGATGGACAAGTAGGTTTACTGTCCGTCCCTCTCGTAGTCTAACCAAATTCATTCGGTTTATTTCTACAAGGATTCCCTTCAGATAAACATCTAGTTTTGGGTAAATATCCATTTAGTGATTTTACCAATTAAAATATCCAAAGATATTCCTTCTATCACAAAATTTCTCAACCTTAATTCATTAGGTAGAATTATGGTGGGAATTCATCTTTTGACACTAAAATTTAATTTTAATTCAAATCCATCTTTTCTTAATTATCATAAAAATTCTTCTTTTTAACTAAATATCATACCTTTTTTTTGAATAAACTTGAAATCCCTCTTTTTCTCATTTTAATGAGTGCAATCCAATTATCATGGGAATTCCTCTTTTACCATAAATTAAATCTATTTAAAATTCTTCTTAAAAATTACATAAAAATATCCATTAATTTCATTAAGCTAAAAATTCCACTTTTCTCATTTAAATATTTGAATTCCAATATGGTGGGAATTCCTCTTTCATCATTTAAACTTATCTATGTAATTTTTCTCTTAAAATTTAAATAAAAATCTCCATTAATTTCTTTACACTAGGAATTACACTTTCCTCATTTAAATATTTGAATTCCAATATGGTGGGAATTCCTCTTTCATCATTTTGACTTATCTATGCAAAAAGATAGATTTAACTAAATTTTCTCTTAAAATTTAAATAAAAATCTCCATTAATTCCTTTACACTAGGAATTACACTTTTCTTATTTAAATATTTGAATTCCAATATGGTGGAAATTCCTCTTTCATCATTTAAACTTATCTATACAAAAAGATAAATTTAACTAAATTTTCTCTTAAAATTTAAATAAAAATCTCCATTAATTCCTTTACACTAGGAATTACACTTTTCTCATTTAAATATTTGAATTCCAATATGGTGGAAATTCCTCTTTCATCATTTAAACTTATCTATACAAAAAGATAAACTTAACTAAAATCCTTCTTTAATTTTTAAATAAAATATACATTATTTTAGCATCACAATTTTTCTCTTACTTCATTGGAATACATGGATTTCCATTGTCATGGGGATTACTCTTTTAACATAGAAATGGATTACTAGAAATTTCTCTTTTTTCTAATTAACTATTTATGCATAAACATAAAAATTAATTTTTTCATGATTATAATGAGAATCATTCAATTAATCTAGGATGATTAATCCTAGAATATGGTAGGAAGTCCTCTTTTCATATTATGAATGAAAATGATTTATGTGTTAATTTTTCAAAAATTTTACCATAGCTCTACTGCTATTACTGATAATTCTCAATAATTTGAAAGCATAAAGTTTATTAATATCCCTATGATTAGAACAACCATTAATTGGATCAATATCTAATTATGGACTTGATTCTTAATTTTTTCATAAATTAAATAGCATAAAAGCATTAAAAAGCCACTTATTTGTCCTCAATTTGACAAGCATAGAAATTACTTTAAGATTAGACAATTGCTTCATGAGAAGCTTCATTTAAATATAGAATAGGTCATAGGAATGACCATTCTTTGGGGGAGAGAGAGAAATGCTTAAAAAAACATTATAATTTAAGCATAAATAAAAATTTATGTGTTTTATCACTACAATTCATTAAAGAACTTCAATTGTATTAAAAAGCCATTCAATTGAATGCTTCTCAAGCTTGAGAGGGGTTGAGAAGAGAGAAACATTTGGAGATTAAAGAAAAAAGACCATAAACCACATTTTACCTCCTAGATTGCTTGATTCTTTGATCAAAGTAGAGGCCCCCAACCAATCAATTGGTTTGGTAAGTTGATGAAGTCTCCAAGGAAGATTGAAGAGAGAGAGAATCTCCAATCTCTTCAATTTGTAGAGGATTTTTAGAGGATAATAGAAAATAAGCTTATCTTAGAGTAATACCGGCATAGTTTAGTTTGTAGATGAAAATACAAAAGAATGAGAGTCTATTTATAGGTGAGGGAGGCCACTAATTGAGTCCAACTAAGTTCTAGAATTTTCTAGCTTTAGTTTGGCTGAATTTGGACAAGTTTTGTACCAGTTTGGCTCCCTTTTTTATTTGGTTTGATCTAGGAGAAAGGAGAGATAAAAATATCCTATTATTTTTTAGTTTAAAACTCATCCACACATGTGAAATAGGCGCCTCCTTGAAGGGCCCCCTTCTCCTTACCAATGTGTCAAAAATGAATGATTACTCTAAAATATCTCATTTTTTATTAATACTTTTATAAATTTTAACTAATAAATCTAGTACTTAGTCAACTCTTCATCTTATGTGGGCATTTACTCATTTTTTATTAATACTTTCATAATTTTTAACTAATAAATCTAGTACTTAGTCAACTCTTCATCTTATGTGGGCATTTACTCATTTTTGGGTATTTTCTTTTATTCTTTGGATTTATCTTATCCCAACACTTGGATTAATTTTATTGGTCCATAGGAACCTTAATTTAAAATTTTTAGAAAATCTTGACCCTTAGGCTAAGGTCTTGTAAATCATTTTTAATTAATTCCAATTGCACCTTGGAAAATTTATTTTGATTTTTTGTTTCAAGGAAACATTTTTTTGATATTTGTAGAATTTATTTATCTAAAAACATCTCAATATTGATTTACCACTCTCTAGAAATTTTTATCTCACTAGGCCAAACAAGGAAAAATAATATTTTCTTGTATTCAGAAACATAGAATGATTACAAGGGATTGAAGTAGTGGCTTATTTGTTATTCAGGGCGAGGAGGAATCTTATATGCAAGAGCCATTTTACTCTTCTCAATGTACTAAGTGACATCGAAGTATTCTTCCATTGCTTCGATCCTTTTCTCCAACAGCCTCGCCCAAGTTTTCCCCTTCACCCTTGAAAGGTTGAGGCTGCGATCTATGAAGAGTTTTACGAACATCCAAGTCGAGCTCTTTCTCGTCAAGTTGGGGGTTATCATTCCTACCACGACGACCTCGATCCGTGACCCATGATCCATTTTCCATTAATTCTAAATGCACATTGGAAAGTTCTTTTTGAATTTTTGTTTCAGGGGAATCCATTTTAGACACTAGGAGGATTTTTATATCCAAAGATATCTTAATTTAGGCTTATCTCTCTCTAGACTTTTTCTCTCTCTAGGCCAAAACAGGGTAAAACAAGATCTTTCTTCTATTTCAGAGAGGGGAATAATTACAAGAATAGAAGGGGAGGTTTTTACACCTTTACACCTCAAAAGCTGGAGGGAGGAATCTTACAAGGGTTAATTAATTCTTTTATTTTGGGATAAGCGCAAGAACCTTATCCTTCTCAGAAGATTTGTAAAATACTCAACCATAATGTAGTTTATATTCCTATGGGGGAAAAGGGTCAATTTTAGGTTTTTAAAGCCTTATTGTTCATACATCGTTAGTAAAGCCTTACCCCATAAGGTGTACCTTCCTAGGGTATAATTTACAAAATCAAATTGAGAATTATTAATTGATTATTCAAAATTTTATTTGAATATGAGAGTTGATTGCAAGTTTTTAGTCTAGCTTTGGGTTTGGAGTAGAGTCTAATAGCTACACATGCCCTAGAAGCTTTTCTAGAGCTCCCAATGTACTATAATGTCCCAAAGCTCATTGAGAAGTACCCAAAGTGAAAAACAATGATTGTACCCAAAGTGTTGGATTTGTTATCTATAGGGCCACATTGTTAGGGATTGTCCCATAGATCGAGAGGCCATGCTACAAGGCGGCATGGTCTTACTTAGATGCCTCCTACAGCTCCCCAGACTCCAATTGCCCATATGCCCTAGTAGACCACACAATGATGGGTTGTGGTTAGAGATGGCAAGCGCCCTCGGATCCTTGTACCTACCCCTTTACCCACACCCTTAGAGGAGCACCCCAACCCTTATACAACTCTTGCCTCATAGGATGTGGATCCTTCTTTGAAGGATGAGGCTCTACAAGCAGAGGATTTGAATCCCTCACAAGAAGATGTAGCATTACAATTATAGGATGATTGCACCCTCGAGGATGATGTTGCAGAGTCGCATTATCATGGTACCTCTCCAGTTTTGAGGACCCCAGCCCTAGCTTTTCCCCGTAGTGGGAACGAGAGGTAAGGTTTTCATCATCAAATTTTCCCTCCCTTACCTATACAAGACGTACCTCCGTCTCTAAAGGGGGTCCTTCGTCGATCTCACGAAATCTAGTCATTCCTACTCTGAGTCCTTATGAGGATTGTCTCATGGAACATTCAGGGTTTTTTTCCATTTTTTTTGTATGACGAAAACAGATTATCAAAACTCAACTTCATAGTGCAGTTATAGGTGGATCTATGGATGTATTGCTCTTGCAAGAGCATAAATTGGATGCTAGCCAATGTGGGAGATCATGCAAGCTTCTCTCAGGACACACCTTTTGGTCGCCATCCATTGGTACCAAAGGTGGTGTTTGTATTTCTGTTTCCGTTGTGGTTTTGCCTTGCTCATTGGACATGGTGTCATTTTACCTAACGAGAGCACGGTGGATTCTTCTTATGCAGGGTGTTACATGCATTGATATTCTTAACCTCAATGCTCCTAACCATAGAGGCGAGAGGATTGTCATTTAGAAATCTCTCACTACATCGATGCCTCATGCTGACCATTGGATTATTGGTGGGGATTTTAACATGGTTGAGATGCCAATGGATAAAATAGGTGGGCATGAGGGCTTGGTGCATCCTCTTGAGAGAGCGTCTTGGGAGAGGTTTATACTCTCCATTCATGGTAGAGATTGTTGGCATGAGGATGACATTCCGAGGAGACCATCCACTCTTCTTTATTCATGGTCTAATAGGAGAAGTGATGCAAGATGTATTCCTGGCACAGTTAGACCGATTTTAAGTGGATGATTGGGTGCTTGACAAAGGGAGCTATACTTTTATTGTTGTAAGCACTTCAAAATTAGATCATTGTCTAGTGGTTTTATGCATTAGAGATCCAAGTTGCCATGGATTAGCACCTCATGTATGCATCCCTGATCATTTATTCTCAGATGCTTGATATTTAGAGATCTTTGATGTAGAGCTATCACGTGAGATGCTTGATATTTGGAGATCTCATGCTTTCTCTCACGGGCCTCACAAAGCTTGGCCTCTGCTCTCTATGATATTAATGACTTTTATCACATGCCCTTTCTAAGAGGCAGGAGGCCTTGGACTTAGAAAGGGCTATTAGACGTAGACTGGCTACCTTACCCCGAGAGAGCATGAGAAACATCCTCATGCTCACTGGGTTGTAGACTCTTTATGTACTATTAGGGCAGAGCTTCATCACTCTCTTAAGCAGTGTACGGAGTATGACTACCATCCCAGGAATCCTTTCGGACCCAGATGGGTGGCAGATGCAACAAACACTTTTTTGCTACTCATGGTCCATCTCATGCCAGAGATAGTCTACAGGATTCACATGTCACTTCTTCATTCAAATCCTCTTATGGTTAGACAGATTGCCATTGACTTCTATCGATAGCTTCTTAGCACTGAGCCTCATTTTGATTTGAGACACAGGGCACAAAGGAAGGTTTGGAATGCATTGCCACATTTTACTGTTGAGAGGAGATGTGTGCTATTCTAGATGCCCCTTTTTCTATGCAGGAGTGCAGTCATACTCTTCATGCCTTACCTCATGGTAAATGTCCAGGGGAGGATGGTCTCTCCCCTTTTTTTCATTACTTTTTGGGATGAAATTGGGGCAGAGATCACATCGACTCTCAAGGAGATGTGGGACATAGGTTCTATGCCTTCTTCTCTCTCACTAAGGGGCTTATCTTCCTTATCCCTAAGAGTGGGGATAAGACCTTGATTGGATAGTACACACCTATCACCTTACTTGGGACTGCATATAAGATACTTACTAAGGTAATGAGCATTAGATTAAAGCCAATTTTGTAGAATTCCATTCATTATACTCATAATGGATTCAGAAGAAACATGTTAACCCATTCCTAGGGTTAACAAGAGCTACCATCATTAACTTACATTAAGGAGTCAAGGTAGATACACCAAAGGGTCATACATTTAAGATATGAAGCAATGGTGTCCAAAGCTACAACTTGGACGGGCACTTGTAATGGTGTGACGAAGTATTTATGGCAATTCCTGCTTCATGATGAGCTTAAAAAGAAAACAACTTACACAACTTGATCATTGTATCCAACCCGAAAACATTCGATCAATGTTGTAAAAAAGCAGTACATTTAGATGACAACATACTGGAAGATGATCATGCTACAAGGTGTTCCTCATCTAAACCAAGTGAATCAATGGCAAAAGAAAGATTGATCTCGGAATTGTCATTTCCTAAATTCTATGTAGCCTTGCTTAAAAGCTTTCAATTGACATCTCTAAGAGATGATAAGCTCCTTAAAAACCAACCATCCTTAATGCCTCTACAAGTGAGGAGCAAAATGCCTTGTGTTCAATGCAATCACTATGACCATCCCAATCCCCATTGTGCATACAAGGCACCTGTTTTTTTGTACTGCATATATTGTAAATCCTTTGATCATGATACTAAAAAGTGTCCCAATTCATCAACAATTGACTCAAAATCCCCATCTCCTGCATATATTGTAAATCCTTTGATCATGATACTAAAAAGTGTCCCAATTCATCAACAATTGACTCAAAACCCCCATCTCCTGTGCACCAAACAGAAACAGTCCAAAGGGTAGAAACTGCTCAGAAAACTGCTCAGAAAGCAATTGATCAAATCGAACACTTTAGTGTTTCTATTATCTTGGACCTCACAAAGTGACAGACTGCACAGTTTGGAATACTTCCATGCCCATAGTCACTGACACTTTGTAACCCATGTGTGAACAATGTGGCATTGATTACATGTTCCAAGATTTCCCAAGATGAGTTGCTTCAATGAAACTTATCTCACAAAATACAACTGTTAACATCTTAAGTGTACAAAACGGGCAATTGTCCACAGTACCCTTGAATGTGTTTGCATGCTTACAAGCCAAGGCACGAGAAATGCTTTCAAAAAATGCAAAATATAATACCTCGACATGGGTAGAAGAATATACCTTAAAGCAGAACCCAAAAGAGAAAACAAAACCTTCTAAACCCAAGAAAAACAAGGGACAACAAACTATCAAAACCAAGGTTAAATTAAAGGATAGGGAAAAGGAGCCTGTGGAGGATATAAACCCAAAAGGGGACATAAACCCAAAAGAGCCAAAAGCTACACATGATGCAGAAGCATTCACCTCAAAAGCTACCACACAAACCAGAAAACCCATATGTGTGACACAGGATACAAAATCCCAAAAGAGAATTCGATCTCATCGCATGGACGAACATAATGAAAAACTGACGATCCAAAGAAAGTGAGAAGATGAAACAAGTTCTAGTATGTCACTTAGTGAGGATGAAACAAGTTCTGATTCGTCACTCAGTGACCAATTAAGAAACTAGAACCCACCCAACCACCCCAACTAAAAAATCATGATCATATGATATATGCGGAATGAAAAAAGTATGCTCAGGAGAGCATGCTTAGCATGGTTGAGTGTCTTACAGGATCACCAATTGTGATTGAACCTAATAATGCCAAACCTAAAAAAGCAACCAAAATACAAAACCCAAAGGATTACCGCTTCCCCTTTCAAGAGCAAGACGTACTCTCTACAGAAGAGTCATTCGAGACAAATTGCACGAATTATGCGGTTGAGAAAGCATGGGAGAAATTTGATAATTCCCTTACCAAATTAAAGCAGTCTCTCAAAACCTCATTTGGAGGGATGGTCTTCTCTCATGGTGAAGCCAGCATAACATCAGCACTTGAACCTTTAAGGGCTCAACATGAGTTATGCCAAGACATAAAGGGCTCCATAGAAAAGGACTGTGAGGATTCACAAGTTTCCAAACATACATCATTTATAATTTTTCGAGGACCAAGTGTGCCAGTGTACACATTGGGTAATCTTGGAAAAGCTGAGAGCCAAAAAGAGGATGAAAGTGAATGGGAATATGAAACAAAAATGGGATCTGAAATTGAAACAAAATTTGAAACATCCATGGTTCCTCTAGAAGATTCTATCATGGTATGGTTAGATTTCCCTACATGCAATGATGTTAAGCACAAACGCGCGTTGATTAGCCCTCAAGCTAGTCATAACATCATGACAATAGACACTTGGGTGTCGTTGGGACAACCTAAACTCATCCCTATAGACAATGGTCTTGCAAGAGGAGTCGATGGACAAAACATTAAAGTTCCTGGGTTATTTTAGCTATGCTACTCAAACAATCGGTGAAGATGTGGAATTTAAATTCCATGTTACCCTAGATTCCCTGAAGTATGATGTCATCCTTGGTGGAACTTGGATATGTGACTCGTTGTATTCAATAGATGAATCTATGCAAATAGCCACCTTGAACACTTATGCAAGCATGGTACAATTGCTATTACGAGAGGAAGAGAACTTGGAGGAGCTGGAACTTCCAACATATCTTACTAAAAAGATCCGCAAGATTCTGGTTGGATTAGAACTTTCCAATAAAATCACCACTGCTCAAGCACAGCTTTATCCAACACAAGAACACAATATCATTACCCTATTTTTATTTGAATTTAAAGAGAAATTTTAGATAAATTTATTTTATGCATGAGAAATTTTTAAATGATAAAAGAGAAATTTTCATGACATTTGGAATTCAATGATTTAAATGGTGAAAGTGGAATTTTTGACATATTTGAAATAACGAATATTTTTATTAAAGAAAAGAGAAATTTTAGATAAATTTATTTTATGATAAAAGAGGAATTCCCATGACATTTGGAATTCAATCAATTAAATGCAAAAGAGGAATTCCCATGATATTTGAGATCCAAGAAATTAAATGGAAAAAGAGAAATTTTTAGCATAATTCAAATTATGAGTAGTTATCAAAAGTGGAATTTTGAGCATTATTAATTTTATTAGGAAATATGGGTAGAATTGATTTTTGTAAATCCCATGAATCTTTTACTCAAAAGAAGAATATTGAATGTATTTCACTTGAGATATTTGAGAAAGAATATGAAAATATCCGTCCCTCGAGAAAAAGTACCTTTAACTAGGCCAAGCAATTGGCAGAAATTTAGAAAAAGTCCCATCATCGGTATCGAAGTAGAAAAAGCTACTAAATGTGATTACGATGTGAATAAGATGTGAATGCGATGTGATAGGATGTGTTAAGATGTGAATGGATGTGTTAAGATGTGAATGGATGTGATAATATGTGAATTTGATGTAAATGGATGTGGATGTGAAGAGATGTGGATGGGATGTGATGTGATGTAAATGGATGTGGATGTGATGAGATGTGGACGGGATGTGATGTGATGTAAATGGATGTGGATGTGGATGTGAAGAGATGTGGATGAGATGTGATGTGATGTGTGAATCGAGATAGATGTGAATGGATGAGATGCAATGTGAATAGATGTGATGTGATGTGATATGGATATGGATAGATATGAATGGATGAGATGTGATGTGAATGGATGTGATGTGATGTGAAATGGATGTGATGTGAATCGGGATAGATGTGAATGGATGTGAATGTGATGTGATGTAAATAGATGTGAATGGATGAGATGTGATGTGAATGGATGTGATGTGATGTGAAATGGATGTGATGTGAATCGGGATAGATGTGAATGAATGAGATGTGATGTGAATCGGGATAGATGTGAATGGATGAGATGTGATGTGAATGGATGTGATGTGATGTGAATCGGGATAGATATGAATGGATGAGATGCAATGTGAATGGATGTGATGTGATGTGATATGGATATGGGTAGATGTGAATGGATGAGATGTGATGAGGATAGATATAATGAGATGTAATATGATGTGACTCAATGAGAATGGATGAAGGACGATGGGAATATACATGATTGGATGTGGATTAAGCAATGTGAATTGATGTAGAAGAATGTGGAATAACGAGAAATGATGTGGAACAACAAGTAAAATGGCTCTTGCAAGACTGAAGATAGTAGAAACAGCTAGAGTGGCATGGAGAAACCACAGCGAGACAAACCGTCGGGAGGATCGGAACACCTTGACATGGAATGATCTCAAAATTTACCTACGGAAGAGATTCTGTCCTCTCGGCTTTCTGGAAACCAAGATGAACGAATTATTAGAGTTAACCCAGGGAAGCATAACTATTGAAGTGTATCACCAAGCGTTTGCTCTCCTCCTCAAGTACTCACCATCGCTGGATGCAGACACAGCTGATGGCCAGGTTCATTCGGGGACTGAACCAACCTTTGAATATCCTAGTGAAAAATGCCAAGCGAGTTTCCATGGCTGAAGCAGTGTGGATGGTGAAGGATTTCGCCAAGGCCTTTAATGTCAAGGTCCCGCCGAAGCCAGCACCATCATCTTTCAAAATATTTCTAGCTCCAGAAGGTGATTCCAACCTTCCATCGCCTAAGAGACAACAAGGTCAAGCTCAGGATATGGAAAGTTCCAGAATGGAAGAAAGGTCCTTTTCTGAGAACTCAATCCCCTAGAATTCAACTTTAAAAGTTCCACCCTTGAACAAAGAAGTGAAATGCTATAACTATCAAGGATTTGGACATCGCAATATGGATTGCCCAACTCCTTTTGGATCAAGGTTTTGGGGGCAGGGAAATCAGGGACCAAGATTCCAGACTCCAGCTCCTTCCTTCTAGAGTAATCAGGTTCCTTTCCGTCAAAATCAGGGAAATCCCAGAGGTAGACCCTTTAACCAACCCTCAGTTTCAATCCAAAGTAATGCAAGACCTCCACTTCAGAATAGGAGAAGTCAAAGAGAGATGCTCCCAAATCGGCCGTCCACTTCCAAGGTAGTAATGCTGGAAGTGATTGAAGAAGAGGACGATGAAAGAGATTATACTCCACCTGCGAGATGAGGACATCTCGTGTTTTTTAAGTGGGGTAGGATGTAAGATTCCTCCCTCCAGCTTTTGAGGTGTAAAGGTGTATAAACCTCCCCTTCTGTTCTTGTAATTATTCCCCTCTCTAAAATAGAAGAAAGATCTTGTTTTACCTTGTTTTGGCCTAGAGAGAGATAATCCTAAATTAAGATATCTTTGGATATAAAAATCCTCCTAGTGTCTAAAATGGATTCCTGTGAAACAAAAATTCAAAAAGAACTTTCCAATGTGCATTTGGAATTAATGGAAAATGTGTATAAAGGACCTTAGCCTAAGGGTCTACATTTTTAGAAATTTTTGGATTATGGTCCAATTAAGGTTCCAATGGGCCAATTGGATTAATCCAAGTATTGGGATGAGATAAATCCAAAGAATAAAAGAAAATACCCAAAAATGAGTAAATGCTCACATCATAAGATGAAGAATTGATTGAGTATAAGGTTTATTAGTTAAAAACTATGAGATATTACAAAAATGAGATATTTTGGAATAATGATGCATTTTTGACACCTTGGTAAGGAGAGGGGGACTCTTGAGGTAGACGCCTAATTTGCGCATGTGGATGAGTTTTCAATTCAAAAAAATTGTGATATTTTTATCTCTCCTGTCTCCTCTCCTCTGGATCAAACCAAATAAAAAAGGGAGCAAAACTGACCCAAATTGTGATATTTTTATCTCTCCTCTCTCCTGGATCAAACCAAATAAAAAAGGGAGCCAAACTGATCCAAATCTTGTCCAAATCGAGTCAAACTAAACCTGGAAAATTCTAGAACCCAGTTGGACTTGGTTAGTGGCCTCCCTCACCTATAAATAGATCCTTAGTCTTTTGCAAACAAATGTGTGAACTATACCATGCCAGAACTACATTAAAATAATGATATTTTCTATTATCCCTTAAAAATCCTCTCCTTTTGGAGAGATTGGAGCTTCTCTCTCTCTCTCTCTCTCTCTCTCTCTCTCTCTCTCTCTCTCTCTCTCTCTCTCTCTCTCTCTCCAACAATCCTTTGAGTTTTCTTCTCAACATACTAAACCAATTGACTGGATGGGGGCTTTCTTCTAAGATAAAGAAGCAAACCAAATCTCTAGCAATAAGAAGTAATTTCATGGTTTTCATTAATATTCTCAAAAGATTTCACTTCTCAATCCCTCTCAAGCTTGACAAGTTTCAAATTAATTATTTTCAATGAAAATCAAGCTTTCTATAAGAATTCTAATGATTGATCACAAAAAAGTTAATCTTTATGCTTTATTAGAATGCTTTTTATGTATATCGCTCTCTCCCAAAAGCATAGTCATTCCTATGACTAATTCTTTAGCAAATGAATGCTTCTCATTGATAAATTCTTAATTCAAAATCAATCTCTAAGCTTGTTAAGATAGAGGTTAAGAAAATAGCTTTTTATGCTTTTATGTTAATAAAATTATGGTAAACTTATGATTTAATTCCATAAATTGGATTTAAGTCTAAGGATAGTTATTCTATCATAATTGTATTACAAAGTCTTATTCTTTCTAGAAATATTAAAAATTGTTAGTAATAGCAACAACGAAGCTATGGTAAAATTTTTAGAAGTTAATACATAACTCGTTTTTATGCATGATGCTAAAATAGGACTTCCTACCATATTCTAGGATTGGACATCCTATGCTAAAAGAATGATTTTCATAAAATTCATGGGAAACTAATTTTTAGTGTTTATGCATAAATAATTAACTAAAGAAAAGAGGAATTTAAGATAAATTTATTTTATGTATGAGAGAATTTAAATGATAAAAGAGGAATTCCCATGAAATTTGGAATTCAATCATTTAAATGGTAAAAGTGAAATTCTTGGTATATTTGAATTAATGGGTATTTTTATTTGAATTTAAAGAGAAATTTTTGATAAATTTATTTTATGTATGAGAGAATTTAAATAATAAAAAAGAAATTTCCATGACATTTGGAATTAAATCATTTAAATGGTAAAAGTGAGATGTTTTTATTTGAATTTAAAGAGAAATTTTATATAAATTTATTTTATGTATGAGAAAATTTAAATGATAAAAGAGGAATTCCCATGACATTTGGAATTCAATCATTTAAATGGTAAAAGTGGAATTCTTGGCATTTTTGAAATAATGGATATTTTTATTTGAATTTAAAAAGAAATTTTAGATAAATTTATTTTATGTATGAGAAAATTTAAATGATAAAAGAGGAATTCCCATGACATTTGAAATTCAATCATTTAAATGGTAAAAGTGGAATTCTTGGCATATTTGAATTAATGGATATTCTTATTTGAATTTAAAGAGGAATTTTAGATAAATTTATTTTTTACATGAGATATTTTTAAATGATAAAAGAGGAATTCCCATGACATTTGGAATTCAATTATTTAAATTGTAAAGGTGGAAATATTGACATATTTGAAATAACGGATATTTTATTAAAGAAAAGAGAAATTTTAGATAAATTTATTTTATGATAAAAGAGGAATTCCCATGACATTTGGAATTCAATCAATTAAATGCAAAAAGAGGAATTCCCATGATATTTGAGATCCAAGAAATTAAATGAAAAAAGATGAATTTTTAGCCTAATTCAAATTATGAGTATTTATTAAAAGTGAAATTTTGAGCATTATTAATTTTATTGGAAAATATGGGTAGAATTGATTTTTGTAAATCCCATGAATCTTTTACTCAAAAGAAGAATATTGAATATATTTCACTTGAGAAATTTGAGAAAGAATATGAAAATATCCGTCGAGAAAAAGCACCTTTAACTAGGCCAAGCAATTGGCAGAAATTTAGAAAAAGTCCCGTCTCATTGGTATTGAAGTAGAAAAAGCTACTAAATGTGATTACGATGTGAATACGATGTGATAGGATGTGAGTGGATGTGTTAAGATGTGAATGGATGTGATAAGATGTGAATGGATGTGATAAGATGTGAATGTGATGTAAATGGATGTGGATGTGAAGAGATGTGATAAGAATGTGAATGTGATGTAAATGGATGTGGATGTGAAGAGATGTGGATGGGATGTGATGTGATGTAAATGGATGTGGATGTGATGAGATGTGTACGGGATGTGATGTGATGTAAATGGATGTGGATGTGGATGTGAAGAGATGTGGATGAGATGTGATGTGAATGGATGTGATATGATGTGAAATGGATGTGATGTGAATCGGGATAGATGTGAATGGATGAGATGCAATGTGAATGGATGTGATGTGATGTGATATGGATATGGATAGATATGAATGGATGAGATGTGATGTGATGTGAATCGGGATAGATGTGAATGGGGATGTGAATGTGATGTGATGTAAATAGATGTGAATGGATGTGAATGTGATGTGATGTAAATAGATGTGAATGGATGAGATGTGATGTGAATGGATGTGATGTGATATGAAATGGATGTGATGTGAATCAGGATAGATGTGAATGAATGAGATGTGATGTGAATCGGGATAGATGTGAATGGATGTGATGTGATGTGAATTGGGATAGATGTGAATGGATGAGATGCAATGTGAATGGATGTGATGTGATGTGATATGGATATGGGTAGATGTGAATGGATGAGATGTAATGAGGATAGATATAATGAGATGTAATATGATGTGACTAAATGAGAATGGATGAAGGACGATGGGAATACATATGATTGGATGTGGATTAAGAAATGTGAATTAATGTAGTTTTCTCTCATCTTTTGGATACTCGTCCTTGGGATAGTCGAGGAACAGTATCCAAGTGATATATGTAGTTATATCCCATAGATCTTGCTTTTGAGCCACTGTGTTCATAGTGTTTTTGTGTGATCAAGGACCCGCAATTCTTTTATAATAGGTAGCACGTGCTATATGCTTTTTTGTGTTATGCATTTGCATATCCATCTATTAATGTGTTATTATATGAGGAAATTATTATGCATTATTTTTCAATATGATGACAATATAAATTTTCACATGCACCTATACACAACTCATTTGTGGCGGCAAGTTTAACACAAGGATGTTGTTCAATTGATTGAACACTTTTTATTTTTTTGACACACTCCTTGAACAAGCATAATGCAAGTGCTTTAGCTCCATAGCATCCACCATTGTGTATGATTGGGGAAAGGTCACCTTGTAAACATCCTCTATTTTCGTGATGAGTTTCATGCTATACTCCACAACCTGATGCCACAATAGAACCTCATTTTTCAACCAAAAACTCCACTAATCAGTGCTAGCTGCAAGCAGAAATAAAATCAATAAGCATTGGATTATACCTAATACACCGCACAAATGTAGGTAAACAATATATAGCAAAGTTAACTTCTTACATTCCAGAAGTTTTAATAATTATAGCATCTTCTTCTCATCAGACACCATTACTGATAAAATACTAACTTTATGCTCTTTAGGCAATGTGCATGCATCTAGGGTATAGAGTCGCTCCTCATTCATACAATTTGGCTTCTCATCCCAGTTAATTTGAGCTATAAGACTACATCACCATTCAAATATCACTTTAATACGAGTTTAAAAGTTAAAATTAATATACATATATCACATAAAATGAGAGACTTTAGCTAAACCAATATTCACCTATTTTTGGGTTTTCTACTGTAGCCAGTTTTCTTGTATGCATCTTCAAAATGGGATCATTTTTGTAGTACGCTTTCCTCCACCTATCTTCAAATTCTTCATTGTTTTGCTGATAGAATCCTTTAATATTTATATCTCTCTAGTGGCAGAAAGGTACTCATCCTACAAATTGAGCAATACGTATTAAGTATGTTTACCTTGCATTTTTATATAATTTTATACATTAGAAATTGTCATACCATTACCTGGAATATGATTTGTGCCATGATTAGAAGAGGACAATTATACTAAGAAAGTCACCCCCCTTCATTTCTTCTTCTGTAAAAACCTCTACACACCCATTGATTATTTAAACTCCAAGCACGTGTAAGTATGGTTTCCTTATTTGCTGTCCATAATGTTCGAATAAGATAGATCTTGTCAATGGGGATTGAGGGAATGTAGCCCACCTCATTCATCCTTTAAAAGTGCCCTTACTTGAGTTGTGAAAAATGAAATAACAAATAACAATAGTAACAATATAGATTATGAATAAACAATGGCATATCGATTCAATTCTTGTGCCACCTCTTTTGGGGCCTTGTTTCTTGGCCTCCGTACAGTTTCCTCTTCTTTGTGGGCTTTTTGTTTTTTAGAACTTTTTTGTTGGCACCTTTTGTGAAGGTACCTGTTCCTTATCTTCATCTTCGGCCTTGCTCTTTTTATGGGTGTGATACTTTTATGCTATTTTTGGGTGTCTTTGATTTGACTTTTTCTCGAGGCACATTAGGTGCATTCAGAGTTTCTTTCTCCCATCCTTTAACATTCTAAGAATCTCTTGATCCTTGTATTAATATCTAAGTAAAAGTCATAAAATGTCACCTTATCATAATTTTACCATAAAATAATATAGTATTGAAGTGAAAGTTGAATTCTTACCAAATCTTTTATAGGCCAAATGATGAAGCTTTTCATTGCATCATGAAGATAAATAATGTCTATTAACATCATAAGAAAAAACATATTATCTCGTATCCTTAAAAAAAAGCCAAAAGTACTTTTTATTTAAATAATAATTTATAGTATACTTAATACATAGATTCATGTTTTACACACACACACACACACACACACACACACACACACATGCACGCATGCATACATGCTCTTGTTAACCCATTCCTAGGGTTAACAAGAGCTACCGCCATTATCTTACATCAAGAAGTCAAGGTAGATACACCAAAAGGTCATACATTCAAGATCTGAAGCAATGGTGTCCAAATCTACAACTTGGACAGGTGCCCATAATGGTCCGATGGAATATTTAAGGTGATTCCTACTTTCAAGAGCATTTGGTAAAAAGTTAGGATGAAGTCCCAAGTGATGTATTTCATGGATATATTATGAGAGTAGTCATTGTAATAGCATTAGGCCTCTTATGAGCCTAAAGTGCCCGGTCGGCCGCCACAGTTTAAGTGAGTGTGAATACTTATGGTGGCCATGTATATAAGTGAATATCTCATAATACAAGGATACTCTCCCATTGTGCAATGGAGTCTTGCTCTTGTTAATCGTGCTAATCTCTCTCTCTAATGCATGCTAGTGAGTGTGTGAGTGATGTGAGGTGAGAGGAGGGACGAGTACACATAGTGCAACACGATGGTGTGACAATGCTCATGGAAGACGTGGTGGAATTGTTTCTCAAGGAGTTGTAGAGCTTGGAGACCTCAAGGGTTAAATGCTCGGCCATTGGAAAGATCATCACGACAGTTGCGGTTCATCAGGTAATCTCTTGTTGGATATGTTTCAAGGGGGGGTTAGGGTGAGCCTTTAACATTTTTGGCACTACTGTGCCGGGGAGCCATCCCTTGCCTTTTTTTTATCATTTTTCTCTGATCTACACATTACCCACACTAACCATTGTCTTTATTAATGGTTTCCCATGAAAGAAATGTGGATTTGATGGAGATTTGTGTGTGATTTTGTAAGAAATAGCTCTTTTTTTTGTTTTATAAAATGAATGTTTTTTAACTTAATTTTTAGCTTAATTTATTGTTTTTGTTATTGTTAATATGGTTTTAAATGTTCATAGGGCTTGCAAATAGAGTGTATTAGGTTTAGTTTGCATCCATTGCATCAAATAATGTAATAGAATGTAATTTTTAGTGAATTTTAGCTCTCTTTAGAGTTAAAATAGAGCTAGAATCATTAATTTTTGCTTAAATTGTGTGTTTTTTGTTTTAATTGTATGCATTAGAGTGTTATCAAGTAATAGGAGTAGCTTAATCATTGAAAAAAAGACATCAAAAAATCCTTGAAAATGACTAATCTTTCTTAATCGATTGATTTTTATCATTAAGGGTGATTAATCCCATTCAATTGAGTGTTTTGAGAGTATCTAAATTCATCAAAACATCTAATTGCATCAATTGGAAGAAATTGGCTCTCTTTTGCTTAATTTTGCATAAAGAGAAGAGACATTAATTAAGATTTTAATTAATATCTAATTATATATTAATTTACACTGCACATAGCTTAGCAATTCCATGCTCTATCCAATGATATGCTCAATGGTGTGAATTAATTAGTGATTAGTGGTTAATTAGAGCTATTGATTAGTCTAAAAGAGGAAAAGATTAGTGAAAGGATTAATCTTTGATTAATTTCTAATCACTTTTTTATATAACTTATTAAGGCTAATGAGCATTGAATGAGAAGATGCCAATGAGTTGTCAAATTGTCTATTTTGGGGATCATTTATGAAGGGTATAAGGGGGTGTCATAAAAAGGTTGACTTTTTGATTCCCACTTGCCTTTTTGGAAAAATGCCAATATCTCCCTGATTTAAAATTCAAAAAATATCCTCCCCAAACAAGGAAATTCGAATTTTCCTCTAGACTTTTTTTTAAAAAAAATGCGTGAGCCACGTGTCTCATGGTTTACATCTTAAGGCCTCACGCACAAAAAAAAAGACTCACGCCTTAAGGCCTCATGTGCAAAAAAAAAGGCTCATACCTTAAGCGTCTCACGCCTTAAGCATCTCATGCCTTGAGGGTCTCACGCGCGAAAAAAAAACAATCAATTTAATAAATTTTGTGAAGTCTGTCTCATGCCTTAAGGGTTCACGATGTGAAACCCTTGAGTGTCTCATGGCATGAAACAATCCCCACACAAAAAAAACAAATTTATTAAAATTCGTGAAGTTCGTTTCACGTCGTGAACTGCACCTTGCTAGTTCACGTCATGAAAGGGGGACTGTCGGCAAAAAGAAAAAAAACAGCCCTGTTTGGAGGCTCGTATCTCCTAAATCGTGATTCTGATGAATGCGCTCTAGTACTCATCGGAAAGCCGACATTGGGCTCTTCGAAATTGGTCTTGACCGTCTGAGGGGAAAATCGATCGTTTTGGCCTCTGACCAACAGCCTTAAAATTTGACCCAAAAATCAAGGCAAAAAATGGTAAAAAGCACTAAATCGTCGAAAACAGCGCGAAAACGATTGCAAACCATATTCAAGCTACTTTTTGAGGGTTTAAATGACAGAATCGCGAAAAACTCAAAGAGACAAAGTTGTATTACTCCAAAAATACTACAATCTCATACAAAGTTTTTTCAAATTCCTTTTGGAACACCTTCAAAATCGGGCTGCGAAATAGGAAAAAACATTCTTGGAAATTTTTTTTAATCTTGAGATAGTGATGGAAAATAGGTTTTAGGACCTCCTCTTCCATTTGGGATGCTAATAGCTTGCACTTTTTTCGAAAAAATATCTCAGTCATTCACGTGCGTGTAGCGTCTAAGCTAACTTGGGCAAACGGACACTCGTTTGACCCAATGAAGGGTATGCCAGGCCTTCTGAGACTGTAAACGAGCTATAACAGGCTGTCATAAATTATAAAAGCAAAAAGAAAAAGTGTGCCTTCTCATTAAGGAGCAATTGGCAGCAGCGAGATAGAGGGACTACATGGGCCGACACCCTCACTGAACCTGATGACTGACATCTTTGAGCCATTGAGATCCATGCCACAAATGCTCCTTCCAATACCATTTGCCATGCCAACAACAAGCGTGTCATCGGGTTTTACACCCCCTGTCACATCAATTCCACCGAGACTTGGTTCCTTACCTAACATCCCCACAAATCCTATAAGTACGAATCCTTTCTAACCCTTGGATGCCCACACCTTGGACATATTGACTAGTCTAAGAAGGGGGGTGGCCCAAGGACTAAGTGAGTCCCTACCCACAAGATCACTTACATAATGCCTTAGTGACTCATACAAAAATACGGCCGTATAGATTTCAAAAATCATGGACAAATATGACGGAACAACTAATCCTGTTCAATTCATTCAAATGTTTGAACATAGGTGTGAAGCCTTTGGAAATCCAAACTTCCCTACCAAAGGTAAATACGTTGAACCTATGCTTAGCGGGAAAGGCTAGTCGATGGTTTATCACATTAATGTCGGCATGATCAAGACAAACTTTAGGACCTTGAAAAAAGTCTTTATCCATGTCTTTTCAAGACAAGGTGATCGGTGGAGTGCAGCGACAGAAATCTATTCAATTGAGCAGAAACAGACTGAAACCATTCGGGATTTTATCCTTTGGATAATACTCTTGGACTCATGATGTAAGCCATGGGAGAAACTAAATGATGCTCAATTGAAGAGATGTTTCATGTTGGGCTTAAAGAATTATAGCTTAAACAACTTGATCATTGTATCCAACCCGAAAGCATTCGATCAATGTTGTAAAGAAGCAATATAGTTAGATAACAACATGATGAAAGATGATAATGACATGAGATGTTCCTCATCTAAACCAATTGAAGCAATGGCTAACAAAAAATTGATCTCGGAGTTGTCATTTCTTGAATTCTATGCAGCCTTGCTTAGAAGCTTACAATTGATATCTCTAAGAGAGGATGAGATCCTTCAAAACCAAACATCCTTAATGCCTCTTCAAGTGATGAGCGAAATTCCTTGTGTTCAGGGCAATCACTTACGACCATCCCAATCCCCATTGTGCATACAAGGCACCTATTTTTATGTATTGCATATATTACAAAACCTTTGGTCATGACAAAACCCTATATCCCAATTCATCAACAATTAACTCAAAACCTCCATCTCCCATGCACCAAACAGAAACAACCCAAAGGGTAAAAACTGCTCAAGAAGTAATTAAGCAAACACTTCAGTATTTCTATTATCATGGACCTCACAAAGTAGTTTGGAATACTTCCATGCCCATAGTCACTAACACTTTGCAACCCATGTGTGAACGATGTGGCATTGATCACATGTTCCAAGATTGCCCAAGGCGATTTGCTTCAATGCAACTTGTCTCATAAAACATAACTCTTAATATATTAAGTGTATAAAACGAGCAATTATCCACGGTACCTTTGAATGTGCTTACACACTTACAAGCCAAGGCACGAGAAATAGTAAAAGAGAATGCAAAATAATACTTCGAAATGGGTAGAAGAACATGCTTTAAAGCAAAACCCAAAAGAGAAAGAAAAACCTTCTAAACCCAAGAAAAACAAGGGGCAACAAACTATTGAAACCAAAGTTGAAATAAAGGATAGGGAAAAAGAGCCTATGGAGGACATAACCCCAAAAGAACCAAAATCTACACATGATGCACAGAAGCATCCACCTCAAAGGCTACCACACAAACTACAACACCCATATGTGTGACACAGAATACAAAAGCTCGAAAGAAAATTCGTTCTCGTTGCATGGGTAAACATAATGAAAACCTGACGATCCAAAGAAAGTTAGAAGATGAAACAAGTTCTAGTACATCGCTAATAAGTGAGGATGAAACAAGTTCAGACCAAACAATAAACTAGAACCCACCCAACGACCAATTGAAAATCATGATCACATGACATATGCGAAACGTAAAAAGCAAGCTCACGAGAGCATGCTTAGCATGGTTGAGTTTCATACATGATCGTCGGTTGTGATTGAACCTCATAATGCCAATCCTAAAGAAGCAACCAAAATAGAAGAACCTAAGGAGTATCACTTCCCCTTTCAAGAGGAAGATGTACTCTCTATAGAAGAGTCAATAGAGGCAAATTGCACGAAATATGCGGTTAAAAAAGCACGTGCGAAATTTGATGAATCTCTTATGAAATTAAAGCAATCTCTCAAATCCTCATTTGGAGGAGTGCTCTTCTCTCATGGTGGTGAAGCCAACATAGCGTCAGCACTTGCACCTTTAACGGCTAAACATGAGTTATACAAAGATATCAATTTCCAAACAAACCTCAGTTAGAATTGTCAGAGAACAGAGTGTACCATTGTACACATTGGGTATTATTGAAAAAGCTAAGAGCTAAAAAGAGGATGAGAGTGAATGGTAATATGAAACCGAAACGAGATCTAAAACTGAAACATCCATGGTTCCTCTTGAAGATTCTATTATGGTTAGATTTCCATATGGGCAATGATGTTAACGCAAACACGTGTTGATTAGCCCTCAAGCTGGTCATAACATCCTGACAATAGACACTTGGGTGTCATTTGGGCAACCTAACATCATCCCTAAAGACAATGGTCTTGCAACAAGAGGAGCTAATGGACAAAACATTGAAGTTCTAGGTTACTTTAGCTATGCTACTCAAACAATTGGTGGAGATGTGAAATTTAGATTCCATGTTACCCCAGATATCCTTGAGTATGATGTCATCTTTGGTGAAACTTGGATATGTGACTCGTTGTATTCGCTTGATGAATCCATGCAAACAGTCTCCTTAAACACTCCTGCTGGCATTGTGCAATTGCTCTTACTACAGGAGGAAGAGACCTTGGAGGAGCTGGAACTTCCAAAATATCTTACTGAGAATATCCCAAGAATTATGGTTGGATTGGAACTTTCTATTAAAATTACCACAATTCAAGCACAGCTTTATCCAACACAAGAGAAGAATCTCATGGCCCTCGAGTTGTGGGATTTGTTATGTCAACCAACACTCATGGCTCATCCTGAAAGAATTCCATTTACACATGACTTCAACATGCCATGTTTGGGGTACTTTGAACATACAATGTATAGTGAAACTAACTCCCTTATTTGCAAGTTTTTTGTGGTTTAGTATGTGTTGGAATCAGATTTGATCTTGATGCATAAATGGACTATTCCTCCCCAAGCATCACTGTTCTTTGCTAGCGATAGGGTCATCATGATGGTCAACGACACAAAGTTGACAATACCATACTGCTAGGAAGAGGATCCAACCCTAATAGATTTCTATGATGCTGAACACAAAAAGTTACAAGCCTCTTCAACAAAAACCCCTCTACACACTGACCTACCATCTGCCTCAATGGCTGACTCCGATAAAGCATCTACTCCTTCAACTCCATCCTCACCAACAAAGTTCAATGCCAAATCCTCACAGTTAGCAGCTATTCCTAAAAAAGTTCCACACGCGCAACCATCTATCTCTAACAAGGAACTCAAAGGAAGAGCCCTCGAGCCAATGCCTCTTTATTGACAAACCTCACCAAAGGAGATGGCAATATTCTTAAAAGCCTCATCATCGAATGCCACTCTGCAAAGGACTCAAGCTTCATCAACAACAACACCCATGCGTATATAAAACCCGTAACTGAAAGATCCTTGCCCCCTCCGTGCAATGAATTCCGGGGTGCTAGCAGCAGAAGTAGACTTCTTGCATAGGGCAGAACCTCTCACTCGGGGCCTCGCCCACGGATATCTGGACAAGAGACTAATCCCTCAGTTCTTCCAAAACCAAACTTGAAAAAACGTCCCTCGCCCAGAAAGCACGGGCGATTCCTCCAAGATATTTTTATTCTAATGTAGTCAAGAGCCTTAACTAACCAAACTGATCCGATCGGACCCGTAAGTCTCATGGTCAAATCAAGGAAGAGACTTGCACTTGGGTCATAGAGTCCAACGCTTTTTTCCTCATCAAGAGGCACAACCGTTGATTCTTTTCCATAGAACAAGAATTATCCGAGGTTTACTTCAACTATCATAACTTAACAGAATTGAATCTCATTTTAAGGATCCATCAGTCCAGCCTAACCCCATCCAATCCCATAGGTTAGCCAACCGCCCAACCACTGCAGTGATAGGATCCATTTAGAAATTTGGTTATGTTTTGCCCCGAGTACCAGGGAAAAGAGTTCCCAGGCCCCCTTGCCGGCGCTTCAAGCAAACTCCAAGATAGTCACACCACTTACACACCCAATATGAAATTGCCTATTTCACAGATTCAACTGTCTTTAAAACAATCTTTTAATGAAACCATAGTATCACTAATCTCATAATCCTCCAAAATATCCAGCTTGAATTCTAATTTCCAATCATTCCTTCATCGGTGTACTTATGGCATCATTGGCAACCAGAACGCTCACCACCTGTTCACTCAATCAGGGGCCTTTTCAATAGTTCCTAGCTCATAGTACCCACAGCAATATAATCAAGTATTCCATTCATTTCTTCCTTAGCGTACCTATGGCATCATTGGCAACCAGAACGCTCACCGCTTGCGCTTGCTCACTCAAGGGCCTTTTCAATAGTTCCTAGCTCATAGTACCTGAAATTATAATCACTTAAGAAAACTCCAGATGAACTCTCCCTTGAAGATCGGCAAGATCAACCAACAGATCCATATTAAAGAGCCATGGACTCATCCGTTGAGGACCAGCACGGCCAATCAACTAGATCCATGCTTGAGTTCAGAAAATAACTCTCTATCTCCTTGTTCCATTTTCTTCCTCGACGCACGCGTGGGTATCTTTGGTGACTTAGAGCCCGAGCACCGTATGGTCAGCACCCTCTAGGCTCCTTCGCAGGTTACCTAGAGGTTCACTCATGGGCCGCTTCCTTGGTCCCTCATCCACCGTACCGGAAGCTCACCATTTAAATCGAATCGAGGCTGGTCAAGACCTCGGCCAACCTTGCTACGCGAGATGTCCTCCATTGACTCACCGTTAGCTGTTGCAACTTTATCACTTAGGTCTCCACGACCTCATTCACAAGATGGTCAAAATGCTTCCCCAGCATTCTTGACATAAAACAATTATTTAAAAACAGGCCATAAATACAGTTTCTAATAAACTCTCATCTTTCCACATTGTCCCACATCATTTCTCGTTATTCCACATTCTTCTACATCAATTCACATTACTTATTCCACATCCAGTCATATGTATTCCTATCGTCTTCATCCATTCTCATCCAATCACATCATATTACCTCTCATCCATTCTCATCCAATCACATCATATTACCTCTCATCACATCTATCCTCATCACATCTACCCATATCCACATCACATCACATCACATCCATTCACATCACATCTCATCCATTCACATCTACCCCGATCCACATCACATCACATCACATCCATTCACATCACATCTCCCATTCAAATCTACCTAGATCCTCATCACATCACATTAATCCACCTTACATCTCATCCATCCATTCACATTACATCACATCCATTTATATTCATACAGATCCACATCTCATCACATCACATCTCATCCATTCACGTCTCATCACATCACATTCACATCCATTCACATCTCATCGCATCAATTTCACATCTCATCACACCCATTCACATCCATCACACCCATTCACATCCATCACATTCATTGCATCCACATCACATCACATATATTCCATCCACATCTATCCTTATCACATCACATTCATTCCATCCATATCACATCACATTCATTCCATCCACATTACATCATGTCCACATCTATCCACATCACATCTCATTCATTCCATCCACATTACAACACATCCACATCTATCCATATCTCATCACATCCATTCATATCTCATCACATTCATCCACATCCATCCATTCATTCACATGCACATCTATCACTTCACATCTCATTCTCATCCATTTACATCACATCACACCCATTCACATCTCATTCACATCTCATCACATCCACTCACATCTCCTCACATCACATTCACATCTCATTCACATCTTATCACATCTTATCACATTCACATCCACATCCATTCACATCACATCACATCTCATCACATCCACATCCACATCCATTTACATCACATCACATCTCATCACATCCACTCACATCTTATCACATCGCATTCACATCTTATCACATCACATTCATATCTTATCACATCACATTTACATCTTATCACATCATGTTTACATCTCATCTAATCACATCGCATCCATTTACATCCCATCACATTTACATCTCATCTAATCACATCGCATCCATTTACATCCCGTTACATTCATTTACATTCATTTGGCTCTACATTCACATCTCATCTAATCACATCGCATCCATTTACATCTTATCACATCACATTTACATCTTATCACATCATGTTTACATCTCATCTAATCACATCGCATCCATTTACATCCCGTCACATTCACATCTCATCTAATCACATCGCATCCATTTACATCCCGTCACATTCATTTACATTCATTCGGCTCTACATTCACATCTCATCTAATCACATTGCATCCATTTACATCCCGTCACACATTTACATTCATTCGGCTCTACATCACATCTTATCACATCTACTTTTAGTACTGTTTTCTACTTTCGATACCGATGGGACTTTTCTAAGTTTCTGTCAATTTCTTGGCCTAGTTAAAGGTACTTTTTCTCGATGGATATTTTCATATTCTTTCTCAAATTTCTCAAGTGAAATATATTCAATATTCTTCTTTTTTAGTAAAAGATTTATGGGATTTACAAAAATCAGTTCTACCCATACTTCCTGTTTGGGACATCATAGCATAGCGGAGGCTACACTCCAACCCACACACTTTGTCAATCCGTGAATGCAACCCGGTTAGCGCATAGAGGCTATCCCGAATGGGAGAAGATTAGTTAACCACACACTAATGACTTCTAGTCCTACTCAATCCTTCTTCAACAATCAAGCAATCAATAGTTGATTCCTTCTCAAACTAACATAATCAACGCATCAAGATTAGGCTACACTTAAGCACAAAAATGCAACTTATGCAAAGAATCTAACATGTAAAGAGCTATCACACAAGCCTCAACTACACATCATTTCATGCACAAGCTTCATCACATGCACTCTACAATTCACAAATCAGATTTTTGCATCAAAACATCATTACAAAATCTAGATTAGCAAGTGTGTAGATCGCAACCTCAAATCATTGAATACGTAGAGAATAGAGAGTACAAGATTGAAGCAAGAATGGAGATGGAGAGCCTTGGGAGAGCACATGAGAAGGAGCTATAGAGCAAGCTCTCTCTCTATGAGTCTCTCAAACCAAAAAACCAAAGAGTCCTCATTAGCTCTCAAATGGGCCACTTTTTATACAAAAACTCTAAAACTCCCAAAAGTTCCCATGTGGGATTATTGTCAAGCCCACTCCCACATTCATCTACAACTTGGAACTCTTTACAAGAGCCCTAAGTGTCTTTTTTGTTGCATCCTTGCATTGGTCTTCATTCGTCATGCAACACTCTCCCCTTCCTATTTTGCGCACGTCCTCGAACGCGGTAGGAGCACGAGCTGCAAAAAAAACAATGGATACAAGTAAAGCCTTTTATTGAAAAAAAGAAAAGAAAAGAAGAAAAGAAAAAACAGCAATGAACAATTCCACATGTGAGCATACAAGTGAAAGGCTGATTAGAGTTTTAAAGAGTACTAAAATAGGTGAGTAAAGACTAGTCAAATTGAGACTAAGTGGTAGTTAGATAGTGCTATGCAAAGGCAAGTGTGCTTGTACACCGCCGGTTATGACCGCAGTCTCAATGTCCTACAAGTATTTAAGTTATTCCTAAGTGGCAAACCTACTCCTAAATATGAGCAAAGGTGATTGGAACTCTTTTTTTTTTTCATGTGTGTGTAGAAGGTGATAAAGATTAAGGATCCATCCCAATGAGACCCAAGCAATGGCCAAGAGACCTCCGCCAAGAGAATCTAAAAGCCGCTAAGGGCGACAGACCCTTTTTCTTTCTTTTATGACATAAGGAGTACCCCATGAAGATGAGGGCATCGGTCTCGAGGGCCCATAATGTACCCCAGAGTCCTACCAACATCTATCAAGGTGATAGATTCCTTGAAGGTATTCTTCTGAAGTTTTTTAGACGTCAGTGTTCACCCCATGGAAACAAGGCATCGGCCCCAAGGTGCTGAGACAACCCCAGGTCCTACCAAGCATTCCACATGGCTGTAGACACGTCATGTCTCGATTCACTTGTATATATTTATTTTTTTGGGGTATATTTTCGTAAAATTTCCTTATTAATCCTAGCACCTAGCTCATACCTAAGATGTAGCTACCACTAGGGATAACTAATATACCTTGAAAGCATAAGAACTTGGCATACTCCATTGGTATATATCCTACACTATCTTTAAATAGAAATATCTTTTACTAAGTCCTCTAAGAATCTAGAATTCACTCACCATATTTTAACAACTAATCAAAAACTTAAACCAGCCAATATTGTGTGAACATGCAAACCATATATCCAAAAGATAAAAGCACATAAAGAACAAAAGATTAAGATTTGAATACACCTGTTGTAGTGCCCGTTGATGTTGTTCGTTTGCATTGATGCATTGCTGATTTTGTGCAGATTGTTCCTCCTTGGTCTTTGTAGGCGTAGCATGTCTCCCCCCTTTCCTAATTTGTGTACACGGTAGGTGGACTATTGGGGCGTGTTTGATGCTCTTGTTTAGCTGAGATCTCTGCAAAATGGTTATTAACAAACAAGAAAAGAAAAGAAAAGAATAAAATTTTCTATTGGTGCCAATCACCGAATATAGCCGAGGGAAAAAACCCAGTGGGAGAAAAGTGCCCTGGCTTGTCGATCTTATTGTGGAGTCACTGAGCTTACCCTTGCGCTGGTGGTGGATCCGTGTCCACGTTTGCTGAAAAGATGGTATCAATTTCCTCAGGATGCAAAGACAACCCCTCACAAAAACCGGCCTCTGGAGAAGGTGGTAGAGGAAGGAGTGCTTCCTCACTAAAATATGGCATTGGTTCTATGGGAAGGTTAAGCAGACAATTTTGATTTTGGAACTGCGCAATATAGGTACTCATATTGATCCAATATTGACATGTTGAGGCTTGGGGAAGGAGGGCTTGCAAGATAGGTGGTTGCAAGTCATTTAAGCTTGTATCCCTCCATTGTTGTGCTTGAACCTCCTCAGGTAATCTACGTTGATTTGGTCCTCTCTCTGGTATTCTCACATTAAGAAGATTATGGCGTTGGGGTGTAATTCTCACAATTTGTTTCATTAAGCCCGTGCCATATCGTCTAAAGTAAGAGCGGCATATCCAACAAATATGTGAAGCTTCTCCTAATACGAGCCATGCACACTCTTGACAATGTGGAAATGGGTGATGCTGTTGATAGAATAACGTGACAAAGTGATGCCCACAGCAATTTTCACCTAAGGGAGCATAGAAGTACCTAGAATGAGTTTGAAACGGAGGAGCACTATAACCCCCGCGATGATCAGGTCGAGTACTATCAGGGTCAATGCATGGTAGACATGTATCTCGCCAAATATCCATCAGGAGTTATCTGGACGTAGAACAATGAAATTTAGAACACTCATATCCATCATTACAATTCCAATAAAAAATAAGATTATCTCAAAAAGAGCACAATCCTCTAAAGGCATAAGGAACCACATTATTCAAACATTGATCTACCAAAGAGCTTCAATTGTAGTGTTAATGCCTTATCTTTAGTTTTGGGTATGTTCGTCTTAGGTGGGAATTTTAGCAATTGTCTTGGAACTTGAGCAAGATAAGAGGATTTAGGCATTGAAATGCTAGAATCTATGCTCAAATGAGACTCATTTGGACTTGTCTTAGGTACACAAGTTGATGGTGGAATTGTTTAACAAGGAGAAATTGGGACAATCGGTGTTTCAATACATGTTTTAGGAAGATCAACACAAGTAGATTTGTAGGTGCTATCACAGCCACCTATCCTATCTTGAAGAGTTTGTGTTGATTTCTTTTGCACCCACTGATATGGAAAATCAAGGGTGGCTCTTGGAATCTTTCTAAAACACTCTTTTACCCCTAGCAAACCATGGCATTTTGGAAGCCAAATTACCCTCATAATAGCCTTGTGCTTTAAGAACATGTTTTGGGACCCAACGAGTAACAATCTGAGGTTTAGGCTTGGAAAAGATGTGCTTCTTAAGAGGTTTAGCAACTGGACTAGATGGTACAAGTTTGTACGCATCTTTGGGTAGCCAAATTGATAATTCCTTCTTGCCTGGCCTTCTTTGAGCAGTAACTAGAGTAGTTGGAACATGCCAGCCATGGCCCTCACTTGAGTACTCATCAATTATCCACATCATTTGTTTTGGAGCTTCAAGAGCATATTTTGAGAGTGGGTTGTGTAAGGTAGAAACATTACCCTTTTGACACGATAAAGCTCGTGGAGAAGCAGATCCCAAGATGCAATCCGAATCAATTTGCAACTTGTATTGTCTATTCTTCCAATCTAATGTGCAATTGGTAGCATTTAACCACGATCGACCGAGAACAGCCTCTACTACTGCCTTGGACTTACGTGCCACATAAAAGGGCACTGAGATTTGGTGATCCTGAATGGACATCATAATGACACATTTTCCCTCTATAGGGTTATCTTCACCTGAGAATCTTCGTAAGTCAATAGGAATTTGCACAAGTGGTGGTTGTTCCAAGGCTTTCCATGTGTCAAACGAGAGAACATTATAATCTGCACCAGAGTCAATTAAGGCAGAGACAAAGTAGGTAGTCTCTTGAAGATGAAGGCACACTTGAATATTGAAAGGATCGACATATGGTTCATCAGTAGCCAACTGTATGGCCAACATAGAAGCTTTGCGACGCTCCTTGGCTTTTGCAACTCTAGCTTTAGCCTCCTCTTGAGCCTGACGTTTAAGTAGGTCAAGTGCTTCCTTTCGTGTTTGTGCGGTGTGCATTTGTTGAAGCATGGCTTCAGTTAATGGTTCATTGTATTTCTTGAGACGACTTCCATTAATGAAGTTAGGCATTTGCTCACCTTCTAGTGTCTCTAAATGCACTGCACCACTTGGAGTAAGCTCATTAATCACAAACGGTCCTAGGCCCCGTTTCTTGAGCTTTCTCTTATGCTTCTTAAGTGTTTACAAGAGCACAAGGTCTCCTTTTTTGAATCGGCCAGTTGTTACATTTCTATCATACCATTGCTTTTGTCTCCTCTTCTCGGCATACATCCCCATTACCGCCAATAAGTGGGTCTCATCAAGCTTTTCCAATTCGTCAACGCGTTGTGAAAGCTCATGACCAGTCCAATCCAATTGTTTAGCTACTCGTAGAGTAGGTACAAGAAATTCAATGGGAAGAATTGCATCTAGCCCAAAAGCAAGCTCAAATGGGGTTGTGCCCACAGATGTTTTATAGGCTGTCCTATATGCCCAAAGAACTGAGTGTAACTTTTGCTCCCAATCAGTCCTATGTCCCTCAACAATCTTTGTTAGTGCTGTGCAGAGAATCTTGTTAGTACTCTCAGCTTGTCCATTGGTTTGGGGATGATAGGGTGCAAAACGCTTGTGAATTACCATAAATTCTTGAAGCAAAAATTCTATGACCTCATTTACAAAGTGCACACCTTGATCACTAACGATCTCAATAGGTAAGCCATAGCGTGTAAACACGTACTCATACAAAAACTTGGCTGTGGTTCTGGCATCATTTTTGACTGTAGCCTTTGCCTCTACCCATTTGGTCAAATAGTCGGTTGCGACTATAATATATTCTGTATGCGTGTGACGAGCTGGAGGTTTAATGGGACCGACAAAATCAATACCCCATTTTGCAAAAGCACGTGTGCTTAACATAGGCCGCAATGGCATATTGTCCTTTGTGATGGGAGGTTTGGTCCTTTGACAATCGTCATAACGTTTTACATATTCTTCGGCATCCATTTGTAAGGTTGGCCACCAAAGCCCAGACCACCTAATCAACTTAGCTGTGGTATTGCCCGAAAAGTGTCCACCCCCAACACCTGCATGTGCATGAGTTAAGATTTTCAAATAGTCAGCTTCACATACACACATGCGTAAGTTGCCATCCTTGCCCCTCTTGTAGAGTTGGCCCTCTATCAGCATATAGTTTGCCGCTTCAATTTTAATAGCATGCTTTCGATGTTTAGGAATTTTTTGATCCGTATGACCATGCTGAAGATAGTCCACAATATACTTACTCCAACTTGGTGTAGTTGAAATTTGGAATAATGTGACATTATGAATTGGCTGTTGAATTTGACATGAAGCACAGTTACGAACAAATTTTTCAGCATCCGCATGCATGGTAGGCCACCATTGCCCATCCTGAGATATATGTCGCACACAAGTAGTAGTTGATGCATGGATTCCATCGATACCTGCATGTGCCCATTCCAAGATTTCCTCTAGTCAGGGTTAGGTATAAGCCGCAACACTCCATCATTACCCTGACGATATAATCTCACTGAGATTAACTTGAATGGTCGCTATAGGTCCACATTAGGACCCGCTAGTTGTATCTGCCCACTTGTCAAAATTTCTAAAATGGATTCAGACCATCTAGGAGCTGTCTCTACAAGGAAAAGTGTTGAATCTAACATATCATCATCCACACCCACAGGAGCTTCGCCAGAGGTGATTCGAGACAAATGATCTGCCCTAAGATGAGTTGTTCCTTTTCGAACTACCACTTCAAAATCAAACTCAAGAAGGATGATAAACCACCTCACAATCCTTCCAGTTGCACAAGGCTTATTTACCAAATATAGCAGTGCTTGATGGTCCACAAAAAATATGAATTTGTTTGCCAAAAGGTAATGGCGAAACTTTTTCACTGCATATATCATGGACAACCCTTCTCTTTCTGTTGTGGTGTAATTCTTCTCAGCATTGTTCAACTGTCGACTAGCATATGAGATTGGGAAATCCTTATTATGTTCTCTCGATTGAGCCAAAATACATCCAATTGCAAAGTTTGAAGCATCAATATGGACATGAAAGATTTGGTTCCAATCTGGTGCTCGTAAGATGGGTGCAGTCACTAATGCTTGCTTCAACTTTTCAAAGGATTCCTCACACTCATCAGTCCAATTAAACTTTACAAGAAGAGTATATAAAGGTCTGGCTAGGACAGCGTACATGTAGATGAATCGACGATAATAGCCACAATGTCCCATGAATGTTTGTACCCCTTTAGGGTTGATAGGCCAAGGTAATGAGACAATGACATCAATTTTATCCATATCTGTTGAAATCCCATTACGAGAAACAATATGGCCCAAGATTTTTCCTTGTCTCACCATGAATTTGCACTTGTCAGGATTCAAGCATATACGATAAAGTTGACACTTTTGAAACACAAGTCTGAGGTGTTCTATATGATCATCACGCTCTTGTGAGTGAACACATAAATCATCCATAAAGATCTCAAGAAATTGCCTAAGGTACTCCTTGAATACATGATTCATTAACTGCTGAAAGGTTGCTGGTGCATTTGTTAGACCAAATGGCATGACACGATAGGCAAAGATGCCATCTTCAGTAGCAAAGGCTGTCTTGTGTTGATCCTTTGGATCAATTGACACTTGATTGTAACTGGATAATCCATCCAAGAAACTATATGCCTTTTTCCCTGCAACTCGTTCCAGAACATGACCCGTGATTGGAAGTGGGTAATGATCACGCACAGTAGCTGCATTTACCTTCTTGAGGTTTACACATACTCGAAGTTTTCCATTTTTCTTGGGCACCACTACAATAGGGGAGACCCATTTAGTGTGTTCAATCTCATAGATAAATTCTGCCTCTAAGAGCTTGTCTATTTCTTCCTTTATCTTCCGTGCAAAATTTTCATTGTAAGTATAAGGACGTTGCTTGGAGGGCTTTGCATCCTCTCGCAATGGAATTGTATGCTGACATATGCTTGGATCAACTCCTTTGAGGTCTTTATAACTCCAAGCAAAAACATCGCGATACTCCTTTATTGTTTGTATTAATAACTTCTCCTCATCTAAGGACAAGTCTGTGGCAATCCACACATAGCGAGGCTCTTCTCCTGGCTTAGCAATATCAATCTTTTTTGCATCTTCTGGACCATCGTATGAAACCCCTGGCATGCTTGGTTTTTGTCACATGGGCTGTTGAAGAACAATCTTCCGATCTTGAAGAGTGTACTGTGTGAAATTGGGAGGAACATTGAGACCTTGTTCTTCACTCATTGAAGACCATGCGGTTTTGAGCTCTCCTTTGCCATCTTGCATCGGATTTTTTTGTTCAACCGTTGTCTTTGCACTTCCGACACTCTCTTTTGAATCGGTTTTAGACTAGAGTTTTGGTTTTTGTTTCTTCGTTTTTTTACGATTTTTGCTAACAGTTGTTAGCTTTTCTCCTGCTTGGAATCCATCTGATCGTTTTACTTGGTCTTTGATACTATCTTGTGCTTGGACATAGTATAAATATCCGTTCTTTCCTGAGAAGTGAGGTGGTGGTCGAGAGTTTTCACTCTTAGACTCCTCCTTTCTTTTTGTAGTCTCTCACGTCGTTCCCTCTCATCTTGTTTATGGATTCTTTTATGGCTCTTACAGCATTTACGTTTAGGTCAGCTTCGAGGGATCTCTACTTGAACCTCCCTTCCTCTCAAGAGTAGGCGTGCCTTTCCTAACTCTTCCTCAGGGATTGTCACATCATTATTAAAATCAGAGTCCCATCCATCTTCCTTATCAGCATCATTAGCAGATTCGAGTGTTAAATCCTCTACTGAGACTTCCTCGACATGCAGTGCTGTTGTGGATGTATTCCTATAGTACAAATCATCTAGAAGGTCACGTGGTTGTACCATTCGTATAGGAATAATATCATATCCATCTGAGTCACAAAATTGAATTGGCTTCGATAGAGCACATGTCGATAATGTTGCAAGGACATGACTCCATTCTAGTGGATCAATTAAATGCTCAGGGAAGGGTTGTGGAATGTATGCCTCATCTGATACACTTCGATTACCCTTAAGTCTCTCAGTGTTGAAATCCCTACATGAGGCTCCACACATCCACAGATCTTCTCGCCCATCTAACAATGTAACCCTTGAACCCTCAGATGAAGCAGAATCAAACTCATCTATTGGAGACCTTGTTACATCATGATATGAGTGATTCCTTAGGTTGACCCTTGTGATGACAGAATCATGTCGGAGGTACAAATAATTGTATCCCCAATCTTGAATCATTTGAAATTGTCGCATGAATGGTCTACCCAATATCACTTCATAGTTTGGATGTTTTCCAAAATCCACTACTGCAAAGGTGTGCTCATATTCAATCCCACATGTGGTGACCAATATGTTCTCAAGCAGCCCAAGGGGATGTTCTAAGCTTCCATCTGCTAGCTGCAAGCGCATCCTGGTACTCCTAATAGCTGGTTTGCCCCACTTTTCCCAAATGGACCTTGTCACAATGCCCACTCCTGCACCACTATCAAGTATTGCAGTTGAAGCTACTTTTCGCACTTCTAATGGGAGGGTAGCATTTCCCTGATCGTCCTCACAAAATTTTCCTACTTTGTTGATAGGAACTGGCATAACATGCTTTGTTTCGGGGTGTATAGTACACTCATGGTGACCCTTTTGTAGCAATACCTGCTCTGACAAACATGTGGCAATATCATTCCACAACTCAAGTCGAATTTTTATCAAATCAATCAAAGGTAAGGTACAAGCCACTGGTGCTGACAAAATAGCTTGCACGATACTCATATCCTTCTCCTTTGTCAACCTTTTATCACATGGAGGGTATCCTCAAGGTTTGAGAACAGTTCTCATATTCTCCCAGATATGATGGTAAGGTTTTCATTGTATGCTTACTTCTAGGAGAAACAATTGTATGAACTTCCTCCTGGATGCTTGGTCGACTAGAATTGTTTTCTGTTCCCCTGGTAAAATCCACCTCAGAGAATGGAGGCGAACTAATAGGAGGACATGTTCTCATTAACTTTCTCATGAACTGCAGCCCACATCTCATTTGCCATGTCCTCATTAGCATCAATAACTTCATCATTGCATGGGAAGACAAGGCTAGGTGGTGGCAGAATACCTCCTTTCAATTGGGTGTCAATTGGTGCAGACCTTTCACTATGAGCTTGTGAAATGAGCTCACTTTTCATTTGCCGACTTGATGATAATTCCGGTATGGTTTCTAATGTTGGCTTAATAGAGGTTGGGCCCCGAGGAATAGGTGGTGGTGGTCCCTCAAGTATTGACTGAGCTTCCCTAATGAGTTGCTGATGTACAGCTAGATTGATCTTCTCCTCACTCACGAGGGTTTGGGTATTCTTGAAGCTTCTTGGGTAGCTCAGATAAAGCTGCAATGCGACTTCTATGAGCATCAATGATGGCATCTAGAGTCTCATTCACTTTATACACAAAAACAGAACCCCCAGAACTATCCTCGGTCGTACTAGTTTCATCTAGGAGGTTGATGTTCCTCATGCACTTCTTGGGATGTAAAAGTTTGATCCTTCATGTTTTGTTTAGAGGCTTCTTGAGAACTAGTGGATGTACTTTTAGTTCTCTTGTTTCGGTTCTTTTTCCTCCTAGTGGTCTTTTTTCTATTGTCCACTAGATTTGCCTTTGCATCCCTAGTTCGAGGTGTCTCATCAGTCTGTATTTCGGCATTTCGTGTCTGTGATCTAGTCATGACTCTAAGTGGCACGACATCCTCATTCTCAGATGAAGGTGGTGATGGAACTGCCCCTACAAGGTTGAGTGAGACCTTTGGTTGAGAGGTGCCTTCCTCATGTGGTTTCAGCAGACAATCTTTTGGGAAGTGTTCTACACAACACCCTAGACAATATCTTTCAATTGGTGGAAACTGTTGTACTGTTGTATTGGATCGAGATGCTTGCCTTGAGCGATGTGGACAATCACGAGCCCAATGGGGTTCTCCGCACTCATAACAGGGGCCCATTAGTTTGGCTTCTACTTTCCTTTGCTGCCATTGACCTGAGGGGCCTGGAGTTCTAGGTTGGTAGCCGCCTAGCAACATTAAAGAGTTTTGTTCCCCTGGTTGAGTCTCTAGTGCTGGGCTTGGGTATGCGGGACTTTCAAAGAGATTTTCCTTGGATGAATATGATACATATTCCTCCTCCACATAGCCTGGGTTTACCAAGTCTCTACACATATTTGAATTGTCGTAGTCAACAACCCTCACAGGAGCAGTCCCAGGAGCAGGAGGTTGGGCACCAAGAACAGGTCGTGCTTGCTCTTGTGCCATCGGTGGCTTACGTTCAAAATTAGTATACTGTTGATACATTTGTGGAGCCACTCCCCCCCTTGGCTGCTCACGTTCCTGTCTCATTCGTGCAATGCGAGTACATTCCTGTGTGGTATGGGTAAAGTTCCAAGCACAGGCTTGGCACCACTTTTTTGTGGGTTGGTTTGAGACTAGAGGAGAAAAGGTATTACATTCCTATGTTTTATGGTTACCGCCACATGCTCCACAAAGATGAGGACCTCTAGGTAGTACACTCCTCATTCGTTTTGCTGCTGTTATTGTGGCTGCATGGGTGGACGATAGGTCTGTCCCAATCTCCTTAGTACTAGGTTAGCTATCTGGTCTGGATTTACTAGCGCGCTAGACCCTAAACTTTGGTCATCACCCCACTGATCTCTAGGTTTCACCTCTGGGCCAGAACCATCTTGGAATTTGAAGTTACGGTGAAATCCATAGCATCATGGCAACACTCATTGAAATTTGTATGCTTCTTCGCATAGAGATGTGTTACAATATGCAATGTTGAATTTTTGAGTCCTTTTAAGAAGAGAGAAATTAATCCGACTTTGGGCGGGCTTCTCATCTTTTGGGCAACGATTAATGTACTGCTTCATTCTATTTACACAGTCTCTAACACTCTCATTCTCACCTTGCTTGAAAGAGTAGATGTGTGCTACCGTGTCATGCTGAATCCCCATCAAGGAAAAAGCAGCAATGAATCTCTCTTCCAAAACTCATAAAGAAGATTTGTCTGAAGCCTCTAATGCCTGAAACCAAGCAAGGGCCTTTCCTTCAAGAGTGAGTCCAAATCCTTCAATTTGAGTATGCTTGTCAGCCACTTGCTCAGCTCAAACTGCTTGCCTAAATGCTGCTACATGGTCGTATGGATCTCCCGACCCTTCGTACTTCTTTACCAGTTTCTGAAGAGTTGATGGCCTTACTTGTCTTGAATACTCATCATAGGGCCTACGGCCTCTCACTCTCAGTGGGAATTGTTCCTCTCTTTGGTAAGATGGTCCACATGCATCCAAAATTGGTGTGGGTCCCCTATTACCAGCCTCACCAAACCCCTCCAAAGATCTTGTCACCCGCATTTCAGGAGGTGCATTTATGGGAGGCCGAGTTGGCTCCCCTACCCTCCGATTGTTATAGTGAGAAAAATGTTGTTGTGGTGTGATCTGTGGTCGCACTTTTGGTGTTGGTGCTAGAGTTGGGCTACTAGTAGTGGTCCACTTTGAAGTTGAGGGTCCCTCTCTAGTGAACTCTCGTAGGGGAGGAGCAACAGTTTCTCCAAGAAAGGCTGTCTCTCCTGGTTTGGCTGTATTTGTTGAGAACACTTCCATGAATAATGGTTGTCCTTTCCACGTGAGCTCCCGAATCTCCTTCCAATCTAAGGTTCAGTATTCATTGGCCCATTTATCAATTATTCGGTTCATGTGTCTTGCAAGCTTCTCAACTACCACCACCAGTGCTAGAGGAAGATCGAGCTGTGGCAATCTAGTTGTGGCATAATATCCCTCTAACGAGTCCTTATAGACCTCTTGAAGTGGGTCATCCTGTAAGACCTTTGTCACTGGAATTTGTCGTACAAACTCCCATTGGTTCTCAGCCCCCTGATCCATTTTGTTCTTGCCTTTCCTATCCCTTTCCAAATTTAGATCTACAAGAAGTAAATCATCCATGGATGGCTGTGAGGACTGGGCATTGGGATGGTCCAAGCATGTCCGGCTCAATGAGCTAGTCATCTCTAGACTCCCTTGCTTTGGAAAGCTTTGATAAGTCAAAGAACTCGGTTTTAGAGAGCTCCCCTAATTTGTCTACATTCTCTGGATGGTAGGTGACTTCGTAGCGAACACCATCTCCACCCATGTACATGTTACCCTGGTCATTGACTAGAGGTACTCTATCAAGTTCTGAGAAAATGTCTGCGATCTTAACAAGATACCGTTGTTGTGGATCCCTAAAGATCTCAGCTCCTTGAGCGTTCGTGTAGACATATTGGAGTCTCACATTGAGTGTTAACCCCATGGTGTCGGCTTCAAATGGATTAAAAGATCTTGTGGGTGTCCTATTTGGGGCTAAGGGATGACTATTTGACGGCCCTAGATTGTCCATGGACAATGAGCTAGTTGTTCTGGAGGAAAGGGTATCGGATTGGGATTCGAAAAGGGTTTCAGCAATATCTGCCAAATTTCCTACCGATTGGGTCTCACTTTCCTGCGTAGGTACTCTAGAAGGTGCCCTAGGCCCTATGGCAGAATCTATAAGACGTCCCGACCGCAAGTGCATAAGGTCAATTTTTTTTGGGTTTTTTATGTTTTTTTTATTTTTTTTTATTTTTTATTTTTTTTGTTTTTTTTATTTTTTTGTTTTTATAAATATATATATATATATGTATATATATATATATATATATTTTACCCTACCTAACCACTAAAGGCAACTAAAATGAGTATGTGTGGTGTAACTATCTATCTTATTTTTTATTATATTTTTTTAATGATTTTTTTAACTTTTTTTTAATTACAAAAATTATGAATCACACTAAAAAATACCAATTATGCACAAAATTACAAAAAATTTTAAACCATGCAAGTTACCCTAATTATGCAAAAAATTAAAAAAATAAAAAATTACAAAATATGCAAAGAAGATGGACTCCTAAAAAAACACATAATTTATAGAATTTTTTAAAAAAAATTTCTATTTCTTTTCTCTTGTTTTCTTCCTTTTTCTTTCTTTTGTTTTTTTTTAAAAACTAATAAATTTCGTACTAATTACACAAAATATGAATTACGCTAAAAAATTTACTAATTATGCACACAATTTATAGAAATTCTAAAAAAATGCAAGCTACTTTAATTATGCAAAATTTTACAGAAATTTAAAAAATAAAAAATGGACTCAAAATACAAACACTCTAATTGTTTTCTTGTTTTTTTTTAAACAATGGATGTGCCTCTTGAATGGGGAAAAAAGCGTTGATCCCAATGATCCAAGTGCAAGTTTCTTCCTTGATCCGACCAAATATCTTATAGATGCAATTGGATCAGTTTGATCAGAAATGATCTTGACTACGTTAGAGTAAAAAGTTATCTTGGAGGAATCGCCCGTGCTTTCCGGTAAAGGAAGTTTTTCCTGGTTCGGTTTGGAACAACCGACGGATTAGTCTCTTATCCGGATATCCGTGGGTGAGGCCCCGAGTGTGGGACCCCTGTCCCGCGCGAGAAGTGCTACTTCCGCTGCTAGTACCCTGAATCCGTTGCTCGGTGGGAACAGGGATCTCACAGTTGGTATCAGAGCATTTGGCTAATAAAGATCAACTGAGAAACCAAATATGTCAAAAATTTATCAAGAAGCACAAAAAGGTTATAATTGTGTGATATAATTCATACAATTTGATATTCAAACTGAAATTCGTAATTTGGTAATTGGGTCTTCAGATGGAAGTACCGTAATTGTATAGAATCTCGGACTTGCTTGAGGCCTAGACATGATGGTATTTACCTTATAATTCCAAGGGCCGTGACTACCCGTATATACCGAGAGTATACTGCAGCTCTTTACTGACAATATATATGAGTAAATCTAAGACTTGAAATTATAAGCGTTAATGCTATCCAGAGGATGATTTCGAATGTGGTTGATATGATTTTTAATTCTGTTTGAGAATTGATGAATTGAATTGGATTCTGATTGAAAAATGATGATCCCTGAAATTTGGTTGAAATGCAATAAGCTGAACGAAACCTCAATGAGGATGAATGGGACGAGTCCCTGTGATAATATTCATAACTGGAATGGTGATAATGATTTCAGCAAATCACTATGAGATTAGTGGATTATGCTGTCAGATTGCTACTATTAATACTTGACCGTTAGATCAAGTTAAGGGATGACAAATTGAGAAGTTGAATGAAATTCCCGTGTGGAGGAATGTTCAGAAGGAAAATTTTCGGTCTAATGGACCATTATCATGTTAAAGATATGAAGGATATAATCTGAATAAATTGTTGATGAGTTCTAAGGGATATTTATCCCAGTATTCTGTTGGGTTGACCAGAATATAAGGAACCCCAGAATAAAATTGGATCTTAAGAAAAAGAGTTACCCTCTGCCTTGCGAGATGAGGACATCTCGCACTTTTTTAAGTGGGGTAGAATGTAAGATTCCTCCCCAACCTTCTATTGAGATTCAAGCTCGATGTCAGTGTGATTCAGTGTGAGCCAGCTATGCTATGTGCTGGCAGATTAGGTAGGAACATGTGTGAGACATAAATGACCGCGTGTCCAGCTAGTCATAGTGTGTGGACATTAGCTAGGGTTAGTAGAGTGTGGACACAACTCATTGTGTGTTGTGTGGATTATGGATTAGTGCATTATGCTTTGTGTGAGAGTGGACATGGCTTCCCTCTATGGTTAGGGTTTGCAATATTTATTAGGGTTTGCTCCTGTGTGTGTGTCTCCTCCCCCTCTACCGTTCTTTCAACATGGTATCAGAGCCTTGTGTTGTTTATTAGGGTTTATGAGTGAGTGAGTGAAGAGGAAATAAGAAGCTGTGAAGAGAAGCTGTGAAGCTTGCCATTGGAGCTGTGAAGCTTGGAGCACACCAACAAATACTATCAGATCTGAAAGCTTGGCCTACCGGGTAAGGTCTTCTAAACATCCTTGAGTGGATTGCAGGTGAAACAGGCAAAAGCAAAGCAAAATAGAGCAAATCAAAGCAAAGCAAAATTCTGGTTTTTGAAGCTTTCCATTAAAGCTTGACAACATTGATGTATGGTGGAAATACGTGTGATTCTGGCAAAAGACATATGCATTTGTCAAAGAGGGATGTATTAGCAACCCATGTGCAAGCCTTGAACAACTTTTGGAGCAATTTGATTGCATTTAATTGAGTGGAAAACTCTGGTTTTTGAGCTCTCACAAAACAGTGAAAAAGAAGCCCAAAATTGAAGCATTTGGAGCATGTATTTGGAAAAAATCCAATCATTGCTGGATTACACACCTACCTAGGAGTGTTAGGGACTTGATTACATCATCAAATAGCATTACAACCTCTCCCAAAGAGCCCTACAGCAGGCGGCGCAGTCCATACAGAGAAAACAGAGCATTTTTCTGGTTTTTGCCTACGAGGAGGTCAATTTCTCATTGGGTGCTTGGTTCCTTCCACAATCTCTTTAGCAATTGGATGCTTTACAACTTGGAGAAGAGGGATATGTGATTTGTTTGGTCAATGATGCTTAATTGAGCTGGGAATGAGCTGATTAAAACAGGCTGTCCACCGGTTGCAGAGAAACAGAGCATTTTAATTGAGCAATTAATCTTTGGTGTTTTACAATTGGACAAACTCCTCTTACATGGACTTGATGGACACTATTGCTAAGCCAATGAATGCCTGGTTGCTCAATTTGGTGAAATATTGAAGAAATTAGAGCCAAATCATTACTGGTTTTTCTGGTTTTTCCAAAAACAGAGAAAGGGGTTTTCAAAAATTGATAATTACACATGTCAAATGGAGTTGATACTCAACATTGAGGTTCATTAGGTGTCAATGCAAGTTGCCTACACTTGATTGCACCATTACATTGTGATTTGGAGCCTTGGAAGGCGTGTCAATTCAGGGTATCCCGCACTGAGTGAGTCAGTTCATCTTGGATGATTACAGGTTGATTTTCTACATCAAATTTGGAGTTTGTTGGCTACCTTGGAGTATCTGGAACATTCATTGGAGTGTGGTTGAGCTGAGGAAGGCTCATTTACAGATTTGAAGTGTGCGGAAGGTGTACGCATTGAGCAACATGTCGGATAATCCAGTTCAGATTGTTGGTGAAAAGCTGGATAGGAAGAACTTCCAGGCATGGAAGTACAGGATAAAGAGTTTCTTGAAAGGAAAAGGATTTTGGAATCTCATTACAGGTGCTGAGCCAGAGCCTGAGCTACCTCGGCAACCTACACAGCAGCAGCTTATTGCTCATAAGCAATGGTCAGAGAGAGCATTCAAAGTGCTGCATTATTTGTCTATATGTATATCTGATGCTATGCTCATACACATTCAGGATGCTGAGAATCCCAAAGATGCATGGGATACTTTGGTCAAGATGTTTGATACAGATACGAGTGCTCGCAAGTCTCAATTGCGACAGCAGATACATAATGTGAAAAGGAATAAAAGGAGCATACATGATTATGTGCAAGAAATCAAGAAGTTTGCAGATGCATTGGCCACAATAAATGCCCCCATGCCTGATGATGATTTGGTGGATATTACCTTGCGTGGTCTTGGCAAGGAATACAAATCTTCCAATTTATCCAGTTGATTCATAATTTCCCATCATTCCTTCATCAGAGTATCTATGGCATCATTGGCAACTAGAACGCTCACCACCTGTCCACACAGGGGCCTTTTCAATAGTTCCTAGCCCATAATACTCGAAAATATAATCATTTATAAAAATCAAGATGGACTCTCGTTGAAGATCAGCAAGATCAACCAACAGATCCATATAAAGATCCATGGACTCATCCATTGAAGACCAGCAAGGTCAATCAACCAGATCCATGCCCGGTTTCACAAAACAACTCTTACTCCTTGTTCCAATATCTTCCTCGACGCACGCGTGGGTATCCTAGGCGACCCAGAGCCCGAGCACCGTATGGTCAGCACCCTCTAGGATCCTTCGCAGGTGACCTAGCACTTCACTCATAGCCGCTTCCTTGGTCCCTCATCCACCGTACCGGAAGCTCACCATTTTAATTGAACCGAGGCTGGTCAAGACCTCGGCCGACCTTGCTACGCGAGACGTCCTCCATTGACTCTCCGTCAGCAGTTGCAACTTTATCAGTTAGGTCTCCACGACCTTAATCACAAGACGGTCAAAATGCTTTCCCAGCATTCTTGACATAAAACAGCCATTTACAAACAGCATTTACAAACAGTTTACAAATACAATTTCTATATTAACTCTCATTTTTCCACATTATCCCTCATATAATCCACATTACTTATTCCACATTCCATTTATATGTGTACTCATCCAATCACATCATTTTTCATCTCTTCACTTCAGATTCCTTCACATCACATATCATATATTCACATCCATACATCCACATCTACATCCACATCCACATTCACATCCATACATCCACATCTACATGCTTACCTCCATTTTCACATCCTCATTTATACATCCACATCCCATATCCACATTCATACATACACATCCATATCCACATCCATACATCCACATCCACATCCGTACATCCACATGCATACATCCACTATCACGTCCTCATTCATACATCCACATCCACATACATACATACATCCACATCTACATCCACATTCACATACATCCACATCCACATTCCCATTCACATCTATACATCCACATCTACATCCACATACATACATACATCTATATCCACATTCCCATTCACATCTATACATCCACATCTACATCCACATACATACATCCACATCTATATCCACATTCACATACATCCACATCTATATCCACATTCATATACATCCACATCCACATTCCCATTCACATCTATACATCCACATCTACATCCACATACATACATACATCTATATCCACATTCCCATTCACATCTATACATCCACATCTACATCCACATACATACATCCACATCTATATCCACATTCACATACATCCACCTCCACATTCCCATTCACATCTATACATCCACATCTACATCCACATACATACATACATCCACATTCACATCTATACAGCCACATCTACATCCACATTCACCTCTATGCATATACATCTTCATGCATACATCCATTTTCACATTCATACATCCACACTCATCTTCATGCATACATCCATTTTCACATTCATACATCCACACTCCCATCTCCACATCCACACATCCACATACATACATCTCATCGCATCCTATCCCTTCCCATATCTATTTATAGAATATAAGGGAATTCTTATATTTGATATAAAATTTCTTTACGCCTCTAATTTTGCATAAATTCCATTTAAGGATACTAACACTTTTGAAATAAAAATCAACCTTTTATGCATCTTCCTATGCATAAATTCATTTTAAATGAGAATGACACTTTGAATTAAAATTCAATCTTTTATGCATCTTCCTATGCATAAATTCATTTTAGATGAGAATGACACTTTTGAATTAAAATCAATCTTTTATGCATCTTCTTATGCATAAATTCAATTTAGATGAGAATGACACTTTTGAATTAAAATCAATCTTTTATGCATCTTCTTATGCATAAATTCAATTTAGTAGGAATTACACTTTTAGAATAAAAGAATTTCTCTTATGCATCTAATTTATGCATAAAATCTATTTATGATGAAAATCACACTTTTAGTATAAAAATATCTTTTATGCATAACTCTATGCATGAAATCCAATTATGATAAAAGTAACATTTTTACAATATAATAATCATCTTTTATGCATACCTCTATGCAAGAATTTCAAATGAGAAAAGTCACACTTTTATAATAAAATAATCAACCTTTATGCATACCTCTATGCATGAAATTCAAATATGATAAAAGACACACTTTTATAATAAAATAATCAACTTTTATGCATACCTTTATGCATGAAATTCAAATATGATAAAAGTAACACTTTGGATATAAAAATTTATCCATTATGTATACTTCTATGCATGAAATAAAAATGATAAAAGTAACACTTTTGATATAAAAATTTATCCTTTATGCATACTTCTATGCATGAAAATAAAAATGATAAAAATAACACTTTTGATATAAAAATTTATCCTTTATGCATACTTCTATGCATGAAAATAAAAATTGATAAAAATAACACTTTTGATATAAAAATTTATCCATTATGCATACTTCTATGCATGAAAATAAAAATGGTAAAAGTAACACTTTTGATATAAAAATTTATCCATTATGCATACTTCTATGCATGAAAATAAAAATGGTAAAAGTAACACTTTTGATATAAAAATTTATCCATTATGCATACTTCTATGCATGAAAAATAAAATAATAAAAGTAACACTTTTGATATGAAAATTTATCCATTATGCATACTTCTAGGCATGAAAATAAAAATGGTAAAAATAACACTTTTGATATAAAAATTTATCCATTATGCATACTTCTATGCATGAATTAAAAATGGTAAAAATAACACTTTTGATATAAAAATTTATCCATTATGCATACTTCTATGCATGAATTAAAAATGGTAAAAATAACACTTTTGATATAAAAACTTATCCTTTATGCATGATATTAAAATTCAATTTCTCCATGATTATAATGAATTCTTTCAATTAAACTAGGATGATAATTCCTAGAATATGGTAGGAAGTCCTCTTTTTATGCTTTGAATAAAATTATTTTATGCATAATTTTTATAAAAATTTTGCCATAGCTCCGCTGCTATGACTGATAAATCTCAATTTTTCTAAGGGATAAAGCTTATTATTAAGGAAATAATTAAAATGATCTCTAATTGGATCATTAATCTATAATGGATTGAATTATCAATATACATAAACTAAAAGCATAGAAAAAAGCCATTAATTTGGCCTCAAGCATAGCTTAATCTTGGGTTAAGGAAAAGCTTTATGAAAAGCTTGATTTGGATTGAGAATGGGTCATGAGTATGACCATTTCTTGAGTGAGAGAGAGAAATTACATAAAAACCATTAGAATTTAAAACATAAATGAAAATTAACTTCAATAGCATTTATTAAATTATGTAACTCTTCACTACTATTCACCAATTAACTTCAATAGCATTTAAAAAACCATACAAATTAAGCTTCTCAAGCTTGAGAGGGGTTGAGAAGAGAGAAACTTTGAGATATTATAGAAAAGATCAATATTCACTAATTACCTTATAAATTGCTTGATTCTTTGTTCACGGTAGAGGCCCCCAACCAATCAATTGGTTAAGTATGTTGATGGAGCCACCAATGGGGATTGAAGAAAGAGGGAAGCTCCAAAAACTAGTGAATTATTAATGAATTCATAGTTCTTGGCTTAGGTGGAGTAGAGTAACGATGCATAAACACTATATATTTTTCAACAAGGGGGAGGCTTCTATTTATAGGAAAAATTGAGCTCCTAACCAAACAAACTGATTCTAGAATTTTCTAAATCAGTTTGGTCAATATTTGACCATTTTTAGGTCAGTTAAGCTAACTTTTTGGAACTAGACTTGAATGAGGAGAGAGGAGAGATGAAATATCTCAATTTTTATGAGTATAAAACTCATTCAAGCATGTGAAATATGCACCTCCTTTAAAGAACTCCCCTTCCTTACATATGTGTCATAATGGAATCATTTTAATATTGCTCATAATTTTTTTACTAATAAACCTTGTACATTTTCAACTCTTCATCTTATGTGAGCATTTACTCATTTTTGGATACCCAAAATATCTCATATTTTTAATATTGTTCATAGTTTTTTACTAATAAACCTTGTACATTTTCAACTCTTCATCTTATGTGAAATATGCACCTCCTTTAAAGAACTCCCCTTCCTTACATATGTGTCATAATGAAATCATTTTAATATTGCTCATAGTTTTTTACTAATAAACCTTGTACATTTTCAACTCTTCATCTTATGTGAAATATGCACCTCCTTTAAAGAACTCCCCTTCCTTACATATGTGTCATAATGAAATCATTTTAATATTGCTCATAGTTTTTTACTAATAAACCTTGTACATTTTCAACTCTTCATCTTATGTGAAATATGCACCTCCTTTAAAGAACTCCCCTTCCTTACATATGTGTCATAATGGAATCATTTTAATATTGCTCATAATTTTTTAACTAATAAACCTTGTACATTTTCAACTCTTCATCTTATGTGAGCATTTACTCATTTTTGGATACCCAAAATATCTCATATTTTTAATATTGCTCATAGTTTTTTACTAATAAATCTTGTACATTTTCAACTCTTCATCTTATGTGAGCATTTACTCATTTTTGGGTGTCTTCTTTTACAAATTGGATTTATCTCCTCCCTACACATGGATTGATGCTATTGGCCCATAGGAACCTTAATTGGACCATAATCCAAAAATTTCTGAAAATCTAGACCCTTAGACTAAGGTCCTTTATACCCATTTCCAATAAATTCTAATTGCACATTGGAAAGTTCTTTTTGAATTTCTGTTTCAAGGGAACTTATTTTAATAAGATGGTATAATTTTCTATCCAAAAATATTAAAAATCTGAATATTCGCTCTCTAGAATATTTTCTCTCTCTAGGTTAAAACAGTTAGAAACAAGGTCTTTATATTTCTGAAGAGGGATTGATTACAGGGGAAGATACTAGACATCAAAAGGGGGGTTGGGGAGGAATCTTACAATTGTCAAGCCCACTCCCACATTTATCTACAACTTGGAACTCTTTACAAGAGCCCTAAGTGTCTTTTTTGTTGCATCCTTGCATTGATCTTCATTCGTCATGCAACACTTCCCAAAATAAAATTAATAATGCTCAAAATTTCACTTTTGATAAATACTCATAAATTGAATTATGCCAAAAATTTCTCTTTTACCATTTAATTTCTTGGATCTCAATTATCATGGGAATTCCTCTTTTTGCATAAAATAAATTTACCAAAAATTTCTCTTTTAACATTTAATTACTTGGATCTCAAATATCATGGGAATTCCTCTTTTTGAATAAAAATAAATTTACCAAAATTTACTCTTTTCTCATAATCAATTAATTATACATAATTATATTAAAAAAATATTCTCATGAATATGATGAAAATCATTCTTTTTTTGCATAGGATGTCCAATCCTAGAATATGGTAGGAAGTCCTCTTTTAGCACTATGCATAAAAATAAGATAGTATTATTTTTTCCCATATCTTTGCTACTGCTATTACTGATAATTCTTAAATTTTTCTAAAGGATAAAAGCTTGTAATGAAAATATGATAGTAGTTCCTCTTTTATGCTTAAAATCAAACTATGAATTTAAATCATAATTTTAACCATCATCATAAACTTAATTATGATTATCCTACTAGATCAAGCTAATTCCATTATTTCTCTTTTCCTAAATTGATAGGATAATCTATTTCTCATTTAGAATCAATCAAAGTAGTTTTTAACTAGTTATAAATAATCTAAAAGAAATAACCATTATTTTGTTAACACAAAATCATAAAAATACCATTTTCTTAATCTCTAGCTTATCAAGCCTAGAGTTTAGCTTTGAATTAAGAGACTATCATTGAGAAGCATCCATTTTCAAGGGATTTAGCCATAAAGATAGCTATTCTTCTAGAGAGAGAGATTTACTTAAAGAAAGCATTACAAATAAGCATAAAGATTAACTTTCTCTTAATTAAGCATTAAGACTTTAAGGGAAAGCTTGATTTGAATTAAAACAATTATTTAGAAAGCTTCTCAAGCTTGAGAGGGGTTGAGAAGAAGAAAGTCATTGTTTGAGATAAATTGGAAAAAACCATAAAAATTGATTTTACCTCCAAGTTTGGCTTGATTCTCTATTAGTAGTGAAGCCCTTGACTATTCAATCGGTCCACCAAGAGGAGAAGAGCAACTCTAAGAGTTGGTGTAGAGAGAGAGAGCTCCAGCTCCCAAGAGAGAGAAAAATTTAAAGGATAATAGAAAATATGATTATTTTAATTATAATACTAGCATGGTATAGCTCTAATATTTTTCTACAAAAGACTAAGGGTCTATTTATAGGTAAGGGAAGCCACTAACTAAGTCCAATTGGGTTTTAGAATTTTCCAGGTTCAGTTTGACTCAATTTGGATAAGATTTGGATCAGTTTGGCTCCCTTTTTTATTTGGTTTGATCCAGGAGAGATAAAAATATCACAATTTTTTTGAATTGAAAACCCTTCCACACATGTGAAAAAGGCGGCTACCTCAAGAGTCCCCCTCTCCTTACCAAGGTGTCAAAATGCATCATTATTCCAAAATATCTTTTTTTTTTTGTAATATCTCATAATTTTTAACTAATAAACCTCGTACTCAATCAACTCTTCATCTTATGTGAGCATTTACTCATTTTTGGGTATTTTCTTTTATTCATTGGATTTATCTCATCCCAACACTTGGATTAATCTAATTGGCCCATTGGTAAAACAAGATCTTTCTTCTATTTTAGAGAGGGGAATAATTTCAAGAACAGAAGGGGAGGTGCTTACACCTTTACACCCCAAAAGTTGGAGGGAGGAATCTTACATCCTATCCCACATATAAAAAACGCGAGATGTCCTCATGTTGTAGCTGGAGGATAAACTCTTTCACCTTAAGATCCAACTGATTCTAGGGTTCCTTATAGTTTGGTCAACCCACACAGAATCGTGGGATAGAGATTCCTTCTACAAGAAGAACATACAGAATTCATTATCAGAGAACAATTCATTCAAAAGAACATAACATTCATATCCTTAACACACAATAATGGTCCATAAACAGACCGGAAATTTCATCTGAACATTCCTCCACGAGAATTTCAGTTATGTAGGTTCTCAATTTGTCATCTCTTAATTAGATCCAGTGAGTCAAAGGTCAAACAGTAGCAATCTGTCACAGCACAATCCACTAATCTCATAGTGACCTGCTGAAAGTTATAATCATCTTCCAGTTACTACCATCATCACTGGGATTAGTCCCATTCATCCTCATTGTGGCTTTGGTCAACTTATCTTCACTGGGATTAGTCCCATTCATCCTCATTGTGGATTTGGTCAACTAGAACTCAAAAATCATTTAAACCAACATTCGAATTCATCATCTGGATAGCATTTCTGCTTATAATTTCAAGGTCTTAGATTTACTCGTATATATTGCCAATAAAGAGCTGTAGATATACCCACGATATATACGGGTAATCACGGTTCTTGGAACTATAAGGTAAATATCATCATATCTAGGCCTCAAGCAAGTTAGGGATTCCATACAATTGCAGTACTTCCATCTGAAGACCCAATTTCCAATTTATGAATCTTCATTCTGAATATCAATTTGTATGAATTTCATCACATAATTACAATCTTTTACTGGTACTTCATAAATTTTTAACAGTTCTTGCTTCTCGGTTGATCCACTTTAGCCAATTCGCTTTGATACCAGCTGAAAGATCCTTGCCCCCTCCGCGCAACGAATTTCGAGGTGCTAGCAGCGGAAGTAACACTTCTTGTTGCACAGGGCAGAACCTCTCACTCGGGGCCTCGCCCACCACGAATATTTGGACAAGAGACTAATCCCTTGATTCTTCCAAAACCGAATCCGAAAAAACTTCCCTTGCCCAGAAAGCACGGGCGATTCCTCCAGGATATTTTTATTCTAACGTAGTCAAGAGCCTTAACTAACCAAACTGATCCGACCGGACCCGTAAGTCTCATGGTCAGATCAAGGAAGAGACTTGTACTTGGATCATAGAGTCCAACGCTTTTTTCCTCATCAAGAGGCACAGCCCCCGTTGATTCTTTTCCATAGAACAAGGATTATCTGGGGTTTACTTCAACTATCGTAACTTAACAGAATTGAGCCTTATTTTAGGGATCCATCAGTCCACCCTAACCCCATCCAATCCCATGGGTTAGCCAACTGCCCACCAACCACTGTAGTGATAGCATCCATTTAGAAATTTGGTTATGTTTTGCCCCGAGTACCACTCACATCTTATCACATCGCACTCACATCTTATCACATCACATTCACATCTTATCACATCACATTCATATCTTATCACATCTTATCACATCACATTTACATCTTATCACATCACATTCATATCTTATCACATCATATCACATCACGTTTACATCTCCTCTTATCACATTCACATCTCATCTAATCACATCGCATCCATTTACATCCCGTCCCATTATTTACATTCATTCGACTCTACATCACATCTTATCACATCCACTTTTAGTACTATTTTCTCTCTCGATACCGATGGGACTTTTCTAAGTTTCTACCAATTGCTTGGCCTAGTTAAAGGTACTTTTTCTCGATGGATATTTTCATATTCTTTCTCAAATTTCTCAAGTGAAATATATTCAATATTCTTCTTTTTGAGTAAAAGATTCATGGGATTTACCAAAATCAATTCTACCCATATTTTCTAATAAAATTAATAATGCTCAAAATTCCACTTTTGATAAATACTCATAATTTGAATTATGCCAAAAATTCCTCTTTTACCATTTAATTTCTTGGATCTCAATTATCATGGGAACTCCTCTTTTTGCATAAAATAAATTTACCAAAAATTTCTCTTTTAACATTTAATTACTTGGATCTCAAATATCATGGTAATTCCCCTTTTTGAATAAAAATAAATTTACCAAAATTTACTCTTTTCTCATAATCAATTAATTATGCATAATTATAAAAAAAATATTTCTCATTCACATCTTATCACATTCACATCTTATTCACATCTTATCACATTCACATCCACATCCATTTACATCACATCACATCTTATCACATCCACATCCACATCCATTTACATCTCATCCACATCTCATCACATCCACTCACTTCTTATCACATCCACTCACATCGTATTCACATCCACATCCATTTACATCACATCACATCTTATCACATCCACATCCACATCCATTTACATCTCATCCACATCTCATCACATCCACTCACATCTTATCACATCCACTCACATCTTATTCACATCTTATCACATCACATTCATATCTTATCACATCACATTCACATCTTATCACATCACGTTTACATCTCCTCTTATCACATTCACATCTCATCTAATCACATTGCATCCATTTACATCCCGTCACATTCATTTACATTCATTCGGCTCTACATCACATCTTATCACATCCACTTTTAGTACTGTTTTCTACTTTTGATACCGATGGGACTTTTCTAAGTTTCTGCCAATTGCTTGGCCTAGTTAAAGGTACTTTTTCTCCATGGATATTTTCATATTCTTTCTCAAATTTCTCAAATGAAATATATTCAATATTCTTCTTTTTGAGTAAAAGATTCATGGGATTTATAAAAATCAGTTCTACCCATACTTCCCAATAAAATTAATAATGCTCAAAATTCCACTTTTGATAAATACTTATAATTTGAATTATGCCAAAAATTAATCTTTTACCATTTAATTTCTTGGATCTCAATTATCATGGGAATTCCTCTTTTTGCATAAAATAATTTACCAAAAATTTCTCTTTTAACATTTTATTACCATGATCTCCAATATCATGGTAATTCCTCTTTTTGAATAAAATAAATTTACCAAAATTTACTCTTTTCTCATAATCAATTAAATATGCATAATTACAAAAAAATATTTCTCATGAATATGATGAAAATCATTCTTTTTGCATAGGATGTCCAATCTTAGAATATGGTAGGAAGTCCTCTTTTAGCATTATGCATAAAAATAAGATATATATTATTTTTTAAAAATTTTACCATAGCCTGCTGCTATTACTGATAATTCTCAAATTTTTCTAAAGGATAAAAGCTTGTAATGAAAATATGATAGTAGTTCCTCTTTTATGCTTAAAATCAAACTATGAATTTAAATCATAATTTTAACCATAATCATAAACTTAACTATGATTATCTCACTAGATTAAGCTAATTCCATTATTTCTCTTTTCCCAAATTGATAGGATAATCTATTTCTCATTTAGAATCAATCAAAGTAGTTTTTAACTACTTATAAATAATCTAAAAGAAATAACCATTATTTTGTTAACACAAAATCATAAAAATACCATTTTCTTAATCTCTAGCTTATCAAGCCTAGAGTTTAGCTTTGAATTAGGAGACTATCATTGAGAAGCATCCTTTTTTAAGGGATTTAGCCATAAAGATAGCTATTCTTCTAGAGAGAGAGATTTACTTAAAGAAAGCATTATAAATAAGCATAAAGATTAACTTTCTCTTAATTAAGCATTAAGACTTTAAGGGAAAGCTTGATTTTAATTAAAACAATTATTTAGAAAGCTTCTCAAGCTTGAGAGGGGTTGAGAAGAAGAAAGTCATTGAGATAAATTAGAAAAAACCATAAAAATTGATTTTACCTCCAAGTTTGGCTTGATTCTCTATTAAGAAAGTCATTGAGATAAATTGGAAAAAACCATAAAATTTGATTTTTCCTCCAAGTTTGGCTTGATTCTCTATTAAGAAAGTCATTGAGATAAATTGGAAAAAGCCATAAAAATTAATTTTTCCTCCAAGTTTGGCTTGATTCTCTATAATTAGCACTGAATCCCTTGACCAATCAATTGGTCCACTAAGAGGAGAAGAGCAACTCCAAGAGTTGTTGTAGAGAGAGAGAGCTCCAACTCCCAAGAGAGAGGAAAATTTAAAGGATAATAGAAAATATGATTATTTTAATATAATACTAGCATGGTATATCTCCAATATTTTTTTACAAAAGACTAAGGGTCTATTTATAGGTAAGGGAAGCCACTAACCAAGTCCAACTAGGTTCTAGAATTTTCTAGGTTCAGTTTGACTCAATTTGGACAAGATTTGGACCAGTTTGGCTCTCTTTTTTATTTGGTTTGATCCAGGAAAGAGGAGAGATAAAAATATCATAATTTTTTTGAATTAAAAACCCTTCCACACATGTGAAAAAGGCGGCTACCTCAAGAGTCCCCCTCTCCTTACCAAGGTGTCAAAATGCATCATTATTCCAAAATATCTCATTTTTTTTGTAATATCTCATAATTTTTAACTAATAAACCTTGTACTCAGTCAACTCTTCATCTTATGTGAGCATTTACTCATTTTTGGGTATTTTCTTTTATTCATTGTATTTATCTCATTCCAACACTTGGATTGATCCAATTGGCCCGTTGGAACCTTAATTGGACCATAATCCATAATTTTTTGAAAATGTAGACGACCCTTAGGCTAAGGTCCCTTATACACATTTTCAATTAATTCCTAATGCACATTGGAAAGTTCATTTTGAACTTCTATTTCAAGGGAATCCATTTTAGACACTACGAGGATTTTTATACCCAAAGATATCTCAATTTTGGATTATCTCTCTCTAGGCCAAAACAGGGTAAAACAAGATCTTTCTTCTATTTCAGAGAGGGGAATAATTTCAAGAACATAAGGGGAGGTTCTTACACCTTTACACCCCAAAAGCTAGAGGGAGGAATCTTACATCCTACCCCACTTAAAAACGTGAGATGTCCTCATGTTGCAGCTGGTGGAGGATAAACTCTTTCACCTTAAGATCCAACTGATTATGGGATTCCTTATAGTCTGGTCAACCCACACAGAATCCTGGGATATCCCTTCTACAAGAAGAACATACAGAACTCATTATCAGAGAACAATTCATTCAAAAGAACATAACATTCATATCCTTAACACACAATAATGGTCCATCAGACCGGAAATTTCATCTGAACATTCCTCCACGAGAATTTTAGTTATGCAAGTTCTCAATTTATCATCTCTTAATTAGATCCACTGAGTCAAAGGTCAAACAGTAGCAATCTGTCAGCACAATCCACTAATCTCATAGTGACCTGCTGAAAGTTATAATCATCTTCCAGTTACTGTTGAAATATACAAGTGAATAGGGTGTGTGTGGGAACAAGCTCTTGGATAGAGGCTGTAAAAGAGAAGATGTAATTGTGAAAGAACCTGTGAAAAGGTGAGAAGAATCTACTGGGAGAGAATAATGGGTAGCATGAGGGAATTTAGGAGTGTGGAGTTATTCTGGGAGATATTCAGGGAAAAGAGAAGAGGTGGAGAGAATCAGGCAAGAGGTGGAGATATTCTGGGAGTGAATCATGGAGAAATCAATGGGATTTGATGCTTGATGTAAACTCTATAAATTGAGGCATAGCCCTAATGAGAATTTGCTGGTTTTTGAGTATCCATGCCTACATTAATCTATTTGCTAATTATTCACTAATTACATCTTAATCATTTACTAATCACTTTGTTAATGATGTTGATTCTAGTGTTTGATCCACCATAGCTCATCATTATGCTCAAATTTCAACATGGTATCAGAGCCATGCCTAGAATCAATTAGGTTTATGAGCCCATTAGTTAATTAATTAGGATTAGTAGAAAATTAGCAAAAAATCAAATTTTTAGTGAGTTTTCACTTCTCCCCTTCACCCCCAGCCAGTGGAGGACTCCATTCTTCTTGCACAGTCAACATTAGGTCTTGAGCTTTTAAAGCTAGCTAACACCTTTAGCTTCATGCTCAGCAAGACGGCGCAACAAACCGCGTAGAAACAAAGGAGAAATCGCGAAAATCGATGGCGCCTGTTTTTCTGAGTGAAATGGACATTGCAACGTCCACATATCAAAGCTCTCTAATTCCTCTTAGCCCAAGGGGTAATCAAGCATGCTCTACAAGCTGGTGAAGACAGAATTGAGTTTCATCAAGTCTACAGTGAGATCCAACCTCTTCATCAAATCTGCAGGTGACTTTGGTAAAACAAAGATTAAGCTTTCAATATTTGGTCAAATCTTGTGTTTCTTGGCTTAATCCTCTACTAGACTCATTGCTATTGATGCCTTTGAAAGCATTTGAGCTCATTTGAAGTGGAAGGCACCAGATCAGGACTCCCCGCATACTCTGTTTTCTGCACACAAAACAGAGCATTAATTTGCTAATCAATGATTAATCAGTGCTAATCACTATATTTTGGTACAATTGAGGGTTCAAATTAACCATTAGGTATCTGATACAGATTCCTATAACTTTAGATTTCAAATCGGAGTTGGTTTGATACTCCAACCATCCCGTACAAATTGGTTACCCTCAATTTAATGTAATTTCTGGTGATTTTATGCTGATAAAATTGTTGTAATCATCTATTAAACACCAGATTGAGTTGTAAAAGGGTAGACACTACCCTTGAATCTTGAAATTGGATCAAGAGGTAAGACCCCCTTCACATCACCATGAGTTCAGCACAGGAAATAGCCAAATTTAATGGGGAACAGTTTTATACATGGCAGACAAAAACCATGTATTTGCTGATGAGGAAAAATCTGTGGGGATTAGTTGAAGGGAGAGATGAATGCCCAGAGAGAGGGAAAAATGAGTGGAAGAGAAGGAATGAAAAAGCATTGGGACTTATTGCACTCAGTTTAAATGATGAAATCATTCATCATATCACAGGGATACAACGGGCAAAAGATGCATGGGATGAACTCAATAAATTATTTGGTACACAAGCAAAAAAATTCAAAGATAAATCTGTTAATGCAATTCTACAAATTGGACATGAAGGAAAGTGAACCTTTAATCACACACTTGAACAAATATAAAAGCATTAAGCCAGTTATTGGCAAAAAGGTAGAAGATGATGAAGCATTAGTTGTACTTCTGAAGTGTGGACAAAGGAGATTATGAAAACATTGTAGCAACACTAAAGAATGTACCTGAATTGAAGATACATGAGATAGAAGCAGCTCTACTGGAGCAAGAGAGCAGAGGCAAAGAGAAGAAAGGGCTCGACTCAACAGCAGGAGAGGAAAAAGCATCCTTCACCCGAGGAGGATTCTCTCGAGGACGAGGACGAGGAAGAGGCAGAGTAGGAGGGAGGACCTTCACTTGCCACAAATGTGGAAAGCCAGGACACATGGCGAGAGACTACTACAACAAACCTAGTGAAGAAGGAACGACATCGGCAATTTTCATGGAGGCTCCAAGGGAAGTGGAGTCGGATCATCTTTTCTGAGAGAGAGAGAGAGAGAGAGAGACCCCACAACCCAATGTAACCTGTCCCAATAAAGTAAAACTACCTTTGAGCCACCGATGATGTAGGCCACGTGGTAGATGTATGTGTGAGCACTTTAGTCAAGGTCGCGGGCACTTATAGTAGCCTTGGACACATAGAGAGAGAGAGTGTGTCAAGGACTATGGAGTTTAGGGACTTGAGGCACTGGTCGCGGGCTATCAAGTAAGAGGGAAACTTGATACAGGGTCCAGGTGTGCTAGGATTATTCACTTGAGGGGAGGTGTTGAAATATACAAGTGAATAGGGTGTGTGTGGGAACAAGCTCTTGGATAGAGGCTGTAAAAGAGAAGATGTAATTGTGAAAGAACCTGTGAAAAGGTGAGAAGAATCTACTAAGAGAGAATAATGGGTAGCATGAGGGAATTTAGGAGTGTGGAGTTATTCTGGGAGATATTCAGGGAAAAGAGAAGAGGTGGAGAGAATCAGGCAAGAGGTGGAGATATTCTGGGAGTGAATCATGGAGAAATCAATGGGATTTGATGCTTGATGTAAACTCTATAAATTGAGGCATAGCCCTAATGAGAATTTGCTGGTTTTTGAGTATCCATGCCTACATTAATCTATTTGCTAATTATTCACTAATTACATCTTAATCATTTGCTAATCACTTTGTTAATGATGTTGATTCTAGTGTTTGATCCACCATAGCTCATCATTATGCTCAAATTTCAACATTTACTACCATCATCACTGGGATTCGTCCCATTCATCCTCATTGTGGCTTTGTTCAACTTATCTTCCTTCAACCAAAATTCAAAAAATTATATAAACCAGCATTCGAATTCATCATCTGGATAGCATTCCTGCTTATAATTTCAAGGTCTTAGATTTTCTCGTATATATTGCCAGTAAAGAGCTGCAGATATACCCACGGTATATACGGGTAATCATGGTCCTTGGAACTATAAGGTAAATACCATCATATCTAGGCCTCAAGCAAGTCAGGGATTCCATACAATTGCGGTACTTCCATCTGAAGGCCTAATTTCCAATTTATGAATCTTCATTCTGAATATCAATTTGTATGAGTTTCATCACATAATTACAATCTTTTACTGGTACTTCATAAATTTTTAACAGTTCTTGCTTCTCGGTTGATCCACTTTAGATCCCTGCCCCCTTCGCGCAACAAATTCCGAGGTGCTAGCAGTGGAAGTAGCACTTCTTGCTGCACACACCAGAACCTCTCACTCGGGGCCTTGCCTACGGATATATGGACAAGAGACTAATCCCTTGATTCTTCCAAAACCGAACCCGAAAAAACTTCCCTCGCCCAGAAAGCACGGGCGATTCCTCCAAGATATTTTTATTCTAACGTAGTCAAGAGCCTTAACTAACCAAACTGATCTGACCGGACCCATAAGTCTCATGGTCAGATCAAGGAAGAGACTTGCACTTGGATCATAGAGTCCAACGCTTTTTTCCTCATCAAGAGACAAAGCCGTTGATTCTTTTCCATAGAACAAGGATTATCTGGGGTTTACTTCAACTATCGTAACTTAACAGAATTGAGCCTTATTTTAGGGATCCATCAGTCCAGCCCAACCCCATCCAATCCCATGGGTTAGCCAACCGCCCAACCACTGTAGTGATAGGATCCGTTTAGAAATTTGGTTATGTTTTGCCCCGAGTACCAGGGAAAAGAGTTCCCAGGCCCCCTTGCCGGTGCTTCAAGAAAACTTCAAGATAGTCACACCACTTACACACCCAATACAAAATTGCCTATTTCACACATTCAGTTGTCTTTAAAACAATCTTTTAATGAAAACATGGTATCACTGATCATAATCTCCCAAAATATCCAGCTTGAATTCTAATTTCCAATCATTCCTTCATCGGTGTACCTATGGCATCATTGGCAACCAGAACGCTCACCACCTGTTCACTTAGGGGCCTTTTCAATAGTTCCTAGCTCATAGTACCAAGCAATATAATCAAGTATTCCATTCATTTCTTCCTCAGTGTACCTATAGCATCATTGGCAACCAGAACGCTCACCGCCTGCTCACTCAGGGGCCTTTTCAATAGTTCCTAGCTCATAGTACCTGGAATTATAATCACTTAAGAAAACTCTAGATGGACTCTCCGTTGAAGATCGGCAAGATCAACCAACAGATCCATATTAAAGAGCCATGGACTCATCCATTGAGGACCAGCAAGGCCAATCAACCAGGTCCATGCCCGAGTTCAGAAAAAAATTCTCTATCTCCTTGTTCCATTTTCTTCCTCGACGCATGCGTGGGTATCTTCGGCAACCTAGAGCCCAAGCATCGTATGGTCAGCACCCTCTAGGCTCCTTCTCAGGTCACCTAGAGGTTCACTCATGGGCCGCTTTCTTGGTCCCTCATCCATCGTACCGGAAGCTCACCATTTAAATCGAACCAAGGATGGTCAAGACCTCGGCCAAACTTCCTCCATTGACTCTCCGTCAGCTGTTGCAACTTTATCACTTAGGTCTCCATGACCTCATTCACAAGATGGTCAAAATGCTTCCCCAGCATTCCTGACATAAGAACAGGCCATAAATACAGTTTCTAACAAGCTCTCATCTTTCCACATTGTTCCACATCATTTCTCATTATTCCACATTGTTCCACATCATTTCTCGTTATTCCACATTCTTCTACATCAATTCACATTACTTATTCCACATCCAGTCATATGTATTCCCATCGTTTTCATCCATTCTCATCCAATCACATCATATTACCTCTCATCACATCTATCCTCATTACCTCTCATCACATCTGTCCTCTCATTACCTCTCATCACATCTATCCTCATCACTTCTCATCCATTCACACCTACCCATATCCACATCACTTCTCATCCATTCACATCTACCCATATCCACATCACATCACATCCATTCACATCACATCTACCCCGATCCACATCACAACACATCACATCTCATCCATTCACATCTACCCTGATCCACATCACATCACATTCATCCACCTTACGTCTCATCCATCCATTTACATTACATCTCATCCATCCATTCACATTACATCACATCCATTTATATTCATTCAGATTCACATCACATCCATCCACATCACATCTCATCCATTCATGTCTCCTCACATCACATTCACATCCATTCACATCTCATCGCATCCATTCACATCTCATCACATCCACTCATATCTCATCACACCCGTTCACATCCATCACACCCATTCACATCCATCACATTCATTGCATCCACATCACATCACATATATTTCATCCACATCTATCCTTATCACATCATCACATTCATTCCATCCATATCACATTACATTCATTCCATCTACATTACATCACATCCACATCTATCCACATCACATCTCATTCATTCCATCCATATTACATCACATCCACATCTATCCATATCTCATCACATCCATTCACATCTCATCACATTCATCCACATCCATCCATTCATTCACATACACATCTATTCACATCTCATCACATCCATCCATTCATTCACATACACATCTATCCACATCCATCCATTCATTCACATGCACATCTATCACTTCACATCTCATTCTCATCCATTTATTCACATACACATCTATCCACATCCATCCATTCATTCACATGCACATCTATCACTTCACATCTCATTCTCATCCATTCATTCACATACACATCTATCACTTCACATCTCATTCTCATCCATTTACATCGCATCACACCCATTCACATATCATCACATCTCATCATATCCATTCACATCTTACACATCTCATTCACATCTCATTCACATCTTATCACATTCACATTTATCACATCTCATTCACATCTTATCACATTCGCATCCACATCCATTTACATCACATCACATCTCATCACATCCACACTCCACATCCATTTACATCACATCACATCTCATCGCATCCACTCACATCTTATCACATCGCATTCACATCTTATCACATCACATTTACATCTTATCACATCACGTTTACATCTCCTCTTATCACATTCACATCTCATCTAATCACATCGCATCCATTTACATCCCGTCACATTATGTACATTCATTCGGCTCTACATCACATCTTATCACATCCACTTTTAGTACTATTTTCCACTTTCGATACCGATGGGACTTTTCTAAGTTTCTACCAATTGCTTGGCCTAGTTAAAGGTACTTTTTCTCGATGGATATTTTCATATTCTTTCTCAAATTTCTCAAGTGAAATATATTCAATATTCTTCTTTTTGAGTAAAAGATTCATGGGATTTACAAAAATGAATTCTACCCATATTTTCCAATAAAATTAATAATGCTCAAAATTCTACTTTTGATAAATACTCATAATTTGAATTATGCCAAAAATTCCTCTTTTACCATTTAATTTCTTGGATCTCAATTATCATGGAAATTCCTCTTTTTTGCATAAAATAAATTTACCAAAAATTTCTCTTTTAACATTTAATTACTTGGATCTCAAATATCATGGGAATTCGTCTTTTTGAATAAAAATAAATTTACCAAAATTTACTCTTTTCTCATAATCAATTAATTATGCATAATTACAAAAAAATATTTCTCATTCTCATCTCATCACATCTCATTCACATCTTATCACATTCACATCTTATTCACATTCACATCTTATTACATTCACATCCACATCCATTTACATCACATCACATCTCATCCCATCCACATCCACATCCACATCCATTTACATCACATCACATCTCATCACATCCACTCACATCTCATTCACATCTTATCACATCTTATCACATCATCACATTCACATCTTATCACATCACATTTACATCTTATCAAATCACGTTTACATCCCCTCTCATCACATTCACATCTCATGTAATCACATCGTATCCATTCACATCTCATGTAATCACATCGCATCCATTTACATCCCGTCACATTTACATCCCGTCACATTCATTTACATTCATTCGGCTCTACATCACATCTTATCACATCCACTTTTAGTACTGTTTTCTACTTTCGATATACCGATGGGACTTTTCTAAGTTTCTGCCAATTGCTTGGCCTAGTTAAAGGTACTTTTTCTCCATGGATATTTTCATATTCTTTCTCAAATTTCTCAAGTGAAATATATTCAATATTCTTCTTTTTGAGTAAAAGATTCATGGGATTTACAAAAATCAGTTCTACCCATACTTCCCAATAAAATTAATAATGCTCAAAATTTCACTTTTGATGAATACTTATAATTTGAATTATGCCAAAAATCCTCTTTTACCATTTAATTTCTTGGATCTCAATTATCATGGGAATTCCTCTTTTTGCATAAAATAAATTTACCAAAAATTTCTCTTTTAACATTTTATTACCATGATCTCCAATATCATGGGAATTCCTCTTTTTGAATAAAAATAAATTTACCAAAATTTACTCTTTTCTCATAATCAATTAATTATGCATAATTACAAAAAAAATATTTCTCATGAATATGATGAAAATCATTCTTTTTGCATAGGATGTCCAATCCTAGAATATGGAAGGAAGTCCTCTTTTAGCATTATGCATAAAAATAAGATATGTATTATTTTTTAAAAATTTTACCATAGCTTTGTTGCTATTACTGGATAATTCTCAAATTTTTCTAAAGGATAAAAGCTTGTAATGAAAATATGATAGTAGTTCCTCTTTTATGCTTAAAATCAAACTATGAACTTAAATCATAATTTTAATCATAATCATAAACTTAATTATGATTATCCCACTAGATTAAGCTAATTCCATTATTTCTCTTTTTCCAAATCGATACGATAATCTATTTCTCATTTAGAATTAATCAAAGTAGTTTTTATCTACTTATAAATAATCTAAAAGAAATAACCATTATTTTGTTAACACAAAATCATAAAAATACCATTTTCTTAATCTCTAGCTTATCAAGCCTAGAGTTTAGCTTTGAATTAAGAGACTATCATTGAGAAGCATCCTTTTTCAAGGGATTTAGCCATAAAGATAGCTATTCTTCTAGAGAGAGAGATTTACTTAAAGAAAGCATTACAAATAAGCATAAAGATTAACTTTCTCTTAATTAAGCATTAAGACTTTAAGGGAAAGCTTGATTTGAATTAAAACAATTATTTAGAAAGCTTCTCAAGCTTGAGAGGGGTTGAGAAGAAAGTCATTGAGATAAATTGGAAAAAACCATAAAAATTGATTTTACCTCTAAGTTTGGCTTGATTCTCTATTAAGAAAGTCATTGAGATAAATTGGAAAAAACCATAAAAATTGATTTTCCCTCCAAGTTTGGCTTGATTCTCTATTATTAGCAGTGAATCCGCTGACCAATCAATTGGTCCACTAAGAGGTGAAGAGCAACTCCAAGAGTTGTTGTAGAGAGAGAGAGCTCTAGCTCCCAAGAGAGAGAAAATATTAATGGATAATAGAAAATATGATTATTTTAATATAATACTAGCATGGTATAGCTCCAATATTTTTTTACAAAAGACTAAGGGTCTATTTATAGGTAAGGGAAGTCACTAACCAAGTCCAATTGGGTTCTAGAATTTTCCAGGTTCAGTTTGACTCAATTTGGACAAGATTTGGACCAGTTTGGCTCTCTTTTTTATTTGGTTTGATCCAAGAGAGAGGAGAGATAAAAATATCATAATTTTTTTGAATTAAAAACCCTTCCACACATGTGAAAAAGGCATCTACTTCAAGAGTCCCCCTCTCCTTACCAAGGTGTCAAAATGCATCATTATTCCAAAATATCTCATTTTTTTTGTAATATCTCATAATTTTTAACTAATAAACCTTGTACTCAGTCAACTCTTCATCTTATGTGAGCATTTACTCATTTTTGGGTATTTTCTTTTATTCATTGTATTTATCTCATTCCAACACTTGGATTGATCCAATTGGCCCGTTGGAACCTTAATTGGACCATAATCCATAATTTTTTGAAAATGTAGACGACCCTTAGGCTAAGGTCCCTTATACACATTTTCAATTAATTCCTAATGCACATTGGAAAGTTCATTTTGAACTTTTGTTTCAGGGGAATCCATTTTAGACACTACAAGGATTTTTATATCCAAAGATATCTTAATTTTGGATTATCTCTCTCTAGGCCAAAACAGGGTAAAACAAGATCTTTCTTCTATTTCAGAGAGGGGAATAATTTCAAGAACATAAGGGGAGGTTCTTACACCTTTACACCCCAAAATCTAAAGGGAGGAATCTTACATCCTACCCCACTTAAAAAATGCGAGATGTCCTCATGTCGCAGCTGGAGGATAAACTCTTTCACCTTAAGATCCAACTGATTATGGGGTTCCTTATAGTCTGGTCAACCCACACAGAATCCTGGGATAGAGATCCCTTCTACAAGAAGAACATACAGAACTCATTATCAGAGAACCATTCATTCAAAAGAACATAACATTCATATACTTAACACACAATAATGGTCCATCAGACCGGAAATTTCATCTGAACATTCCTCCACAAGAATTTTAGTTATGCAGGTTCTCAATTTGTCATCTCTTAATTAGATCCACTAAGTCAAAGGTCAAATAGTAGCAATCTGTCAGCACAATCCACTAATCTCATAGTGACCTGCTGAAAGTTATATTCATCTTCTAGTTACTACCATCATCACTGGGATTCGTTCCCATTCATCCTCATTGTGGCTTTGTTCAACTTATCTTCCTTCAACCAAAATTCAAAAAATCATATAAACCAGCATTCAAATTCATTATAGCATTTCTTCTTGTAATTTCAAGGTCTTAGATTTACTCGTATATATTGCCAGTAAAGAGCTGCACATATACCCACGATATATACGGGTAATCACGGTCCTTGGAACTATAAGAGGTAAATACCATCATATCTAGGCCTCAAGCAAGTCAGTGATTCTATACAATTGCGGTACTTCCATCTGAAGGCCCAATTTTCAATTTATGAATCTTCATTCTGAATATCAATTTCTATGAGTTTCATCACATAATTACAATCTTTTACTAGTACTTCATAAAATTTTAACAGTTCTTGCTTCTCGGTTGATCCACTTTAGCCAATTCGCTGTTATACCAGCCGAGTACCAGGGAAAAGAGTTCCCAGACCCCCTAGCCAGCGCTTCAAGCAAACTTCAAGCATTAGGAACTCAATGGAGTTTTTTTGGGCCCTTTAATTTGCCATGAGTTTATGGAAACATTTAACTTTTTGACAAATAGGAGCTCGCCATGTAATTTAAAACCATTGGTGATTAAGAGAGGTGTAAGAGTGGTCAAAGGGTGCACTTTTTTCCCCAAAGGGGGGGGGGGGCAATTTTACAATTTTCGGACCTCCATAACTTCTACATACAAGCTCCGATTTGAGATTACAGATCCGTGATCTACGCATCAAGAGCTTTCCATAGATATGTTACATGATATGGTTCCATTTTCCCTCCAAAATTATCCCACTAGATTAAGCTAATTCCATTATTTCTCTTTTTCCAAATTGATAGGATAATCTATTTCTCATTTAGAATCAATCAAAGTAGTTTTTAACTACTTATAAATGATCTAAAAGAAATAACCATTATTTTGTGAACACAAAATCATAAAAATACCATTTTCTTAATCTCTAGCTTATCAAGCCTAGAGTTTAGCTTTGAATTAAGAGCTATCATTGAGAAGCATCCTTTTTCAAGGGATTTAGCCATAAAGATAGCTATTCTTCTAGACAGAGAGATTACTTAAAGAAAGCATTACGAATAAGCATAAAGATTAAATTTCTCTTAATTAAGCATTAAGACTTTAAGGGAAAGCTTGATTTAAATTAAAACAATTATTTAGAAATCTTCTCAAGCTTGAGAGGGGTTGAGAAGAAGAAAGTCATTGAGATAAATTGGAAAAAACCATAAAATTTAATTTTACCTCCAAGTTTGGCTTGATTCTCTATTAGCAGTGAAGCTCCCAATCAATCAATTGGTCCACCAAGAGGAGAAGAGCAACTCCAAGAGTTGTTGTAGAGAGAGAGAGCTCCAAGCTCCCAAGAGAGAGGAAAATTTAAAGGATAATAGAAAATATGATTGTTTTAATATAATACTGGCATGGTATAGCTCTAATATTTTTTTACAAAAGACTAAGGGTCTTTTTATAGGTGAGGGAGGCCACTAACCAAGTCCAACTAGGTTCTAGAATTTTCCAGGTTCAGTTTGACTCAATTTGGACATATTGACCTTGTTAAATTGTCATCTTAACAAGTCACCTGTAAACAAGACGACGAACAGACATAGTCATGAATGGTTGTTTTTCAGGAAGAACATGGTGTCTCATGTCATCCTCAATGTCAAAGAATGCACCCTTGAAATGGATTTGTCGACAGCTTTTCGGAAATAGATAAGTGCATCTTGGGGAACCTACACTTGATCCTCTCTAAGATCAAGAGTCATAATAGAAACCATCTCCGTTGCAAGGTCAATCATTTGACTCCAATATGTCTCCTTGGAGATGTACTTGCGGAATGACTTATTGTCAGCCTTCATGCCATGAGCTTCCCATGTGTTCGAATCTGAAGCAAGGAGCTTCAACACCTCTTTCTTCCTATATAGTCCATTAAACAATGATCATAGCATATATAAGACAATGCTATGTGCAAAACAAAAAGCAAGAAAGTGATTTACATAAGAGTAAGGGAAAAGATCATTTACTTCTCGGATCCAATCTTGCTTGCACATAGGTACCCCAGTTCGTCTTCAGTTACTTGTTTCTCCTTTTGCTTAAAGTTAATGGAGAACAACACTCAAAAGAATCCTTCACCATGTATAGGATTTGCAATGGCAGCAAGCTTATATCCTTTACCTTTCACCAATTCCTCTGCCTTCTTTATTGCTACTCCATGTGCCTCCTCACACTCCTCAAGTGTCATGGTATCTTGGCTTACTTTATTCATCTCCTCCTCATACTTCTTTGCAAACTTATCCTTATTCAATCAATAAAGGAAAATAGAGTCAAATACTAAACAACAATGATTGAGCAAAAGAAAAAGCAAGAATGAGCTCATAGATACCTTGAAAATAAAGTGTGAGAGAACTGCCATGGGACAATTATACCAAGGTTTGTTTTGCCCCTTCATCTCTTTTCTCATCATGAGAGCAAGGAGCTTTTTCTCATCTCATTGGAGAAGTACCTCATTAAAGTACCCTTGTCGGACATTCCAAACTTTTGTAAGCTTGAGAGGTTCCTTGAGAGCAAGCTTCAACATGGCCATGTTTTTGTAAACCTGAGTGTGCTGTAATAGATAATGCCTTTTCAAAGCATCTTGTGATTCCTTTAAGTGAACACATAGACATTGAAGGGAGTATCCAATACATCTTGGACTCAAGCATATCCTTGGCGTATAACGTTGTTTCCTACCATTTGCAAGATGGGGACAATCCTAGCACATCAAAGAAAGGTTTTGAGCATATAGTTGTGGAGGATTCTACATCATAAGATGATTTAAAGTATCAAATAGTAATGAAAGATTGTAAAGCAAAAGCTTATGGAATCAATATTGACTTTGACCTAGATGATGATGGTACTGAGGTGGATGAAGAGGTGCCTTTGAGACCTCAGGAGTGCCCTACTAGAAACTATTGTCCTCCTTCAAGCTTCCTTCCTATTGTTAGAAAGATGAACTCATCTACAGTCATTGGAAAACTCATTGGATAGATTTAAAGGATAGAAGAAGTCGATGAGCTGCCAAGGGAGTACAATGGTGACTATATCTATGAGTTTCCACCAACTTTTGGGACGCTTGCCAATATGAAAGGCATGGAGCATAGGTATGATGGACACATATGGACAAGGCCAATTTCGTCTCGTCATAACATTGATGCAATTGTCAGAGTCGCATATTGTGCAGGTATATTTGAGTGTCAGAATTAATTATGTCCTCATTTCAAGAACAGTGGGACCAAAAAAAACAAGGCTTTCTTTAAAGGTCTCATTTAAAAAAATGTGATCTTGGCACATTAGCCATTGCTGGAGTTGGCACATTGGTGTGCCATTTTTGTCAAAAACTTGTCATCTGCATAGGGACCTTCTCATGTCTAGCATATTACATATTTCTACAAGATAATACACATACAAGGCTAATGATTCATGTTGGAACACATCTACACGAGGTAAGTCGGCACATCAAGAAAAGACATTCAAAAAGTAAAGAACCTTGTTGAGAATTCTGTCAAAGCAGAGAGAGGAGCAGGTCCACGAAAAATTCAGATGTCAATTGCCAAAAATATCATTGAGGACACTGTAATCAAGGATGGCAGAAAGAAGGAGGAACTCTTTGGAGACAAAGAATTATCAAACTTCCTTGATGAGCTATGCCTCTTATTCGTGCAAACAAAAAGGTTTGGAAAAGTTCTTATCTTCTATATATTTATGGAGCCATATATCAAGAAATCCTTGATTGATTAAATGGTTGTATTTGCAGTTTTGAAAGGATGGTCAGTAAAGCAACGAAGTCTACATTATTAAGGATTGGGATGCTATTTTAGAGTTGAAGAATAATTGTATGTATGATTTTTTTCATTGTAGTCGCTTTCGTGGACAAGGATTTGAGGAGGACCGATGCTTCATTTTCAAAATGTCTACAAAAGGACCTGCATCTAGTGTTGATTTGGTGAGGCAGATGGATCAGGATGGAAGTGGTGATTTAAACACTGCATGGGTTATGTTTGACCACACACGAAGAGTAGTTGGGTGGTCAACACTTACATGTCATGTCTACGATCTAAGGTATATTGCAAGATCAATCAAATATATGTCCCATGTGTGTCTATTTCAATCATGGTTTAAACTAAACAATAAGTCCATGTCAATTGTATAGTTTGCAGGAATTACTAACCATAGCAACATGTGAAATGAAAGAAGATGACATCGAGGCACAAATGTTTTTTTTGGGAAATGATGAATGAGGTGATGTTATGTATTGGGCACCCCACAGGCAAACTTCTTTGGATTCATGGTGGCCGATGAGTCACATGCCAACTGGAGAGCAGTACGCCATGTGTTTAATGGTGGAGTTAAAAATGTAATGCATGGTCGCGCGAATGAAATTGTTTGTTTCATTTGGGAGAAGAGCCTACAGAAACACACCGTGGGATATGTACAAAAGAACTTTCAAGAGGAGCACTTACAATTATGTGAGTCATGGCAAACATCAGCAACAAAAGAAGAAGCTCAAGAGAAGTATACCATGATAAGGAAATAGGGGGGAAAGTGAATAAGAGAGATATACATTACATGGAGAGCTGGCTAAGTTGGTGGCACATAATAATAGTACATTGGGATGATATGATGGGTGCTGTAAGTAAATTTATGTATTCCTCACTCATATGTATGTTCCATTTATCAAATTTATGTATTCCTTGCTCCTATGTATATTCCATCTATCAAATTTTAATTCTAAGATTTATTTTGTGTACATGTCTTGGATAGCGCAGATATGGCAACCAGACCACACACCAACCTTGCTGAGAGTAAGCATGGGAGTTGGCTTGTTGGAGAAGGTTTTAAGAGAAAGATCAGCTTGTATGATGCTGCTGTTAGTGACTTGGCAAATGCTCTGCTTTCAAAGTGCCAAAATTCAAGGGTATCAAAGTGGAAAACACTTGGGTGCTGGCCCTAGCTTAGAGAAACTTGTTAAAAGGGTAGAAAGAGCCAAAGAAACAAGGAAACTGAAGTGATTCGTTCTATGAAAGAAACAATTGCAGGAACTCCAATGTACACTCATCGAAGTCATCTAGAGGGAGAAAGAGATACTTTCCCAAGACGAAGGTAGAAGTCATCTAGAGGTAGAAAGGGCCAAAGAAACAAGGAAACTGAAGTGATTCGTTCTATGAAAGAAACAATTGCAGGAATTCCAATGTACACTCATCGAAGTCATCTAGAGGGAGAAAGAGAGACTTTCCCAAGACGAAGGAGCCCTAAAACAATGATTGATATTGAAGAGGATAGTAGTCACCGTCTAGAGTATAACTATACAACAAGAGCTCGTGTGGCAAAAAACCCTAGAAGGCTGATTTATGATACTCCAAATTGTGCTGCTAAATGAAGACACAGTAGCGAACTCTAACACCACAAGTACTAGGATTCTTATAATGCAGGATGGTCAACTTGTGGAGAGGGAGTTGAATCAAACCTATTGGGCGATTTGAAGAACTCCACTTGGGAGTCATGCAAAATGTCTTGGGTGGAGGACAGATGGCCGAAAGTGCAATGAGCCAATTGTTGATTCAAGGAAGGCATGTGCATCCCCTAGTGTCTTTTGCAACAACAAGGAAGTATCATGATGGTATGCGCACAAAATCACAGATGATGTGGTTTTGCAATATAGATTGTACACACACTTGGAAAGCTGACAAAAACATTTTTCCAATGCCAACCACCCCACAAAGTTGGCATGTTTTGAAAGGCACTAAGCTCACACAGGAAGAGGTGAATAAGTTGAATTTGGTTGGCTTCAAGTTGGAGACCATCCCTCCCCCCGCTGTGGATATTTCAACTGCAGGAACTAGTTCAACAACTACCACAGAAGTTCAATTGCCAATGCAAAATGCTCCACGTACCCATTATAGGTCAAAGGTGTCCAAGGCAGCACATCAAAGGATCAACCGTGCGATGCACATGGATGCAAGTGTCAAAATGGAGAAGGGTCATAAGGAAAGGTGTGCATGAAAGTTTTCACATTGAAACTACAGGCTATGGTACAGAAAGTGGTCAGTATGAGATTCAGATTTGTGATGAGAGACCAACATGTTCATGTCCAGATTTTAAAAATAGGGTGTCCAAGAACCAGCCATATCTTGCAGGTAAACATTTATACTTCGTATTTTTGAGGGTTTTTGGGTTGGATGAGCAGGTGCATATGCACGTTCACCAACCTATATTGAGACAATCTAAATTGTCTTTTGCACTAACAAAGTCTAGGTCCTATCCTTAGGCTTCATGGAGAAACAAACTTTTTGCAACTCCCATAGGCTTCATGGAGAAACAGACTTTTTGCAACTCCAATATGGCTTCAGAAATCAATTTACTCGGTCAATTTATTCCTCGTATACATAAAGCCCTTTTTCCTTGTTGAAGAAATGCTCATCGATTCAAGTTAGGCTTCTTGTACAAAAAACCCCTTTTTGTAGCCTTTGTATATTCCAATGAAAAGAAGATGACACCATTGGAATTCCAAAAGGTATTCCAATGAAAAGAAGATGACACCATTGGAATCCCCTCTCTGTGCCCTGCCAACACAGAGAGGGGACCCTTTGTATATTCCAATGAAAAGAAGATGACACCATTGGAATTCCAAAAGGTTAAGTAGAGGGATTCACATGTTTGCTACAACTTTCCTTTATTCTTGCCCAGCAACATTTACAGATATAGGATAGCAAAGGAAGCAATTGCTGACTTAGATACATGCATGGCGCCGCATCTCGGACCCTACCATTATCGCCAGTGTCCGATTTCTAAAATTGATCCTGGTCCTCATAGATCAACCTAAAGAGAGATATGATGGATATGATGCTTTAGATTAGCTACAATTCAACATGAATCAAGGCCCTAGTGATAGAGGCATGATGTTATATTATCATCGCCTAAGGTGTCTACCTGCATACATGCATGTAACATTCAAAGATATGGTTGACACCGGGTTCTGGAGATCACAATCTGCATTTAAAAGAACCCTAAAAAAGCTTCAATCACATCGAAACTTCTATCGTCACACGAGTTTGGCAATCGGGTCTTTAGACCTCGGTGACAAGTTCTGAGGACAGAACCTACATCATGTAGGGGGGAATGTTAATCCCATTTTGGATTAACAAATATGCTCCTCCATTTGAGGACATTAATAAGTGTCATTTAAAGGCACTATAAAAGTTGTACATTATGAGATATTGGCCACCCAAGGTCTTAGTTAGTAAGTTTTGGGTGCCCAAGTGTGAATAAGGTCCAATTGTATATAAGGCATTTTCTCATAATGAATGGACACAATCCCCCTTTGTGCTATGAGAGTTCTTGCTTTTGTCTTAAGAGAGAGAGTACTCTAGCACATGTGCCTTCTCTATACTTTTACGCTTGTATGCTTGTGTGGAGAAGTGAGAGAGAGTGATTGGCTTGTGTGGTGATGTGAGCAACTCTACGGTGACAGCATGGAGGTGAAGCTTGGAGGATTGGAGCTTCTCAAGTGAGCTTGGAGACCTCAAGGGACATGAGCTCGAAGTATTGGTAAGTTCCCTATGACAGTTGTGTTCTATTGTGCTTATTCCAAAGGTGAATGCATAGAGTTCCATCTTGGAGGTGTGGTAGCCCATAACAATGCCTAACCTATATGAGTGTGAGTGCTAACTCTTGTGCTTCGCTCGGTTGCATGACCAATTTTATCCCAAGAAGTCATCCTCTTCCTCCTCTACTCAAGAGGGGACCCTTGTGTCCAATACCACCTCTACTCAAAAAGGATAGCAAGGGAAGAGAAACATCAACTCAAGTAATCAAGGCAAACCTCTAGGTGTAACACGCGGAAGCTTGGGGGTCTTCTTTTAACCCTAAACACCACTGAGAACATGCTAATGCATAACGCAGACAAAAGGGAGAGTGTAGAGAGAGAGAGAGAGAGAGAGAGAGAGAGAGAGAGAGAGAGAGAGAGAGAAATGTTGGAAATTCAGTATATTTCTGATGGGTACAAAAATATACCTACAATCTAGAGCCCTTGGCTGCCTTCTTGAAAAGGTGAACATCACCAAAACTACTCCTAACCAACTCCTAAAGAGTTGAATGATTACAATGATAAGCAAACTTGCTATTTATAGGCTCTTTGGTGGAACATTGGGATGCTAGCTGACTGGCTTCTTTTTATCCATAATTCAGCGCTATCTAGTCCTCATGCAGCCGACAGCAGTTCTTTGCTCTCGACAGCCTCCAACGCAGTCGACAATCTCTTGTCTCAACCTCTCCAAGTCCAACACTGCCAAACAGCACTCTATGCTCCGTCTTCTGGTTCTAATGCTCTTTTTCTTGGCTGCCCCTTCTGGATTAGCTCTGAGAATGTCCATGGCATTTCATGCACATGACATCCCCCTCTGCTACTAAACTTGATGACGGGATTCCAACTTTTTCCAAGGATGATTGTCATCATCCCACTCTATCCCCGGAGTCCCTCTGTCATCCATCCAACTCTAGCAACCCTTTTCACTGAAAACCCGGCCCGGTCTCCAAAACCACTCTGACTTTGAATGAGATCTATGAATCTGTTCCATTGAGTCCCCAATCCATTCTTGCCCTAACTATGAACATTGTCTTGGTCTTCATTCTTGAGAAATGAGTCTGGCACTCTCACATCACCCCTTAGTCTTCATTCCTGAGAAATGAGTCTAGCACTCTCACATCACCCCTTGGAGAATAATCCTCCCTTGGGACCGTTGCCCGAGAACCTATTTGGCTCATAGGACTACCATCCCCTCTGGCTTTGTGGAACACCACCAACAAACCTCCTGGGAGTTCTTCTCGTTCCTGTGTTCCTTGCCTTGGGCTTCGTATCCGTGTACTTTCCTGTACCTTGGACCTGTACACCATCATATGGGACTGAATCAATGTTTAGCTTTGCTGAGCCTGATGCTCTGATACCAATGTAACATGCGAAAGCTTTGGGGGTCTTCTTTCAGCCCTAAACACCATTGAGAACATGTTGATGCATAACGCAGACAGAAGGGAGAGTAGAGAGAGAGAGAGAGAGAAATGCTGGAAATTCAGTATATTTTTGATGGTACAAAAAGATACCTACAATATAGAGCCCTTGGCTTCCTTCTTGAAAAGGTGAACATCACACCAAAACTACTCCTAACTTGGACCCAACTCCTAAAGAGTTGAATGATTATACAATGATGAGCAAACTTGCTATTTATAGGCTCTTTTGAACATTAGGATGCTGGCCGACTGCTCGGCCAACCGACTGGCTTCTTTTTATCCATAATTCAATGCCGTCTGGTCCTCATGCAGCCAACAGCAGTTCTCTGCTCCCGACAGCCTCCAACATAGCCGACAGTCTCTTGTCTCAGCCTCTCCAAGTCCAACACTGCCAAACAGCACTCTGTGCTCCGTCTTCTGGTTCTAATGCTCTTTTTCTTGGCTGTCCCTTCTATATTAGCTCTGAGAATGTCCATGGCATTTCATGCACATGACACCAGGTAACAATACTGATCCCAAAAACCCTGCCTCAACACCCATTCCCCATTGGCAAAATATTCCCAAAAAGAATAGATTCTATACTCATTTGCCAAATGCCTGGACATATTGATGAGTGTGCCTTTAAAGCCAAGGAAAATAGAGGCAACACCTCCAACACCACTAACTTGAACCGCCAAAACAACCAAGGTGGTAGCAATGCCCCAAATTGGAGATCAAGAGGGGGTAATAATCCAACACCTACTCTGCAAGGCTCCCCACTAAGGAACCAGCAACAATAAGGCAATGGTACAACTTGGCCAAGATCCTCTCAGTGGAGATCCCCAATGGTCATGTAGCTCAAGGTCCCCCTCCCAGTCAGTTTCTTTCACCACCCCGAAAGAGGATTTCTGATTGGTCTTCCCTTACACCTCACCTCACCTCTGATCAAACAAAGTCTTCATTCGCGAGACATTGTCTTTGATGAGAAGGATTTACTTCGTCTTCCACTGCCCATAACACCTCAACAAGAATCTCTGACAATGTCACATGAACCCAATCAGTCCAGTATTCCTCCACCTCTTAAGGAGCCTTCCTCCTCACTCGCGCCACCTAGGGACCCTTTACCCTGCTGGTACCAATAGACCATGCGTGACTCTGGCATGCTTCCTCATGATATTCTCTTGGACGGTCCTCGTCGTCGGTCCATGAGGCTCAATTCTCGTGCCTCCTTTGCCTCTGTCTTTTTCGCATACTATTTGGCGCATGATGACCCAACATCATGGAAAGATGCTATCAAATTTCCATCCTAGAAACAAGCTATGGAACTAGAACTCGAAAGCATTGACCATAATGGCACATGATCCCTTGTGGATCACCCTCGTTATCATAAGGTCATTGGAATCAAATGGATTTTCTACACACACCAAATTTAAAGCCAATGGTACGTTGGATAAATACAAAGCACGGCTTGTTGTGCAATGCTTTCGCCAGAAAGAAGGCATTAATTTCGATGAGACCTTTGCACCCACTGCTTGAATGATGACAATATGTCTTTTACTCAATCTGGCTGCTCACCACACAAATGGCAAGTCTACCAGATGGATGTTAAGAGTGATTTTTTAAATGGCATTCTCGAGGAGGAGGTCTATGTTGACCAACCTCCAGGCTTCCCACTCCCTGGGTTTGAGGACAAAGTATTTCGCTTCTTGCATAAAGCTCTTTATGGGCTTAAGCAAGCCCCCCAAGCGTGGTACCATTGTATTGAGACAAATTTTTTTACAGCCAAGGTTTTCAACCATCTCATTGTGACCCCAATATCTATATTCACATTAGGGGATGGTTTGCTACCTAGTGATGTATGTCGATGACCTCATTATTTCTGGTTCACATCAAGCCAAAGTGGTTGATATCACGGCACAACTGAGATGAACTTTTGAGATGACTGATCTCATCTTTAGTGTTTACTGCTACTGGTACTGGCTACCTTTACATCAGCATTTACATCATATATTGGTCGCCTTCTTCAGGGCTGATTTCGTTGCCTACATCAGGGCTGATTTCATTGCCTACATCATGCTGACCTCATCGTTTTACATCAGCAGACACCAGCATTTTATATCAGTAGACATTAGTGTTATACATCAACACTTGATCTGCATTTTTACATCTGCACAGACATCAGCGCTTACAGTACTTCATCTACGTTTTATGGGACAGCAGCCCTCTCTGCTCTCTTCTTCATGACAGCAGCCTACCATCTGCCTCAGATTATGGCCTTCTCCACCCTCTGCATTATCACGAGATAGCAGCCCTCTCTGCTTCTTCGGAGTCTCACACTGAGCTCTTGTACATGACGTTATCATATATATATACACTCATTGCATGCTATGTGATTTGCTTTGATCTCTCATATATTTGGTCCTTCGGTTTTTTTGCCCTCACATGAGAGAGAAAGGGAAGAGGGTGGGAGAGGGGGAGAGACAAGAAAGAGGAAAAGGGAGGAGAGAGGGAGGAGGGTGGGAAAGGGAAGAGGGTGGGGGAGAGAGAGAGAGAGAGAGAGAGAGAGAGAGAGAGAGAGAGAGAGAGAGAGAGAGAGAGAGAGAGAGAGAGAAGAGGGAAGAGAGAGAGAGAGAGAGAGAGAGAGAGAGAGAGAGAGAGAGAAGGGAGGAGCTAAGTTTGGCTGTTGGAGGAGGAAAGTGGGGGCTGGGCTGAGAGGTGGTGGTGGAGGTAGTTGGAGGAGATGGGAGGAGGTCATGGTGGAGGGACTGGAGAGAGAATGTCTTTGCCAGCAAAATCTCCCTCCACCAAGCTCCCCCAAAAAGCACACTCGCATTGATGGGTTCTGTGGATATTGCCAAAAATTAAGAGAAGCGGCTATATTTCATCAAAATGAGAATTTTGTCTTAAGGTATTATCACAATTTCCAAGACTAAGATTTCTTTGTAATTTGACATGGTTAATGTTGCCTTGTTGCAAAGTACTAAGAAACATGTATACATGATCGGTAAGCATGTTGGGGAAGGGCCTAGCTTGGAGGCTTTGATTCAAAGAGCAACCTCACGAAGTACACCTACACCACCATAAGTTGCACATATAGTACACAAAGGCAATGACATGGACTCCAATGTATAAGGGATGTACGAGGAACCAAGACCGCTATATAGGGGCACATATAGTACACACATGCAATGGACTCCAATGTATGAGGGATGTACGAGGGGCACTCCTTTGTGTACTATAAGTTGCACATATAGTATAGAAAGGCAATGACATGGACTCCAATGTATGAGGGATGTACGAGAAACCAAGACCAATGTATAGTAGCATAGAAACAATAAAGGAAGATACATAGGTCAACAGGGATTGATGTGGAGAGTGGCTCACATAGGCCAAGATATGTGACAGAGAACATAGAGCATAAGCAAAGAGGGCGACCAAGAAAAAATGAATTTGAGTCTCAAGCCATGGCTTCCGTGCAGAGCCTCAAGGAGGTACTCAAGGTGGAGCAAAGCCTCAAGGGGGCACTCAAGTTGACCCCTCTATTGTTGAAGTAATCAGAAAGGCTCTAGTCAACTCAAAAGTCAAATGTTTTGGCTAGATAGATTGAAAGGTTAAGTGTAGCCAATACATTCCGAATTGTTTGAGGGGTGTGGTAGCCTCTTCTTTTTACTCTAAGAGGCGGCACTTGAGGCCAAGAGGTCTAAAAGCACAAATGATGTGCTTTTGTAATAATGATGTCATTTATACATGGCACCTAGATCATGGCACCTAGATCGTAATATCACACGTTCTAGAACTTCCATCTGTATGGAAGGTGAAGACAGGAACAAACATTTTAGTTGCCAAACTAAGCCCCTTAGTTTTAACACAAGCTTTATATTTCAAATAATGAGTCAATCTTGTGAGAATCAAGGAGTTGCATCAACACCAACCAATCATGAATCTCTGCACACCACAACCTGAAGGTCAACAAGGTGATATCCCAAGAGGCTATAAAAAGAATAAAGAGTGCTGATGATGCAATCTACTATCATGGGAAAGACAAAAGCAAAGCCTTAACATCAAAGTATTTTCCATGTCAAAACAAAGGGCTCCGAGAAGGCAGGGGTGTATATATTATGTGTATATAAAGACCCAACCTATGTGAACGTGTCCATTTTTTTAAGGAAAGAGAGGCTTTTGGAAAAACGTACTTAGCATGCAAGCATATATACTATACTTTCATACTTGTGTTGGTGCTTAAACAACATGAGAATATATTTATATATCAACCAACTCTTTCTACTATAGATGTTTCAATTGCCCTTAACCGTCCTAGAAGCAATCCTCCCTAGTGCCGAAGGCATCATTTCTACTTATGCTATAAATGTGGCATCCCTTTCATTCCTCATGATGGCAATGATAATCCCCTTTTGGCATTGATTTTAGTGGCAATGATAGCTCATTTTTGGTTGTGAAATGCTTTTTCGCCAAACTTTTGAAATTTTATCGAGTAACTTTATGATGATGACCCTGTTTGGCAACCAAGGATGCTTGGAATCAATTCCTCCTGGTGTGGTGTTAGTACAAGTAATTAGCCTCTTATATGTATCTAGATGGTATGTTAGATTTATTATATTATGATCCATGCAAAGCATTAAAACTCTTTTCTCTCTCCCTGCCCCCCCACTTCTTTTCTCCCACACTAGATAAAGTATAATGAAGGCAGGGAGCTTGCAGTGAAGCTAGAGCCTAAGGGTAGTTTCCTATGTTTATCTCCGCGGCCTAGTTTTTTACGACTTCCATCCATGAGACACAACCTAGCGATAAGGTGTTGAAGTTACATGCAGAAGGTGTTGGGTTCAAAACCTGCAAAGGTACGAAAGCACACACGCACACACGAGGACCAAGGGAAAAAAAAAGGTCTCGTTAAACAGCCATGAAAACATGCCCAGCACGATAATTTACGAGTGGGTTTAAAAAATTGACAGTGATAGCGTTTAACGCAGAAATGGTCATCAATTATTCATCAATTTATTAGAATAGGTTAAGATTAAGGTTCGGGTCTAGAGATCAAGGCCAAACACACACTGAGTACCTGCTGCTATTATTGCTGATACAATAACCTGTGGTTATAGTAAGGGAATGCAGGCTGCTGGATGAGAGGCTGCGAAAACAAACTGAATTTCATTAAATTATTACTATGAACAATTGGGATAAAATACAACCGGAGAAATTCATCAAGACGACGCAAAGCTTGGACAGTCCCGTTGTAGGTGGCCTACGGCACCACAGGCGTAGCAGGAGCGAGTGTCCGGGCTCCGCCCCGCCGACGGCCCACGGCCGGCCCCGCGGCCGCGCCCACGCCCGCGTATCGGAGGAGGGGGGCCTCCCGCCGGAGGATAGAAGGTGGCGTTGCTGCACTCGCGTGACATATGCCCAACTAAACCGCAGTTGTAGCAGACGCCGCCAAAGCGGACGGGCCCCCGATTGCCCGTACTGGCAGCAGCGCCCGCTCCCGCTCCTCTGGATGTGTAGCGTGGCGCTCCCTGCACAAACGCACCATTGGGCCCCGTCACATCCAGCGCCCGCAGCCGCCCATCCTCGCCCACCTCCGCCACAAACTCCACCGTCTCCCCTTGCTGCAGCGACCGGAAGCCCTGAGCGTGAATCGAAGTCTGATGGACAAACACATCCTCTCCGCCCTCTTCTGCAGTTATAAACCCAAACCCTTTCGAGCTGTTGAACCACTTCACGGTTCCGCTCTGCTTCTTAGTATCCTGCACACTCTCCTGATCAGCAGCCGACGCCGCCGACGCCGACGCCATATGATCCCTCGAATAAAACCCTCCAAAGGCGAGGCAATATCAGCTCAGAGAGCTACACAATGGGCAAAAGAAGATGAGAGCGATGCACACAGCCATGGCAGGCAAGAGCACATCAGCAGGTCATATGAGGAAGCGACGGAAAGGAAAGCCCCTGGGAGACGGCAGAGCCTCCCGTTTTTTATCAACACACTCTCCGTTCGGAAAGCCCCACCTTCACCTGCTCGACTTTCCATGGGTAGATAAAGGACGGACGGTCCGATCTCCCCCATCTCACAAGCAGCGCCACCATGAAGCTTGTCCACATGTATACACCTAGATCTAGTTGTCATACACCATACACAATTGCATCCATGACTATAAACCACTTTCCTCCCATAGTGGCCCAAAATGGACGGCCCAGATCTCCCCATGTTCATGTCACCTTTAACGAATTTATAACGGAAAAGTCCTCCAATCAAATTTTCAATTTCCACGTAGACGACCTTATCCACCTCTTGTCTCCACTCACATCTCCATGCCATGCATGAACCATCATCCCATATCCATATAAGATATAATCTTCTTTAAGAAGGGTAAAAGAAAATATACCACGATCATGCTGGTCCCTTAATTATAATCTTTCAAGTTTCCATTAGCTTCCATCAAGACCTAGGCACTCCACTCTAGAGTCTGAGATGGTCCCTTAATTATAATCTTTCCATTACCTTCCATCCACACCTAGGCACCTCGGTCTAGAGCTAGGCTCGTAACCCCTAAATTGTAATCTTTCCATTAGCTTCCATCCAGACCTAGGCACCTTGGTCTAGAGTTAGACCCGTAATATTTATTCCCACCACTACAATTTAATCTTTCAGGGAAACACACTCTCTGAAAAAGTCAATGATCATGTCCCTCATCCCATGTTCTCCTCTTTTAAATCGTGCCTTAAGTGTGGCTTTCTTTCCCATCTTTGATCCTCTAAGGTAAGTGAGCAACTTTAAGGGCACCTTAACTTTTCTCACACAATCCTCTCGATAACTAGGCATTTCCTAATATCTTTGCAAAAAAAGAGTATTGATTGGCTTCTTGACACTTAAGGTTCTTTTCTGAAGCCATTGTGCTTGGAATTAATGCACCAAATTATTTTCTATGAATTAAGAGCACATTTGGTTGAGGAAAAAGGCAACAATGAGCCTACAAGACCTAATTTCTAGCTTATAAGAACTTTACACATGGGGAATATGCTCCAAATATTCCCAAAAAGTGACCATATATTGGGGATGGAAGTAAATGCCTTCTTGAACCTTCTTGAACTATGCATTTTTATTAGCACATTTTCCCTCATGTCTTATTGGTCTTGCTCAG